>NC_088912.1:40162201-40815118 GCF_963576675.1 Euphorbia lathyris | reverse complement strand
TTATTAGTACTACTAATCAATTGCTTAACATCTTCAAGATCATAATCCAATTGACTTTCTGTTTGTGTTTGTGTTTGTGTTTCCCCCAAATATGATGATGCATTCTTCTCAATTCCTCCTCCTCCTCCTCCTCCTACCCATTGATTCAAATTCTCTTGATCTCCATAGCTTAGCATGAACTTTTGTTGAGTGTTATTATCTTCAAGATGCACACCATAATTAGTATGAAATCCCATATGATCTTCTTGCTTGATCTCTCTCATCTGACTGCAACTTCCATCTGAATTAGAACTGCAACTTGCTTCACTCCCAAAAACAAGTAGATTATTATCTTTGGACTGATGATGATAGTATTGGATGGGATTCACCAAACCTGGTTGAGTTTGAAAAACTGAAGATGGTGATGATGATGATGATATGACATTATTATTGACCAAAACATTTGATGGGATTGATGAAATAATGGGGTCAAATCCAGTGAAATTAGGTTTCATAGAAGCATTGTAATAAGGGTAAGAAGAAGAAGAAGAGTGATCTTTGTAGAGTGATAGTAGAGACATATGAGATGGTAATGGAGGATGTGGAGATGGAAATGGAATTGATTTTCTTTGAGATTGAGGTGCTAAAGCCATTAGCTTTTTCTTCAGTTTTGTGTTCCAATAATTCTTTATATCATTGTCAGTCCTTCCTGGTAACTGAGCTGCTATAATTGACCATCTGCAGTTTTCCATGTTCAACAAACAAGAAAGAAAAAAATTAAGAAATCAATTAATCCTCATTAACAGCTGTATACAAGTAGGTTTTCATGTTTTGTGTATAATCATGCATGCACCGAGACGGATCTAGAGAGTCCGAAAGGGTTTGAGCACCCATTGATCGCTCGAAAACTCAGTAGAGCTTTAATTTGTTAGGTTAAAGTTTGATACGTTCTCCCCTATGATGCAAGGACACGAAAATGGATATGAACACGAAAGGCAGAAACACTACTAAGTGGAAGTGTCCGTCTGAGGCAACATAGCTATTACAGTGAATCCTAGATCCATTGTGCATGCAACAAAAGAAAAAAACCTATAATTTGGGGGAAATGGATCAGGAAAAAGACATGAAGACCCTATTTGATGTACCTGCTTCCAATGCTAGCAAATAGGGTGCAGATGATCCTATCTTCCTCATCAGAAAATTCACCATGTTTTATATTTGGCCTCAGATAATTCAGCCATCTCAATCTGCAACTCTTTCCACATCTTCTTAACCCTATAAACAATCAAAAAAAAAAAAACAAAAGAAACCCATTTAAGAAAAACATAAACAGAATCAAAATTTCAAACTTAAACAGAAAAAAAGATAGATACTTTGAAATGAAATCTGATCTTTACCTGCTTTCTGAGGCAAAGCAATCCAATTTCCACCAGTTCCATGTTTTTCAATGTAATCTTTAAGCTTTGAGTCTTCTTCAGGAGACCATGGGCCTTTCTTCACATTTGCCTTATCACAACAAGGAGCTCTACCCATCTCTCTCTCTATCTCTAGAATCTGCTCCAAAAACTACACAGAAAGCAAGCAAATGATATCCAAATAGCCAAATAGGCTTCACTTTCTTCTACTTCAACTTATGGTGAGGGAAAGGAAAGGAAAGGTCTCCTACTTTGCTTTTAATATAAAATATATATATAGCAAAGACTTTGGCTTGGTTTACTGTTCAAAAGGAAAGAAAAAAAAATATATTTGTACACAAGTCCAAATGATAGACATATTCAATCCATTTTCCAACTTTTAATAGATATTAATTAAGTAAAGCAAAATAGAACTTTCCATGTTTCAATCTTCGTTTATGTTAATTACATGTATAATTAATTAATTAATTAATTAATTAGTCTTTTTCCTTAATTAAAAGGATCCAAAGTCCTTTTTAGAAGAAATTTTGAATTGATGGATACATATACAGCCTTGTTAATAATTACGACATTTTCCAAACCTTAGACTTAGTAATATAATAGGTAGATAAATTTATAACTAACTGTCTTCGACTTTGTTGTTTTGTTTCTTTAACAAATACTTAAATGCTATATTGCACATGTCATTTTTTCTTAGTTTTTCATATACTATTCCTCTTTTACACAACTAATGAGACTTACAATTATTGATCCTGTAAGTATTTAATTTTCTCATAATAATGCAATGGATGTATATAAATATATAAAATAAAACTTGCTAAATATTATGAATTTTGCCAAAAGTTCAATATTTCGTGAATATGTTAACTTATACTTGATAAAATTATCTATATAAACTTAGAAAATTAAGATTGCGATCCATTTTATTAGGGATATTTAAAATAATTTTTCGTTTTTGGCTCACCTGATAGAAAAATAAAAGGGAAAGGGATATATATGGACAGTTTTGTATTTATTGAAGTAATTAATATGCATATGAAGGAAAAATTCTTGACAATGGCTTTATTTCTTTTCAGAAATAACTCTCATTAATTGTCTGATATACAACCTTAAATCGAAACTAGAATGTTCAATTACTTTTACAATTTTAGGTGTGTTCAAAACAATTTTCAATCTCATTCACGAAAAAAAAGAGAGAGGGAAAGGTACAGATATATCTATATGGGTTTGTGAATTTGAAAGTAGAAAAATGTGATGTGTTTCTTTTTTTGTAAAAGAAATTGTATGCTTGACATGGTTAACAAAACAAAAAAAAAAGAAATTTAATCAATGGGTTTAGTATCTAAATTCACACTGAAATTTTGCATCTCTTATTGTTTGACACCCTAACTTTGTATTTTTTTGAGTTCTTATATTAATCACCTCTTATTTCATGTCATTTGGAAGACCCCAATTCACATTTGGATACATATATTATGGCTCGACTTAATAAAAAAAAAATAGTGATCTCTTATAGTATGTGTAAGTCCATACTACACATAGCAAAATATATAGGAGAAGTTCTGCATTTTACATGAAGGACCGGATGCTTCTAATAATTTATCGTATTTTTCTTACTTTGAATCGTTGACTTGGAAGATTAGCAAGTTGACATGGCAAAACAAGTTAGGGATTTTTTTATCCGTGTGTGAATATCTCATTTAGCAATTCATTTGATTTGTCAACATCTGTTGGGCTTAGCTCTGTTGGGCCTCTGTGTACATGGTGATCCTTGGGGTGTTTCCTAAGGGGTACTCACTTTTGTGGAAGAAAAAGGACTTACATGATCCTTGTTCGAACTTTAACCATGACATACGCATGTAATTCACTAAGATATACCGACCGACTTGAGGAAATAGGGACGGTGTTCTAGAAATCCCCGCCTGGACCAATTTTTAGAACACTACCTTTTTGCAAATTAGAAAATGTGATTACTTTTTTTAACAAAATAACAATATATAGTATATAGATCTGTTTGGTTTCAGCTGTTAGCTAATAGCTGTTGCGATTGCTGTTAACTGTTTGCAATTGCAGTGAACTGTTAGTTGTTGCTTATTAGATGTTTAATTATTAGTTTTTGTTAAAATTATATTGAACTGTTGCTGTTCGGATTTAAAATGTCTAACATGGACATGTTTTAAATTAATCAACAAATTTTTTTTTTATGGTTGTGATCTATTACTAATGATGATAAAATGATGCACATGTAAAGTGTAGATGACAACATTCATGACCAAGAAGACAGTTTGATGAATTATTGCTCAAATTGACCTAAGTAGGGGTAAAATTGTTCTTGACCAAGAGTTGGATGTTAAACTGAGATTTAACATAGATGCAACCGGAATTTAAGAAATTCTGTGAAAAATGATACTTCTATTCACATTTAAAAAAATTTATAGCATAGTGAAATATTAATAATGTTAATAAAAAAGCCTAATATATAAATAATCTCCTCAACTTGTCCAAATGTTGCAACTGCCCCCTCCAACTTTCAATTGTAACAACCTACCCCTTAAACTTGTCCAATTGTAAAACTTAACCTCAAATTGGAAATTTTTTTACCCCGTACTTGAAGCAACCGTAAAAACGTTTCCCCAGATTCGTATCACGCCAAATATCTGATTATCACACTCCACGAGCGTTGCAGCTTTTGTATTTCACGTGTTTCTTCAATCGCAGTCCATGTCAGCAATTTGGGGTTATGTTTTACAATTGGACAAGTTTGAAAGGTAAGTTGTTACAATTGAAAGTTCGGGAGGGGGGGGGGGGGTTTGCAACATTGGGACAAGTTCAGGAGGTTATTTGTGTATTAGGCCTAATAAAAAATTAGGGTAAATAATTATAAGGTCCCTGAGTTTTTACTTAACTCACTAGTAGGTCCATCATGTTATTATAAGGTCCTTAGGTTTTACCTTAATCAATTCTTTAATCCCTTTGTTTATTTCTATACATGAAAATATAAAATTGCCCCTAATTGTACAAATAAAATAACTTATTTTCTAGTTTTCAAATTTAATCAAAATAGATTTAATGAAGTTTGTTTAGTATATATATTTATCATTATTTTTTTAGTGAATAAATTCTATACTACTAAATTAAAATTTATAATCATATGAAAATTAATAAAGCAATTAACTAATATTGGAGAGATTATTATTATGAAGGAAAAGAAACATAAAATAGAAAAAATTGATATTTTATTATTAAAATATATAGTAAAGGGTAATTTTGGTTTTTTAATTTTTTTAGTATAATTTGACCATTCACTCAAATATAAGGACTAAAGAGTTGATAAAAACAAAAATCGAGGGACTATATAATCATTTCTAAAAAGACAGGGACTAACTAGTGTATTACGTAAAAACACAGGGACTTTATAATTATTTATCCTAAAAATTATACAAATAATAACAATATTTCTATAATACAAATTCATATTTGAGATATCAAATTAATAAATTCAATATGATATATATCATTATATTTAATATAAAGTAAAGTTTAAAAAATTAAGCAGATGACTGAGGTTTTTTGTTTTACTAAAAATAATGACCACAAATTAAAATGAGCGTTGACGATCTCAAAATTGAAAAAATAAAAAACTTGATGATATTCTAAGCAAGTAAATATTTAGAGAGAGAAAGCTCTAAAACTGATAATTTTGGAAAATAAAAAAACTTTAGTTTAATAGTAAATGTGGTACTAAACAACTTTAGTTATTGGAATTTTTTCATTTTAATATCGTTAATGGTCATTTTTATAGTGTCAAACTAAATAATCCTCTTTTTTAGTAAAATGAAAACCTTACTACGAATCAGCAGCTTCATTGAGTATTGTAGGGAAAAGTCCATACATGAGCGCATCTATAGCAATGATGGTTTTCAAGGTCCTTTGCAAATTCTTGATATGCATGATGGGATTTCTCACCCCCATTATACTCCTTTAATGTTGCATATTTGAATATGGGTTTATCCATAATGACCGCTCAAAGTGGTGTGTGGATATCTCTTATTTCAAGAATCTTAGAGTCGATTCCAATTTACCATGGCATACTGAAGCTTTTTTGAGATGAGGTGTACATCTCTCCTTAATAAGAAGGGTTTCATCATCTCACATTTTTTGATCAAGTTTGGATTGTCATCGATCATTAGATCTTAAACCAAATTTTTTGATGTAGTTCTTATCATGGTCTCTAAAATAAATTCGGAAGAGTTTTTTCAGGTGGCTTTCTTACGTTTAGGGGATCTAGATCCATCAAAATTGTTGTGGTGCCTATGAGGTGGGCTTTTAGAATAATGGAGCCTTCGATGACATGCGTTGTGCTCTCTTCCCCCCCCCCCCCCCCCCTCCAAATCCACCTTTGGTTGCGTCCTCATGAGAGTTCGGAGACAAATTGCTCTTTCATGGACAAGTGTAGACGATATTGATGTCTGGTAAAGAATGTAATGGAGTCTTGCCTATCAGGGATTGTGGTTGCTTCTCTTGCCCCCTAATTCTACCATCACAACCTTCATTTCTAAAGCAGGTTCGACCCTAGAGATGTTCATTGACTTTTGGACCGAACTTAGATTGTAAATGAGTTGCTTGGTTATCCCATCCATGAACTTTCCATGTTTTGGATCTAGGGAACCTAAACATGCATCTTTTTGTTAGTCAAACTCTGAGGTGACCAGAAGGGGCTCCATTACGTTGTCATATGTGTCCACGGGGGCTCTAATCCTTACTGGTTGTGCCGACGTCGAAGGAAGGTTAGAAGATGATGAGATTATGAAGCTATTCAATTGATGTTTTTCAACTTCATGCTCACCGTACCAATTTGATGTGAGAGAATCTGAGTTAAGCTTGAGGAGTTATTCTGATGAATCAAATAAGACAGAATAGGATCAAAGAATTCAGGAACCAGCGACCATGCTTTGGTGCCTAAGTCAACGATGAGAGTAGCTACTGGATATAATAAATGCTTAGATAAGCAATACGGACGAATTAATTACCTTTTGTTTGACCTTGTATTTATAGGAGAGTTGAGTTGTGCATCCTAAATGTGAATGGAGAGCCATGTGGTAGCCAGTCAATGGTATTGTTAGAAACGGTTACAACGGTTGCACCTATTCCGCTAATCACAATGCCGAATGGAGATAAGAATGTGCTTTGACATTAGGTCTCATTTGAGTTGTCAATGTAGCTTAAATCATTACTAATAAGGAAGAGCATGCCACAATAGTCCATGCGTGTTCATAATGAATTATGTGATATCAAATCGAAAGTTTTAACTTGTTACAATTAATAATAAAGCTTATTAAAAGCTCCACCTTACAAAAATTTAAAAATTGTGTTATTTTCCCCTTGATTATATACTGCCATATATGTGATGAAGAAAAACAGTGACCTAATAACCTGTTTGGAAGATCCTACTAGATTCTGTAGGACATGAAAATCAAACCCTTTCTATTTTCTTATTTATTTAACCGCAAAATTGTAAAAAGCATACCAAAAGAAGAAATACAAAACATTTCAAGTGAATATTCCAATTCCATGACAAGCCTAGTCGTATAGATTATACATAGCACTTCATCAACTGCGTACTAATTATTCACTATAGATCATATTATTATAGTTTTGCTTTTTTCACGTGACAAAATCATACCAATTTCAATTCAGAGGACTATGTGTATTTGACATTATTGAAATCAAATTAATGTATTTTTGTAAGTGTCAAATTATTGATTTAAATTAAGTGTCTTTGTTGAAGCGATCTGGGTAAAAGATTGGATGCTAAAATAGGGAAAAAAAAAGAGAGTGTAACATTAAGCTTCTAACTAATTAAAGGTATAATAAGTTTTAGTAAGTTGGAAAAAAAATTCAGTCTATAATATTAGAAGACTTGGTAACTCCTTTTTCAAAAGTTACTCATTACTATTGGAATACATCCTTATATTTGATAAATCGTGGTCTCTCAAATACCAAATATAAATCCGAATTTGTTTAAGTGTACAACAAAATTTTCATGGAAATAAGATTTGTGTAAAAAGGTTTTATGAAAATACCAAATATATTACTTTAAGAATATCGCTAGATCAGACTTAAAATAACAACAGTAGAAATGAATTGCATTGAAAAGTTAATTTATTACTTTGTTATGAATCGTCACAAGTTAACAGAAAAGAAGAAGCTTGGATAGCATTTAACTAATTGAGTTTCGGGTTGTCAATCCTTTCTTCAACTTCGTAGGCTTGTCAGACCATGGGCGCGTCCTACACTGGTTCTTCTCGCTGAATCATCGAAATAGAAACCGGTCCGTCTTCTACAGAGTGTAAACTTGACTTAGAACAATACTCGAACTTTAAACGATAATATTTGTGTTTTATATCTAACTAATTGAACAACTTGTGTATAACAAGTATGCTTTACAAAATCGCAAACTAGAATCTCTAACTATCTAACTCTCTTGAATGCTGAAATGTATCTTATATTTATAGTTGATGAAGAGTCTTGTTGAAGTGTCGTGTCCGCTGTTGAAGATTCGTTTCTATCCGGATGAATAGATGTGTTCTTTTGAATTGAAAACATGTAAAATGTGCTCTGTAAACTTGCTATTTCTGTCGAGATTATGGAAATCTCGGTCGCGTCTTTGGATTGAGGAAGATAACAGCACGAATTCGCGTTTCTTTCACAAGAAAACGCGTGCCACGACCGAGATATTGGGAAGCTCGGTCGCGACAGAGACTTTTGTCTCTGCTCCAAGATTATTCCCAAGTCCTTTCGGTGCGGCCTCTGAATCGTATGCGTCTTTTAACTTGTAAATGTGATTTCTCTCTCGTTTTTACTCCGTTTTAGCTCCTGTTTGGATTTTTCCAAATAATTTAGTACCTTGCACAATAGAAACAAATACAGACGTAAAAGTATTGTAAAAGAATATAATTAACATGATTTCAATACGAAACTGACGTAATTATTGATGTTATTTTAGGTATATTTTGGACTTATCAGTTATCATCTAGAGGACATGTTATCATCCAAGATAAGAAGAATCATTACAAGTTGACAGAAGAAACCAGGAAGAGTTGAAGAACAACATATGGATTGACATACCATCGATGGCCAGAAGCCACCCTCGGCTCTCCATGTACAATTTCTCCATCTCAGTAATTACCTGTTGTTGAACAAGCGCAAGGTGATCCATTGTACAATGTAAGTTGTCTGGGTTGAATGTATGGACCCTGAACGATTGTGATGCTTATTATTTATAGTGATATGATAATGGTGGCTAAGTGAAAGGTCGTGAAAGGGGAAAGGTCTTTAATTAGTGCGTTTAGGGTTATGTGTAATGATGCTAGTGCGTTAATGACCTGCATTGGGTTTTGCAGATATCAAGACTTTGGGATTATAGGCCTAATAATGACTCCAACATATGGAGATACATCAAGATCGATTTGTTTCAGAATTTGGATATGTATTGGTTATTTTTTTAAGTTTTAATTCAGAAATATATATGTACAAATGTAAACAGATTATGAGTATTGGTCTCCAATAAAATTAAAACCATTGATTTACAGAATTTCATGTTCATATTTGAGTACGTTTCATTATTCAGGTAAAACCCAGAAATTCATACGAAGAAGAAGGCAAAAAGTGACATTTTAATTTTAAAAAATATCATCTAAAGAACAATAAAAAGACATTAAAATAAAGGAATCTGTCATCTGAAAATAAATCTTTTGACGTGATTGATTAAGACATATGCCATCTAAAACAAGATATAACGGCATAAATTATTATACGAACTGTCATCGCAAATTCAATATGTCAATTTCCCACACGTCAACTTGACGGTTTTAATTATTAGTATGTCATGTGGGACTGGGCGGCTGGATCAGCGCCTATTTCGGACGCAGGGGGCAAGGCGCCTCCGATCGCAGGGGGCGAGGCTGGGCGCCGGGTGTGCCTGGCGCCGGGTGGAGCGCCGATAGTGCCTGGCACCGGGTGGAGCACCGATGAAGCTGGGCAAGGCGCAGGCAGCGCCGGGCAGTGCGCTGGAAGCGCCGACAGTAATGCTGGGCGGTGGTGTCCGGGTGCCGGCGCTGGGATAGGCGCTGGAAGCAGGTCCCCGGGCAGGCTGCCTCGGGTCAGGTCCATATTAATAGAGCGGGTACTTTTGGTGTTGAGTGTGGTGCTCAGGTCCAGGGAAACGCGGTTTCCCCCAGATCTAGGGTTAGTATAAACGAAGTAGGGAAAAGTTCTTGGAAAGATACGGTTATGGGGGTGGTCGAGGAGGAGCCTTGTATGGAGGAAGTGTTGATGGTGGGGGAGTCTGATGATATGTACTCTGATTCTGATGAAGAGGAGGGTTCCAAGACGATCCTCTTTGTCCGGTGATTAGACTCTCCTCAGCTGAGAAGCGGGAGCTCAGAGAGAAATGGAAGGTGTCTCTAATAGTTACAGTGCTTGGAAAGAGAATTAGCTTTAACTATTTTTCCCAAAGGATCAAAGCTCAGTGGGCAAGGAAAGGGAAAGTCAGTATTACTGACCTGAAAAATGACTACTATGTCATTAAATTTACCCGGGTTGAGGATTATAATACGGTGATCAAGGGGGGCCCGTATATTATTTCCAACCATGTTTTGGCCTTAAGGCGTTGGGTTCCTAATTTTAATCCTCATGATTGTTCTGTTAACAGGATTTTGACTTGGGTTAGGTTCCCGGGCCTTCCCATTGAGTATTATAGTGAAAAGTTTCTTAGCAAAATAGGAGGTCTGGTTGGGAAGGTCCACCACGTGGACAAAACTACAATTGGTGCCATTAGGGGCAAGTTTGCAAGGGTTTGTGTTGATGTTGATCTTGCAAAACCTTTATTGTCAAAATTCTGTGTTCAAAACAAGGTGTTTTTTTATTGAGTATGAAGGTTTACATAACATTTGTTATGATTGTGGCATGTATGGTCATTCTCAGGAGGGGTGCCCTAAAAGGGAGAAGGTTGTAGAAGAGATTGTTGAGGATGGTGTGGAGAGAACTGAAGTGAAGCAGTGGAATGGAGGGAATTTGGACCCTGGATGGTGGCAAAAAGGACTGCTAGACGTAGAACACAACCTTCAGTGGTGCAGAATCGTCCTCCTGATATTAGCATCAATTTGAAGTCTTCCCTATCTAAGCCTATTGCCTTTCCTAGTGTCAAGGAGAAGCCTATCCCCAAAGCAAGGGAGGAGTCTGGAGCCGTTTCAGCTTTCACGTCAGGATCTAGATTTGGGGCCCTGACGATTGAGGAAGTTCATGATCCTGACCAGGGGGATGAGCATATTGTTCAAAGCATGCCAGGTTTGGAGTCTGTTGAACCATCTGAGAAGGTGGTTGAATCTGTTAATCCCCTCTTTGTTTCCAAGGACGAAACCCAGGGGGGGACCCTGGCCCTGGCTGCTCGAAGGATGAAGAAGATAAATGAGGTTAGTATTCCTAAGATTAGTGGAGATAAAGCAAATGAGGTGGTTAAAAAGTTTAGGAGCTGGAACTGTGTTAGATCGGAGGCTACTGGCCGAGCTGGGGGGATTTGGCTTTTCTGGAAGCCAGATCGGGTTCATTTTGATATTATTAGCATGGACAAGCAGTTTATTCACTGTAAAGTGAGTGTCTCTGGTAATAATTCTTTTTTAATTACCCTGGTGTATGCTGACCCTATTTTAGCCAATCGGAAACGGCTTTGGGAGGTTCTTTACTCTATGAGTGTCAGCATATCTGAGCCCTGGTTTGTGGCGGGTGACTTTAATGATATTGCTTTTATGAGTGATCAGAGAGGGGGTTCGCATCATTATGTTAATCGCTGCCTTCACCATAAGAATAGTATGGATTTATGTGGGCTTTCTGATCTTGGGGCCTCCGGTCATAAGTTCACTTTAAGCGCAACAGTACCTTTGTTCGGTTGGATAAAGTTTACGCTAATGTTTTAGCTCAGACTTCTTTCCCTGAGAGTTCTGTGTTAAATCTCCCGTTCCGCCATTCGGATCACTGTCATATTTTATTTAGGCTGTTGAAAGGCAATCGTCCTAGGGGTGAGAGACCGTTTCGTTATCAATTGGCTTGGGAGTCTCATCCTAAGTTTAAGGATTTCGTTCATGATAATTGGAAACATCACTCGAATGTCCTTCAAGCTGCTGAAGGATTCAGGAATAATGTGCTGGGGTGGAATAGAAATGTCTTTGGGCACATTATTAGAAGGAAGAATAAGTTATTAAATAGGATGGAGGGTATTCAGCGTAGGTTGGAGGTGAGGTTTGATCACGGGTTGGATGGCCTCCTCAGAACCCTTCAGAAGGAGCTGGAGGCTGTGCTCAGGCAGGAGGAGCTTCTTTGGTTTCAAAAGTCTAGGAAGTCCTGGATAAGAGATGGGGATCGTAATACCAGGTATTTCCATCTTTCTACCATTATTAGAAGGCGGAGGAATAGAATTGATGCCATTAAGGACTCTAATGGTGATTGGGTGTATGAAGATGAGGAGATTCGGAGATTGGCCCTGGAATTCTATAAGGATCTGTTTAAAGAGGAGCCTGTTTATCTGGAGAGGGCTCACTCTGTTGCTACCTTTCCTATGATTGGAGAGGATAGCATTCATGATGCCTTTCACCCTATCTCCATGAAGGAAATAGACCAAGCCATTTTTAGTATTGGGGCTACTAAAGCTCTTGGGATTGATGGTCTGCCTGCTGGTTTTTACCATAAGCACTGGGAGGTTATGAAGGAAGGTATCTATAATTTTATCATAGGTGTTTTTAATGGTTCTCAGGATATAGAGCTGGTGAATAGAACCCTTCTAGTTCTGATTCCTAAAATTGAGAAGCCTTCTTCCTTTTTGCATATGAGACCTATCAGTCTTTGTAATGTTCTTTATAAGACTGTTACAAAGATTATGGCTAATAGAATCTGTTGCATTCTTCCTGAGATCATCTGCCAGAATCAGGGAAGTTTTGTGTCTGGTAGACAAATGATGGATAATGTGGTGATTGCCCAAGAGATGCTCCACACGATGAAGATCAGGAAGGGGAAGAAAGGCATTGTGGCTCTTAAGTTGGATTTGGAGAAAGCCTATGATCGCATCAACTGGAGTTTCCTGATGGAGAGTCTGGAAAGAGCAAGGATCCCTGACAGTTGGAGAAGGTTAATTAAGGTTTGTATCTCTTCTCCTGTTTTTCAAGTTATGATTAATGGTGATATGTTAGAGTAATTCTCTCCGGGCCGGGGTATCCGTCGGGGTGACCCAATGAGTCCCTTCCTTTTCGTTATTGTTATGGAGAGGTTGTCTCATCTGATTCAAGATGCTATTGATAATGGGAATTTACACCCAGTGGCTATCAATAGTTTCTGTCCCCAGGTTACTCACTTATTCTTTGCAGATGATTTCCTAATCTTCCTGGAAGGTAATGAGGAGCAGTTGAGTGTTATTATGGATATTCTTGATTGTTTCTGTTCGGCCTCTGGGCAGAAGCTTAATGTCTAGAAGTCTAGGATGATGTGCTCTAAAAATATGAACCAGAGAGTTTGTAAAAGGTTAAGTGATCTGTCGGGTATTCCTCTGACTGGCTCCCTAGGGAAGTATCTAGGTATTCCCCTCCACAGTGAGAGAGTGTCTAAGGTGTCTTTTAAAGATACTTTGGATAAAGCTAATATGAAGTGTGCCACGTGGAAAGCCAAGACTCTCTCTCGCTGGACGCCTTACATTAATTCAATCTGTTAATTAACCGTAGGTTCCTGTGGGGGGAGGCTGAGGAGGGGAGAAAGCTCCATCGTGTGCCTTGGAGTGAGGTTTGTCAGCCTAAAGATTCAGGAGGTCTGGGCATTAGGAAAGCTAAAGATAATAATAAAGTCTTATTAATGAAACTCCTGTGGCGAATGTGGCAGTGTCCTACAGCTCTTTGGGTCCAGCTCTTATGCGGGAAGTACCGGAAGGATAAGGTGTTGGGGGGGCCTAAGGAGAGAGTGGTTAATTGTTCCTTTCTTTGGAAAGGCATTAGTGCTGTGTTTGCTGAATTTTGTTCTGGGATTGGGTGGAATGTGGGTAATGGCAGGTCCATCAGTTTCTGGAAGGATATTTGGGTAGGTAAGAAGCCTTTATTGAAGGTTTGTACTTCCTTGCCTCCGTTGGACGTTCAGGACTGGAGGATTGCTGATGTTGTGGATTCTGAGGGTGAGTGGATTTGGGATAAATTTGATTCTTGGGATAAATTTGAATCATACCTCAGTCTGGAATCGCTCCTTTCTATTAGAGGGGTTCACATTAGTAATCAAATTGAGGATCAGGATAGTTACTGTTGGGCGCTGACAAACAATGGGGCCTATTCGTGTAAATCTGCTTTTCAGGCTTTCTATCAGGGTTTGGATTCTTCTTCCCCAGGGGTGTGGAAGACGATTTGGGGCTTGAAAGTACCATACCGCATTAGGAGCTTCCTGTGGCTTGGGGCTAGGAATAGGTTGTTTACTAACTCGGATAGAAAAAGGAGGCACCTGGTGGATTCTGGAGCCTGTGGCAGATGCAGAGGATTTGAGGAGACGTTGTGCCATGCTCTCAGGGATTGTGAGAAAAGTTTAGAGGTTTGGAGAAGAATTCTCCCTAGGGATGTGCTTCCTTCCTTTTTAGCCCATTCTGAAAATAATTGGTTTGTTGATGGTATTAATGGGATTCTTCTGCCTGGGAATCAAGGTGTTCTTCTTTTTGTGGCAGTGTGCCATCAGATTTGGAGGTGACGAAACGAGGAGATCTTTGGAGGAGGAGTGGTTTCTATGCCAAATGTCCTTGATTTCTTTTCTAACAAGATTAGTACCTGGGTTGAGAGTTTTGGTGAGGACCCCTTAGCTAGGGTGTATCAGAGGAAGGAGGTCAATCTTTTAGGCTGGTGTAGGCCAAGTGAAGGTGTGGTTAAGCTCAACACTGATGGTTCTTGTCTGAGAGACGGGAGAATTGCTGCAGGAGGGGTTCTTAGAGACGATGGAGGCAGGTGGGTTTCTGGCTTCTCTCAGAATTTGGGTATTGGTTCTTCCTTTTCTGCAGAGCTTTGGGGGATTCTCTTTGGCCTGAAGCTGGCTAAGGATCTAGGGGTGAAGAAGCTTCTGGTTGAGTCAGATAACCAAGAAGCGGTTAAAATGATTTCTGAGGGCAAGTCTGTTTGCTGGAATAGCTTGAATATTATTAAAGGCATTAAAAGGATTGGGTCCTCCTTTGAGTCTATTAAGTTTGTTCATATTTATAGGGAGCAGAACCGCGTCACGGACCATCTTGCAATGGAAGGGCACTCTGGTTTGTTGGGTCTTTCTACCTTTTCTTCTCCACCGGGCTTCATTTCTTCTTTGATCTTGGAGGATGTGGTGGGGGTCAGTTTTCCTAGGCTGATCCCGGGTTGAGTTGTTTTGTTTGTTTTTTTTTCTTTCCTTTCCTACCAAAAAAAAAAAAGATGACGGTAGTAATAAATAAGCTGCATCGTAACAAGAGTAAGATGACAGTACACAAATAGGCTAATGTCATGTGTCGTGCCGTAAGATGACAGAACCTAACCGTCGTGTGAAGGTGCAACAGACGGCAGTGAGCCCCGTGATAGTTTTATATCTCGCGGGACGACGGTTTTTAACCGTCATCTGAAGGAGGTTTTGGCATAGTGAACCCGTACTCATTCTCATCCCTAATCATGTTAATTAAGTTCCAAACTTAACTATAAAATTAAAGAGAAAAAAGAAATTAAAAAAAAAATATTTGATCTCTAAAAGATAATTAAGATAATAGGGAAGAATAAAATCTTACTTCAGTATCCATTGATGCTGAATGAATTAATAAAAAATCTTTTCATATTAATTTACCAACAATAATGAATGAATTAATAAAAAAATCTTTGCATATTAATTTACCAACAATAATGCATGCATATTGGTCTTGTTAGGTACAGTATCCCTCTCTCTGTCCTTCATTTGATTATCAAGTAATTATTAACATTATCCCTTCTTAGCTACCTTATAATTACTAACACAATTACTATTAAGTCAACAAGAATTTTTTTTCTAGGATAAGGTGGAAAAATACTATCAATCTTGATGGTTAAGAGCAATTTTATCTTTAACGTCTAAAATTGTGTAATTTTATTTCTAATATTAGTAGCAAAGAACAAATTTATCCCTAACATTGACAAGTTGAGTTAATTTGAAAAATAATTATCTTCTTAGTCATAAATCTTATCATCTACACTTTACGTGTGCATCATTTTATTACTCATATTAGTAACAGATCACAAACATATGAATAGACGTGAAAAAAATTATATTGCATTTTGTACGAGTTGGAAAAAAAATCCAAATATTTGATTATATCTAAAAATATTAATTTCTAATTCTATTATTAAATAACACAAAAAATATGAATTTTTTCTTTTAGAACCAACTGCCATGCAACTGCCGCTGCAGAATATCTGTGTTTTACAATGATTTTTTAAATTGATCAACTTGCCAATGTTATAGTTAAAATTGGTCTTAGTTGTCAACGTTAAGGGTAAAATTACACAATTTTAACCTTAAAAGATAAAATTGCACAACTTTAAACTTTAAAAGTAAAATTGCTGTTAACTATCGTATTAGTATTTTTACACCTTATTTATTTTCTATTATATATGATTCTTATTTGGTAAGGAAGATTACTATGTACTATAACTTATAAATGCAATGATATGAAAGTAATAATAAAACAATATTTTTAAACCTTACTTATCAATTTAAATTTACTAGTCAAATAGTTTTTTTTCTATACAGTGTTAGAGTTTTTTTTTTATAGCAAGTAGTTAATAATTTAAATTATGACAATTTTTAATATAATTTATTGCAAGGGATAATAAAAATGATATAGTAACTTTTGTTTCCATTTTTCGGAATTACTTTTTACCTTTTTATTCAAAATAGAAAATAAAAAGTGTTCGGTAAAATTTTGAAACAATTGCTTTTAGCAAAAAAAAAATCCAACTAATATCTATTATCTATCGGCAAGAGCAAACAGCTAACAACAAACATGAACAACAAACAACAAAAAGAAACATATAGACCAAACAACAACAACAACAACAACAAAGCCTTAGTCCTGAAATGATTCGGGGTCGGCTAACATGAACCATCATATAAAACCGTGAAATCATGTCGTGTCAGCGACACAAATTCACTCCCTCCACTCTGTCCTATCCACAACTACCATATTTTCCTCAATTCCCAGTAAACTCATATCACTCTCGATCACCCTCCTCCAAGTTTGCTTAGGTCTTCCCTTACCCCTCACCACTACATTCCTTTGTCACTCTTCGGTCCTCCTAGCCGGCGCATCAAGCGCTCTACGTCTCACATGGCCAAACCACCTTAGTCGGTTTTCTCTCATTTTATTCTCAATAGATGTAACCCCTACTTTTGTCCTAATTATTTCATTACTCACCCGATCCTTTCTCGTATGACCACACATCCATCTCAACATACGCATCTCTGCCACCGACATATTATGGATGTGACAGTGTTTCACTGCCCAACGCTCCGTGCCATATAACAATGCTGGTCTGATTGCCGTGCAGTAGAATTTTTCCTTCAATCTATTAGGCATGCCGGGGTCAAAAAGGAAACCCGTAGCACTCTTCCACTTCGACCAACCAGATTTAATCCTATGAGCAACATCTCCATCTACTTCTCCATCCGTTTGGATAATAGATCCTAAATACCAGAAGCAATCCGAGGCCTGAACAACTCTCACATCTAGGGGAATTGTCCCTGCCTCCCTACTCCTATGGCCGCTAAACATACACTCCAAATATTCTGTCTTACTTCGACTCAACTTAAAGCCTCTAGATTCTAGAGTTTGTCTCCATAGTTCCAACTTCCTCTCCACTCCGTCTTTCGTCTCATCAACCAACACAATATCATCTGCAAACAACATGCACCATGGTATACCATCTTGAAGTGAACATATAGACCAAACGGATCCATAAAAATTCAATAAGCATTCACATATTGCAGTATATTGGAGATCATAATAAATGTTATTTTTGGACTTTATCTATCAATTTAAGCTTCTAAATCAAATAATCTCTTGACGGGTATCTATAGTGTTAGAGATCAAAAATAAAAATTATTATTGAGTCTTAACTATTAGTTTTTTTTAGTTCAATTGATTCTTTAACAAGATATTAGAGTCTCTTGGACTAAATTTGAATTCTAACAACTTCATTTATTGAATATATAATAAGATAGATTTATATTGTACAAACATCAAACCCGATGATATTTGAAAGCGGAATGTGGTAGAAATAATAATAAAGGATATTATTACACTATGTCATTTTCCCTTTCACATGACACAAGATACATGACAGACATTTGTTTTCGTGTCGTCTGAATATTTTTCGTGACAGTATTTTAACTCTATGTCATCTGAAGGCGAAATGAATTAAAAATGCGCTCGATTCTCAGATGACGTTACGATTGCAGAATCCTGTCATCCAAAGAAAACGCGCGTTTTTGTTAAATTTCACTTACTCATTAGATGACACCTACAATAAATGACTGTCATTGTATAAGGAAAACAAAAAAGCACAAACGAAATTTCACTTACGCGACCATATACCAAATTTAGACGCTGGGTGGTTTGACTAAAATTTCAGCTCGTATATAAACCCTGTATCTCACCCAAAACCCCATTTTTTAGGTTACGCAATCTTGATCCCTCTCATCTCTCTCTATCTCCATGGTTGATTCATGCAATCAGTGAGCTCGAAACACGGTACTGGTAAGTATCTATTGATTTTCATTGTTCCTTACTCTCTCTTTTCCTCATCCGATCGATTTACTTTTGTGTATATCGATTTCAGCAGCTGGAATAAGGATCTATTGATTTTCAGACCTATCGTTGAAAGGGTTAGATCTCTCGCTTAGATACACTGATTTTATTGTATTCATTGTTAGATTCACTGCTGAAAAGCTTGGGTCTTTATCTTTTTTAACCTAGGGCAATATAGTGACGGATGCTGAAGATGTCCTGATTTCTTTTTATTTGAACATAATCTTTGCAGGGATAGTAAGAATGCTACATGCGAAGGCTGACTGAAGAGATTGTCAATCAGTTCTTGCGTTTAGCATATGGGAAGATTTCTTTAACTTATTGAGTATATATTATTGTTATGTTGGTTTGAACTGATTGGTTGCATGTATGATGTTGTTGTGGGTGGTGCTGCTGAGATAGGTTTACAATATATCTTCCACTTGGCTTGTTATCTGAATGAGTATGTGTATGTATATGAAGCATATTGGCTTGTTCATGCTTGATGTTCTGCTTAGGAAGCTAGAAGTGATCGAGTATGTTTGATGTACTGTTTAGGAACCTAGAACTTGTTGATTTAGGAAACTAGCCTGATTTTTAGTATATATATTGTTATATGGGTTTGAACTGAATGATTACATATATGTATGATGCTGTGGGTGATGGTGAAATGATTGGTATGAACTGATTGGTTAGATATAACTGTTTAGGAAGCTAGGACTCATAGAGTTTATGTATGAATGATCATTAAGCATGTGGCTGATTAGGCATACTCTAAAGCTTTGAATGTTCATTATGATTGGCAATACTCTTACACCTATGAGTTATACTGCTAGAAGTGATTGATATGTGTATGTCTATGAAACATGTTTATGTTTGATGTTCCGTTTAGAAAGCTAGACTGATTGAGTATGTGTACGAATGTTCATTTGGGCATGTAGATGATTAGTTACATGTATAATGTTGTTGTGATTGGTCATACTCTTATGCTATGAATGTTCATTGAGTGAAATAATGTTCATGCCTACTACATATGGTTTGTGAAGCATAGTCATATGGTCAACCTAAATCTCCATTACTATGTATCATGTCACTTGGCTTGTTATGCTTATGGAAAAGTATTTAACATGGTGATGAAGTTGTATGATTCTAACAACACAAGTTTATGACTAAGCTTGTGGTAACAGTATCATACACTTCATCACCATGCTAACTTCATCATGAACTGTACAATCCAAGTGGCAGGTACATAGTGGTGGCTTTATGATGCCATGAGCACAAGTTTTAGACATGCATGATTAAGTTGTCTATTTGTTACAGCATGTTAGGCATACTCTTAAAGCTGAAAATGTTATGAATAAGTAAGGATTAGACATGCACGAATAAGTTGTCTACTTGATATTCTGTTTAGGAAGCTAGACTGATTGAGTATGTGTATGAATGTTCATTGGGCATGTAACTGATTAGGCATACTTTTAAAGCTGAAAATGATGAACTTGCCTAATTCCTTTTTATTTTAACATGGGTTATGCTGATGAGATAGGTTTATAATATATCTTTCACTTGGCTTGTTATATGATTGAAACCATTCAGAATGGTGATGGATTTTCGATGCTATCAGCATAAGTTATAAACTTGTGGCTAGAGCATCGCAGACTTCATCATCGTGCTCACTTTTCAGCGAGTACAATCCAAGTGGCAAGTATATTGTAAAGGGTTATTTATTTGCATTGCTATTAATGTTCATTTTGGCATGTAGATATGAATGTCCATTGTGATATGGGAATACTCTTATACCTACGAGCTATACTGTATGTGTATGTGTCTATGTGTGAAGCATGTTGGCTTGTTTTATGTTTTGTTTAGGAAGTAGAACTGATTCAGTTTGTGTATGAATGTTCATTGGGCATGTAGCATGTTATGTGTCACTTGAATATACATATCTTTCATGTCAATTTAGGAATAGACATAAACGAATAAGTTGACTACTTGTTATATCATGCTATGTGTCACTTGAATATACATGTCTACTTGAATAAGTTGTCTACTTTGTATTGCCTATAAAAAAAAAGGATAGCGTGCAAGGGGGGCATTATGATGTGACGTGCGAATAGCATACAAGGGGGGCGTGATGCGTGAATAACAACAAAAGGAGATTTGGATGCTAAAAAAATACTGGAGCTGGATGGATGGAGTGGAATACTGGAGGGGCATGGAGCCAACATTGAAGATCATATTGATTACCAAGTAGATTTGTAATCAGTAATCATTCTGTTCTTCAAGAATGGCTCTATGCCCATCCAGTAGTCCACACCATCGAGCTCAGTGTTTCTTTGGCATCCAAATCTCCTTTCTATTCGCATATCACGCCCCCCTTGCATGCTTATAATGTGCAGATGGTAACCAAGGATATCTGGATGATGGAGAACCATTAGAGTTAAATGGCGTCGAATATTGGAGGGGCATGGAGCCAACATTGAAGTTCGGATTGATTACCAAGTAGATTTGTAATCAGTAATCATTATGTTCTTCAAGATTGGCTCTATTCCCATCCAGTAGTCCACACCATCCAACTCAATAGTTGTCCAGCATCCAAATCTCCTTGCTATTCGCACATCACGCCCTCCCTTGTACGTTATTCTCACGTCACATCATAATGCCCCCCTTGCTTGCTATTTGCACATCATCATTCCCCTGTATGCTCTTCAGTCCATCTCCTGGCAGTTGCTACATAACCTGCCCTGTTGCTGATGTATCGTTCAGCAATTCGCTCTCGGCCAGGAAATGGCCCCTCATTGAAGGGCTCTATCAGCAGTCCATAAATATTCCACAGCAGCTATAAAATACATAGATAAATTAAATTAGACCCCAAACATGAATAGATAAACTAAACCCAAACATGCATAGATAAACTAGACCCCAAATGCATAGATTTATAGCATCATCTTACCGTGACAATACTATGGGAAGGGCGATCAAGTAGTTGGGGCATAGATACATGCCCCAAGGGACCGATATTAGGATGATAAATTTTGGTCCTGAATATGACCTGCGAACAATAGTAATGTCATGAGTGTATTTGCATATAAATGAACTGATTTCTGTGTGTTAATAAGTTCATGCATGTTCTTACAACTAGAGGTGTGGAGGGGAAATCGACAGGGAAGTCCATGTGGACTATGAATACACCTCCTTCATAAGGGGTGTTTGGAGGGCCCTTCATCACGGCAGTCCATTACCGACGGTCAGGGCCTGCATATATATTGACAAGCCACCTGGGTGCCTCAGACCGGAGTAGGGAAATCTGCAACTCAACACAACGATAGAGGTTCCTTATACGTCTATCCATGCTCGATATAACTAGAGTAAGTATAGTGTTGGGTTGTGGACTCTTGAGAATTGTTAAACGCTTCATATTTATAATGTGGGTGGGTAAGTGAAGGGTCTCAGAAGGGAGAAAGGGTAAAACGAGATTAATTAGGTCTATCTGTATACGGTACATAATTAATGAGCATCGATTGGTTTTGCAGATATCAAGACTTTGGGGATTCTATGCAATGATGACTTAGATATGCATGCAGATCAAGTTAGATTTGGCTTCCAATCAACACCACCACGCCTCTTGAAAGATTGACATATTGACAGATTTGGAGATGTACATTGCTTATTGTTTTTACCTTATTACATTCAGAAATTTGTCTAGTTCAAATGTAAACAGATTATGAGCATTAGTTTCCAATAAATTTAAAATCATTGATATACAGAAGTTCTTGTTCATTTGATTATTGTTCATTACCAGATTCATTCGAAGAAGAAGGCAAAGAGTGACATTTACGTTTAAAAAAATATCATCTAAACAACAATAAAAAGACATTAAAATAAAAGAATCTATCATCTAAAATAAATGTATTGACATGATTGATTAAGACCTATGCCATCTGATACAAGTTACTACAACAGAAATAGTTATAAAAACTGTCACCGCGAATACCAATATGCCAATTTCCCATATAGCTACTTGATATTTTTAATTATTAGTATGTCATGTGATGACATTAAAGGTGACGTTAATAATAAAAAAGATGTATCGTAACAAGATTCATATGACAGTACGCAACTAGGCTGATGTCATGTATAGTATCTTCAAATGACAGAACCTAACCGTCGTCTGAATGTGCAACAGATGGCAGCGAGTCCTGTGACAGATTTATATCTCGCGGGACGACGGTTTTTAACCGTCGTCTGAAAGGGGTTTTGGCGTAGTGTTATAACTTAACTATCATTTTTTTTTTTTTTTTGACATCTAGCAACAAAATAGAATTACATCATCATGTATTATTTAGCCATGTTATGATCTGGGAGCAGCCATCAATATTTTCCTTGAACTTTTCCATGGTTTGCTCTTTTCCATCAATATTTTTCTCAAAAAATAAAAATAAAGCTATACATAGTTTTATTGCTCAAGACAAATAGATAATTACAACAAATTATTGAACTTGTCTTATCTCTATCTAATATACTCAACAAATTTTCGTATGACATATTAAGATTCAGAAATGTATTTTGCCTTTAATTAATAATTAAACTGAAATATTTTTTCACCTACCAATGACCCAGATAAGGGTACAAATTTTTTTTTTTTGGTTTACTATAAGGGTACAATTTTAGCTTTGGTAAATAACCAAATATAAAACCGTCATTTTCATAGAAATAAGAATAATAAAAAAAATCATCATGATGGCTATGACCATGATCAAGTTGTTATTTAAAACCAATAATAAATACAAGAATTAAGAATATAATATTTTGTATGCAATTTGTTTCTTATTATTCTTTATATATGTTATTGCAGCCTACTTCCTGAAATAGTTAAAACTATTGTTTATTATTATTATTATTTTGAATGGCATATTAATTAATAAAGTCTTGTACAAGTATTAATTTCCATTTGAACTAGATATAGACATATAGTTGAATGCAAATAAATTATAATAAATTCTGAAAGAAAGAAATATCAAATATGGACACAAATGAATCCATATCTTACTTGTAAAAAGATTGTACAAATATATTCATTTATTTTCAGATCCAATAGAAATTTTTTAATGAAAAACAAAAGAGAATAAAAAAATGCATGAAGTTATTTTATAAATTTAAAATGAAGTTTCTCTGCTATAAAAAAATTAATAATTATCCTCTGTCGTTTCCCTCAACTCCCATGGAATCTTATTATAGAGTGTTTACATTTTTATAATAATTATTATAATTATAATTATAATAAACAAATGATTAATTAATTAAGCATTTTTTATAAAGATTAAAAATAGAAAAGTGTCATCATCTCCGTTGACTATTAGACAAGAAAGATTCACACACTTCCTTTGTTAATCAATTTCTCAAAGGTAGGCAAACTAAGCAAGAAAAAATTTGCAACCTGCATCCATTTTACTATCATCTTAAGTTATAGTAGAGTAAAACAAGGGATATTTCATTATATTTTAATCTAATCACAAAATGTAAAATGGAAATATATATATCATTTTTTCATTTTATTTTCATTACTATATTGCTTTTTTCTAATATCATTGTTGTTAGATTGTAAAATACATCTACTTGGATTCTAGTTATCACTTATGACTTGGTTTAAAAAATAGAGGTAAAGTAGTTTAAAATAATTACAAATTTTTATTTTTATTTTTATTTTTACAAATTTGGAGGATATGCAGTTACTTATCACTTGTAATCAGTAGTAAATTTATATATATATATAATATTCCATACAATATGTGACAAAAAAATATTATATAAATATATAACGGAATGAATTATACACGTACAATCCGAATATAAATATCCGATTAATTGGGTTACCTCTTGAAGCACAGATCTCCATTGGATTGATGCAGCGAAAGAAACGAACCGCGATCTCGTATTATTAATTAGACAACTTCTATGTTGAAGTTATTCAGGAGAAGAAGTGATATGTCCACAAACTAAAAGGCGCAAACTATAGGAGAAAAAGGAGGCAACTCTTTTATCTTAGTTAGGGTTTTCTCGGTGTATGTCGGTTAGGATAAGTGCGTCACAACTAACTAATTATAGCATGACAAATCCTAATTACCCACCTAACCATGGATCGAGCCGATCCAAGTTATAAGTGGATAATATTCAACATTAATATTTTATATATCTCTCACTTGCTCAAAGCTTTTACCTCGTCTCAATCATACTAAAAAATAGTTTGTGCAATCATCATGTAATAAAAAGTTTTAGTGTTATACACTCAGTGGAGATATATAACCTCTCGATGGGCATGTGCCAACTCTAATACTATATACTCATTGGATATGTATAGCCTTTAGATTGAACACGTATCGAAACAGGTTGCAAGATTTATTCTAGATTCTATATCACACCCATTGTAATTTATTTGATCTCTAAAGTTTTCTATTTTTTCAATTATACACATGTGCATAATTGTCCTGACAATGAAACATAGAATTTCTAAGATGTCAACACACAGAAATCTTTCTCTCCTACTATATTCCTTTTATCATAATCAGACTCACTTATCTAATTGGTCCATTCCAAGACGAAACACTCATAGCCCTTATAAAGAATCATTCCAAGACCAATCCGAGTTAATCGGTTGAACCTATTGACCCCTTACCCCTTTATCAATCCGGTTCGGTTTTTAAAACATTTTTTTTTCATAGTTTAGCAAGAACAAGCTCTCGATTTGTTCAAAAAGAGTCTCACCCTTATCGTTGTCACCATGTGAGAAAATAAGGGTAAACACTCGAGTGAGTTAATTACTTCTCTATCTAACATGCATAATATTATATCAACAAATAACATTCTCACTCATGTATTGGAAAAAAAATAAAAACTTTATGGGATAACTATGTTCAAAAATACATGAAACAAAAGTATATTTAGATTCAACATAAACCTTAAGATTTAACATGTTTTACATAAACATTTCTCGTGACATTTCTCTCATATTATGAGTGGATACATACTCCATACTAACTTCTTTACGTGCAATTAAATCTCAAACAAAATGATACTTAATCTTTATATTTATTTATTTAATATGAAGTCTTTGATCTTTAGCAAAAGAAATAGCAGAATGACTATCACTATTTACCACTACAAGAGTATGTGAGGTATTTACAATCATATGATTCATGAATCTATCTAACCATACTGCCTCTTGAACTGTGGATGAGTATGGTACATACGATGGTTCCATGGTGGATATCACTGCCTTTAGTAATTGTTTGGTTGTTAGACAACTTTTGGCGGAGCTCTCTGTTGGAAGAGCTTGTCAATTTATTTTTGCAACTAATTACAGATCTCAGTAGAGTGCTCGGAGGACTTATGGTACTTGCATTACTGCTCCTTGTCAGTCTAGGGCTTGGGTGGCTTTTTCGTTGAAGCTGAGTTACTTGGTTGTAGATACTTGAGGGTGGTTCTTGCAATGCCCTATCTAAGTAATAAACCTCATGTCATGTTGAGTGCCCTGCATTTTGCTATTTCTCTGGTACTTGCACACTCTTCCTCTCGCCTTTTCTTCCTTTTGAGCTTCTTCTTTGCTTGTCTTTCTCTATGTCTTCATAGTCTGATGGTCTATCGTTGTCATCGTCGTACTGCTTAAAGGTTTTTTCTATGGCCATCAATTCCTCGAAAGAGATGGGAAGATTTTCGTAACACTTTTGCCTTAGAGGCTTGTAGGCTACCCCTTCACCAACGCGCCATAAGACACATCTAGGTTTGGGCACTTAATATGGGAGGCGAGATGATGAAAACATGCCATGTAGTTTCAGAGGGGCTAAATAGGTCTTTGTGAAAGGTTGTTTAGGTCGGAGTTGATCCTCCTTACCTTTGCAATGACCGCAAAATGGCCCATGAACAAGTTCTTTAAGAGGTCAAAATATTTTATTTATTCGAGCGACAGCCCCCTATACCACTTTTGTACACTCCCGGACCAGGTTGTGGGAAAGTCTTTGCACATTATATCTTCGTATTTGGAGTAGAGGTTGATAGTTCTCATGAATGATGTGATGTGGTCATTGGGGTCCTTAGTGCCCGAATAGTAGATCAACTTAGAAGTCTTTCAATCTTTAGGACACCAAATTTCTATAATTTTGTGGATCAGTAGGGTCTTACTAAAGATGATGTTGCCAACCATTACTCCATTGAGAGCCCTTTTCTCTAGAAACCTCTAGAACTTAGATTTAAGCATCTAATCAATGTCTAGGGGCACAACAGACCATGTGGTTGGGACCACCACTGAGGGGAGAGTTGGTTGCACTACTACTAAAGGGTATAGACATGATGCACTACCACTATAATTGTATTTGTGACTAGCGTTGGAGCATTGGCGGGTAGTATTGGTTGGGCTAATATGGAGGGTTGTTGTTGTACGGACAATTGGGTCCTAAAAAACTCCTAGATTTTTCAATTGCGTCCTGAGGATTTGCTGCTCATCAATAATTGTCATCAGTGTTGTGGTTTGAATGGACTGGGTGGTTTGGAAGCTCTTCATCATGCTGGTGAGGTGCCTAGAGGGCTCAGTGGGTTCTTCGTAGGAGGGCCCAAATTTTGCGGCTGTATTGTTGGGCTCTACTGAACATCAGTTGAAGGAGAGTTGGTATTGGGAATCAAGGGATTCGCCATTTCTTTGATTGGAGTCGGAGTCATCTGTGAGTCGACCATTGCTTTGTCTGGGAAAGTAGTTGTTGGGAGGGATGAGCTTTAAAAAATGAGAAAGGATTCGTGTGCTACTCCACGCTCACCGAACAAAATAATGGAGATATGAGATTTCTGATCATCGTTCTCCTCCTGCACCCAAATTGGACCCTAAGAACACTCTAACGGTCAAGTTAGTACCAAGAAGAGATGACAAAGATTAATGACCAATGAGAGAAAGAGAGTAACATTAATGAAGTCCTACTATTTATAGAAGTTGGGCATCTGGTCCATTGTTCCTAGTGCCTATGGTTAAGTGGCCAGATTCATGTTGGGCATGACCTTTGGATGGGCTCGAAAAGGCTCTGCTGGGCTGCATTGGCATGCGGCTTGCATGCCCATATCCCTCATCATCTCCTTTTAGAAAAAAAAATCTCTCATCAACTTCTCTTTTCTCATGTTCGTATTTTTTTTTACGAATATTGCTCGCACTCTCGAAAATTTCTGAATCCGCTATTAATCAAAACAAACCAGGTTTGCATCACATTTTAGTTACTAGCGCAATGATATAGCATGGGAAAGAAATTGTTTTGAACTAAATATTCTCATTAATAGTCATAATCTTGTATATAGTATAAGAAATTAAGATTAATTGTAACACTAACACAAGTAATTTATTCTAACACCAGTATCTAATTAGGATGTAGTGGGACATAGTAATATTAATTATATCTTTAACCTTATTAGTATGTAAATTATATGTTAGTTTATTTAATTAATTTATTTAGGTTGTCTCGCTCCTAAAGTTTAGGTTGAAAGTCAGATAAGTCAAACTTTGTTTCAGAGATTTCACAATTTCCACAATAACTAAATTACTGTTGAGTGTGTGAGTGAGAGATAATGGAACAAACTTTATATAAAAGCTGATTCTTTAATTTTGATTTTGAAGAAACCAACATTCATCATTCATCATTCATCATTCAGACTCTGTGTTTCTACCTAAACCTTGTCAACTCTTCTGTTCTGTTTGATGTTTTCTTTCTTTCTTTCAACCTCAAACTTCCTTCCTAGTTTTCACATTTTCATGCTTATACTATTTGAATATCGCATGTCAACCCTTTCTTCTTTTTATAATTGCAATTTGGAATTTTTTATTATTTATTTGTTTTTCCATAATACTTTTATTACTTCATTTCATTCATACTTAACATTAAATTAAAAGAATGAACAATCAACAATGTCAAACACTGCTAAATAATAGTACAACAACTAAACAGGGTGGGCCTGGAGGGGCCAGATTCTCCGCACGCCGGAACCACCCATACTTTGAATGGTTTTGACTCTGTGTTTTCAACGAATTAAGGTTTGGGTGACTAATTAGCTCATTTAGTTTGTATTTAATTACAAAATCCAACTTTATTTATATATGATATGCAATAAATCTAACTTAATTTTCAGAATTTTATAGTGATACGAAAAAATTAGTCTAGACTGTTAGAGATAATAATAAAAGTGATTCATGTGTCTTAACTATTAACTTAAACTTTTAGTTCAATTTATCAAATCCTTTTCCACCAAATAGATGAGGGTTCGAATCTTAACAACCTCATTTGTTGATTAAATTTTAACACATGGTAAGATTTGTATGCGTTTAAAGTCTAGGATTGTGTTAGATATAATAATAAAGCTTAGAGTTTGATTTAGAAAAAAAAAAAAAAAAATTACGCACACAAGTATAAAATTAGCTCTTATCTGACCAATCCAATATTTGTCACTGATTACTGATTACAAGTGCAAAAAAAATTAATGTTCTTATAATAATAATTATTTTGTTTGGACAGCTATTAATTAGTATAGATTTTGCTAGTTAGGGGAAGAGGAGAATTGTGCATGAAATCTGTTGGCAAATCCTTCTTAGCTAATTTAAGGAGTGCCTTTTTTTTTACTTCAGTTTATTAACTTTGGCTTTGGAGAGGTAGAGATTCTTTTATTTTTGAGATTGTAAATACATTAATATTATTGCTAATATTTCTTCTACCTGGTCTTATAACCTGAATTTGTTTTATAGCCAATTTGATTTAGACCTTGTAAAAACGTTTTCTTATAGATGTCACTTTACACATATTTATTAAAAAATCAAATTATCCAAAAAAACTCTTATATTGTGTTTGAAACATGTACAATAATAGATTTGTCTTGGTATATGCTAAAACTCTATTAACCAGGGTGCTTCTAGTATTTTAAAGGACCTAGGTTAGCTTTCATATTTTTCTTTTACAAAATTAAATTTAATAAATATAAAATTTGATTAATTCTTGACTGAATTAAGAACCAAATAAAAATATGTTTGATGTGATTAAACCAAAACGAACACACAAAAATATATCAATAATAAAATTAGAAATTAAAGAACAGAGTTAAATAAATCTGAGGTTTGTATTAGTAGTCTCCTTAAAACAGATTTCGTCGCTATTGACGATTGTCTACTATGATACAACAGATTACGCAAGCGAACTCTTACCCAGTGTAAATTTATTATCACCAAAGCAGGAAAACAA
Source organism: Euphorbia lathyris (assembly GCF_963576675.1). NCBI lineage: Eukaryota > Viridiplantae > Streptophyta > Magnoliopsida > Malpighiales > Euphorbiaceae > Euphorbia > Euphorbia lathyris. The sequence goes on along the minus strand of NC_088912.1, from coordinate 40,785,632 downwards.
CAATGTACAGAGAGCATAAATTTATCGGAGAGTAATTATTTCAAAGTCTCTGAAATAGAACTCAAAATGACACGACTGTTTATGGACAGACACGACTGTTTATGAACAAACACAACTGTTCACGAACGAACACGACTATTCATTAAGGAGGTGTTTGTTGGTATTTAAATTAATTATATAATTTTATCCAACAAAATCAATATTTTAAAACAATTTTCTAAGAACGGAGTAATTAGCAGCTATATTATTGTTAAGGTAAAGTACAAGAAAATCTTGTGGTTTGACCTTTTTGCAAACATAGTTATGTAGTTTTAAAATTTGCAAACAAGGGGTTGTGATTTGTCAGTTTGCATATTCAGGCATTCCGTCAAAAAATATTTTTGTAATTTACCCCAAATAGGAACGATTCAGTGCAATTACAAAGTTTGACTGTAATTAATTCATATATAATGTCTGACTTTGCACATCAATTAAATTGCAAGTATTTTTTTATCGAAAATTGGTTTTGCAAATCTTTTAACTGTAAATTGCATAAACCACATATTGATGTTTACAAGTTTTTAACCCACGAGTCTGTATTTGTAAATTGGTCAAACCTTAAGTTTTTTTTTTTTTTGTAATTTACCCTTATTATTAAAAAGAGAAGTTGTGAAATAAATTTTGGAGGTCTCCTCTTATGCTATTGTTGTTGAGATGCGTTGATTGAAAAAAATGTAGTATGTACTATTCTTGTCGATTTTTTATTCCATTTTAGCATACTACATTCTTATGTATAGAGATATATTTTAACAATTCAGATTTGAATAATTATTATATTGTAATTCAAACAAGTTTCATATTGGACGCCCTTCTAAATACGAGGTCCTAGGTGGAAGCCTAAGTTGGCTCCCCCCGAAGCCGACAATGTCATTAACAAATGAACTTGCCAAGATTTGAATACTCAAATAAAGGTAAACGAAAATGAACTGGAAACCAAAAACCAAACCAGACCAAATAGATACATAAATCGATTTGGTTCATATTTTTTAGTTACTTCAATTTTCAAATTCGTTTTGTTTAGTTTTAACCGAAATTTTTTATTGAAATTATTTGCTTACTTTATAATTTAAATATAATTGATGTGAGAGATTTTGAATTGAGCTTGTTGGGTTCAATGAGTGCCTAAAATAAGATAATAAAGTGGTCAAAGACGGACCAAAAACCAAGGAGTATGCAGACTTAGGTGATGAGAATAATACTAAGGAATATGCAAACTTAGGTGAGCAAGTAAAATGAAGAGAATAATTTTTTAGTACTATGTACCTTGTATTAATAGGAGATCTAGGTTGTGCACTCTAAATATGAGCAGATGACCATGTGATAGTCTCGTAATAGGAGGTCAATAACGATTTTCCCACATGGCACCTACAATTCTACTAATCTCGACGTGGGATGTGGTTCAGGACGTGCGTGACTTTTAAGATCCTTTTTGACTGGGCCACTTGACTTGATGAGAGGAAATTATATTAGTCTATATTAGTCATTTCACTGTTGTTCTGAGACAATCAGATGTTGTTCAAGGCAGGTTTACCTTCTTTTTCTATCTGTTTTACAGGTTACTCCCCAAAATAGTTTGACGGTGCCTATTTTTAGTCATTCTTTTCAGAAAATGAAGAAAATCAAAGGAGAATCATGGATGCGATTGGTGCATTAAAATGAAAGTCAACCAAGACAGAAAGGAGATGGAACCCTCGTCTCAATATTTTATTCATATCATTTCTCCTCCTTTTCCTCCATTGATAGTCTTAAAAATGCAAGATGACATTGTACCTGCTTCAGCACTTGAGTGAAAGATCCACTAGCTCTAATATCATTAAAATAATACGAAAATAAGAAGCTTTTGTGATTTAATTGGTTGAACCAAACAATGTTGTAAATTGTTCGCAATAAGCAGTCTGTGTGAAGAAGCTGTTTGTTCAGAAGCAGCTTTGGGTAGATTAAGTTTATATTATAGAAGTTTTATTTTTTATTAGTTTTTCTTTACTTTCCACTGCCTATATAAAGGTAGCTCCAATTTGTAAAAAATCGTCATTAATTTGATCATTTAATTTCTTCAACTACTGATTCTCTGTCCAGTCTTGATCACATGCACCTTAATGAGCATGTAGAATTTGTTCATTCACCGTTAGATCTAGGTTTATTAGAATCTTAAAGTGGAGATTCAAATCATCCTGAGGTTTAGATTTAATAAACCTATATATAACGGTGAATGAGCAAATTCACTTGCTCATTAAGGTGCATGTGAAAATTCCTGCTCTCTGTCTTGTTTCTTCATTTATTTTTTAGTAGCATAAATATTGCATTTTTCCCAATGATAACAAATTTTGGTTGTTGCTTCACCTCTTGCTATCGGGAGATATCTAGGTCTACCATCCTTTATTGGTAGATCTGAATATGCGATCTTCAATTTTCTAAAAGACATGCTCAGCAAGCATTTTATTAGTTGGAGTTTTCATTTTCTCTTGACATCATGGAAAGATGTTCTACTTAAATCGATGGCTCGGACTCTGCCTACTTTTTGTATTAGCATTTTTCTTCTTCCTAAATCATTGTGCGATGATCTACAAAAGATGATGACTTTTTTTGGTGGGGTACGAAGAGAGATGGAAAGAGGAATATCCATTGGTTTGATTGGGTGAGTTGTGTACCAATAAAGATAAATGGGGGTTCGGGTTTCGAGATCTTCGGGATTTTAATCTTTCATTATTAGGTAAACAGGGATGGTAGTTTATTACCAATCCACACATCTTGGTGAGTCATTTCTTCAAAGCTAAATACTATCAGAATGAGTCTTTACTTTCTTCTAAATTAGACAATAATCCTAGTATGGTTTGGAGGAATATGTGGAGTTCTATTGAGATATTGAACCAAGGTTTATAGTGGAATATTGGGATGGTGGATAAGGTATCTATTTGGAAGGATTCATGACTTGGTAATGATGATATTCAGATGGTTACATCACGTAGTACTGAGGAAAATTGTAATGATACTATGAGTTTCCTTTTTATCCTTAGTACAAGATTATGGGATCGGGGCAAAGTCGATAGTTAGTTCAACCATTCGGAGGCGAATATCATTTGCAATATGGTGGTACTTTTATCGGATAGGGATGACTATCTTATTTGGAATTTTTCAAAGGACGAGTTGTACTCATCAAAAGTTAGGTATCTGATTATTGAGTCGTCTTATAGCATGGTGCAAAGCCGAAAAGGATGGATAAATCTATGAAGCTTAGGCCTTCCCCCTAAACTAAAGTTTTTCCTTTGGAGATTTGCTACTAAGACGCTGCCTAGTCGAATTCGCCTCATTGGGAATCATGTTAGTGTTCCAATTAGGTGCCTTCTTTGTAAGAACGATTTTGAACATGACTAACATCTCTTTGCGAGATGTTCGTACACAAAGCAATGTTTGGCATCAGTTCAGTTACCAGCTCATGTAGCAGAATGAGAGCACATCGAAGATTGGCTTGTGATCTATGTGAATCGGCAAATCCAAAATCTATATATGTTTTAACAATGATTCTCTAATCGATTTGTAAACAAAGGAATGCTCGGATTTTTCCGAAGTCGAGCCGGAATCCCATCGATGGCGTAAGAAGTTCAATGCAGTTTACACATGATTGGCGGCAAGGGCAAAAGAGCAATATTAAATCTGGACTGATTGAGGATCAGAATAGTAAGTAAAGACATAATTTCTAAAGAAACCTATTAGAAGGATGGGTGAAATGCAATTGTGATATTTGTTATAGCTTGGTCTCGAATGGCTTGATATTGACCAAGCCGGCTGAAGTGTTGGTGTTACGAGATGGTATTGCTTTAACGTTTTCCTTTAAGCTACAACAATATTGATTTTGAAGATGCAAAAGAACTGGGAATAGTTTGTGCTTGAGTCACAAGGATCTTAAGGAGTATGGTGGAATAGTTTAAGACATCAAGAAACTTTTTCAAAATCATCCGACTTATTAAGTGATGTTTGTTCCTCGATTAGCGAACGGAATTGCTCATGAGTTAGCTGATCATTTTTTGTTCCTATGCTAATCTTTTAATTTCCTTATGTGTTCCTAGGTTTTAAATAATATTTAATATAAAAATGTTGGTGTTTAATTTTAATAAAGTACTTTTTTTTCTCTAAAAAGAAATATACTAATTATTACTATTATTTCTGAAAACTTATCCATTATGATTAATATATATAAATAATAAACATAACATATATATTTATGTGATGAGATATCAAATTAATAATTATAAACCTACTCATTTTTTTAACCTAAAAAAAATTATTTATCTAGTATGAACTGGAAAATAATACAAATGATTAAGGCATCATATATCATATTGTATAGGAACAATTTAAATTTGTGAAATAGAGAAAGAATTGAGGGGCTTTTTAGAAATAAATAAAAGAAAAAAGAAAAAGTCAAAGAAGTCGTAACTGAGATTTGATTGATTACAAAAAGAGACACAAATGTTAGTGAAGCCAAGCCAAGCTGTCTTTCAGTGACATCATACATTACGTGCACTAACTCTCACATCCCACGTGTAAGACATATTACTTGCCCATATCTCATTTTTAAGATTCGCTTTTTTATTTATTTTTCTAGCGTCTTCCCTATTGACAGGTGTTCTTTCCGCCTGAAACTTCGAGCCCCAAAGACTGGTCTCGTCCGACACAATACCACTTGTGTATACTCGCACGTGTGCTCCTGCCATGTCTTCCTTTGCATCCCCTCCTACAACTTATTCATTTGGTGTAATTCAAGATTGGGCTATGCCTAAGAAATCTATATGCTTGTGACAATTAAAGACTATGCAATTAAGTATGTAGATGACTTAAGCTATACAAGAAAGAAACCTGGGGTTGGTAACACATAATGCACCCAGGGCCGGCCCTGGACCTAGGTCTGGGGTACGCGGGCCTATGGCCCAGGACCGGAAGGGAACCAAAAAAAGTTATTTGTAAATAAATTGTTTATTTTTAAGTATAACAAATAAATTCAAAGTAGTAGAATAGTATTGTCTTGTCCTCTAACTAACGAGGGTATGAGTTTGGTTCCCATCTTTGTAAATGTTTAATATATTTTTAATATATAAATCATATGGATAGTTAAGGATAAGAAGATAAGTTTAATTTTATTATCTCATTTTATAATAACTATTTTTTATTTGATACAATTTAAAAATTAAAAAAGTTTCATTTTTATTACTTTAGGTTCATTTTATTTGCTTAAATTGATTAAATTTGAAAATTAAAAAGTAATTTATACAATGATATGAATAAAAATTAATTTAAAATTTAATAATAAAAAGCAACAAAAACAATATCAATAATAACAATAAATCTAAAAAAAATTAATAATACTGCTATAAATACATGGCCGGTCCTGATAATTTATGGGCCCTAGACGAAATAATAAATAAAGGCCCCTTAATAAAAAATATTTGACGTAAAAAAAAATTTAAAATATATTTCAATACATAATAAATAAAAAAGTATTTCATTAATAATTATACAGTACGTATTATTATGTTCACTAAATACAATTGATTATAAAAAATCACAATTTTTTAAAATTGTGGATTAAACCTCTATTTGACCCATGTGGTATCCAAAATTTTATCATTTGGGTAATACGATATTATTTGATAACATTTACGTTTTGGAGTATTTCCATAAGGAACATTTAACTTATTTTGGATAAAAAAAACTAACCGATTCATTAAATTTTTTTATTTTATTCTTCTATATAGCCTTTACCTAGATTTAATACGTGGTTAAATAAGAAAAAAAAATTAATTTCTTATTTAGCTAGATATTAAATCTATATGGTAAAAAATTAAATCAATTGTTACGTATATATATCACGTGTCAAATATTGTGTCATGTGGCAAAAAAAATTAACAAATCAATTTAATTTTCCGCCCAAAATGAATTAAATTTCACTTGTAGAAATATTTCAACGGGAAAATGTTACCAAATAATATAACAAAATCTTGGATATCACAAAGGCAAAATACGAGTTTAATTCTTAAATATATTTTTTTAAGAAAAAAATGATTGAAAAGGGATTTTAATTTGTATAAATATGTTTTACCATTAGGACACTTAATTAACTTTGATATACATTGTGTTTTACACCTTATATATACACTAGACAGTTAATAAAAAAATTGAGCCCCCTAAAGCCTTGGATCCTAGGTCAGGGCACTCCTGGTCTAAACCCAGGACCGGCCCTGTATGAATAATTATTATGTGTAATTTTATCATCACTAATTTTTTTAAATTAAAAGAGAAAACGTTTTCTAAAATAAGGAGAAAAAAATAAATACATAAAGTATATATGTATTATTATTATTTAACTCCTACAAATAAATGCGTAGAAGAAACAATTATTTTGTAGGTCAGTTATGGAGGGAATCTTCCCTCCAAAAATTGTTGGTCCCTTGTAAGGTTGCAAGTATAGTTCCAAAGGGGGGTTAGGAACTATTTAAACTTTTTCGCAATTAGGGCAGACTTCTTTTTCTAAGGAAAAAGGTTTTAACAGCGGCGCTGAGTAAACAGCAAGATACTGGCTTAGTCAACTGGTGACTAGGTCAGTTTCTTAGCTTGAGTCAGGAGATAGCACTTAGAGTCTATTCATGAGCTCAGACGTTTAACGCGCACAACTCAACTTGACCTCTTTACTTGGTCAGTTTTTGGTTATTTTAAGCAAGCAATATAAATAAGGAGTTAAAGGTAAGAAATACTTTACTCAGCAGATTTATCCAGGTTCGGCTTCTTCTAAGCCTACGTCCTGTCCCCGGAACACGTTTCGAGATTTCAAATTCTCTACTGAGCTCTTTAAAGGTAGAGCCTCAAACCTTTTACAATCTTAGCAACTGAGTATAACAAGAGTACCTTCCTCTATACCTCTACTCAGTCCTAATCTCTCGCTGAGTACTATAACCGAGTACTCAGCCTCTCCTTTCTATCTTCTAGAAATGATAAGTGTTTTGTCCTATACAAAGATTTGCTAAGACACTTTAGACGATTGAAATAATCACTCTAGACTTTTACACAGATCTAAGAATTGTAGTGTAAGATTTGCTTTGCTTCTTTGCTTGCAGAACTTGTGTAGAAATTTGGTCAGCGTAATGGCTTGATCAAGTTCTGTGTGGAATGAAGCTTCTGATGGCACTATTTATAGAGACGTCTGGGCATCGGTCATTTCGAATTTCGAAATAACCGTTGGAGGGAAACGGCTACCTGTCGTTGTCATCCTGACTTGCTCAGAGCTCTCGGCCAATCAGAATTGTGTATCTTCTGTCCTCGGTCAGCTCAGCAGACTGTCTCTCCTTTTATGGTAAAGTCAACTAGACAGCATACTGTGTCGTCTGAACTTTACCCAAAGTAGAAATACTTTGTCTGGAAGTTTTCATTAACCAGCTGCTGTCTTGTACGCTTTGTCGAGACTACTCAGCAGCTTCATCTTGAAGTTGTTCCTGAAGGTCTTCTAGATCCTTCTCTTGCTGAGTTGCGTTTTGTCCAAAGCGACATCGTTTTAACAAACGCGGGCCGAGTTGTACTGAGTTGTTTGACTTGGGCTTTAACACTTGTATTGGGCTTGGGCCTTTTAATTCTTGTGTCTTAAAAACAGTTTTAACTCAACATTGAACAAACACATTAGTATAATAAATCAAAGCATTTAAACTTAGTGTGTTTAGAATATGTATTTCAATTATACTTAAACAATTTTGTCAAATCAAAATTATGTGGAAAGGTGTTTCAACAAACTCCCCCATTTTGATGTTGGCAAAACTATTCGGCGAAGAACTCAGTATTGAGCTCCCCCATGATAGTTGACCTATTTCAACTTAGCAAACTCCCCCGTAAGGGTTGAGCTACTGACTTAGTTTTACTCTAAACATTTAAAGGTTTAATTCGAGTAAGTCTAAGGTCAGTTTTTCAAATATAGGTCAGCTTATTAAACATATTCTATTTACTCAGTATTAAGCGGAAGGTATAATCATATAGAGTGCGCTGAGTAATTTGTTATTCAATGAGTTCTTAACAGACAATGTTTTATAAGCACATAAGTCAATGTCAAACATGTTATCAGCATTTGATTCAGTCAATAAGATCTATAAGTATAAAACATAATTGATTTAATAGAAGATACGTAATGACTCAGTACACAGTAACATATATTAACATATATCATAACTCAGGAATATGAATAAAAGATGTAGATATTATATATTGATAGTAGTCAGTGGTTACACAACAAAACTTATAGATAAGGCATATAACATCTGACTTAGTCTATACTGAGCTAGCCTATCTATTTCTTTTTCTTGTGTTGAGACTGACTTCGCTCATGCTGAGCTCTAGCTGCTTGTGCTTTCTCCCCCGTTTTGTCAGCATCAGGAGGAGGAAGTCTGAAAGCATCAGTTAAGACAGCTCGAGTCAGTTCTTTAGACAGCTCCTTAAGTTTGTCAGCGCTTTCATTGACGCCGTCAAAAATTGCAACTCTATCAGTTGATACCTCTGCGGGTATGTTGAGGTCAGCAGTACTGAGCATATTGACGCTAAACGCTTGAGCTTTGCCTTGCCAGATGAGTGCTTCAGTAAGACCAACAAAGATTTGGTGAAAGGTCTTTAAAAGAGCTGTGTCGTAATACTGACGTTGAATATTGTTATGACGAATGTGGTTGAAGGTTTGTTGGATGATAGACTGCATCTCATTCTGCTTCATTGCGTCAGTATCCATCTCTTGCTTATTCAGATTAAGCAAGCGAATAGCCTCACCAATTTGCTCTACTGAGCACTGATTGTAAGAAACCATTTGCTCGTTGGTCTTGAGTTGCTCAGTGTGAAGCTGAGCAAAGAGCATCTTGACTTCAGATGAAGTGGCATGGTCGGGGTTCACAACTGACAAGTTCTGGATTTGTTGTTGTAAGGAGGTCAAGTACTGCACGGTTGTCAGCTGGATCTCAGCCAATTTGGCGATTGAATCCTGCTTAGCTTGCTGTGCTTGGAAGGTAATGATTACATTCAGCAAGTCCTTGAGTCCCTTAACTTCGTTGAGAAGTTGAGTGACCTGGGAAAACTGAGTATTCTCAAAAGTTGAAGACCCAGCAGCAGGAGGAGTGGACTGTTGAAGGTCTCTGATCAATGCTTGCACTGAGTCAATGATCTTTTTGCCGGACTCAGTGGCATTCAGAAAGCTTTGTGAGCCTTCAGGGACATCAGTGTGATCGGAAGGAAGAGGAGTGAAAGGAGTGACCTGGTCAGTGACTGGAATAGCATTTTCAATCTGCACTTGAGTTTTAGGTATAGTTGATTGATCGGCAGAGAGTTGAGTTGGAGAAGTGGTAATCTGAATACTGTCTGTGCTGACGGCAGAAGTGTCTGTAGTCAGCACCAAGCTTGAAGAAATAGCATTCACAGTAATCGGCTCAACCTGACTGGTTGAGGTGGCGGAAGCATTTTGGTCGGCATGTTCCTGTTGAGAAGAAACAGAGGCTTGCTTTTCTAAAGACGCTGAAGCAGTAGAGGGTTGTTGACGTTTGAAAAATGTCAGCTTGACTGTAGAGGGGTCCTTAGTTGTCTTTAAGATGACAAAGTCAGGAAGAGTTGGTGGTGGCAAAAAATCTTCACTGACAGGCTTCTCACTGGCCTTAACCAACTTTCTTCTTCTACGAGGTGGAGTGACAGTTTGACTAGGATCTCCTGAGTGAGAAGGAGAAGATTCGTGTTGCTCATCATGAGGCTGGTCAGCTTGTTCTTGGACTGGATCAACACTGTGTTGATCGAGTACTTGCTCATCTTCAGCAGCAAACCCAGCATTGGCCTGCTCAGTCTCATGTTCACTGGCTGTCTCCTCAGAGTCCTCAGCGTCATCCTGACCGCTGGCCTCTTCTTCTTCTTCTTTGGTACTATCACCATCAAGTTCTTCCTCAACTTGTGAGATGAAATGATCATCCAGTTGTACCTCATGTTCTTCGGACTCAGCTATTGTACCTTGACACTGGGTGAAGTGACAGTCACCCGGTACAACAAAGTCTGTAAGTATCGTTGAGGGGAGTCAGTGTAGAAGGTTTCTGCTTCTTCTGAGGATGCTCAGTAGTTTCCTCAGTTCCAGGCTCACCTTGTCTGCTTCGTTTCTCAGCTGACTTACCAGCTGACTTCTGTCTTTTTACTGGAGACTCAACATTTTTGGAAGGAGTCTCAGCAGTTTTTCTTTTGCGGGAAGCTGGAGCCTTAGTCCTTCGCCCTTTCTTTGGTTCAGCAGTTTCTTCAGCTTGTCCAGCAGCAGCAGCAGCTGTTAGGGATTAAAGCCAGTTAATCAACTGTAGCGCAGCGGAATTGCGGTTTAAAATTTATTTCTAATCCCTTATAGCTTGATCTTTGTCCGTTAACCATTGATTGAATAAAACCTTTTGATCCGTTTAGGGATATAAACATACCCGGACTGTCTCTTCTAGAGACGGCTGAAGAATCCACAAGGTAGTAAGATCTCCGTAGTCAGGTGCACGAACAGCTATTGAGCCAGAACTGGTGCTAGCCGAAGAACGAAGAAGAACTGGAGAGATTTCGTAATTAGCCAAATTTCTTCCTCCACTTTTCAGGTGGTGGCTGGCGATTTTGAGTTTATTTTTGCTTAGCCAAGAAAAATTGTTTTGGCCGAATATGTCTTAGGTTAGATTAGGGTTTTAGTGTTTTAATTTATATATATAGTGTATTCCTAAACCTAATTGGTATAGGGTTAATTGGTTAATTACAAAACTAATCCAATCCTAATCTAATTACATAAATAAATACCAATAATATTTATTCTATGCAATTAATTATGATTAGATTAAATTTAATTACCCCAATTAAATGAATAACACTAATTAATAAATTAACGTATTGATCTAATTAATTATTCACCGAATGCAATTTCATTAATTTACAAATTAACTAATTACATCGTGCAAACTAATTAATCAATTAAATACTCAACACTTAAGACCATTAATTAATTACCTTGATACAAAGTATCAATTAATCAATTAATTAACCACCAATTAATTACCTTGACATTTTACTGTCAATCAATCAATTAATTTTATCTCTCCAATGTACCGTTCTATAAGTTCTAACTCAGATGTTCGATGTGCACGATCCTATGGGACTGTCCTTAGCTAGCAGTGGGCTTATGGCTCACAGACAGTAAGTGGGTTCTAGCAAACCATTACTGCCCCTAACTAAGACAGAGTTTCAGCAGTCTAAAGATGCAGAGACCCTGTAGTTATCTCTTAACTTCTTTTACCATTCGATATCGATATTATAAACTAGAGGCATGGCGGCTGTCATCCTCTCTGATGTTTATGATATTTCTTGATCTTAAGTAGATTGATGAAACAGATAAGTAAACTACTTATCAGGGTGTGGCCACACACTTATCAATCTCACTTATCAAGTGGCCTGTGATATCATCTCACTATTACATGAGTGGTAATTCCATCACTTCAATATCAATACCAACGTGTTCACTTGTTCACCCAATCATACCCGTATTTAGCATCCTGTTACAGACCTATTAGGCGTATGTCAAAGTGAACCGGATCCCATATTGAATAATGAAATCTGGTCTGAAGATAGTTAGAGACCTACTTAAGAAAACTAATGACACAACCACCATGTAGTTTTCTCGGGCGGATCGATCCAGTCACATGTATACAACATGTACCCATATTCACAACTGACTTATCAAGTGCTATGGCTAGTATCAATTACTACCATACAGTCATCGAATATACAAGTCTGTGGTCCTAATCATTCCCATGATAGAATAGACTTGGGATATGGTTTTACGATTGTCAATCAATGGATTCTCTATTCATATTATAGCACAAGATATAAATGAACTAGATTAATGCCTTTATTAATGTAACACAAATAGTGTATCTATGCAAGAATAATCAAAAGCATAATACAATATACATGAACCAATGCCTAAGAACTAGGGCACACCAACAGTCTCCCACTTGGACTAGTTCCAAGCAGGCATTGCCCTAATCCCTATAGATCTAGTATGACCATCATGTAGGCGATGTGCAAGTGCCTTGGTAAACGGATCTGCAACATTGTTCTCGGTGTCAACTCTCTGTAATGTAATGTCACCTCTCGCCTGAATCTCCCGGATGAGGTGAAACTTTCTAAGTACATGTTTGGATTTCTTGTGTGATCGGGGCTCCAGTGCTTGTGCTATGGCACCGTTGTTATCACAGAAAACATCAACTGCACCTAGGATAGTGGGAACTACACCTAATTCAGTTATGAACTTCTTGATCCAAACTGCTTCCTTTGCAGCATCACATGCAGCTATGTACTCAGCTTCCGTTGTAGAATCGGCAATGGTAGGCTGCTTTGAGGATCTCCAACTAATGGCACCGCCATTCAGGAGAAAAACATAACCAGATTGTGATTGTTTCTGGTCCTCATCAGTCTCGAAACTTGCGTCAGTGTAACCTGATACTGCCAGCTCCTCTTGCCCACCAAAAACTAAAAAGAAATCCTTGATACGTTTAAGGTACTTTAGGATAGCCTTAACTGCCTTCTAGTGCTCCTCTCCGGGATCTAACTGGTATCGGCTAGTCATGCTAAGTGCAAATGCAACATCTGGCGTTGTACATAACATAGAGTACATGATAGATCCTATAGCTGACGCATATGGGACCTTTTCCATGTTTTCTCTGTCCTGCTTTGTCTGAGGACAATCTTTCTTACTAAGTTTCAACCCATGGCGCATAGGCATGAATCCTTTCTTAGCCTGGTCCATGCTGAATCTTTTAAGAACTTTGTCTATGTACGTTGCCTGACTCTAGCCTAGAAGTCTGTTGGATCTATCTCTAAAGATCCTGATCCCCAAGATCGTTTCAGCTTCTACTAAGTCTTTCATTGCGAAGCATTTACTCAACCACTGCTTCACGCCTTGCAGTGTTGGTATATCGCCTCTAATGAGTAGTATGTCATCGACATACAATATCAGGAAAGTGGATATGCTCCCACTGAATTTCATATACACACAGGGTTCATCAGGATTCTGCACGAAGCCATATTCAGTTATGGCTTCATTGAATCTCTGATTCCAAGACCTAGATGCTTGCTTCAATCCATAAATGGATCTTTGAAGCTTACATACTCGGTTAGGATACTTCGGATCGATAAAACCCTCTGGTTGTGTCATGTAGACATCCTCCAGTAACTTCCCATTCAGGAAAGCGGTTTTAACATCCATCTGCCATATCTCATAGTTATACCATACAGCTATGGCCAGTACTATCCTAATGGATTTGAACGTAGCAACTGGTGAAAAGGTTTCATCATAGTCAATTCCTTGGATTTGTCTATAACCTTTTGCCACCAGTCGCCCCTTGAAGGTGTTATCGGCTTTTAATTTGAAACACCACTTGCAGCCAATCGTTTTAACACCCGGAGGTGGATCCACCAAGTTCCACACTTGGTTATCACGCATAGACTGCATTTCAGCCTCTATAGCTTTACGCCATTGATCTGATTGTGGGCTTTCAATAGCCTCTTGATAGGTCTTGGGCTCATCCTGGTCATCGACCATTATGTCCCCATCATCAGTCACGACAAAGCCGTACCTCTCAGGCTGATGACGTGTCCTATCAGACCTTCTAGGTTCCTGTGTAACTGGTTCAGCCTCCTCAATTCCTTGAGGACCTAAATCAGTTACCTGAGCATCCTCAGCATCTGCTGCAGGAGTCGGTGAGTCTTGAATCTCAGCAAGATCAATATTGCTCCCACTGTCTACTTTGTAAAGGAATTCCTTTTCCAAAAAGACTGCAAACCTAGCCACGAATGTTTTATTCTCGGCTGGGTTGTAGAAGTAATAACCCTTAGTTTCCTTAGGGTAACCCACGAACTGGCATTTGACAGATTTGGACTCTAGTTTGCCACTCATCAATTTCTTGACATGTGCATCACAGCCCCAAATCTTCATGAAGGAAACGTTGGGCTTTCGGCCCGTCCATAATTCATATGGTGTTCCTTCAACTGCCTTGCTTGGTGTATTATTAATTATATGAGCAGCAGTTTCCAAAGCAAATCCCCAAAAGGAGATAGGGAGAGAAGCTTGACTCATCATTGAGCGGACCATGTCAAGCAGGGTCCTGTTCCTCCTTTCTGACACTCCATTCCATTGGGGTGTACCAGGAGGAGTGAGTTGGGATACAATCCCACACTCTCTCAAGAATGAGACAAACTCTTGGCTCAAGTATTCGCCCCCTCTATCAGACCGAAGCGCTTTTACTTTCTTGCCAAGTTGATTTTCTACTTCATTTTTAAAATCTTTGAATCTCAGAAGAGTTTCAGATTTATGTTTCATCAGATACACATACCCGTATCGGCTATAGTCATCTGTGAAGGTAACAAAGTACAAAAAACCAGATCTAGCACCTGTGCTCATTGGACCGCATACATCTGAGTGTATCAGCTCCAATAGCTCTATGGCCCTTACACCAGTTTCGGTGAAAGGCGCCTTTGTCATCTTCCCTCTTAAACAGGATTCACACGTGTCATAAAACTGCATGTCAAATGACCCTAGCGCTCCACTAGAGTGAAGCCTAGTTATGCGTTTCTCATTTATGTGGCCAAGACGACAGTGCCAGATATATGTAGGATTCAGTTCATTAGTCTTAATCCTTTTAGCGTTTATGTTATAGATTGATTCACTACGTTTTAGATCAAGGATATACAAACCATTTTCTAGAAATGCGGTTCCATAAACAATATTGCCACGATGTATAGCTATCCTACCACGTCCAATATTAAAATTAAAACCAGAAATATCCAACATAGAAACTGAGATAATGTTCCTGCGCATTGCAGGTACAAAACAACAATCTCTAAGTTCTAAAACTAAACAAGTAGGCATCTCTAAAGTGTAATCTCCGATCTCCAAGGCCTCTACACGAGCACCATTGCCGACTCGAAGATCCACTTCACCAGATCCTAACAACCTCCTATTTCTCAGTCCCTGCACATTTGAACAAATGTGAGTACCACATCCAGTGTCTAAAACCCAAGATGTAGAAATAGCCAGATTTATCTTAACAACATAAATGCCAGAACCAGAAGCTTTAGCCTTCTGTTTCTCCCTTAGCTTTGGACACACGTTCTTCCAGTGTCCCTTCTCATTACACTCGTGACAGATATCATCTGCCGAGGCCAACCTACCTTTAGGAGCTGCCACCTTTCTTGTCTTTGACTTGGCCTTTTGGGCGTTCGCCTTGGACTTAGACTTGGCCTTTCCCTTAGGTATGTTCCCTTTATTGTCTGGTAAGGTAGCAGTCAGTACAGATTCCTTCCACTCGTGTCTACAAACCTTTTGTGAGTTTATAGGACAGTCAAGGAAATCAGTCCCTGAAAGTTTTTCCTTTTCCAGGAGTGGTCTGAGTGAGTTGTTGCTTGTTGCATTCATTATTTCTTTTATGTAACTTGGTGATTTTTATCTACGTGGAAAAAATTACATTAGAGTTAGAATAAAGGGTTTAAGCCAAAGATCAAATTAATAATCCATTTTAATTTGTTATTGGTGATATTTATTTGGCTGTCTTGACCAAGATCCACAATCCATCAATAATAGACCGAGCTAGGGCTCCGCCGTCGACCATTGACGATTTGGTAGGATAAACTATCCAATCCTCCGCAAGGACTCTTGGTTTGATGGGCTTTGTGACACTTAGTCCATCTGTGCTTAGGGCCTGCTCTGAGCTAATGCTACCCACGTTGAGTCCAACCACCATACACGCGTTAGCCATACCGAAGTATCCTAACCCTCGACGGCCCACTAATTACTACAGCATACCTGCTAGGGCACGTCATACACTGTACCACTACCTGGGAGGAAGAGGTGTGAATCTGGAAATCACTTTTAAGCGACTCAATATTTCATTATCCGGATTAATTAAGTGATACGGCTTTAACATATAATTATCGCGGGTGATGATCTGGTGATCGTTGCTACTTATATTTCATGTTATACTAAGCAATTGTATAATAAAATAAACATAGAGATTCTATGGGCCTTATAATACATCCTAGTGAAACTAGATAAACTATCTAATCTTCACGGGCTTGCTTCAAGTCTCATTAGGCTCCCACCATGGGCTTGGACCATCTGGGCTTCTTCACGATCAATTACAATTTTATATATAAAACCTATTCTAAAATTACATTAATAAAAGAATGGCGCGCATGCCATATTTCCCAAATAGATTAAATTACAACCCGACTTTAATTTAGGGCCCATAGAACTCTATAACACGTTGCTGCACAGTAAGACATACAAATATAATGCATGATCATGGCATTCCAAAATCATCTAATAAAGTTAAGCCGAGTTACTTAGGGTGAAATCGCCAATTATTACCATATGTGACTAAGGCCCATAAAGGCCCAAACGGTTAACATCCATTTAAATGCAAAATTACAATTTTGCTCCCACTGAATTTTTAGGATCGTCACATATCTAAAATTTAGCCCTCCCAATTTAAACCGGTGTCACAGTCTATTGGGCCAATTTCACAAATTAACCATATTCAATTTTATACAAATTATCAATTCGATTAAAATTAAATATGCATGCCAATCAAAAACGTTTTAATACCAATTAATTTTATTCAAAACTCGTTTAATAAATTAAACGGTATTAGGGCCCTGATTTTAATAAAATTACCCGTGAAAAATTTTAAAGATTAAAATCAGTCCCATTAAATCCAAAATTAACCCAATTCTGAATTTTTGACGGACCCGGGACAGCGACGGGGCTGCTGTCCGTGGACAGCAGCCCCGTGGCTGCTGTCTGGCGGACAGCAGTAGTGCTGCTGTCCGTCCAACAGCAGCCGCAGGGCTGCTGTTCGCGGACAGCAGTCCCGTGACTGCTGTTCCGTGTCCGAAACTATTTTTTTTTTCTTTTACTCTTTAAAATTGCTGCTGTATTTATTTTTTTTTTAATTTTCAATTATTTCAAAATTAATTTCAGAACCAAATAATATAAAATACAGACAGAAATAAAATTAGAAAACTTCCTAGAACAATTTCTACACGAGGAATTAATAGGAAATTTCAAAACTTGATTTGGAAAAATAATAAAACCAAATCTTATTAATTTTTCAATCAATCAAAACGGACTAAACCATGGCTCTGATACCACTGTTAGGGATTAAAGCCAGTTAATCAACTGTAGCGCAGCGGAATTGCGGTTTAAAATTTATTTCTAATCCCTTATAGCTTGATCTTTGTCCGTTAACCATTGATTGAATAAACATACCCGGACTGTCTCTTCTAGAGACGGCTGAAGAATCCACAAGGTAGTAAGATCTCCGTAGTCAGGTGCACGAACAGCTATTGAGCCAGAACCGGTGCTAGCCGAAGAACGAAGAAGAACTGGAGAGATTTCGTAATTAGCCAAATTTCTTCCTCCACTTTTCAAGTGGTGGCTGGCGATTTTGAGTTTATTTTTGCTTAGCCAAGCAAAATTGTTTTGGCCGAATATGTCTTAGGTTAGATTAGGGTTTTAGTGTTTTAATTTATATATATATAGTGTATTCCTAAACCTAATTGGTTTAGGGTTAATTGGTTAATTATAAAACTAATCCAATCCTAATCTAATTACATAAATAAATACCAATAATATTTATTCTATGTAATTAATTATGATTAGATTAAATTTAATTACCCCAATTAAATGAATAACACTAATTAATAAATTAACGTATTGATCTAATTAATTATTCACCGAATGCAATTTCATTAATTTACAAATTAACTAATTACATCGTGCAAACTAATTAATCAATTAAATACTCAACACTTAAGACCATTAATTAATTACCTTGATACAAAGTATCAATTAATCAATTAATTAACCACCAATTAATTACCTTGACATTTTACTGTCAATCAATCAATTAATTTTATCTCTCCAATGTACCGTTCTATAAGTTCTAACTCAGATGTTCGATGTGCACGATCCTATGGGACTGTCCTTAGCTAGCAGTGGGCTTATGGCTCACAGACAGTAAGTGGGTTCTAGCAAACCATTACTGCCCCTAACTAAGACAGAGTTTCAGCAGTCTAAAGATGCAGAGACCCTGTAGTTATCTCTTAACTTCTTTTACCATTCGATATCGATATTATAAACTAGAGGCATGGCGGCTGTCATCCTCTCTGATGTTTATGATATTTCTTGATCTTAAGTAGATTGATGAAACAGATAAGTAAACTACTTATCAGGGTGTGGCCACACACTTATCAATCTCACTTATCAAGTGGCCTGTGATATCATCTCACTATTACATGAGTGGTAATTCCATCACTTCAATATCAATACCAACGTGTTCACTTGTTCACCCAATCATACCCGTATTTAGCATCCTGTTACAGACCTGTTAGGCGTATGTCAAAGTGAACCGGATCCCATATTGAATAATGAAATCTGGTCTGAAGATAGTTAGAGACCTACTTAAGAAAACTAATGACACAACCACCATGTAGTTTTCTCGGGCGGATCGATCCAGTCACATGTATACAACATGTACCCATATTCACAACTGACTTATCAAGTGCTATGGCTAGTATCAATTACTACCATACAGTCATCGAATATACAAGTCTGTGGTCCTAATCATTCCCATGATAGAATAGACTTGGGATATGGTTTTACGATTGTCAATCAATGGATTCTCTATTCATATTATAGCACAAGATATAAATGAACTAGATTAATGCCTTTATTAATGTAACACAAATAGTGTATCTATGCAAGAATAATCAAAAGCATAATACAATATACATGAACCAATGCCTAAGAACTAGGGCACACCAACAGCAGCAACTTTACCTTTCTTCAAAGGTTGTCCGAATTTTAGAGCTCTCAGCGAGGCCGCTGTGATCTCAGATCCTCGAGTCTTGTCCTCACCTTCGAGATCAACTTTATGGTCGATGAGGATTCTTGTAATGATTGATCCTAGCCTCAGCGTACCAGTACTTCGAAGGAAACCAGCAACAAGAAAGACTGGCATATTGATGGGAGTGTACGTCAGCATATGCCATATAAAGCATTGCTCGAAGTTTGTTGCTGATGTAGTGCAGTTGATCTTTGGGTAGATGAAGTAGGTCAGCATTTAATGAGCCATCTTCTGGTGCTGACCCATGGAGGAAGCTGAGACTTCTCCTGAGTGGCCCTCAGGTTTACAGAAGTTGTGAGCATACCCAGTGCCATCCTGATCGCCAGATCTCCTCAGCCTTGCTCCCTCAGTTTTTAACTTGAGCAGATTTCCTAAGTAGAGAGGGGTGATGAAGATGGTTTTCTTTTTCACCACATTGCACAGGTAGTCAGTGTTGTCATTTGCAACGCGGAGGTTGTGATAAAACTCCCTTACCAGGTCAGGGTAGGTGTCATCCCTAACCGAAAACAGCACCGTCCAGCCATTTTTTGAAATCCACTCGCAGAAGGGTTGTTCGTTTTGTACGAAGTTTTCTGATACCCATCTTGAGGGCTCAACTTTCCATTCGCGGACATTTTCAAAAACCTTTGAGTAGGTCTTGACTTTTACAAGCTTTCCCTGACCAGAGGTTTGGCCAGCTTGTCCTTTGCTCGGCGAGGTTACTTTGGTAGGTTCCAGCACAGAGGTTTGCCTGGAAGTGTCATCGGAGCTGGGCTTAGAGTGGCCAGCACTGGAGATGTTGTAGGAAACCTTAGTCATTGTTGAGGATGGGAAAGCTTAGAGGGATTTTTAGAGAGAAAGAATTTCTTTGCCAGAGTATTCGATAAGCGTAAAGAATAAAAATGGGGAATTACCCATTATTTATAGAGGTGAGAAATGGATCTTATCGAATCCATGTGTCAGTTTTGCCTCGGGATTGTGAACCGATAATAATCCTGGCATTTATGACACATTCGGCGCGTACGTCATCCTAGGTGGCTATACGCGTGCTTTTGCAATGATTCTAATGGATATAACACTCAGCGTTTAGAATACTAATCGTTTGATATTCTGAGTGGTCAGTATTGCATAATGGGATGATTTCTAAGTTTAAGTTTAAACTAACTTACTCAGTGTGCAAGTTTACTCAGTATTTGATGTCCAATCAATTTCTATGAGTTACTCAGCAAAACCAATCATTCAGCATAATAATTCACTCAGCATGCATATTCATTTAGTACAGGAATTTACTGAAGAGGATTAAACATACCGATAGCTTCTCTCAGTATGCTGAACTGCTCACGAGCCAGTGGCTTCGTGAAGATATCCACAAGCTGTTCGTCCGTTGGGACAAAGGTCAGCTTGATCTCACCTTTGAGTACATGGTCTCTAATGAAGTGATGTCTGATGCTGACATGCTTCATTCTGCTGTGTTGAATTGGGTTCTTTGAAAGATCAATTGCACTTTTATTGTCACATTTGACTTCAATTGTCTTTGTTTGAACACCATAGTCTTCAAGCTGTTGCTTAATCCATAGGACTTGAGCAACACAATGACCAGCAGCAATGTACTCAGCTTCAGTGGTAGACAAGGCTACTGACGCCTGCTTTTTGCTGAACCAGGATACAAGACAGCTTCCTAAGAAGTGACATCCTCTAGAGGTGCTTTTACGTTCCAGCTTATCCCATCCATAGTCAGTGTCAGTGTATCCGATGAGTGTGAAATCATGAGTATTGGGATACCATAAACCTGCGTTCACTGAGCTTTGCAAATATCTAAGGATTCTTTTTACAGCAATGTAATGAGATTCCTTAGCGCTAGATTGATATCTAGCATAGTAGCATACTGAAAACTGAATGTCCGGTCTAATAGCTGTTAAGTAAAGTAGAGAGCCTATCATACCTCGATATAATTTACTGTCTACTGACTTACCATTCTCATCAGCGCAGAGGACAGTGTCAGTGCCCATAGGAGTGGATATTGGCTTGCAATTCTCCAAGTCATATTTCTTTAATATCTCCTTGGCATATTTGGCTTGACTGATGAAGATGCCATTCTTTCCTTGTTTAATTTGAAGACCGAGGAAGAAGTTGAGTTCTCCCATCATGGACATTTCAAACTCAGTCTGCATTTGTTTGTTAAACTCCTTGCACATTGATTCGTTAGTTGCACCAAATATTATATCATCAACATAAATTTGGGCCAGCAGGGTATCTTTACCCTTTCTCTTAATGAATAAGGTTGTATCAGCTTTGCCCCTGACATAATTTCTAGTCAGCAGAAAACTGGTCAGCCTCTCATACCAAGCTCATGGTGCTTGCTTGAGGCCGTACAGAGCCTTTTTGAGTTTGTAAACATGGTTTGGGAACTTAGGGTCCTCAAAACCTGGAGGTTGATTAACATAAACCTCCTCGTTTATAACTCCATTAAGAAATGCACTTTTGACATCCATTTGGAATAATTTAAAGTTTAGGTAAGATGCATATACACATAGAATTCTAATTGCCTCTAGCCTTGCCATTGGGGCGAAGGTCTCACCGTAGTCAATACCTTCTTGCTGACTGTAGCCCTGAGCTACAAGTCTTGCCTTGTTCCTGACTACATTCCCTTGTTCATCCATCTTGTTCCTGAAGACCCATCTTGTTCCAATGGTCTTTTGACTCTTTGGATGAGGCACTAGCTCCCATACATCGTTTCTTCTGAATTGATCGAGCTCCTCTTGCATTGCTTTCATCCAGAATTCATCGTACTCAGCTTCAGCGAAATTCTTCGGTTCTTGAACTGAGACGAAAGCAACATTGCTGAGGTACTTCCTGAGTTGATTCCTCATCATCAGGGTATTCCCAGCAGAATCAAGGATCGCACTCTCTGAGTGCCCTCTTGAGATCCTTATCTCTTTAGGTAGATTCATGTCTTGTGCTGTCTGTGTTTCAACAATCTCTGCAGAAGTAGATGGGTCAGTAAAAGTAATCTTAGGTTCACTCTTACTCTTGGTCAGCCTTTTCGTGAATGACTCAGTAGCTGGTTCTTGGTCAGCGGTGGTTACTGAGTGTGGATCATCTTTGGTCAGCGGCTGGTATCTACCTACAGGGTTAGTTTCGTCGAACTCTACATGTACTGACTCTTCTAAAACTTGAGTTCGCTTATTAAAAACTCTGTATGCTTTGCTGTTTGTTGAGTAGCCCAAAAAGATAGCCTCATCAGCTTTTGAATCAAACTTTGCTAAGCTATCTTTGGTATTTAAAATAAAACATCTACAACCAAAGGCACGAAAGTATCCAATATTGGGCTTTCGTCCTTTCCAAAGTTCATAGGGGGTTTTCTTTAATATAGGTCTAACTAGAGCCCTATTAAGAATATAGAATGATGTGTTAACAGCCTCTCCCCAAAAATACTTTGGAAGCCTATGCTCATCCAGCATTGTCCTGGCTATTTCAACCAGAGTTCTGTTCTTCCTTTCTACAACCCCATTTTGCTGAGGTGTTCTAGGAGCAGAAAAATTGTGGTCAATGCCGCTGGCTTCACAGAATTCAACGAACTTTTGGTTTTTGAATTCTCCACCATTATCACTACGGATGTGAGCTAATTTTAGGTCTTTTTCATTTTCAATTTTTCTAACCAAATTTGAAAATGTCTCAAACGTTTCATCCTTGCTGGTCAGCAAGATGACCCACGTATACCGAGAGAAGTCATCTACAATGACCAAGGAAAATCTTCTTCCACCCAGACTCAGCGGCTGGACTGGACCGAAGAGATCCAAGTGTAGTAACTCTAACGGACGCTTAGTTGAGACAATATTTTTGCTATGAAAAGATTGTTTGGTTTGTTTTCCAGCTTGGCAAGCATGGCATACTTGATCTTTTTCAAATTTAAGTTCAGGCAGTCCCTCAACCAATTGCTTTCTTGCTAATTTGGCCAGGAGGTCCATGCTTACATGACCAAGTCTCCTGTGCCATAGCCAGGAATTTTCTTCCTTTGATACTAAGCACACAGTTTTTGAAAACTTTTTCTCTAAGTCTAGCATAAAGACATTATCTATTCGAGGGGAAGTTAATATTAACTCATTTGTTTTACCCTCATATATTTTACATCCAGTAGCATCAAATATAACTTTTCTCCCATTGTCACATAGCTGAGCTACGCTGAGTAAGTTATATTTGAGTCCACTGACTAGGGAGACAGATTCAATAGTAGGATTACCTCCGATGGTTCCTGACCCTACTATCTTACCCTTCTTGTTGTCTCTAAAACTTACGCTCCCTCCTCGTTTACGCTCAAACGTGATGAACTGAGTTTCATCACCCGTCATATGCCTTGAGCATGCGCTGTCAATATACCACATCTTTGACTTCTCAGCACATCTCAGGCTTACCTGCATTGTAACTAGTTAATTTTAGTTAGGTACCCAATTCTTTTTGGGTCCTTGCTTGTTAGGTGCAACAGGTAAAGCATCATATTTTATTTTATGGCGACATACATGAACAGTATGGCCATTCTTTCCATAGAAGTCACAGCTGACCTTCTGTTTAGGATGTTTCACTGACTTGTCAGCACCCCAGTGCTGAGCGTGCCAGCACACCTTAGTGGTGTGTCCTAACTTCCCACAAAAGTCACACTGGACTTTTCGCTGGGGATTCCATCTCTGCTGAGTACCTTGGTACTGAGTTCTCAGAGGACTGTTTCTTTTATTTGGAACCTTTAGTTGGTTCTGGATAGTTCTGACGTCCTTTCTCAGTTTCTTTGAAACTGACTGGACTTCAGAGACAAACTCATGTATGATCTTCATGTTATCATGCAGAGTTGTATTGTCCTGAAGAAGGAATCTGAGGTCACTCAGTTTGACCTCTTCCACTTCGTCACAGCGCCTGCTGAGTGCTCTAACTTTTTTATTACACTTCTTGACAAGTGTGTAGAGATCACTCAGGGCATTAACCATATCGTTTCTGAGCTGGGGAAGAGAAATTACCTCATTTGATTGCTCATCGTCATCTGATGCGACGGATAGGTCAGCATGCTCAGAGACGCATGGCTCAGCAAGTTCGTCAGCCATGAAGCATATCTTCGCTGACTCGGTGGCCTCAGTTTCTGTGGATGAAGACTCATCACTGTCACTCCATGTAGCCACCATTGCCTTTTTGCCACTCTTCTTGTCTTTCCTCAGTGTGGGGCAGCTTGACTTAATATGGCCGGTTTGATGGCACTCAAAGCATGTAATGGGCTTTGAGCTGTCCTTTTTGTATTTGCTGTCGCTTGAGTCAGCTTTATACTTATCAAACTTTCTGTAAGGCTTCTTAGAGTATTTGTCATTTTTCCTGAATAGCCTTTTCATCTTCCTTGTGAACATAGCCATCTCCTCATCATCAGTTGAGCTCCCGTCAGTGGAGTCAGCTTTCATGACAAGGGATTTCTGCTTCTTGTCTTCAGATTTTTCCTTCACCTCGAAGTTCTTCATAGATATCTCATGGGTCAGCAATGAACCGATGAGTTCGTCATATTTGTAGGTGGTTAAATCCTGAGCTTCCTCAACTGCTGTCTTCTTTGCTTGCCAATCTTTAGGAAGACTCCTGAGTATCTTTTTGACTTATTCTTCCTCAGTGAAGATTTTTTCAAGTCTCTTGAGCTCATTAATGATGTTGGTAAACCTTGCATTCATGTCTAAAATGCCCTCATCATTGTTCATCTCGAACAGCTCGTACAGTCTCATCTGCTGATTCACCTTGGACTCCTTTACTTTATTGGTTCCCTCGTAGGTGACTTCCAGCTTTTTCCAGATCTCTTGTGCCGACTCACAACCTGAGATTTTATTATATTCTGCAGCATCGAGCGCACAGTGAAGCATATTGATAGCCGAAGCATGGTTTTGGAGCTTCTTAAGATCATCCTCTGTCCATTTGGCCTCAGCTTTTACAACTGTTTGGCCAGCCACAACTTCGACAGGTACAAATGGGCCTTGGACTATCGATAGCCAGGCACTCATGTTTGTAGCCTGAATGAAATTTTTCATCCTATTCTTCCAGAAGGTATAGTTTGCCCGAAGAATAGGGGAGGCCTAGTAATGGACAGCCCCTCAGGCAGTATCTGAGTTGTTTGGTTTCCAGGGAGAAACCGAGTGCTGTTTTCGCCCATGGTAGGGATCAGCTCAAGGTTGTTAGACCTTTTACAATGAGCTTTTAAGCTCTGATACCACTTGTTGGTCCCTTGTAAGGTTGCAAGTATAGTTCCAAGGGGGGGTTAGGAACTATTTAAACTTTTTCGCAATTAGGGCAGACTTCTTTTTCTAAGGAAAAAGGTTTTAACAGCGGCGCTGAGTAAACAGCAAGATACTGGCTTAGTCAACTGGTGACTAGGTCAGTTTCTTAGCTTGAGTCAGGAGATAGCACTTAGAGTCTATTCCTGAGCTCAGACGTTTAACGCGCACAACTCAACTTGACCTCTTTCCTTGGTCAGTTTTTGGTTATTTTAAGCAAGCAATATAAATAAGGAGTTAAAGGTAAGAAATACTTTACTCAGCAAATTTATCCAGGTTCGGCTTCTTCTAAGCCTACGTCCTGTCCCCGGAACACGTTTCGAGATTTCGAATTCTCTACTGAGCTCTTTAAAGGTAGAGCCTCAAACCTTTTACAATCTTAGCAACTGAGTATAACAAGAGTACCTTCCTCTATACCTCTACTCAGTCCTAATCTCTCGCTGAGTACTATAACCGAGTACTCAGCCTCTCCTTTCTATCTTCTAGAAATGATAAGTGTTTTGTCCTATACAAAGATTTGCTAAGACACTTTAGATGATTGAAATAATCACTCTAGACTTTTACACAGATCTAAGAATTGTAGTGTAAGATTTGCTTTGCTTCTTTGCTTGCAGAACTTGTGTAGAAATTTGGTCAGCGTAATGGCTTGATCAAGTTCTGTGTGGAATGAAGCTTCTGATGGCACTATTTATAGAGACGTCTGGGCATCGGTCATTTCGAATTTCGAAATAACCATTGGAGGGAAACGGCTACCTGTCGTTGTCATCCTGATTTGCTCAGAGCTCTCGGCCAATCAGAATTGTGTATCTTCTGTCCTCGGTCAGCTCAGCAGACTGTCTCTCCTTTTATGGTAAAGTCAACTAGACAGCATACTGTGTCGTCTGAACTTTACCCAAAGTAGAAATACTTTGTCTGGAAGTTTTCATTAGCCAGCTGCTGTCTTGTACGCTTTTTCGAGACTACTCAGCAGCTTCATCTTGAAGTTGTTCCCGAAGGTCTTCTAGATCCTTCTCTTACTGAGTTGCGTTTTGTCCAAAGCGACATCGTTTTAACAAACGCGGGCCGAGTTGTACTGAGTTGTTTGACTTGGGCTTTAACACTTGTATTGGGCTTGGGCCTTTTAATGCTTGTGTCTTATAAACAGTTTTAACTCAACATTGAACAAACATATTAGTATAATAAATCAAAGCATTTAAACTTAGTGTGTTTAGAATATGTATTTCAATTATACTTAAACAATTTTGTCAAATCAAAATTATGTGGAAAGGTGTTTCAACAAAAATCTCCTACAACATTTTACGTTTTGTAGGAGAAAGCGTAGTTGTTTCCTATATTTCCTACATATATACTTTTCGTAGCAGATTTTCATAGCAGATCCGTATTTTTCTTGTAGTGTATGAAAGTTAATTTTTTTTAATATAGACAGTGATAAAATCATATAAGATGGTCTAATTTTTTCTGAAAGCTCATTGATAAAAAAATAAAAATAAAAGACCTACCCAACCTTTATACTTTAATTAGTAAATTTTATATTAAATGGGTCCTTACTGTTTATTTTACCTAAGACCTCTAAATTGTCAGGACCGGCACTGAATGCACCACATGAAACATGCAGTGGCGAAGCTAGAAAGGGTGTACCGATCCACCAGAATACACTTCCGCCATGATTGGGAGAAGAGGCGAGGAGGACCGGTCAATTCTCCAACTCTATCGAAAAACACTATAAAGGAGGGGTTATAAGGTTTTTCTATCTGACTCGTCGGTCATGGCTAGAATTCCTCTTCAGCCATGGCAAAAGGTAGCCCCCATTTTTTGCGTTGTTTTTTGGGTTAAGGTGCAAAAATACCCCTAACGTTTTAGATCAGGAGCAATTTTACCCCTAACGTCTAAAATGGTGCAATTTTGCCCCTAACGTTTGCAGCCAAGAGCAATTTTACCCCTAACGTTGGTAATTTGGGTCAATTTCTGACACTATTATAAAACACAGATATTTTTGTTCATTATTTTGCACCAATTGCATATCAATTCATTCTAAGAAAATGATTTCATGTCTTTTGTAATTTAATAATAGAATTTGAGATTAATATTTATAAATTCGGTGATTTTTTTTTGTCTAATTCGTACAAAAGACAATATATTTTTTTATTTTTTTCACATCCCAACATATGTTTATGATTTGTTATTGATAAAATGACGCACATGTGAAGTGTAGATGATAAGATTCATTACCGAGAGGACAGTTTGATGAATTATTTCTGAAATTGACCCAATTTATCAACGTTAGGGGTAAAATTGCTCTTGGCTACAAACGTTAGGGGTTAAATTGCACCATTTTAAACGTTAGGGGTAAAATTGCTCCTAACCCAAAACATTAGGAGTATTTTTGCACCTTAACCGTTGTTTTTTAATTGAATTTAAAATGCACAAAACGAGGTGCATTCTAAATTCAATTAAAAACCGCAAAAGATGGGAACAATAGGTAAAAGATAAAAATGCACTTCCACCCTTAAAAAAACACATCGCTTTCCATCCATTCAACCAAATTGCAAATCCATCCTAAATTTTTTATCTTTTCCATTGTCTCTAAACATAAGTTTTCTTTCTTCCATTATCTCTCAGTTTTTTTTAGGATTTCAAATTTAGGATTTTTAGGGATTTCTGACTTAGGCTTAATTTAGTGAATTTTAATTTAAGATTTCTAATTTTTTTTATTAATTGGGGATTTCTAATTTATATTTTAATTAAGAGATTTCTAATATAGTGATTTCTAATTTGCTGTTTAATTTATTTTTTTATTTTTTTTAAAGTTGTGAGAAAGGAAAACCCTCAACCCACCCCACCCATATGATTCGAACCCATGACCTCTAGGGTCATATGTAAGCTCTCAACCAACAGGCTAAGAGCTTCACCATAATTTGTTGTTTAATTAAGTAATTAGAATTCTACGTTAAACCAAATTTAATCAATTATTACTTTTTTAGTTCATTAGTTTTATTTTTAGGTTTTTTTATTGAATTGATAATATGATAAATTTTAGGGGTTTTAATTTAATTGAATTAACCAAATGTGATAAAATTAACCTATAAACTGAACTAAGAATCATGTTATAACCAAATATGATAAAATTAAATAGAATCCTATTAATTTAGTTTTTTTTTTTTTTTTTGTATTTTTAGATTTTAGCTCAATCAATTGCTCATGAATAGTGAACATAAAAAATTCAGAACATTTTTTTTTGTGTATAAACACATTTTCAAAAAATCTACATACAGTAGAGCCCCCCCTCAAGGGTTTGAGTCCTAGCTTAGTCAAAGGCTGGGACCCAGCCAAGGGCGATCGAGAAAAAATTATTTACGTTAGGTTTTTTTTAAGTGGGTCACGTCCAAAACGATGTCAATTTAGACTCCCATCCAAAACGACATTATTTTGTACGGACTACTTAAAAACTATTAAGGATGGATTTCTGAGTTTTAACGGACTACTTAAAAACTATTAAGGATGGATTTCTGAGTTTTAAATCTTTTCCTGAGTTTTAAATTCAAGGTTTGAGATTTGATTAATTAATAATAAACAACCCAACCTCTTATGTCATTGTTAGGATTCGTTTTCGGAGCTGGAAAGAATTTGACGGGTTGAAATCAAATTGTACTAGAGGCATGCTCCAAGCGCAAATTTCTGAAAAGCAAAGTGATATTTCATTTCATATTTAGTTAGTTGAATTATTTGTGAATTTTTGGTTTATGTTTAATGTCAAAATCTTCTAATTTCAATTTCTAGCAAAAAAAAAAAATAAAAAATTCATAAAAGGGGAGTTGTCCGGGCTGAATTATTGAATAGTAGAGTCGGACGACCACCTTTCCGGATATTTTTTTGGTCTTTTTCAGATATTCGTCCATTTTTTTTATATGTTTTTATTCTAAAATTAAGCAGAAAAAATCTATTTTTTTTTTATACAAATGGGTTTAAAATGAATTTTGAGTTGAAGAAGTACTTATTTAGTATTTTTGTTGACTTTTTAGTCCATTTATTAGAATTTTATTATTAAAAATAGATTTCTTGTAGATAAAAGTTCCATTTTATTCTCAAGGACACCAGGAGTATTCAAAATAATATTCCTTGCATTGGAACATTTTTTGGAAATTTTTGGGTATTTATAATTTTATAGCTTTTACTAAGCTTTTATTATGAAAAATAAGATTTTTATTGATAAAAGTCATACTTCATTCTCAAATTCACTTAGCATATTAAAATTAATATTTAACATTTTGAAAAATATTTTGAGAGTATTTAGGTAATTGTCACAATTTCCTAAATTTTCTAGCTCTATTTAGCTTTTTATTCAATAAAAATAGAATTTTATTGGTAAAAAGATCCGTTTTTATTCTCAATCATTTCAAAGATATTAAAATCAGCATTCTTTACTTTGGAATATATTTTGAAGATATTTGGGTAATTATCATGATTTTCTAAACTTTCATTAGCTTTATTTAGCTTTTTATTTAATAAAAATGGAATTTTTTGATAAAAGTCTCACTTTCATCCTCAATAATCCCAAAAATATTAAAATTGGTATTTTATTTATCTTGGAAAATATTTTAAGAAATTTTAGATAATTATCATAATTTTCTAAGCTTTCATTAGCTTAGCTGTATTTAGCTTTTTATTCAATAAAAACAAAAATTTATTAATAAACATCCTATTTTCATTCCTAATAATTTGAAGAATATTAAATTTAATATTATTTGCTTTGGAATTTAATTTGAGAATATCAAGGTAATTATCATGAATTTCTAGATTTTCATTAGCTTTATTTAGCTTTTCATTTCATAAAAGTATAATTTTATTGATGAAAGTCTTACATTTTGGAGGATTCCAATGACATCAAATTTGATATTTTTTCCATTGGAATACACTTCCAGAATACTTAAATAGTTATTATAATCTTCTAAGTTTTCACTAGACCTGGGAATGGGCCGGCGAGCCCGCCCGGCCCGCCCAGGTCCATTTAGTCGGGCTTGGACACATAAAAATGTATTTAGGTCCGGCCCGGTCCAAACCCGTATAAGCCCGTAAAAACTAGGTGGGCTTGGGCTTTCCATATCTTACATCGGCCCGGCCCGGCCCGATATAATATATGATGTTTTATAAATTATAATATATTATATAATTATATAAATATTAATTATAATTTATAATATAATTTTATAAATAAAAATAAAAATATTCTGTTTAACCTAATCTGTTTGCATTCGTCTTGCTGAATTAAATACAAGAAATACAACTAAACAACATCACATTGATTATCAGAAAGTGAATAGAAGAATTAAAATTGCAGTAAGACTGAAAAAAGAAAGAAACTACTCTGACTTGTGTATTAATTAATCAATGAGAGTCCATAAAAGTTTCAGCTTTTTTACTTAATTTGGATGGATATGAAGAATTAGGATATATAATTATATTTTTAAATTTAATTATATTTTTTTTAAATATATAGATGGGCTTGGACAGACGGGCTTGGGATTTATATCTCAGGCCCGAGCCCGAGTCTGATTAAATTCCTGCGAGCTGGGCTGGGCTTGGGCTCATCACGCTTTATTAAAAGCCCGACAGGCCCGGGCCAGCCCAACCCATGCCCAGGTCTAGTTTTCACCATAATAAATAGTATTCATCGGTAAATATTCCGCTTTATATAAAACTTTCAAAACGAAGTACAAACGCACAAAGTTCCAGAATATTCCTCGTGAATATAGGCATAATTATGGAAATATGTTTCTCTCTAATTGATTTTCTCATTTGATAAAAATAGAATTTTATTGATCTGTCTTATTTTCATTTTCAATAATTCCAAAAATATTAAAATAAGTATTCTCTGCCTCGAAATTTAATTTGAGGATATCTAGATATTTATCATAATGTTTTAGATTTTCATTAACTTTGATTAGCTTTTCATTTCATAAAAATAGAATTTTATTGATTAACACCTATTTCCATTCTCGAGGATTCCAAGAATATCAAATTTGATATTTTTCCATTGGAAATACTTCAAGAATACTTAGATAATTATCAAAATATTCTAAGTTTTCCCCAAAATAAACGGTATTTGATCAGTAAATATCATGCTTTCTATAAAACTCTCGAAACGAAGTATACAAGGTTCCAAAATATTTCTTGTAAATATGGGGATAGTTATTGCAAATACTGTTTTCCTTGGAATAGTTTTCCAAAACTACTTGCTGATCACTTTTGTAAATACATACAAAAATATTTTTGTGAATAATCAAAAATAATATTTCATTATTTTCTCATTTAAAAGTTACATCATTTTCATCATCAATTGAATTTTGTTCATGGATATATTTCATTCATCGTAAATTTCCATTAACATTATTCATCATCATTCATTTGCATGGTAAATGTCACGTCCGTGTCTAATAATTATTGAGTTTGTGAAGTTAATTTGGTATTATAGGAAAAATTTGGAGTTACTTTGATGGTTTTAGGTATAAATTAAATATTTAGAGTTAGTTTTAAAAGATTATAGAAAGACGAAGGACCAAACCTGATATTTTCATATTTGAGATATATAAATGTCAGTTCAGGCGCGTGATCATCTTCTTTATATATATCATCTTCTTTCTTTTCATTTTCATTTTCTTTTTCTTTTCTATTCATTATCAGTTTTCTCTCGACCGTTTCTCCACTGTTTCTTTGATTTACGGATATTTGACCGTTCGAATTATTTGAAATTTAAAGTATACCATCCTTATGCATAGATCTAAGTTCTAGCCGAAGAGTTTTTGAGTTTCGGCAATGTTTGGAGGGAAATGGCTTAGATAGAGTTGAGAGGCGAATTGAACGGGTTTGTGGTTTTCAATTAATAGCCAATGTAAGTAACTATCAACTATATTGTGAGTTTGATGTATATAAATATATATATATAATCACAGAATTTACAGAAATTGATATTTCAGGGTTTCTACGGGTATTTTGTAAACTTGGGGTTTTCCACGATTTTGCTTTTTATTGTGAAATTACGGTTCAAATGAACCTAATGATTATGATTCTATATGAATTTCCTATTTTACTTGATTATGTTGATTTAAGGTTTGATTTGAGTGATTTACATATATACGTATATGTTTTTGGTTTCAATATATATCTATATTGAACAAAATGAATTTGATGATTTCTTACGAATTGTGTTTGGATTGAGAAATCTGTTGCGGTTATTATTATTATTTTGGATTGAAGTCCAAATATGATTTTTATGATACAAAATGGCTAGTTGAAGCCAAATATGATTTTTTGTTATGCAATAGTTTGAAATTTGATTGTGAAAGGATATTTGAGCATGTTATGATTTTATGATTTTATATCCATCGAGAGTTATCCGGATCGGTGGTTTTATATTTGAAGACCATGTTCAGTGAGGGACATGGCCTGTGTACACAGTGTGAAGACCTATTGGGTATGGCAGCGAAGTGTTGGGTAAGACCATATGGGATAGGCAATGTTAAGAGACGTCTCGATTATATATGTGGTTATGGATTGATACTTAAGGGGAGAAACTCGAGGATGGATACAATGTTTTAAGTTCATTTGGATTATGTTTTACGTTATGATTGATTTTGATATAAGGATATCACGTTTGATTTATTACGATTTGGTTTGATAAAACGCTTATTTGATTATAATATTTTATAAGGTTTTGAACTCAAGAATCGATACAAGATTATATATTTTTGGTTTTTGGTTTAACACCTTGATCCTATTATGAACTTTAGTTTTTGAGTATATTTTATAACGTTTTGATTAAATCCCTTTCTAAAGGTATATATGTAGTTATGTTAAGAAAAACTGATTTTTATAGCTGATAGTTTCTTACTGAGATTTTTGTCTCACGTTTTTAAATGTTTTAATGTTTTTAGGTGAGAAAGTACAAGATAGAGAGAAGGTTACCGACCAATTAGTCGAGAATCAGAAGTTGTTGCTTATTATTAGAATTATGGTTAGAACTTTGGTATTTCAATTGTAATATAATATGATATTATGATATTGGGATAAATTGGAGACTCCTAAGTGTTGATTACAATCTTTCGATTTCACGCTCGATGCCGATTGAGGTCGTCTAGGGTCGAGTGTGACAGTTTGGTATCAGAGCTCTAGGTTAAATTCTTCGGACCTAAGGTTGATAGTAATTGAGGAAGATGAATATTTGGTGAAAGCTAAGAAATAATTTGGAATTTTTCGAGGATTGAGTAACTAGCTAATGAGGAGTAGAAATGAGATTTGATGGTTAGCAATATTTAGGTGTATGAAAAAAAGTAAATTATTTGATATTTGGTGATATGGGTTATGAGTAAGTCATAACATTGAACTAGATATAGGGAATTGGCTATATAGATGCTACTGGAAAATCAGATTCGCACCTGAATCTTGTGATGCATTTTTAGACCAGATATAGGCCGAATCTTTCATGGAGTCCTAAATGAAAGTTCTTTATTATTACCTTACGTTTCCAGAGGTTTTTGAATCGCCTTAATCGGACTCCGTATGAAAAAGTTATGCTGAAAATGGCATATGTTGGTCATTTTAGCGTTAAACCAGAATTTGGTTTTTGTTTGATTTTTCTCCTTAGTATGACTTAGAATTGATATTTGAGAGTTTAATAATGGTTGAAAACTATACGTATCTCAGATGTGAAGTAAGGTTAAGAGACTTTGAAATGGTATGATGAGTTTTGGAGTTAATATAGATGTGATTAAGAAAGCGAGAATGTGGAGATTTCAATTAATTGTTTTGGAGGTTGATTATAAATTGGTGATTATGATAGGAGTTAACAAGTTATGGAATCTTCATTTGAATAATGATATCCGAAGTCAAAGTACAGATCTATTGTTGAACTTTATCGGGTTGAGGTTTAAAATTATTGGGAGTTATATAAATGATGCTTAGAGAGATACCAATGTCAGTGATCAATGAGAAGTAAAGTGGGAGAATATATCTGATGTTTGAGGAAATAATTCATATATGAATTTTGAGGACACAATTTTGCTGATTTTAAGTACAATTTGAGGTAGGAAATTAAGAGCTATTGTGTTTGAGGATATTGCTTGGAGATTGCAAAAACTTTCATACTGCGATTTAAGTAAATCGTATTTGTTATCCATATAGTTTGATGAGAAACTTAAATTTATTTGGAGTTATTAAGGGGATGTAGGATGACGGGTATAAGAATGATCTATATTGATTTTTCTTATTATAAGGATTTGATTATAGAGGTTTTACGAAAATAAATAAGTCAAGGTGATATACATATAGGAAATATGTTATCGATATAAGGTTTATATTTGATTGATGATGATGATTTGGAGTTCATATTCATCTTGATTGGAGTGAAAAATTATCGATATACGTATTATTATTATGATGAAGTAAGATTATATGCTGATGCAAATCATTGATTCGAAATATTTGAAGTTTAAGAAAAATATAATATCATACATATTAGCGGTTCAAACGTTATTTTTTTGAAGTCTGTAGAATTTGGAGATATGTGAAATATAATTGATATATATGCAATTGATGGAATTTATTAAAGTGAGATTTGGTTTATTAAAGTGTATCATATCATATAAAATTGAATATATGATATTTGAAGTTTTATTGTGGATTTATTGGTGATGGAATTGACTAGGTTGAAATTGAGAGTTACTAAAAGTTATGTATAAATAATAGTTACACTGATTGGATATAGATAAATGATGAAGTTAATAGAAGGAAACATTAGAATTTGTAGTCTTATGATGATTATGAGGAATCTTGATAATGTGAACTAATTTTGCGATCTTGGAGATTATTTGAGGAGGAAAATTTAGAATAGAGAATGTGAATTTCGAGGACGAAATTTTTTAAGGTGGGGAGAATTGTCACGTCCGTGTCTAATAATTATTGAGTTTGTGAAATTAATTTGGTATTATAGGAAAAATTTGGAGTTACTTTGATGGTTTTAGGTATAAATTAAATATTTAGAGTTAGTTTTAAAAGATTATAGAAAGACGAAGGACCAAACCTGATATTTTCATATTTGAGATATATAAATCTCAGTTCAGGCGGCGTGATCATCTTCTTTATATATATCATCTTCTTTCTTTTCATTTTCTTTTTCTTTTTCTTTTCTATTCATTATCAGTTTTCTCTCGACCGTTTCTCCACTGTTTCTTTGATTTACGGATATTCGACCGTTCGAATTATTTGAAATTTAAAGTATAGCATCCTTATGCATAGATCTAAGTTCTAGCCGAAGAGTTTTTGAGTTTCGGCAATGTTTGGAGGGAAATGGCTTAGATAGAGTTGAGAGGCGAATTGAACGGGTTTGTGGTTTTCAATTAATAGCCAATGTAAGTAACTATCAACTATATTGTGAGTTTGATGTATATAAATATATATATATAATCACAGAATTTACAGAAATTGATATTTCAGGGTTTCTACGGGTATTTTGTAAACTTGGGGTTTTCCACGATTTTGCTTTTTATTGTGAAATTACGGTTCAAATGAACCTAATGATTATGATTCTATATGAATTTCCTATTTTACTTGATTATGTTGATTTAAGGTTTGATTTGAGTGATTTACATATATACGTATATGTTTTTGGTTTCAATATATATCTATATTGAACAAAATGAATTTGATGATTTCTTACGAATTGTGTTTGGATTGAGAAATCTGTTGCGGTTATTATTATTATTTTGGATTGAAGTCCAAATATGATTTTTATGATACAAAATGGCTAATTGAAGCCAAATATGATTTTTTGTTATGCAATAGTTTGAAATTTGATTGTGAAAGGATATTTGAGCACGTTATGATTTTATGATTTTATATCCATCGAGAGTTATCCGGATCGGTGGTTTTATATTTGAAGACCATGTTCAGTGAGGGACATGGCCTGTGTACACAGTGTGAAGACCTATTGGGTATGACAGCGAAGTGTTGGGTAAGACCATATGGGATAGGCAATGTTAAGAGACGTCTCGATTATATATGTGGTTATGGATTGATACTTAAGGGGAGAAACTCGAGGATGGATACAATGTTTTAAGTTCATTTGGATTATGTTTTACGTTATGATTAATTTTGATATAAGGATATCACGTTTGATTTATTACGATTTGGTTTGATAAAACGCTTATTTGATTATAATATTTTATAAGGTTTTGAACTCAAGAATCGATACAAGATTATATATTTTTGGTTTTTGGTTTAACACCTTGATCCTATTATGAACTTTAGTTTTTGAGTATATTTTATAACGTTTTGATTAAATCCCTTTCTAAAGGTATATATGTAGTTATGTTAAGAAAAACTGATTTTTATAGCTGATAGTTTCTTACTGAGATTTTTGTCTCACGTTTTTAAATGTTTTAATGTTTTTAGGTGAGAAAGTACAAGATAGAGAGAAGGTTACCGACCAATTAGTCGAGAATCAGAAGTTGTTGCTTATTATTAGAATTATGGTTAGAACTTTGGTATTTCAATTGTAATATAATATGATATTATGATATTGGGATAAATTGGAGACTCCTAAGTGTTGATTACAATCTTTCGATTTCACGCTCGATGTCGATTGAGGTCGTCTAGGGTCGGGTGTGACAGTAAATTACATAGGTGATGTACAACTTTTATCCATTTTCACATTTTGGTGTATAACCTTCAATTTTGTACACTAAAGTGTACAACCTTCTGGGGACCTCTCACTAAAGTGTATAGCAGGTAAAAATGACTAGTCAACCCAGTCAACATGTCAAATCATCAATTTTTAACCCATTTTTTAAATGAAAGTGGGACCCACTCATCTTCTTCAACCTTATATCTTTATCTTTATCTTTATTTTCTCTCTCCTCCATTTTTTTTTGTCAAATATCATTTCTCTCTCTAACTCTATCTCTCTCATTTCACTTTCTCCCTCTCACTCTCCTCTCTCTCTAATTCTCCCTTTCTCTCTCTAACTCACGAGCATTGACAAAAAAAAGAATTAAACTTGCCAGAAAACTCTCAAATAAAGTTCACCAAAGAAAATGATTAAAACTACGATTAAAGTTGTGAGATTTTTTCCTAGCATCCACAAATTACAGCAATATTTAATGGGTTCTTGAAAAATGAATACAATTCCCCCCCCCCCCCCCCCCCCCCCAAAAAAAATGATAAATTGTGTATTGTATATGATCAATCTGATATTCATAAGATCTTATCCAATAAAACATGGTTTCTAAGACCAATGGAATTGAAAAAGACTTCATGCGTATATTGCATTTCTCACCGTTGGTTACAGGGAAATGGGGAGATTAACGGCTCTGAATGGAATTGAAAAGG
This sequence comes from Euphorbia lathyris, assembly GCF_963576675.1. Classification (NCBI taxonomy): domain Eukaryota; kingdom Viridiplantae; phylum Streptophyta; class Magnoliopsida; order Malpighiales; family Euphorbiaceae; genus Euphorbia; species Euphorbia lathyris. The sequence goes on along the minus strand of NC_088912.1, from coordinate 40,747,984 downwards.
ACTTCATGCGTGTATTGCATTTCTCACCGTTGCATTACTCCTTGATAATAATCATTATATTAGCTTATCATTTATCAATTATTTTCCCAAAAAAAGGTTCCTAAAAAAAGTAGGAGAAAAGAATAGAGAGAAAGAAGAGGAGAATATCTAGCAGAAACAATAATTGCGGTAAGAATTTGGGGATAACAGGGGATCTAGGGATGGCAACGGGTAGTGTACTCGCGGATACCCGACATTATCCGATCCTAATTGGAATACTCGTACCCTGCATAAAAGGGTATGGGAAGGGTATGAGATAAAAAATAATTACCCGTTAGGGTAATGGGACGGGTATAGGAATACCCCTCCATACCCGGTACCCGTTACCCGTCATAATTTTTATATATATTAAAAAATTATTGTTTTTTAGATGTAATATTTGAGATTTTAAACCTCAATCTTTTGTTTTTCAACCATTGAGTGATACCACTAAGCTACTTATTCTTATTGATTAAGGTTCAATTTGTTCAATTTTTAGATAAATAATTTATTAAATTTATACTTTGTTAAATTTGTATATTTTTTATTTTATTTATTGATTCTTAACGGGTAAGGGTACCCGTGGGTACCTGCGAATTAAATGGGAAGGTATAGGATGCAAAAATATACCCGTTAGGGTAATGGAACGGGTACGGATAATTAAAAAATAAACGGGTAAAGGTTTGGGATTGGTACTACCCGCGGGTACCTACTCGTTGCCATCCCTTGGATCTGGGTTAAGGATGGGGATTGAGTTTTCTTAGAAAAAAAATCAATATTCTGGGAAAAGAATAATATTAAGAAATGAAGATGGAAGACAAAGGAAAAATATGTTAATGAATTTCACTCATAACAATTATGTTGTTGCTCAGTTTAGGTACATGTTTTTGAGTTTCGGAGTTTGCTCGCAAATGTAATACTTTTTTTTATTGTCAATGTCGTGAGTTAGAGAGAGATAGAGAGAGATAGAGATGAGAGTTAGAGGGAGAAAGTGAAAATGAGAGAAATGAGTTATAGGGAGAGAGGACTTAGAGAGAGAAAGGAAAAGAGTGAGATAGGAGTTGTAAGGAAGGGGATGAGGCATTTTAGTAATTTCTTAACCGGTGTGTCAATTTTTTACTTTTAAAATAGTCAAATTGCTGATGTGTCAATGTTGACTTGTATTGACCAGTCACATATACCGACTGTACACTTTAGTAGGAGGTCACCAGAAGGTTGTACACTTTAGTGTGCAAAATTAAAGGTTGTATACGAAAGTTTGAAAATGGGTAAAGGTTGTACACCACGTATGTAATTCAACCTTCATTTATATATTGTCTTGTCATAATTTTATAAATGTCTGAATAAACCCGAGAATTGGAGAAAATCATAATTTCTCAAAAGCACTGTTCAAAACTAAGGCCGCCTTGGCGCTCGAAATCGAGAATTCATCCCGATTTTCTCTGTTTTGTCTCTCTAGGCAATTTTTTCACCCTTAGGCGATTTTTAATCATATGGACTCCGCCTAGACCACATAGGCACCGCATAAGCGATGAAAAACAAAAGATTTTTTATTGCGAATTTATTTTTTGCTTTATTATAACCCGATTTTGAGTTATTTCAATGATATTGTTATTGAAATGTTGATGTTTGCACATTTTAAAAGATATATGTTACAAATCTACGTGGTTTCTATATTAAATAATTTTATATTATTATTTTTGGATAATATAATATATATTTTTATTGAACTTATATAATAATTTATTGATTAATAAGTACAAAAAATATAAAAATACAAATCTGATTAATCATCGATTAATCCCCGACTAATCCTCAACTAATCCTAGAGGGTCTTGTCCGCCCGGTCAGCACCTAATATTTTTTACAACTTTGCTCAAAAGAAATAAAAAAAATGATTCATCTATTGCATTAGAATTGTAGTAATTATTTAGGATTAAAAGTGAAGCAGAATTCATGAGATAAACTGATTAAGCAATATTTAAGATTATTTGAATTACGGTAAATTAGATAGGAAGTTCACAGACTCTTTCTCTGAAGGGCATGGTAAATACCAATTATTCTCGGTATATAGTGGAAAAAATCGAGTGATGACTCTATTTACTCTTTGGAACGAACATTGTTAGGCGAATTCCGCAAGCGCACGGTTCCGCTTGTAGTAATAAAAAGATATCGTTCCCACAGAGAACGCTGATTAACTACTCTAAAGGATTTATTTATAAATTCATTTTTTTTTGTTATAGAAAATAAATAATTAAGTTTGTAAAATAGTTTTGTTTAAAAATAATAATAAAACTTAAGTTAGATTTCTTTAGTTTCTATTCCGTGCATAGCTCGGGATACAAATAGGTTTTTGTAAATATAAACCTGTAAATACTTTTTAACCTTACTGCAGTTGTATTAGGTAAGAATATTTAATCCAATATCTCGATCCAAGATTAAATAACTTAGATGTTTTTAGATAAATAATCCCAACTCATTGACCTATCACAGTGAATTGGAATTAAGAATTAAAAACGAAACAAGTAGATGATGTGATACAATTATCCTTTTATGAACTGAATCTCTTCTAACTTCATAAAATGATAATTATTCATATGTCTTGCTTATATGAATTTCCCTAGAACATTCATAAAAGTAGTAACAGAATGGAATGATGAACATAGAATAATTTGCATTGGATTGAATTGTGTTTTTTATAAACAAGTATTTGACAGAGTTAATTGTTGAGCGATTTCCGTAAGTGCACGGTATACGCTTGTAGTAATAAAAGATATCGAACCCGCAGGGAACGCTTTTTAACTAAAACCTTATTTAATTCAGTTTTATTCATGTGTTTAGGTTTAACAAAAGAAAATCGTTTAATTGATTGAATTGGTTCGGGTAAATTAGGATTAGATAAGAATATTATATTGAATTTAGAGAACAATTCCGTCTTGAGATTTTGATTATAAGACAGATACTTCCGTAATTGGAATAAATAGAAGGTATAAAACTTATTTTCATAAAGCAAAGAAAACAACTTTAACTTTAGTAAGGTTATGGACATGTAATAATATAGGAATTTATTCAATTAAATGACTTTGAACCGTAGAAATCTCTCTGGTTCGGAGCAGATTTCTACCTTAATCAAATTAGTATTTTATATCCGATAAGCCGCGATCAGCGATCATATCATCCGTAAAAACTAATTCTTTCAAGTGTTCAACAAAGTTCTTATATGAATAAGATGGTATAAAACGTTTTAATAAAAACGCCAATTTATCACTTTGAAAATCATTTTGTCAGAACAATATCAAAGTAACAACAGAAAGAATGTATTGAGTAAAATAAATATATCATTAATGAAATGTGAATCTTCACAAGTTAACAGAGAAGTAGAAACATGGAAAGCATTGTGACGAAAACTTTGAGATCCGGGTTGTCAATCTTTCCCTCAAACTCCGTAGGTTTGTCAGACCCTTTTGCGCTTCAGCCGTTAATTCTTCTCGCTGAATCTTCGGAATAGAGACTTGGTTAGTTCGCTACTAGAATGAAAACTTGTCTCTGATCAACCTTTGAAACTAAACTAATACTGTGTTTATAACTAATCTAATAACAACTTGTGTACATCAAGTTTGTTTACGGAAATGAAATCTAACTTTCTGACTCTTTTCTGAGTCAGAGTTTCTTCAACATAACAACTCTCATAACCCTTAATCCATATTGATTTCTTGAAATGGATCACTTATTTATAGTTGGTGAATGGTTGTAAATGAAGGGTCATGTCCCCTGGTGAAGGGTCGCTTTTATTTAAAACGAACAGACGCGTTTCTTGGATTTAAACATGTGAAAACTGTGCAGAATTCTTCGCTGTCTCATATGAGATTCTGAAAATCTCATATGAGATTCTGAAAATCTCAGTCGCGACAGGGGGTGCAGGGGCGAGTTGAAGACTTCGTTTTTTTGGAGTTCGGCTTTCGTATGTCGCGACTGAGATTCTAAAAATCCCAGTCGCGACAGGGGCTTTTCTCCCCGTCTCTCGACTGCTTCTTGTCCTCCTTGAGCATTCTTCTGACTGATACGTATTCTTGGTACGTTTTTTAGGGTTTTCCTCCGTTTTAGCTCCGTTTTGGATTTAACCAAATAATTAAGTACCTTGCATCAAAGAAGTAAATAAAGATGTAAAAGTATTCTAAATGAATATTTTTAGCACGATTTCAATGTAAATTTAACATATTTATATATGATATTTTAGGTATATTTTGGGCTTAACAAACTCCCACACTTAAGCTTTTGCTAGTCCCGAGCAAAATTTCACTGAATTTATTCTTTAATCAACCTCTTTATAAATAGAACATATATCCGTATATTCCTCTTTAAATTAGTTAAACCGAAAAGAAAAAGTTCCATGGTAAATTTATACGCAAAGTATCAAACTAGCTAGTGTAAAAGAGATATATAATTCGTCTTGTATCTCATTTGGACCATGTCCTCATTGGTGCAAAAAGCGATAAAACACAAAAAATAGTACGAAATAATCCATACGAATTAGAATTAAAAAGATGGTACGATTGCATTCAAACTTAATAATAAAAATAATTGTACCAAACATAATTAAAAATATTGTACCAAACTTGACAAAACATAATAATAATAACGAAAATGAGTTAAAGTCGGAAAGGATAAAACCTATCAAGGTGAACTCGGTGGGGAAGGCGTAGTCTCAACTCCTTGGCGTCGGAAGAAAGATAGCAACCGGCGACGAGTAGATTTGTGCTCACGTCTCAACGTAGTGATATTAGCATCCACCGTGTTTATCCTCGAACTCATTTCGGTATTGTTGGCCACGACTTCATCTAACCGCAAATTCATGTGACGGTTATGCTCGTTCATTTGTGTCAAAACACGTTGCCATCCAACTTGTTCCTCAACATCCGGTTCTACATTTGCTTGCTCGTTGGTATTAATATCAACATGCTCCTCCTCCTCCTCTTCATCAAATTCCTCTTCATCTTCCTCATCATCATCTTGGGCACCTAAACCTTGAGAACTTGAAGCTTCACCACCCAAGGTAGAAAAAACACGTCTTGTGCGATCTTCATAAGAGATAAGGCGGGCGGTCCCATTTTCTTCAACAAATTGGCTCTTTGTAGTGCCGTGAGATCCAAGGAAGGTAAACCAACATGAGGCATATTTTGATAATCCACTAATTCACCCCGAGCACCCAAAACAATGCCAGTAATTAAATTACCCATGGGCACTTGCTTATTGCGAGACTTAGAAGCCCGAACTAAATTAGTAAATAGCATCTCAATACTATCAATGGTCAAATTCTTAAAAATACTATCCAACACAAACAAATCAAGGACTTGCACCTTTGAACTTTCAACCCGACCAAATAAGGAAAATGATAAAAACTTGTGAAAGAAAAAGATACAATCATCCTTAAGTAGCTTACTAGATGTATTCTTTGGATTAAAAACATCCAAGCCAGTTAAAGAGTGCCAAACCGTGTGTGCATTAAAAGTCTTTGGTTTGGAATAAAAATTCCGAGTAGGAAAACCAAACCATCGGTTCATAGCCGCATACCCAATGTCAAAACGAACTCCAGTATTACGAAAAGAGATAACTCCTTTCTTCTTGTCATAGGTTAGAGTAACCAAAAAATTCAATAATATGCGATTTAATACTAGGAAAACGCATACTAGAAAACCTTTTCCAACCAAGAACGAATAGATATTCATCAATACGTTCGGTAAAAGAAAATATATTTACCGTGTCGGTGTCAAGGAAAAGCATGTTGACGAACTCTATTTGGCTATTAGAAAAACGTCGAAATTTGCGTCCTTTGGCTTCCGTCGCAATATCGAACAGTGCTCCATATTGAACCCGTAATCTATTGACTTCAGTGGCCTTAGTTTTGTTAGCAACGGTCTTTTGTCAAGGCATTTTGTTTGTGAAATTTGGTGAATGAGATGAAGAAAATATGAAAGGATGAAAGGAAGAGTAAAAGATAATGGAGGTGATTGAGGGAAGAAGAAGATGAATAGGGTAAAAATTTATGAGAAAAGATGATTGATTGGTGTAAATATAGGTGATTTAAATAGGTGTAAGTAATAGGTATTGATTAGGATAGATGAATAGGTAAGTAATTAGAGTAGGAATAGGAAAAGATGCAAAATTCGCCCCATATCCCGTCCCTGGAAGTCGCGACAGCAAGTATGCAAGGGGGACGAATTTTTTCTGAAAGTTGCCCTGTTGCTGTCTCAACTGAGATTTCAGAATCTCAACTGAGATTCTGGAATTTCTGGGTAAAAATTGGACTATTTTGGATAATTTGAACATGACTAATTCAATTCCGTATGTAATTAAGTGACATTAATGCAAATTTTAAGTCCTGAAACAGAGATAAACAAAACTAAAACATTAAATTAAAGGAAAACCAAAGGTTCTTCCTTAATTAAAAGAAATTAATGAAATAATTAATGCACTTTAGTCATAATGACATATGTATATGAATTACTTATTAAACATATATACACAAGAAATAAATCTATATACATGAACATAAATCATATGTACAGAATTTACAATCAAACATTATAAATTTAAACAATATCCCTACGAATTGGAATACGTCGTGCATTGGCCCTGTTAATCTTCGCTTGTATGAAGATTTGTCTTTCTTCAGGAGAAAGAAATTGTGGACCAGAACGAAAAACTCTTTTTACAAGTCCCTCGTTTTCCAAAAAACTCGTAATTGAGAATAGGAAATGGTTCCTTATTAGTCCAAGGAACAGAAACTGATCCCTTGGTACCCAGGATTATCCCACATATAATATTCCCAAACCCAATTGTCCGCTTCTTCGAACGGGAAGCGGCAACTAATCCCTCCATCAAAATTTTTGAGGAATTAACTATGTTACCTTGGAAAATATCACCTAGCACATACAAATCAGTATCCTAGACGACACTGCTTCTGACTCGACCAAATAGACTATGAGAGAGAAATTTGTGCAAAAACAGCATGGAGTTAGAATTTATTGATTTGTTGTAGGCAAGACTTGGATTGAATCTCCAAAATCCTGTCAACATTCTCCATATATATGTAGAAGTCATATCTCTGTCAGGATGATGTGGAGTGGTGTCCCGTGGCGGAAAACCAAACCAAGCATGAAGTTCAGGATATCCAAAAGTGAATATCTTACCCTCACATCGAAAACTAAGACGAACACGCCTCTTGTTGACGAAACGAACAGTAGACAGAAACTCTAGTATCCAATTTCTAATAATAGGAAACTTTATTGATGTAAACTTGGTCCATCCTAAGTTTGTCAGATAGCGATTCATATCATCGCTGATCCCGAGTTCTTCATTTAGGAACTCATCCAGATACAGTATACCAAAGAATTGAGCATATCTAAACTGCAGAAAGCGTTTCCCTTCGTCATGATTATAGATTGGAAACCATGCGCCATAACGATCAGAGATATCAATTTTCCTGCTTTGAGCAGAAGTGTGTTTTCGAACATTTTTCAAAGACTTAGTCATGTTTATGAGGGAGAAGAAAATGGTGTCTGTAGGATTGAGAATTGATGAAAGAATTTCAGAATTCTGAGAGATGAAATGAAATGGAATAATTCTGAACCTACATGAATATATAAGATACATAAGTGAAAGGTTGTGTCAGTTAAAAATAAAAGATGTCAAAGTGATACCTCTTGGATTTAACTAACAGAATTTTTGAAATGTGATGTATGTAATCCCTTACAGTTATATCAAAATGTTTAAAATACTGAAAATCTCAACTGAGATTCTCGGAATCTCAACTGAGAATTCCCAAATCCTGAAACATGGAAAATCTCAACTGAGATTTCTGGATATATATTTTCTCAAAAACACTTAACATTTTATGAAAATAGATTTCAAAACATGACTAAATTTGATTTTTTTTTACAAAACTTATTTGTACACAAAAACTAGAAATAAAAATTAAAAAAAATGAAAATAAAAATAAAAATAAATTAAACTAAAAATAAAAATAAAAATAAAAATAAAAATTATGAACAAAAGATAAGAAAAACTAAAAACTAAAAATATGAAAACGAAATAAATTAATTTTCATAGAACAAAAGATATCTTATTGAAAATTATGCATGTCATGGTCGAGAAATTGGAATATCGATTGCGACTCGTCTTGCTCATTGGCAATGAATGCTTTGCATTGGTCCTCCCTAGTTCTATAGAGAATTGTAAAATCTTAGTTGAGAATTAAAAATTATCAGTAAGTTCAGAAATTTATAAAATTTCAAATAAAAATAAAAATCACTGTAGAGATTTGTTTAAAAATCTCTATACAATCAGAAACTTAAATTTTGTATGATTTTTAACTCAATTGAGATTTTTTTTAAATCAAAAGACACTTTCCTCATTAAGTACAAATATTTAAGATACATAGCATATTTTCAATATCTTTTAATGAATTTTTTTTTCTAATCTAATCATTATTGCTAAACTAAAGATGAATATAAAAATTAAACTAAAATAAAATGTAAAAATTAGAATATGAAATATTAAAAACTAAAAATGTGATAAACCTTAAGAATTCTCAAGGAGAATCAAAATTATGGACAGAGTCAATTACCTAGACCGGTTCTAAATAATGGTTCTGTTTACTTACCTGAGAATAATTTCAAGTGGGAATAAAAGAAAGTAGAAATGTACCCCCAACTTGAAATTAGTAATTTTTTTTTTCTTTCCTTTTTTTTAGCGCTTTCTTTTTAGCGTTTTCTCAATTTAAGGATCTAATGATTTCGGTTGAATGTCCGAACTTCTGGTTCTGGCCTCGAACAAAAACTACGCACATGAACCGAAACTTTCAAAACTATATTAAAAGTATACAATTCCTTCCTGGTGAATAAGATAATTTCATCATACTTCTGATATATCTTGTCTGAGAAGATGTAGGCGTTTAAGGTAGTGATAAAAATGGAAATTATTTGGGTTTAGTGTAGGAATTGAATAAATTTCTTAACAAAGGGATATGATGATTTGATGAAGGGTTTGGTTTATAGAAAAGAGTTAAAGGTGTTTGGAGAAAAGGTAAATTTTTCTGGAAAAGTCATATGTCACGTTTGACATCCTATTTCAAAAATTTGCTTTCCTCTCTGATGTATCTGTATACTGAATTTCTTTTCTTTAGACTCCTTCTGTGCATTTATATTGATGATCAAATTTCCCGTTTATCTTTGAAAAAACTTGAATTTTTTATCTGCAAACATCTAATTGCAAACGTTAAATAACAACAAGGATTTAGTCCTAGTGACCATCCTCAATAAATAATAAAAACTATAAAATAAATAAATACAGATATTATAAACCAAGGTTCGGAATAAAACACGAAAAATATAAATTTTTGTTAAAAATTTTGGCGTTCCCCGGCAACGGCGCCAAAAACTTGTTGAGCGATTTCCGCAAGTGCACGGTATACGCTTGTAGTAATAAAAGATATCGAACCCACAGGGAACGCTTTTTAACTAAAACCTTATTTAATTCAGTTTTATTCACGTGTTTAGGTTTAACAAAAGAAAATCGTTTAATTGATTGAATTGGTTCGGGTAAATTAGGATTAGATAAGAATATTATATTGAATTTAGAGAACAATTCCGTCTTGAGATTTTGATTATAAGACAGATACTTCCGTAATTGGAATAAATAGAAGGTATAAAACTTATTTTCATAAAGCAAAGAAAACAACTTTAACTTTGGTAAGATTATGGACATGTAATAATATAGGAATTTATTCAATTAAATGGCTTTGAACCGTAGAAATCTCTCTGGTTCGGAGCAGATTTCTACCTTAATCAAATTAGTATTTTATATCCGATAAGCCGCGATCAGCGATCATATCATCCGTAAAAACTAATTCTTTCAAGTGTTCAACAAAGTTCTTATATGAATAAGATGGTATAAAACGTTTTAATAAAAACGCCAATTTATCACTTTGAAAATCATTTTGTCAGAACAATATCAAAGTAACAACAGAAAGAATGTATTGAGTAAAATAAATATATCATTAATGAAATGTGAATCTTCACAAGTTAACAAAGAAGTAGAAACATGGAAAGCATTGTGATGAAAACTTTGAGATCCGGGTTGTCAATCTTTCCCTCAAACTCCGTAGGTTTGTCAGACCCTTTTGTGCTTCAGCCGGTAATTCTTCTCGCTGAATCTTCGGAATAGAGACTTGGTTAGTCCGCTACCAGAATGAAAACTTGTCTCTAATCAACCTTTGAAACTAAACTAATACTGTGTTTATAACTAATCTAATAACAACTTGTGTACATCAAGTTTGTTTACAGAAATGAAATCTAACTTTCTGACTCTTTTCTGAGTCAGAGTTTCTTCAACATAACAACTCTCATAACCCTTAATCCATATTGATTTCTTGAAATGGATCACATATTTATAGTTGGTGAATGGTTGTAAATGAAAGGTCATGTCTGCTGGTGAAGGGTCACTTTTATCCAAACGAACAAACGCGTTTCTTGGATTTAAACATGTGAAAACTGTGCAGAATTCTTCGCTGTCTCATATGAGATTCTGAAAATCTCAGTCGCGACAGGGGGTGCAGGGGCGAATTGAAGACTTCGTTTTTTCGGAGTTCGGCTTTCGTATGTCGCGACTGAGATTCTGAAAATCTCAGTCGTGACAGGGGCTTTTCTCCCCGTCTCTCGACTGCTTCTTGTCCTCCTTGAGCGTTCTTTTGACTGATACGTATTCTTGGTACGTTTTTTAGGTTTTTCCTCCGTTTTAGCTCTTTTTTAGCTCCTATTTGGATTTAACCAAATAATTAAGTACCTTGCATCAAAGAAGTAAATAAAGACGTAAAAGTATTCTAAATGAATATTTTTAGCACGATTTCAATGTAAATTTAACGTATTTATATATGATATTTTAGGTATATTTTGGGCTTAACATTAATCATATGTCAAAAGTAAAGAATACAGAGAATAAATACTGTAACAGACGAGAGTATAGGGTTTGTGAATCCTTTTTCTGTCTCTGTAAGGATGGCAAGCCTCTGGGCGCCTTCTTCTTTTGTATCTTGTATCTTGTATCTCGAGGAAGTGTATCTCTCGATCTTGATTCATTCAATGCTGGAATGTATTGTTTTATCTCTTCTATTATTGTATATATTGTCTTGTGTTGAATGGAGAGAGGAGTGTCCTTCTTATAGTGGATGAAGGGTTGTGCCTTTTCAAGATGATAACTCTTCAAGTGTTATTATGGAGAGTCACAACTAGTGCTGAAGAAGAATGGTGATTCAGATTGAAGGAGATGCCTTTGTGCTAAAGAATCATGTCTTTTTGCAGTAAAAACGTCGGTCACGAATGAGACATGGGTGTCACATTCGTCACTTTGCTTTCCCATGCAAAGTTGATGGAATTGTCTATCACGATCGCGACAAGGGTCACGGTTGTGACAAATGATTTTTTTTATCAACATGTGGAAATTCGAGCATGTCACGTTCGGGACAGGTAGGTCACAAACGCGACAGGTGATTTTGCCCTATTTTTGGTTTCTTTCTTCTGTCTTTGGCTCGTTTCTTGTTGATATTCCTTCATATTGATTTTTTATTTGTTTAAGACCTATCTATGTACAAATCATGAACAAACAAGTGAAATCTTTCCAAAACCTATCCTAAACTAAGCTAAATGCATTAATATAAACGTGAATATGCATGCGAAAATACGTAAACCTAGGACTTATCAGACATTCATCCCGTTAAAACCAGACCAAAACTCCACACACCAATATTCCATAAAGGGAACGCGAATAGGAAGCTCACCTCTAGGAATACAAGTCCTGTCGACGCGAAGTTCTTCGCACACCCCTCACATTAGCGACACTGCTGGGGAAACCTAAATGCATAACTTTTTACTAATAAATCGATTTAAAAGAAATGATTAACTTGCAGCTCTCTTAATTACTCAGGGTCGCTACATAGAACAGTGATTTCATCATACAAAGTATCTAGCTTCGAAAAAGTGTCATCTAGACAATTCTATCTAATTTATCGTAATTCAAACAATCTTAAATTAGATACCGTAATGGCAGAATGAAGTGATTAATAATTTTTAAGCATTTAGAATTTAGATATTTTTGATATTTGTCTAATTATTTAGATGATACTTTTCGATTAATTAATCGATTTCAGAAGCTAAGAACGATGAGTACTGAATGATCATGATGCAAGAAGAGCTCAATCAATTCAAAACGAATGACATATGGGATCTGGTACCCAACCAAAGGACAAGAAGATGGTCGAAACCAAAGAGGTATTCAAGAACAAGCTTGATAAAGCTGGAAACATGATTAGAAACAAAGCAAGGCTTGTAGCCCAAGGGTACAACCAACAATAAGGTATTGACTATAAAGAAAAATTAGCTCCAGTTTATTCGAACCTTATGTGCTTTTGCTAGTTATATGAAATTTAAGTTATTTCAAATGGATGTTAAAAGTGCATTTCTAAATGGATTCATAAATGAAGAGGTTTATGTGAATCAACCTCCTGGGTTTGAAGACCCTAAGCTTCCGAACCATGTTTTATACTTAAAAAGGCTTTGTATGGCTTGAAACAAGCACCACATGCTTGGTGTGAAAGATTGACAAACTTCCTTCTAACCAGGAAGTTTGTCATAGGAAAAGCTGATACAACCTTATTTATTAAGAGAACGGGTAAAAATACTATACTAGCACAAATATATGCAGATGATATTATCTTTGGTGCTACTAATGAGTCCTTATGTAATGAGTTTAACAAACAAATGTAAAGTGATTTTGAGATGTCCATGATGGGAGAATTAAGCTTCTTTCTTAGACTTCAAATCAAACAAGGGAACAATGACATATTCATTAGTCAATCAAAGTATGCTAAGGAGATATTGAAGAAATTTGACATAGAGAATTACAAGCCAAACTCCACACTTATGAGCTCAGACACCGTACTTTCAAAATATGAGTACGGTAAGTCAATAGACATTAAATTATACAACGGTATGATTGGCTCCTTACTCTATCTTACTGCTAGTAGACCTGATATGCAATTCTCAATATGCTACTGTGCTAAATATCAATCTAACTCGAAGAAATCACATTATATAGTAGTGAAAATAATTCTTCGGTATTCGAAAAGTTATGTGAATGTATGCCTCTGGTATCCCAATACCTCTGAGTTTACAATTCTGGGATACAATGATGTTGACTATGGACGAGACAAGATAGAAGAAAAGCATCTCTAGATGATGTCACTTTCTTGAAAGCAGCTTAGTATCTTAGTTCAGTAAGAAGCAATCCTTAATAGCCCTATCAACCACAAAAGTAGAGTTCATTGCTGCTGGAAGCTGCCTTGCCCATGTCCTCTAGATAAAGCATTAACTCGAGGATGATAGACTAAAATCTTAGGCGATTGATTTCATGTGTGATAACAAGTGTGCTATTGACCTATCCAAGAATCCAATCCAGCACACCATGATGAAGCATGTCAGCATAAGGCATCATCCTCATCAGGCATCGTGTCCTTAAAGGAGAAATCAAGTTGATCTATGTACCTTCAGAAGAACAATTGGCTGATATCTTCACTAAGACTCTATCTCGAGAACAATTCAGTGTTCTGAGTGAAGCTATAAGTATATCGAATCCTCTTCAGTAGCTACTGATTTCCACGTATGTATGCTTTAAATGTGTAATAAACTACTTTATCCCACATCTCTACGTGTCCCCTCTGAATGAATGTCGTGATGCATTTAGCACTCGTAATTAAGGATATAAGTGATTTAGGATGGTTAATGTTTTTAACAACTAGAAGCAGGTCATAATTTTTCAGTCATAACCCTGACACTAGAAAATAGGCATTTATTACTTCCATTATATCGTTCGGACTCTGAAACGCCTCATCTTCCTGCTCCGCCTATAAATATGCCTCTAGGTTATGAAAAAAAACCTGACACTCTATCTTCTTCCTTTGACAATCACTCTCAAAACCCTAAATCTTATTCTCTTAACCTTCAAATGGCTCAAACTCCAGAAACATCTCCAGAAATCGAAATCGAAATCCCTACTCTACTCTGTCCTTTTTCCAATCACCTTCCTGTTCAGAAATCTAGATTTTTTTACTGGGACTTTATTAGCTCTAAACAACCATTCTTTAGCTGGGTTTCAAGTAAAAAGTGGGAAGCTTTCTTCCACATTCCAAGCAACATTTATCCAGAATTAGTAACTATGAAGAACTTCACATCTCTCTTGAAAATGAAGACCATCTCACCACCACAGTTCAAGGCAAAACCTTTACCATTACTCCACAACACTTGGCAGATTTACTGGAAGTAGACCTGGATGAAAATGAATTGAGAAAATCAGGGGATGAAAAGAAGATAAAAAACTTCAATCCCAAATACCTAACATTATAAGACCTTTAAGGAGAGTTAATCTCTATTTCCCTCTCTCAACGTCCCTGTCAAGCCCACTATATCGTGGTTAACTACATTCTACCTAACAAAGGATAAGTCAACTCAGTATCGAAGCTTGAACTATGTGATATGTGGAATATGTTGGAAAATAAACCCCTCAATCTTCCCATACTTCTGATATCTATAATGAAGAGAAATACAACTCAACTCATCTATAGTTCTCTTATCAAAAAAATTCTCGAGAACCGTGAGATTGAAATTCCTACCAACTCATGTTACCAACCCACTGCACCCTTTCTTTCCAAGACTACGGTAGCAGAACCTCTTGCTTGGCACCATATACATCCTTTTGCCAGTGGCTCAACAACTTTAGCAAGAGTAAATCTGATAATTATTACAACACATATAAGGAAAGGCTCGATTAAAGAACAATAAAACCCTAGTAGATCGAGGAAGAGAACAAACAAAGATTACCATTTCTATTTTTCGAATTCAGAAATGGAGATTTGCATGTAGAGTTTCCATGTTGAGAGCTAAAATGAGAGCTCCAGAAGGAGGAGGATTAGATGGTGAAGCCAACACATATAGAGAAAACCTAAATTACTATGTAGAAGAAATTAGGTTTTTATTTTCGTTTTTATATGGCGTCTAAATGTTTGAGCGCGTTATAATTTTGGAAATTTTTTGCTCCCCTCGAAACTTGTGAAATTTGCGCTTTTTGTTTTCACACAACAATAATAGTGATAATATAAATATTGTCATCTCATAATGATGAACATTTAGGTTAAAATCAGGTTTTTATGGGATGATAGACATGTGCCATCGTAAAACTACATGTAATTTGAGGTTGTTTGCACTAAAGCTTTCAGAATACAAAAATTTAAAATATGACCAGATGACAGAAAAAATATCTGCCATATATCTTGTGTCATCTGAAAGGGAAAATAACGTAGTGAACCTTCTTGAAATGATGCATCTCCTTGGCAAATTAAAGTGTCCGCTCTAACCTTAAAAAGATAGACTCGACTTATAGGGGACTTCTGATAATATGAGTGAATATTAGATTTGGTCTTAAGTAGGGCCGAATCCTCCCCTCACGTTAGATGGACGTCTTATCTGGGTTTCTAAAAGCTTCATTCTCTATCATGTCGAAATAAGAAATGTTCTCCTAATTAGGAGTCTAAAACAACACGCATGGATAACACCACCAAGTAAGGAATACCAAGTTGGACACATCGTCAGTTTTCTTCTGTTTAGACTAGGCTTCACTCCTATATAAACGAGTTCACCTCCTTTCTTTAACGTACATTCACTTAGTTACGATAATCTTTTTTCTCTCTAAGTACATATTACTCTCCCTCTCTTACTTTCTCTCGCTAGATATGAACTGACTCGAGTAACAAAGTATCCTTCCCTGAAGATCCGGCCAATGTTTGTTTTGTAGGACTTACACAATGAAGATAGACTTTATATATTGTACATCTGGTTGCAACACCCCCTAGCTCCAGTTCAAAGAACACATTTGGGGTCCTCTCATTCTGTCATTAGGGTCCTCTACAGCACAATTTCATGCTACATTGTCAACACATAACATACTTTAAACTATACGGGACTATCTTTCTACTACAGAATGTAGGGTCTAAAGCAGTGAAATGGGCCAGTTGACATAGAAAAGAATATAGGAGATGGATAGGGATAGGGATTTGTAATGTGAGATGAGAAGAAACCAAAATATCAATCAAATCAATTCAGGGAAAGTGTACGTTTTCTTGTTCAATTATTCTTGAATCTTTGATCTTTGTTCTTGTTGTACGTTGAATGGTTGATGATGATGATGATAATAAAGAAGAAGATTGAATTTTGCCCATATGATTTGGTTGGTCAGGTTGGTTTAGAGGAGTTGTCAGTCTTTTTCTTCAAATATTAAAGATTCAATAGACTGGACCAGACCTCAACCTGATAGGGACATGCTACGTACGTTTTATATACTATAGGGATATGGAGACTTTTCTTAATTTAGTTTGGCATCTTCTTATCCTTTATTATGTAATTTTTATTTGATAATACCACATATCAATCAATTAAAAAAAATTACAACAGAAAGATGGGCAAAGTAAAAAAATAAAATCTTGTAAAACAGAGATCTATGATTTAATATTAATCTTGTATCATGACATATGTAACCAATTTAACTTAAAGCTAAACTTACATACATAAATATTCGGTAAATGATAAAATAAATCCATAAAAATCAAACTTAAAATAAGAAAACAAATCATGAATTAAAAGTAACAATATTTTTCATAAATATAGAGCCGCGTAAAGATGACTGAAATCTAAATTTCACAATTGAAATCCTTTGAGATAAACGGATTTATATTGATTAGGGCTTTTTAAAGGGAAAAAAATAGAGAAGTTTTTGATAAAATGTAATTAAATTCTTAAAATTAGAAACTAACCGTAATGTAATTTATTATGTAGTTGTTAAGAATATTCGGGTCATAGACTGAATATTTATCCGTCCGTAAGTAAAATGGGTCAAACTCATCTAAATGGATGGAGGGTTAGGGTTAGGGTATTATAGCCTAACTAGAGGCCATAAATATATAGTTTCCTAACCCTAATCACACTACACAATATACAATATTCTCTATGCCTCCCTCTCCACTCCTACGCCACCCTCTATATCTCCTAAGTCAACATTTAGTTCATAAACCATTCGTTATCACTTCGTGGCTAACATCATCGTGGGTAATACGTGACCGATGATATGTGATCATGGTAGATCTGACTCTTTCATCCTAATTCAATCAACGGGTACTGATCTACTAGAGGTAAGCCTAAACCTGTGTTTATATTCAAATTATTTAATGGATAATCCCTTCACTGGTATAAGAGTCGCAGATGTCGTGTTCTGTATGTTTTGATCCGCGAATATGAAGAAAAACTTAGTTTTTGCATGCTAGGATTAATAATTGTATTAAATCTGTGTTATATGCAAGATGTCGCGATACGTCTGATAGGATGATGTCAACACTACGCCGATAACTGCTTCAAACGATGGTTCAAAACCGTCGTCCCGAAGAAATTGAAATTGTCACGGGGCTCGCTGCCGTCTGATGGTATTCCAGATAATGATCGCTTTCTGTCATCCCTAATTATTTTTCATTACACGCTCTTATTTGCGTTCTGTCATCTTCTTTATATTACAATGACAGAATTATTAACAACAACCGTCACATTATTTATATTTGAATGACAGTTACTTTATTTAAACCGCCATTGAGGTGAGTGAAACACTAGCTTTTATAAATATGATATGGCATATGTTATATAAAAATATGTCATTTTAACATTTTCGTATGACAGTTTAGTTATTGTTTTCTGTCAAAGTATGGACACTGAGATGGCAATATATTTATTTATATGTGTGCTTGGATAGAATTTCGCATGATGTTTTTATTAAATAAGTGTTTCCCTTACAATTACGTGGGAACTAATTGAAAGGGATCAACATAGAAAAAGTACCAAAACAGAGAAAGAGAACTATTCGTAAGAAACGGAGCAAGCAGACCGAAATGACAGGAGAAGTAGAGTTTAAGAGAAAGCAGTAACATGCCCCAAGGCTAGAGGAGCTTAAATGCAGGAGAACGTCGGCAAGAGGGAACGTGGGCAGTTGATAGGAAAGCAGAACCCATCCCACAAAAGGAACTAACTGAAGAAACGTGGGTTAGTGGGAGTAAGAACGTGGGCACGACAGTTATTAGCACTAGCAAACCATAGTATTTAGAGAAGAGAAAAAGCAAGAAATGAGATCCAACAAAAACCAATTCAACAAAATGAAATCAAATCAAACCCAATCCTAAAGGAATTCAAACAATTCTCACATTACGGACTTTAGCTATTCTACAACCTTAGTTTATTCATCTTGATCTAACTTTCAACTTGTAAGTTCTAGCTCTAGTATCCCAATTATGCCAAAAAAACTCATTCAATGCAATGCAAGCAACGTTTCACCTTTGAACTCTCTCTTTTATGCAACATCTTAGTGTAGTCATAATCAGTCTTCTAGATTCAGCTACGAACTTTAAGCACTTTTATCTCCTTTAAGCTTTTTACACTTTCGTTTGTTTAGAAGTTAGATCCAATTCATAGTTTTTTTGTAGTTTTATATAAAGCTACTGGCACGCTCGTAATCTGATCCATTCCACATAAGAAAGGCACCAAACAATTTGGCACGCTCGGTAGGACCCTGCTGAGATGGCACCCAGAAAAAATTCGAATGAGAACACTACTGCATCCGTGGATGCAGATGTGTATGGAGCTAGAGGTTACTAACGAGACAGATGCAACATTCCCAAAGATGCAAGATATAGGGTATGTTCAACCAAATAAAGCAAGGGAAAGCGCTGTGCAAATCCCTGATTTAGAGTCTTCTCCGACAATGGTAGGTGCTTTGAACAATTCGCAGAAGTCTATAGACCTTATGATCAAAATGATGGCAGAGAGTTTCTCTCAGAAGCAGTTGATAGAGACCTGTTGAGCGATTTCCGCAAGTGCACGGTATACGCTTGTAGTAATAAAAGATATCGAACCCACAGGAAACGCTTTTTAACTAAAACTTTATTTAATTCGATTTTAATCACGTGTTTAGGTTTAGTAAAAGAAATACGTTTAGTTGATGGAATTGGTTTTGGTAAATTAGGATTAGATAGAAGTATTATATCGAGTTTAGCTTGGAATTTTGATTACAAGACAGATACTTCCGTAATTGGAATAAATAGAAGGTATAAAACTTATTTTCATAAAGCAAAGAAAGCAACTTTAACTTTGTAAAGATTATAGATATGTAATAATATAAGGATTTATTCAATTAAATGGCTTTGAACCGTAGAAATCCCCCTGATGTTGAGGTGATTTCTACCTTAATCAAACTAGTATTTTATGTCTGATAAGCCGCGATCAGCGATCATGTCATCCATAAAAACTAAATCTGTCAAGTGTTCAACAAAGTTCTTATATGAAGAAGATGGAATAGAACGTTTTAATAAAAACACCAATTTATCATTTTGAAAATCATTTTGTCAGAACAATATCAAAATAAAAACAGTAAGAATGTATTGAATAAATAAGTATATCATTAATGAAATGTGAATTTTCACAAGTTAACAGAGAAGTAGAAACTTGGATAGCATTGTAACGAAAACTTTGAGATCCGGGTTGACAATCTTTCCCTCAAACTCCGTAGGTGCGTCAAACCTCATGCACTTCAGCCGTCAATTCTTCTCGCTGGATCTTCGGAATAGAGACTGCTAGGTCCACTACCAGAATGAAAACTTGTCTCTGATCAACCTTTGAAACTAAACTGATACTGTGTTTATAACTAATCTAATAACAACTTGTGTATAGCAAGTTTGTTTACAGAAATGAAATCTAACTTTCTGATTCTTTTCTAAATCAGAAACTCAACATAATAACTTTCTTCTCTAATTTCTCAACTTTTCCAACCTCTCAATTTCTGAAATGGATCACTTATTTATAGTTGTTGAAGAGTTGTAAATGATGGGTCGTGTCCGTTGGTGAAGGGTCGCTTTTATCCAAACGAACAGACGCGTTTCTTGGATTAAAACATGTGTTTTGTGTGCAGAATAGTTCGTTGTCGCGACTGAGATTCTGAAAATCTCAGTCGCGGCAAGGGATACAAGGGCGAGTTTGAAGACTTCGTCTTTTCCCGAACTGGCTTCCGTAAGTCGCGACTGAGATTATGAAAATCTCAGTCGCGACAGAGAGATATTTCCCTGTCTCTCGACTGCTCCTCGTCCTCCTTGAGCGTTCTTCTGACTGATATGCATTCTCGGTACGTTTTTTAGGTTTTTCCTCCATTTTAGCTCTGTTTTTGCTCCGTTTTTGCTCCGTTTTTGCTCCTATTTGGATTTAACCAAATAATTAAGTACCTTGCATCAAAGAAGTAAATAAAGACGTAAAAGTATTCAAAATGAATATAATTAGCATGATTTTAATGTAAATTTAACGTATTTATGTATGATATTTTAGGTATATTTTGGGCTTAACAAGACCCCAGCTGGAGCCAGAAAGGTCTTAATAGAGGCAAACAAAGTTCTATCACCGGTTAAAGGGAAAAAAGATGTGATCTTACTAGAGGGACAACCAGAAAAGTACCAGATACCACCACTGAGAGAGGATGGAGTCCAGAAAGGTGCATCAAGTGGGGGGAAAATCCTGGTAGGGTTAGAATTACCCAGCCCATCACACCGGTTACACATTTCCAAGCACACACCAATGCACAAACTGGTCCCCAGTTTTAAAACCGGGAAGATGATATGCCTCGGGATTCAGGGGGCAGGCTTCGAGGAGGTGGAGCCATCCCATGTGGAGCCTCTTATGGTCCTCAATTCAGTGCACATTAGAACCAAGCAAGGAGTCTGCTATAAACATGGAGATAGTGAGAGACATGGTGCAAGAACTCTATGGCCCTAGACTCAGACAGGTTGGGAGGCCAGAGTTTCACAAGCCATACCTAATGGCTATAGATCGAGAGAACCCATATCCACGAGGATATCGTATTCCTGACTTTACTCTTTTTTTTGCAGAGGAATGGCAATCTACGCTGGAGTATGTGGCTAGATTCACTATCCAATGTGGGGAGCTAACTAACCTTTTTAACTTTGATTACTTCAAGTTAAGATTATTTCCTAATTCTCTCACAAGGCTAGCTTTTACCTGGTTTTCTTCTCTCCCACAGAACTCCATATTTACCTAGAAAGACATGGAGAGACAATTCCACACCCAGTTCTATCATGCAAAACCAGAGGTGTGTGTAGCAGAACTTTCCAGGATGTCCCAAAAGAGTGGAGAGATGGCTGACAATTACATTGCACGACTCAAACGCCTCAAAAGTCGATGTAAAGTCTTCCTTTGAGAGCAGGAATTTGTCAAAATGGCCCAGAGAGGGTTAGACATAGAGCTTCGAAAGAAGTTCCAAGGGATGGAGTTCAGAGATTTCTATGAACTAGCCCAGAAGGTGTCGGAGTATGAAGATTTACTGAAGGAGGACAACTACCGGAAAAAAAAACAATAGGATCTTATTGTCAAGAAACCAACAAGACAGAAGTAGTTGTGGCATAATTGTTGAACAAGGTGGCAAAGGTGTGCCCGAATCATTTCCGACCAATGAAGGAAATAGACCCCAAGAAAAATGTTGTCCAGTATACTTTTGATGTGGAGAAAACTAAGGAGATCTTTGAATACTTGGTCAAGGAAAGGTTTATTGTCTTTCCACCAAATTACAAAATGCCAGCGAGAGATGAGTTGAAAGGGAAGACCTACTGCAAATACCATGGTTCGTGGACCCATTCCATCGAAGCTTGCTGAACTTTCTACAACCTCATACAAGATCGCATTGAGAAAAGGATTTTGAAATTTCCAGAGAAGAAAGAGTCTATGATCATTGACGAAGATCCGTTCCGGCCAGCAACTTCTGTTAACATAACTTCTCTTGATCTTAGGCAGGTTCTGAATGGTAGGAGAAGAAGGGCAGAACAAAGGCTAAATAAGCTCTAGGCAACTCAAAATAAGTGATGGATACTAAGAAGAAGTGTTAGTGTTCATGAGAGATTATAGTACCTAAAGGGAAATGCAAACTCTACAGGGAAAGAGCCACAACCTAAGTTTACTACGAAGCCTAGGTTTGTGGTTCATTCTCCGGTAAAAGTCAGCAAGGAGTGGCAGGTGGTGAGGCACACAAAGTCACCTAACCCAGTCACCAGAACTCAAAAGCGCAGACTATTGAGGAAGAAGCTGGTTGAGAAATATAAGGCGAAGAAGAAGGTGTGGAGGCCTAAAGCGCAAGCCGTGAAACTCCCAAGACCAATAGAAATAAGGATAGGTGATATTGTAATCCAATTCAACACAATATCACTTACCCTACCTGCAGACTTCCAAAGGGAGAACAGGAGAAGAGAGCACACGGTACAAGAGCCAGAAGTGCAAGAAGTGATGACAGAGTTTGAAGCTTGGGAGATACCCAAAGAACTGCCCAAGATTAGTAGTGGGATCACAATCCAAGCTCCATCATATGGTGGTCCTACAAAAGTGGTTTTCGAAAAGGCTTTTGTCTAGATGGCTCAACACATTAAACCTTTGTATATCAAAGCCCATCTCAATGGAAGACCTACTTCTCGGGTATTGATAGACAATGGGCCAGCTGTGAATATCATGCCATGAAAGATGGTGCAGGCACTAGGGAAAAGCAAGGCAGATCTTATTGATACTGAAGTCACAGTATCATATTTAATGGAGAGGTCACCAAGTCCTTGGGCATTCTACCTTTGGAAGTGAAAGTAAGGACCAAGTTAGATCTGTCTGCGTTTTTCATGGTTAATTCCTCAGCCAATTACGAGGTCTTGTTGGGAAGGGGTTGTATACACTCAAACTGGTGTGTACCACCCTCTTTGCATCAGTCCTTGTTAGTTTGTAAAGTGAATGAATTAGAGGTGGTTTGGGCAGATGATAAACCATTCGTAGCAGTGTCAGATGCCATTCATGCTAAGTTCTATGGAAGGGAGATTGATCCACTTAGGTTTGTTGGAAAGAGCAAATTGGGGATGCCAAAAAGGATTTCCATGGCTCTGGCCAAAGATAAGGAAGTTTTGAGGCCAGAAAGAGCTCTAGTCGGCCCAAGTACTAGTAGGCCACTAGATGATGCACCAATCATCGAAGAAGTTGATGATGATTAAGCCTTTCCAAGAGCAAAGGGCGGTATCTGCAGCTGCTAAGATAAAAGTGCATATATATGAGCTACTAGAGAAAATGTTGCGTGTTGAACAATATGAATATGTCGGGACTGAAGTAATTTGGGAGAGAAAGAAAGAGCTCGAAGAAGGAGATGAAGAGATCTAACTGCATGAGCTCAAGGCTGCATCACAGAAATTGGAAGATAATCCCCGGTAGGTAGAAGATCCTTTGGAGGAAGTAAACTTGGGAACGATTCAAGAACCCAAGGGTACGTTCATCAGTGGTTTGTTGGAACCAGAGCTAAGGAAGAAAATCATTAAGCTCTTACATGAGTTTAAAGATTGCTTCGCCTGGGACTACAAAGACATACCTGGCTTGGATAGGAGCGTGGTAGAACACAGGATTCCAATTAAACTTGAGTTTGAGCCCCACCACTAGCCACCTAGAAGTATTTCAAAGGAAGTAGAATTGAAGAATAAAGAAGAGATCGAGAGATTATTGAGTGCAGTTTATCCGACCAACCAGATATGCTCAGTGGTTGTCAAACATAGTTCTCGTGGTAAAGAAAAATGGTAAGCTCAAGGTGTGCATTAATTTTAGAGATCTAAACAATGCATCCCCTAAAGACGTTTACGGCATGCCTATTGCTGATATGCTAATCGATGTTGTGTCCAGAAATGACATCTTGTCTTTCTTGGATGGTTTCTCTGGCTACAATCAGATCTTGATTGCAATAACAGATATAGCAAAGACCTCTTTTAGGTGTCCAGGAGCTTTAGGGACATTTGAATGACTGGTCATGCCATTTGGTTTGAAAAATGCTGGATAAACCTATCAAGGAGCTATGAATGCCATTTTTTCATGACATGTTAGGGAAATTCATAGAGGTGTACATTAATGACATTATGGTGAAATCTAAGAGAGATGGCGATCACGTGGAACACCTCAGGAAGGGCTTTTATAAGAATGAGGGAGCACAAGCTCAAAATGAATCCATTGAAATGTGCTTTCGGGGTTAGAGCTGGGAACTTTCCGGCATTCTTGGTTCATTGGAGAGGATTTGAGGTAGACAAGAACAAGGCAAAGGCAGTCATCGATGAAAAACCACCCAGTAACAAGAGAGAGTTATAGAGGTTCTTGGGGTGGGTGAATTATTTAAGGAGGTTTATTGCTAATCTGGCAGGTAAATCTCATGTTTTCTCTGACTTGTTAACTTTGAAGGGGGAAAGTGAGTTTAAATGGGAGAGCAAGCATTATGAGCCATTTGACAATATCAATGAATACTTGACACATCCACCGGTGTTGGTGCCACCATTGAAAGAAGTGCCATTGAAGTTGTATTTATCTGCGACAGAAAGATCCATTGGTTGTTTATTGGCCCAAAATAATCAAGCAGGCCACGAACAAATGGTATACTACTTAAGCAGGTGCCTCATGGACACCAAGAGAAGATATACAACCGTAGAAAGACAGTGTTTGGCCCTGTACTTTGCTTTCTCTAAGCTAAGGCACTACTTGATCCAATCTAGGGTATTTGTGATTTCTCCCACAAACTTGCTAAAATTCATGCTATCCCAACCTTTGATCACCGGAAGGATTGGCAAATGGGCTTTGGCTCTAGCAAAATTCACATTGGTGCACATTCCTCAAACGGCTGTGAAGGGACATGCTTTGGCAGATTTTCTAGCAGAACACCCCTCAAGTATAGAGAAAGAGGAGGAACTGGATCTACCAATTTGTGGGGTATGTAAGACCCCTTGGACCCTCAAGTTCGACGGATCTAGCACAAAAAGAGATGCGGGAGTAGGTATGAGAATCATATCTCCTTCCAATGTTAAAACTGCTTTGTCTTTTAACCTTGATTTTGAATGCACTAACAATCAATCTGAGTATAACAACCCCTTCCTTAAGCTAATTCATCATAACTTAGCTTATTTCTGTAATTTTAGTAACTTGAAGCACACTTCGAAGCTTTTCAAACTACTTCAACTTCAATGGTTTTGCCATAACATCTGCAATCTGATTCTCAAAGGCGTAATAGCTCAGATTAACGACTTCATTATTCACCAAGTCTCTAAGAAAATGAAACTTCACATCAATATGTTTATTTTTTCCATGAAATATATGATTTTTGGATAAGTGTATAGTATAACTATTATCACACATGATCACATTATCTGTCTTCTCTTCAATTTCAAGTTCCTCTAACACCCTTCTAATCCAGACACATTGACATCCATATAGAGCTACTGTAAAGTATTTTGCTTTAATAGTGGACCGAGCCACCACTAGTAGCATTTTTTTATGCCAAAGAGACAGCTCCGGGCCCCAAAATAAATGCAAATATGGTAGTACTTCTCTGATCATCCAAGTCACCAATATAATAACTATTAGTGGATGCCATATCAATGAACTCAACCTTTAAAGTTGATCGAAAATATCAAATTAATCCAAAATCAAATCAGACCTGAAAATATAATATATTTTTTATACCTAAACTTTATCATGACACGTTAAATTTATTTTTATACTGAAAAACTATTATATTCTGTGCAACCACAAAATATTTTGGCTTCGACACACTATATTATGCGTCAGTGCAGAATATCTAATTTTGAAAAAAAATTAATTGAGTTTAGAATTTAATTATACTATATTATATTTTAAATTTTTTTGTTAATCAAATAATTATATTAAGTGATAAAATGTGAGAAAAATAAATAGAGGTAAAAATCGCACTAACAAAAGAAATCTCTCGAAGTAGGAGTATGGGCCACAAACAATTAATTCTAAAAAAAACTCCCCGAAACAGAGATAGAAAAAAAATTCACCGAACTCTTCAAAATAGTATTAGTGCATTGATATTTTGCGCTGACGCATAAAGTAATGTGTCGACACCAAAACGTTATGTGGCTGCGGAGAATATAATAGTTTTTAAGTATAAAAATAGATTTCAAATATCAAAATGTAAACATGATAAAATTCAGCTATAAAAAATATATTATACTTTACATGACTGAATTGATCCTGGGTTAATTTGATCTTCTCTACCAATTTTAAAGGATGAGTTGATAAAAAAAATATAACAATACATCACTAATTTTAATGATAAAGTGAGTATATAGAATATTGTTAAAGATAGTGGCGGAGTTAAGGGGGCGAGGAGGGTCGACCGACCCTCCGGTCCTATCGAAAAACCCCAAGAATGGGGTTTTCTGTCCTGGCTCTGCCAACGCCCGCTATGGTAGAGGTTCTCCAACCATGGCGGCTAAAGAAAAAGACATGTATTATCTGTTTTATTTTTAAATAGAACAGATAGAAATGGCTATAATGCTCTTTCCATTTTTAACTAAAGCTAATATTTATTAGTTTGGTTTCTTCTTTCTTCTTTTTATCTTTCTTGTGGTTGGAAGTATAGAGAAAGAAAAAGAGAAAGAAAAGAAGAAGGAGCCAAATTGTTTATTTTACTCATTTTTTTTTATAAAAAGACATATTATTCCATTAATTTAAAAGGTACAAATACATCACGAGAATAAAGAGGAATAAAACCTTCAACCCATATAGGCTACATCTACAAAGGGAAGAAAATAAGCTACAAAGAGCAATAAAAGGACTACAAAGAGCAATAACAACTATAAAGGTACAAATAAAACAAACAAAGAAATCATATCCTTCTAGTACGTCGAATCCCGTTGAAAAACCTCTGTAATCCATGCTTCATCATTTAGGCTCTTTCGGACATTCGGATTTGAGTCCTATCTGTTTTTGCAACCACGCAGATCTATAGATCTCCGGACAAGATGAACCTTTTTTGTTCTTGCTAAGACCGAAAAAAGATTAAATGAAAGAAATATAGCTTACAAGTGTAGATCTGACGGAAAAGAAGTTCAATAAGGAATATAGGTTTCAAACTAACCCGAAAAAATGGATTTAAAACTAAAAACTAAAACTAGATATAAATGGGAGGAGGAAGGGTCACAAAATCGGAAAGGTTGAAAGATAATGATGGTGATGAAGGGTTAAAGAAATGGAACTTTGAAAAACAAAGGAGGAAAAAATAGAGAAGTTAGAGAGAAGTGAGTTCTCTCACTAACTCATCCACTACTAGGGGTGCCAACGAGCCGAACTGATACCGAACCTCACTTGGCTCGGCTCGGCTCGAGAATGAAAAAGGCTTGGCTCGAGCTCGAAGCTCGTCGGGCTTGGATTTTCTAAGCTCGGCTCGAGCTTGACGCAAGTTCGGCTCGAGCTCGATTCTTTTCGAGCCAGCTCGAGCTCGTTTGGTTTTTACATTTTTGAGTTTGTAATGGGCTCAGTTCGAAAAAAGCTCGTGATTCGGCTCGAGTTTATAGTTCAAATTTAATATTATTATTATCCAACTTAACAAATAATTTTCAGAATAAAAAAAAATAAAAAAAAGTCATTCGATAAACAAAATAAAATGTCAAAACAATTCAATTTTATCATAGTCAACTTACAACATTTGAAATATGTATATATATCTATATAATTAAGAATTGGTAAAATATATATTAAAAAATAATCGAGCTTGTCACGAGCTTTCGAGTCGAACCTAAGAAAGCTCGTGTTTTGACTCGTTAATCCTCGAGTTGAGCCCAATCGGACCGAGCTTTGACCGAGCTTTGGCCGAGCCAAAATCGAACTGTTTAC
Organism: Euphorbia lathyris; assembly: GCF_963576675.1. Taxonomy (NCBI): domain Eukaryota; kingdom Viridiplantae; phylum Streptophyta; class Magnoliopsida; order Malpighiales; family Euphorbiaceae; genus Euphorbia; species Euphorbia lathyris. The sequence continues at coordinate 40,720,088 of NC_088912.1, read as the reverse complement.
GAACTACACAGGCTCGTTGGCACCCCTACCCACTACTTACTTTCTTTCAGGCTTAAATGGTAAGTTTATTTTACTCCTACACAGGCTCGTTGGCACCCCTACCCACTACTTACTTTCTTTCAGGCTTAGATGGTAAGTTTATTTCCTAAATTACTTCCCAATCATTTTTTATTTTGATTCAATTTCTAACTTGTAACTTTCAAGTAAGTATTTTATTTTCTATTCTTTATTTTACTTCTAAGTTTAGTTTTATGATTTATAAATTAGGGATTACTAAATTGAGGACTTTTTTTTGTGTGTGATTTCTAATTTTTACAATTTTATTTGGGGATTATTAATATGTTGTTTGTACTTAGAGATTCTTTAATAATTCTAATTAATTTAGGATTTCTAATTCGGGATTTAATTTGGGTATTTCTAGTTTACTTTAATTTAAATTAGGCTTAATACATCATTTGCCCTCTAAATTTGTCCAAAAAGTTTGATTGGCCCCTAAACTTTCAAAGTGTTCTGATAGTTCCGTCAATTTATATAAAATATTCAGTTAGCCCCCCGAACTTGCGTAAAATGTAATCAATTGATCACTCGGTTGCAAAAAAAAAGTAAGTTAAATGCGAAAAATCTATTTCACGCATCTCGACTGCCAACGTTAGGGATAAAATTGTTCTTGGCTGCTAACATTAGGGGTAAAATTGTATCATTTAGACGTTAGGAGTAAAATTTCTTCTGGATGTAAACATTGTGATATATTTGCACCATATCCCTTTTTAAAAAATATGTTGAAGTAGCATTTAAATTTATTTATTTATTATCCACGGTCTAACCCCCTTCGATCTTTAGCTCCTGGCTGCGCTACTGGTTGAAGATAATATGTATTAATCACTCGTTAAATCACTAAGAGTTCATTATTTATATTATTTTTAGAAAATTGATTAGAAGTCTACATGTGCTCTTAGAGACTTATATAGGAATCAATGATATGATACTTGTTAATTACTGTTTTATGTGCACAGTTTGACATTGACATTGTTTTTCTAGATTTTAAAATAGTTTTCCTAACTTTCTTAAAAACTAGGTTTGATAAATGTAAAACTGTTAAAAACTGATATCAAGCAAACTTACAGTTTGTAGGGATGTTGAATGGGCTCAATACGATCCTCAATCTTGAATATGGAGGCCAAGGCCTAAGTAGATGAGGATGAGCTCAAATGGGCTCAATATAATCCTCTCAATGCATAAAAGCACTATAATCCAGCTATCTGGAAAATTTGTGTCTTTTTTTTTTTTTTGTAGAAAAGAAAAAGAAAAACGAACAAAGGAAAAGAAAAATTTGTATCTAATATATATAGTTATTTCTTTTTTTTGATATTATATAAATAAAATTAATTCCTATTAATTTAATAAAAAAAATTTGGAATTTTGGCTACTCAAAATTCTTTGCAAACAAAGCATAAATAAAAACAGAAAAATTCGTTAAGAAACCAAAAATGAAGAAATAACTAAAAAGACTGAATTTCTCTTATAATTAAATTGACAAATATAAATTTTCATTTTTTTTTTTGACTAATATAAGAACTAAATAAGTAAAATAATCAACCTATGTAAAATCTAAAACATTTTCGCAGATCCAAACGTAAAATAGGAATTAATGACTTTCTCTAAATCCAAACAAAACAAATTAATTTGTTTTTCTTTTATGAAAATGTTTATATCATTTCAGTAAATTAAAAAAGAAAATAATAATGAGAAATATAATCTCACCTAAGTACAAGTTAAAATATCACGAATGGAAGAAAAAAACTATAAAGAATAATAAAAGACAAAAGACACAACTAAGACAAACGAATTATTTGATCAAAATGGTTTTGGAATCGAATCCGGACCACTTGATCAAACTAGCTCTCATACCATGTAATGGAACCAACTGAACTAAAAACTCAAGCTTATGGGTACAAATATATGTCAGATATACTACAGTTGGAAATAACATTATAAACTCTTCTCCACCGTCGTCTTTAATCTCGTCTCTCCGTTGGCAGCGACGTGAGAGCGTTGTTTTTTTCTCTCCGCCCTTGTGAGAGTCAGTCCTTGCTGCTGCTGCTAGGAGTGCTGCTAAGAGTTTTGGTTCGCTCGTTCATTTTTCTCCATTTTTCTGCGATCTCCGTCTCTGCTCCAATTGGGTGTCCGTGATCAATTAAATCCTTTAAAAGGTTGATGTTCATCTATTTCAGTGAAGTTTCTGGGCTTTTGATTGTTAGAGTCATCGATGGTTATCCCTGCCTCTCTCATTTCCATTTCTCTGCTATTGGTAAAATGGAAGGAGCTCTCAATAGTTTGACTCTGTCCGATTTAGAGGGGGAGGAACTCGATCTGAGCGGTCCTTCATCCAATCCAGTCGCCAAAAATTGTGGACTCTCATTGATTGGTCGGTTCTTAATAGACAGGAGCATTAACATTGCTGCAATGAAAACTAGGCTTGCTACCTTATGGAGGTCGGGGAGGGGTGTGGTGATTTTAGAGCTGTCTGCTAACGGGTACTTATTTGACTTCTTTCTTGAGATTGATAGGTCACGTGTGATTTCTAGTGGCTCGCGGTCTTTTGATAACCACTTGTTAGTTATTGCTCCATAGAAGGAGGAACCTTCTCTGGAACTGGTTCAGTTGGATGAAGTGGAATTTTGGATTCAGATTTATGACCTTCCGATAGGCTCTATGTCAGAAAGGGTGGGCAGATAGATTAGGGATTTTATTGGCATATATATATACACACTAAGGAATAATAGATACATGATTTTTAGTTCAAAAAATCATATTCGGAATCAGTTTTCGATTTTAAGCAAGAACAATCAATTCCTTCAAAGCTTGATCTAACCGACTTAGTGGACTGACTAGAGGCTTCACCGCTAGAGAAGCTTTAATACCCGATTGGAATCTACAAGATGTATTATTTCAATCTCATAGTATAAATATCAATTTGATTATTAAAGAACTTAATGATCCTGGTTAAGGATTTGATGTCAAACATTGGATGTTTGACTATTTAATTAGTGTGATTGGATCACACTTATTGTTTGTTTAGGAATTTTTTTTGAAATTCGTTTCCTAAATACCAACATGCTTCCTACAAAGACTATTTATGAGGCTAAGGGTATCAGTTGATGTGAGGAAACCGCTCAAGAGGGTTAAGAATATTAGAAGAGGTAAAGAGGACTAGGCTTATATCTCATTCAAATATGAGAGGTTGAGCAATTTATGTTATATATGTTGTTTATTAGGGCATACTAATAGGTTTTGTGAAAAACGTTTTACCCTTAAACCAGAAGAAATAAAAAAGGAATGGGGTGACTGGCTGAAGGCACCGATAAGGAGAGTGAGAGAGGGGCCTAGTGTGAAGTGGTTGCGTGAGACAAGGGGCTGACTAGAGCCATGGGTAGTGGAAGTAAGAACCTCGGGGAGGGGAATGGTGGCCAGGGTACTGATATCCAAACAAAACATAATGCAAGTGGTAAAGCAGATAAGGAAAATTTGACAATAGGGCAGTCAGGGGGTCGTGAGAAGTCCCAAAAGTCAACAGCAGAAGCAGGTACTGAAAGAGGGTTTCTTCAATCTATGCAGAGTGAAAATATGGTTGTTGACAGTGATGAGGATGGACTTGAGTTGATTGAGGATCGCAAAAGAAGACGCACAGAACCGAATCCACAATCAGTCCAAGCCATAGTTGACAAGTTACAAAGCCCTATTCTAGAGATGGGTCAGGCCAACCCGAAGTTGTCGTTTTCTAAATGAGTTTCTGATCCTTCGACTTCCCAAAATATTGTAGCAGCGTGGCCTGAAGCCCTGGCCCGCCGAGGGTCATGAATTGCCTCAGTTGGAACTACCGAGGTTGGGAAACGCTCAGGCAGTTCGTTCATTTAGGAAGCTTATTAAGTCAAGCAAACCAGGTCTGGTTTTTTTTATTGAAACATTGATTACACGTTCTAGTGTTGAAGCTTTATTCATAAAGTTTGGTTTTGAGGGTACTTTTAATGTTGACTGTCGTGGTAGGAGTGGCGGTCTTGCTTTTCTTTGGAGGAAACGTGATATGGCTATGGTTACGTCATATTCTGATCATTATATTGAGATTCAAATTCATGATACTGATGGGGGTGACTGGCACCTGGTTGGTTTCTATAGGTATGTAAATCGCAACCTTCATAGGAATTCATAACAACTTTTGTCCTAAATCTGCTCCTACTCAATCCTTCCGCTACTGATTATTTGTGATTTTAATTGCATTTTGGCGCCTAGTGAGAAGTTGGGTAGACCTGTGTACCCTAGAGCTCTTATGAGCAGGTTTCAAGTTATTGTTGAGGAAAACCTGCTTACTGATATACTGATTCAGGGAAGCCGATTTACGTGGGAAAGAAGCCACGGTATACGATTCTGGGTTAGAGAGAGGGTGGATAGAGCATTGATGAACTCTAATTGACAGGGTAGATTTCTGAATCACAAACTCCGATCATTAGTTTCTCCTTACTCAGATCATGCACCGATTTTCTTGGAGTTTGTGCAGTTTGGCAGTGGAGTGGGGTGATATCAGTTTCGGTTTGAGCAGGAATAGATTCAGGATCCGATGTTTACAGGGTTTGTCAGAAATGAATGGTCTGATGGCAGAGGAAGAAATTGGTTGCGTGTGCTAGTAGTATGGAAAAATGGGGAAGAAACTATAGACTTTGGTTCAGGAAACAAATTGAAGAGTGCAAATAGAGGATAGCTAGGTGGAATAAGGACGAGGACCCGGTGGGTGTGGAAAAAAAATTTCAAGTAAAGAGAGAACTAAATAGCCTACTAGAAGGAGAAGCGACCCATTGGCAGCAACGAGCTAAAATGTTTTGGCTAAAAGAGGGGGACCAGAACACGAAGTTTTTCCATGCATGTGTGAAAGCGCGGAAGCAGAAGAATACAATCCGCTTTTTGAAGAATGATAGTGGTCACTCAGATGAAGGTATGTCGAACATATGTAATCTTGTCAGAACATACTTTACTGATTTGTTTAATAGCCCTTTGAATCCCTATTATGCTGCTGTTGATGTGATTGAGCCTTTAGTTTCATCTGAAATGAATATTGAGCTTCTTTCCCCATTCACTTATGAAGAATTTAAAATTGCTATATTTCAAATACACCTTGATAAGTCTCCTCGCCCTAATAGCCCGAACTCGGGCTTTTTTTAACATTTCTGGGATATCATTAGGGGTGGAGGTTGTTAATGCCTATATAGGTTATATTGGTCGAAGGGAATTCCCAGCAAACTTGAATACATGAAGGACTATAGACCCATTTCCCTTTGTAATGTCCTCTATAAGCTAATTGCTAAGGTCTTAACTAATATGATGAAAAGAGTGCTCCCTGACATAGTGTCTGTTTTTGTTCCTGGAAGTGTTGTTACCGATAACATTATGATTGCCTTTAAGTCCATTCATTACATGAAGAGGAAAAATAGGGGTGAAGTGGGTGAAGTTGCTTTGAAATTGGATATTAGTAAGGCCTATGATAGGGTCGATTGGGGCTTTCTCTGTGCGGTTATGCTTAAATTGGGTTTTCTGGAGTATGGGTGGAATGGATAATGCTATGTGTGACCACTGTGGAGTATTCTGTGTCCGTCAATGGTAGTTTTATGGGTCCTATTAAACCGGGTAGAGGCCTTAGGTAGGGGGACCCGCTCTCGCCTTACCTTTTTATACTTTGTGCAGAGGTCCTATCCAAATTGCTAAGTAAAGTTGCCACTGATGGGGGGTGCCAAATTGCAAGAGGGGCCTCAGTTCTCACTCACCTATTTATTTTTTTTTTTGCAGATGATTGTTTCCTTTTCTTCAGAGCAACTATGGAAGAACGTACGAAAATTGGGGCAATCCTGACTGAGTAGGAGTTGGCCTCTAGTCAAGTTATCAACCTATAAAAATCTAGTATTTTTTTCAGTCCTAATGTAAGCCTTAATTTGTGCAATGTGGTGTGTGATGCGGTCCATGTATATAAACTTCTGGATCCGGGACGCTATCTAGGGCTCCCCTCTCTGATTGGCAAGTCTAAAGTGGGTATATTTGGCTTTTTTAAAAGATAGGCTACGCAAACGTTTAAGCTCTTGGAGCTTTAGATTCCTATCAGGTGCATGCAAGGAAGTATTATTAAAGGCGGTGGCCCAAGACTTGCCTACTTTTTGCATGAGTGTCTTTTTACTACCTAAATCTTTATCTCAAGAACTGCGATGAATTATGAATTCCTTTTGGTGGGGTATGAAACCCAGGGGTAGAAGGTCTATTTATTGGTTTAGTTGGGAGCGTTTCTTTAAGGATAAAAATGAGGGAGGTATGGGTTTTAGAGACCTATAAAATTTTAATATGTCCTTGTTAGGTAAACAAGGTTGGAAATTGCTGGTCACTCTAAATACTTTGTTGGGTAAAATTCTTAAAGCTAAATACTTCCTAAGGGCATCTTTCCTTTCCTCCAAATTGGGCAATAATCCTAGTTTTATTTGGGGGAGTGTTTGGAGAGCTGTCAAAGTCTTGAAATTGGGTGTCAGATGGAGAATTGGGGACTGTAAATCAATATCAGTCTGGGATGACTCGTGGCTGCCTACGACTGCCCCGTTTAAGGCCCACGAGAGGGTCAGGGGGTAAAGGGAGTTATCCAAAGTGGTTGATCTGTTTATACTGGGTAAGAAGGTGTGGGATAGAGGAAAAGTGGCATCTATCCTCTCTGAAATGGATGCTAAAGAGGTGTGGAAGATTCCTATTTCGATTAGAGAGGTTATAGATGGATTTTTGTGGCATTACATAAAGAACAGAGTTTATACTAGCAAATCTGGGTATAAGGCTCTGTGTTTCGAGAGTGGTGGGCCTTTGAATCATGAGGGGTGGCCCCGTTTTTGGTAATTAAATATTCCGCCTAAAGTCAAAATGTTTATGTGGAAATTAATTACGGGTTGCATGGCTACAAGAAACAGATTGGTAGTGAGGGGCATATCAACTCCCTTTCACTGTCCGTTTTGCCACATTGATGTTGAACATGATTATCACTTATTTGTGGGTTGTGTTTATGCTCAAGAGTGTTGGAATATTGCCGGAATCAGCACAGATCTCTTCCAACTTGATCATCTCACTGATTCTGTTTTGCAGGCTCTATCTTATTTGGACCAGGACATGAGTTGTTCGATGGCGATGATCTTCTGGATGATTTGGTCCCAACATAATCAGTTGGTGTGGTACGGAAAAATGCAGCTCCCATCAATGGCGGTACCTGTGACTGTCTGTTATTTATTGGACTGGAGAAGGGCGAGATCGCCTGATGTAGTTTGATTGAGACCTGCTGGCGTTACATGTGGAGTATGGTGGAGCGACCTGCTGCCGGGTTGGTAAAATTTAATAGCGACGTCGACTCTTTTCTACAGCTAACGCCAGTGGTGCATGAGCTTTATTACATAGCTCAGACGGCACATTCATGGCTTGTCGAAGTCGTCTGATACCTTTCATTGTTGAGGTTCGTGTTGCGGAGGCGTTGGCTATTCGAGACGGTATTTATTAGGCGGCCCAAACTTATTTGAGTTCGGTTCCATTATTCAAGGGGCAAATAGGGGGACACATGTTGTTGCACGACATGCCCTGTCCAGCGCTAGTGTCTTTACTGCTTTTGTCGCTCCTGATTGGCTACAGGAGACCCTTTGTCAAGATCTGATTATTGCTTAATCAAATTCTTTCTTTTGCAAAAAAAAAAAAAAAGACAAACAAATTATAAATCATAAACTTCTCGTAAATTCAAATTCGCAGAAAAGCGGCTGCAATCCCATCTTCATCATTTAGGCCCTTCTGAACATTCGCATATGAGTCTTTTTTTACAACTGATGGGTGGCGTACGGCTAGGGTAGAGCTTTTCTACGACGAAATGTATATTATGATGAGTGCGTTACGACTATGGATGTGATCTTTCTAAATGCTCTAACTCTACTAGACGCCACTACTTAGGGGCAAGTGTACCCCGTCATATCAAGTAATAATCCGGTTAAGACCGGGTATCGAATCCACGGGATTTATAACTACAAGTATTAGACGACTCGGTTTTATACGTTATCTAAGCGGTGAATACTTTGAGTTGATTCGGGGAACAACTACAAACTACTCCTAACTACGGGTGAGACAAGTTTATATAACAAAACTCCACGAAATGATATGGATGGCGATAAGTTATAAATATGACAAATAATGACTCTCAATATATAAACGGTTACTGTTTTACTCTTGTAATGACGACTACGTGTAGTGTGACCGACCCGTGAAGTGCTTAGACTACGTGGTTCCTAGTCAAGGCGTGTCTAATGCTTGGGACCAGAAATTAGGGCCTGTAAGTTTCGTGGTTTGTCAATTCCTACGGTTTCCGGAGCGTCACTTCCGGTAAGGCAACACCTATATGAATCCCTAAAGATAGTCCGAATGGCGTCAGAAATCGCGTTCTCCTACACAATAATCAATTACGAGTATCAAAACAAGTAGCAAACATCAACACAAATATAGAGAAAGAGATTATGAATCATAAATTATAAATATGGAGAACGTAAATGTAAATTACAACCAAGCCTAGTACATGGGAAGAGTACAAGCTAATTAGCAAGTGAAAAGGGAAGAATCCACCCTCGGAACTAGCTAACCGGACTCAAGGCCGTCTCTTAGGACTTGGAGGTGGAGCTTTCGAGCTTGGTGAGCAGAGATGGAACGGAACTTTGACGGAATGCCGGGATCAACGAACAAGCTCTCAAGGTGGAAGAGAATTGCTATGTAAACTACAATCTCACAAAAAATGACAAGAACTTAACTATAATAACAATAGTATATCAAAGATGTCTAAAAGTATGAAAAAAGTATCCCAAAACTTAAGGTTCAGCCCCTATTTATACACATCAAGCTAGGGCAAAGTTGTAATTCCATAAGATACAAGCATGGAGGAACATGATTTTATGCAGATTTCCCATGATACGCCTCGCGTATGGTAGAGTATGCCCCGCGTAATTGCCCATTCTGTTAGAAATCTCCTGCATGTGGACCAAATCCAGATCTTGTTGTCTCAATCACGCCTCGCGTAGTCGAAGCACGCCCCGCGTAAATGAGTCTCTGATCTTTTTGCATTGAAGAACTTCCTTACACGCCTCGCGTGTAAGGTGGTACGTCCCGCGTAGGGTAGTTCACTCAGGGAGACCATGCAGTCTGACTTTCAGGATTAGGCTTATCATTTCTGACACATGTTTCCACGCCTCGCGTGGAGGTTGATACGCCTCGCGTATTGCTGCGTAGATCCCACATGGTACCTGTGGATATGGCAATTATTTCTGACTAAATGTTTCACGCCCCGCGTGAGGAGTGATACGCCCCGCATATGTTGGTAGATTTTCACTGCTTGCTCATACCTGAAATACAATTCTTAAGAGCCGAGTTAGCTTGACATTTTTATTCCTAATTAAATCAAAAATAGGGAAAATTAACCGAAAGTACAGAATTTATTTTTTATTTCGTTATTTTATTAAAACACTCTATTTTTGTAATTAAACTTATTTATTTCATCTAAAACTAAACCGTAAATCACGCTAAAAGATAGGGACGAAACGCCCCTATCAACAACCACGTAGATAATAGATTTCTATTTAAGTATTAATATGAAGGGTGTGTCTGTAATTATTATCTAATTATCTTTAATAGATATATCATATATATATATGTAATTTTTAGATAGATTAGGGTTAACTTTTGTACTTCTCTTTCAATCCGTCTCTTCTTCTTCATCATCTGTACATTCTTCTCAAATGTTGTAACTTCCTTCCGGGATCACATTAAATACACATAGAAATGCAAGCATTTATCATAATTAAACACAAATAGCAACATAACCAATATGATAGTTAAATAACAACCAAACAAAATTTTTCAATAGGACCAAAATAGATCTTGCTTTAAAACGTTAGGGATAAATTGGAACAATTTCATACGTTACGGCTAAATTTGTACTTCTTTAAAAATATTAGGGTTAAATTTGATACTTATAGCAATAATAAATGCTTCATTTAACCCATAATTTATTTAAGGGTAAATTCCAAAAAAAACCATGTGGTTTGATGTTCTTCCAAAAAAATCCTTTTGGTTTGTTATTACAAAAAAAAAGGACTGTGGTTTGCGCCGTTAACCAAAAAAAGGAAAATGTTTTAACGGTGTTAAAATGCTGACGTGGCACAGGGGTAAGGTTGGAAATTCGAATTTTTTTTTATTTTTTTTCCCTCTCTCTCCTCCTTCTTCCTTCTTCTCCTTCTTCTTCTTCTTCCTTCTTCTTCCTTCTTCTTCTTCTTCTCTCATCCTTCTTCTTCTTCCTTCTCCTCCTTCTTCTTCTTCTTTTTCTTTTTCCTTCTTCTTCCTTCTCCTTCTTCTTCCTTCTCCATCTTCTTCTTCTTTTCCTTTTTCCTTTTTCTTCTTCTTCCTCCTTATTCTTCCTTCTTTTTTTCTTTTTTTTAAGTTTCCGGAAATCTAGAAAGATTGCCGGAAATTTTCCAGATTTCTGGATTTTCCAGAAATCCGGAAATTTTCTAGATTTCTGGAAAATTTTCGGAAATCTGGAAATTTCCAGAAATCCGAAACTTTTCCAGATTTCTGGAAAATTTCAGAGTGTCCGAAATTAAAAAAAATAGAGGAAAAAAAAGAAAAAGGAAGAAGAAAGAAGGAAGAAGGAAGAAGGAGGAAGAAGAAGAAAGAAGAAGAAGAAGAAGAAGAAGAAGAAGAAGAGAAGGAGGAAGAAGAAGGAGGAGAGAGAGGGGAAAAAAATAAAAAAATAAAAAAATTCGAATTTCCAACCATACCCTTGTGCCACGTCAGCATTTTAACACCGTTAAGCCATTTTCCGTTTTTTGGTTAACAGCGCAAACCACAGTCCTTTTTTTTGTAATAACAAACCACAAGGGTTTTTTTGGAAGAACATCAAACCACAAGGTTTTTTTTTGGAATTTACCCTTTATTTAATTAACACCTAAACTAAATAAATGTGGTATCATTTTACATAATAATTTTAAGATTTACATAAATCCTCTAGTATTAAACTAAATAAATGTGGCATCATTTCACGAAATATCAAGTTTAATATAAAACCTTTGAACTTTACGTAAATCTTCTATTTTTAGATATAATTTACGTAAAGTTGAACTCGATTTACGTAAAGTTGTATTTTTTTTTTAAAAAGGGTAAATTCCAAAAAAAACACTGTGATTTGATGTTCTTCCAAAAAAACCCTTGTGGTTTGTTATTACAAAAAAAAAGGACTATGGTTTGCGCCGTTAACCAAAAAACGGAAAATGGCTTAACGATGTTAAAATGCTGACGTGGCATAGGGGTAAGGTTGGAAATTCGATTTTTTTTATTAATTTTTTCCCTCTCTCTCCTCCTTTTTCCTCCTTCTTCTTCTTCCTGTTTTCTTCCTCTTCTCCTTCTTCTTCTTCCTCCTTCTTCTTCCTTCTTCCTTCTTCCTTCTTTCTTCTTCCTTTTTCTTTTTTTTCCTCTATTCTTTTTTTTTTTAATTTCGGACACTCTGAAATTTTCCGGAAATCTGGAAATTTCTAGATTTCTGGAAAATTTTCGGATTTCTGGAGAAAATCCAGAAATCTGGAAATTTTCCAGAAATCTGGATCTGGAAAATTTCCAAAAATCTGGAAATTTCCAGATTTCCGGAAACTTAAAAAAAAAAGAAAAAAAGAAGGAAGAAGAAGAAAAAGGAAAAAGAAGAAGGAGAATGAAGAAGAAGAAGGAGGAGAATGAAGAAGAAGAAGAAGGAGGAGAGAAGAAGAAGAAGAAGAAGAAGAAGGAGGAGAGAGAGGGAAAAAATAAAATAAAAATCGAATTTCCAACCTTACCCTTGTGCCACGTCAGCATTTTTAACACCGCTAAGCCATTTTCCGTTTTTTGGTTAACGGCGCAAAGCACAGTCTTTTTTTTTTGTAATAACAAACCACAAGGGGTTTTTTGGAAGAACATTAAACCATAGGGTTTTTTTTTGGAATTTACCCAAAAAAAAATTCATTACCGTTACCAAAATTTAAATTTTATGTAAAAGTTATGAACTTTACATAAATCTCCTATTTTTACGTAAATCATTAAGTTTGCGAAAAATCAAGTTTTACATAAAATTTTCTATTTTTAGGTATAATTTACGTAAAATTGTTATTTTACAAAAGAAAATCTTTAACTTCACGAAAAAACAAGGTTTACATAAAACCTTTGAACTTTACATAAATCTTATACTATTGACATAATTTACATAATCGAGCTTAGTTTACAAAATCAAATTTCATATAAAATATTTAACTTTTACTAAAATCATTTAGTATTGTTTACAAAATTTATAAATAAAATATAAGTTAATTAACAAATGAAATTACTTTTTAAATTTTTTTAAAGTAAACTACTAAACTTTATGTAAAAGTGTACAAATATTATGAAAATTTGTAAAGGTTTTATACAACTTACGGAAAGTAGTGTCAATTTATGTAAAGTGAGACTTAATTTACGTAAAACTATTATTTTACGAAAAAAATCTCTAACTATGCGAAAAAATTGAGGTTTACATAAAATCTTTCAATTTTACGTAAACCTTCTAGTGATAGGCATAGTTTACGTAAAGTAAGACTGAATTTAGGTACAATTGTTATTTAGAAAAAAAAACTTCACTAACGTTTCCAAAAATCGAGTTTCACGTAAAATATTTTATTTTTATGAAATAAAATATAAATTACTTAACAAATGAAATAATTTTTTTATTAATATTTTAACGATAAATAACTACTTTACGTAAAAGTGTACAAATATTACGGAAATTTGTAAAAGTTTTATATATTTTACGCAACTTATATAAAGTGGGATTTAATTTATAGAAAATTGTTATTTTTTGAAAAAAAATTCTCTAACTTCTCGAAAAGTATGAGGCTTACGTAAATCTTTCAACTTTATGTAAATCTAATACTGATAGACATACTTTACGTAAAGTAAGACTGGATTTACATAAATTTGTTATTTTATAAAAAAAATACTAACTTCCCCAACAAAATGAGTTTCACGTAAAATATTTGACTTTTACGAAACTCTTTAAGCTTTATTTACTAAATTTATAAATAAAATATAAATTGATTGACAAATAAAATTATTTTTTATTAATATTTCAACAAAAAACAACTACTTTACGTAAAAGTATACAAATCTTGTGGAAATTTGTAAAGGTTTTATACATTTTACGTAAATTAGTGTCATTTTACATAAAGTGTGACTTAATTTATGTAAAATTGTTTTTTACGAATTTTTTTTTATCTCCAACTTCTTGAAAAGTACGAGGTTTACATAAAATCTTTCAACTTTACATAAATCCACTACTGATAGACATATGTTACGTAAAGTAAGATTGAATTTACATAAATTTGTTATTTTAAAAAATAACTTTTCCAGAAATTGAGTTACACGTAAAATATTTGACATTTAGTGTTATTTGCTAAATTTATAAATAATTATAAATTAATTAACAAATAAAATTATTTTTATTAATATTTTAATAGAAAATAATTACTTTACGTAAAAATGTACTAATGTTACAGAAATTTGTAAAGATTTTATACATTTTATGTAAAGTAGTGTCAATTTAAAAAAATCTCTAATTTCATGAAAAATATGAGGTTTAGGTAATATGTTTCAACTTTACGTCAATCATGTACTGATAGACATAATTTACTAAAGTAAGATTGAATTAGTGTAGAGTTGTTATTTTTCGTTAAATATTACTGAATTTCCCAAAAATCGAGTTTCACGTAAAATATTTATCTTTTACAAAAATCATTTAATGTTATTTACTAAATTTATAAATAAAATATAAATTAATTAAAAAATAAAATTATAATTTATTAATATTTTTAACAAAAAATAAGTAGTGTATGTAAAAGTATACAAACGTTACGAAAATTTGTAAAAGCTTTATACATTTTAGGTAAAGTAGTGTCACTTTACGTAAAGTGAAACTTACTATATGTAAAGTTGTTACTTTACAAAACAAAATCTCTAATTTCACAAAAATATGAGGTTTACGTAATATGTTCCAACTTTACATCATTCATATACTGATAGACATAGTCAATGTAAAGTAAGACTGAATTTACGTAAAATTGTTATTTTTTGTTAAAATAGTACTGAAATTATATAAAATTGTTACAGAAATTTCTAAAGGTTTTATGGATTTTACTTAAAGTAGTGTCAATTTACGTAAAGTAGTTTGGTGGATAGAATTAAAATTATTTTTTATTAATATTTTATTAAAAAATAATTACTTTACGTAAAATTGTACAAATGTTATAAAAGTTTCTAAAAGTTTTATGGATTTTATGTAAAGTAGTGTTAATTTATGTAAAGTGATTTGGTAGATAGAATTAAATTATTGTTTATTAATAATTTAATAAAAAATAATTACTTTAAGTGAAATTGTACACATGTTACAAAAATTTATAAAGGTTTTATGGATTTTACGAAAAATACTATCAATTTACATAAAGTGGTTTGGTGGATAGAATTAAAATTATTTTTTATTAATATTTTAACAAAAAAATAATTACTTTACATAAAATTGTACAAATGTTACGAAAATTTGTAAAGGTTTTATGAATTTTATGTAAAGTAGTGTCAATTTACGTAAAGTGATTTGGTGGATAGAATTAAAATTATTTTTTATTAATAATTTAATAAAAAATAATTACTTTACGTAAAATTGTACAAATGTTATGGTAATCTGTAAAGGATTTTTATAGATTTTACGTAAAGTAGTGTCAATTTACGTAAAGTGATTTGATGGATGGAATTAAAATTATTTTTTATTAATAATTTAAAAATAATTACTTTACATAAAATTGTACAAATGTTACAAAAATTTGTAAAGATTTTATGGATTTTACGTAAAGTAGTGTCAATTTACGTAAAGTAATTTGGTGGATAGAATTAAAATGGTTTTTTGATTAATAATTTAAAAATAATTACATTATGTAAAATTGTACAAATGTTACTGAAATTTATAAAAGTTTTATGGATTTTATATAAAATAGTGTCAATTTACGTAAAGTGATTTGATGGATAGAATTAAAATTATTTTTATTAATAATTTAACAAAAAATAATTACTTTACGTAAAATTGTACAAATGTTAGAAAAATTTGTAAAGGGTTTATAGATTTTCTGTAAAGTAGTGTCAATTTCTGTAAACTGAATTTGTGGATATAATTGTATTCTACCTTGTGTTATTTTAATTTTTCTTTATTAAGTGGTAATCTGTTATTACAGGTCAAATTTTAATATTATTTTATTTTACTTTAAATTAATTTACGACGTGTCGCCATACTATTGATCATTAAAAACAAAGTATGTGTACTTTATTTTGAACAAAATAACCAGAGCAGACACCATTAACATATATTAAAACATAATTTTTTTAAAATAAATACATATTATTTTATGAAATGACATATGATGATGTGTCAAAGTCTTATAAATGATTTTTTAGTTGATGATGTGGATGTATAGTGAGAGGTGTTGAAAGTTCAGCCTTTAAGAATTTTAAAAAACTATTATATAAACTAGAATCTAAACGAAATGGGTAAAATTATGTCTGAAAACGCTCACCAGAGTTTCACCGAATCATGATGGTCGATCGTCGAAAGTTCATCAGAGTTGTTAAAAAAGCGAACAAAGACCACCACAAGATAGCCAACGTTCAAAGAAGTTCAAAAGTACAATGATTTCACTATTAAAATCGATCAAAATGTTGAGATCTAACACTTTTTTGATGAAAAATACCCACTTCGGTCAACTCAATTTCCGGTCGGAAAAATAGCAAGATTGGTCAAAATATTCATAACGACGCAAGAAATTTAATGGTAAAAGTTTTTTGGAGATATGACCGGAATATGGAATTATAAAAAAAAATATAATGCAAGGGAAAAAAGATGAATTACAGTGTGTATCATTTTTTGGTTTTTTTTGTGGTTTCTAGAAAGGATGGTAACCAATACCAATAATAATAATAATAATAATAATAATAATTGAATGGGGTACATTTAATAATAATTTCAATAATTTTATTTATAATACTATAATATTTTTATCTAACATGATAAAATTTGAAAAGTACCATCTACAAATCTTCAATATACACGAAACTCATTTTCTTCAATCACTTTTGTGTTTAATCTTGTTAGTAGATCTTGTGATCTACATAAAAGATCAACCGTTTCTGCTATTATTAAATTCGAAAAAGGTTAAAGGAAAGAATTATAGCTAACAGATGCGATTAGACGCGAAAGAAAAACCGATGAGATATATGAATTTTGAAATCAAACAAAACCACAAAAAAACAAGTACGACGATAAACATATAGATGGAATACATTAGATTCGTGGAGAAAAAAAAGTTTGTTGGTCCCTTATGAGATAGAATCTAGTTCCAAAAGGGGGGTGAATGAAACTATTGATAAATTTAAGACTTTATAAAAAAATTCTCCCAATTAATTCAATAGCACAAGGCTGCTCGGAATCAGAGGCAAACTTTGTTTGTTGTGTTAAACAGGAACAAAGCTTTATTCTGCTTATGAACGTTAAAAACACTAGGCTACTTAACTAGAGTAGCCTCTGTGTGACTTGGTTAAGAACATTATTGAGTATAATAGTCAGAAGCGCAAGTTATATAATTTTAAGCACAGAAGCAAGCAATATGAATATATCAGAAGGAAAGGGTTAGAGAAATTGTTACATAGTGATTTATATTGGTTCGGCCTCCTACCTACATCCAGTCCCTAGAATACCTTCTTATGGGTTTTAATCCACTAGTGAACTCTTTTCAACAAGTAAAGCACAAACCCTTACAATAGATACAGAGGCTATGTAAAGTACCTTCCTTTACACGTAACAATCAGCTATCTATCTACATCTCTTGCTATTCACTTATAACCAAAGTGCACAATAGATCTTCTGAACTTTTCTAAGCTAATGGTAGTTTTTGTTCTTACTCAGAACACAATGAAAGAACTTGGAGCTATTACACAAATGAATACAATAAGTGTGTATAGATTTTTGCTTTACTTTTGGAACTTCAATAATGATTCTCTCTTGAATTCAGTGTTGATGATCTAGTCCAAATGAAGCAATTGATGAGGCTTTTATATTGACACTTTGAGGCTGATTATTTCGAAATTCAAAATAACTGTTGGAGGGAAACGACTCTTCTATTGCTTTTATCCTCAGTAGTCAGTGTACTTAGCCAATGGTTGTCATTCTCTTTTTTGTTCTATCTTTGAGATGCCACGCTTCTGGATCAGGGATAAGCTGTCTGGAGCTTCTGCTTCTTTCCTTATTTGGTGATGCAAATGTTAGAGGTCCAGAGTCAACATTGATATTGTCTCTTGTACCTTGATCTTCTATCTTCCAGAATTAGTCCTTATTTTGGCATGGCTTCTAGATCCTTCTAGCTATTGGGCTGAAGTTGATCTTTGGACATTTGATCCATTCTTAAGGCCTTTGATTATTTCTTTCATACTTACACTTAATCAAACATACACTTAACAAACATATTAGTCCAAATAAACATTTAATTTTAATGTATTAGTAAGTATCAGAGTATTAATTTCTTTTTAATATTTTTGTCATAATCAAAATTGTGTGAAAATTGTGTTTCAACAAAGTTGTTTTCAGCTGAAAAGAACAAAAAGGAGAGAGGGAAGCAGTAGAAAGAAAACTTAAATTAAGAAAAAAATTTCTTTAAAATATTAACTAAAGTGAAGATATTACATAAATTAAATGGTCAATTTAAGATAAATTTGGAACTTCTATGCAAATCCATTGAAGGCAATTAAAATGCCTCTATCGTGAATCCAATTTCACAAGGTGACTTTGATGGTTTTGTTTAAACACAAAACATTAACTTTAGCAAGTGCATTAATTGACTCGATGATTCATCATTCTCCTTCTACTCTAGATGATTTGTCCAAAAAAAATCATTATTGGCCATGTTATCGATGAACAACGTAAACTCAGGCAAATCATAAAAAAAACTCACTATCGCTCGGTGTTTGCTAAATATTTCGGCTTTTTAATCTACTATGTTCATCAATCTGATTTTTACTGCTCGATTTCTTTTATGGTGTTCTTTAAAGAACTCATTATAACAAAATTCAGTTAAAAACCTTAATAGTCAAAAACCAAAATTTAAGTTTTATAACCTAAGAAGCAAATATGTTATACAAGAATGAAATGCATATAAGCAAAATTGTAATTTAAGTTTCATAACCTAAGAAGCAAAGAATGTATGCAAGAACGAAATACAGATAAAGAAGTGGGTGATCAAACAATTATTTGACGTCAGTAATCCTCACCTGGACCCCGAATGAGTAGATGAATTTTATTAATCACCATTAGATCTACGCTTATTAGAATCATAGTGTGGAATTTCAAAACATCCCAAGGCTTAGGTTTGTTACGCCTAAATCTAACTATGAAACATTACTGGATTTGACTTTTTGTAATTTTTAATAAATTGAACAAAAGACTAGAAACAACTGTAGACACTTGAGTCGGATGACCTATGATGAAAACCCATGATAAATGATCAAAACGGCCGATTCCCATAAAAGAAAAAATAAAAAATACTTATATACATGCGAAAGTCGAAAGAAAATGAACGAAATTTGATGTCAGGCCTATGGAAGTCTGACCATCGCCCGCTCACGGGCTCGTGGGAACAAGCCTCGGAGCTTTCGAAATGAGCCCCCGATCCTCAGGTCTAATTTATTGACCATAGGGACTGGGTGTTGTGCCAATTTAAGTAGCACATACCTCATTCCAGGTTGCAAAGGCCGCATTCCAGTCTTCGGATATAAGAGAATCCTTGCAAAAAGAAGTTGCAAAAATCCAATTCTAATCTCCAATAATAGGATTTAAATTCTGAATTGTTCAATTGTAGCGAACCATAGAACACAACATAAACCCTCGCTTGAGAGTTTAGTGAGAGAGATATTTTTCATGCAAGAGTTTCAGAGCAGAAAATTCACAAATTGTGTAAATGTAGTTGAGTGGAAAATCTAAGAAATGACAACTTATTAAATTCATATGGTCTATAACAGTTGTTTGTTGCCTCATTCGAAATACATAGACACAGACAGTTAATCTGAGACATGCTTTTCATGCAATAATATTAGAGAAGCTAATTCACAGATAGTACACCTCAGTGGAAAATATGAAAAATGACGGTTTCTTCTGCTTATTAAATTAAAATGGTCCAACATGTATAAACCATGTGGAACATCAACAAGAGGAAGCTTTCCACTTAACGGCACACACTTTCAAGTAAATAAGGTATGTGCTACTAATTCTACGATTTTAACATTTAATGGGCATCGACATTGGTTACAAGTTATTTGAGTTCAAACTTGAGCAATCCTTATTTTATAATATCATTTAACTCTAAACATCCAATTGGATTGAACAAATACAATATAGTCACAAGAATACAGATCTTACAGTATAGGTTGCGTGAAAGCATCTCTAAGAAATATGTTATAAAATCCTCTAGAGGGTTTTAAAAGAATTTTACTCCCAACTATAAGGAAAAGTTGGCATTTTTATAACCATCTTATTATAAAGTGGATGGCAGGTTGTAGATGGTACGTTATGGTGATAATGCCTAAAAGCATCTCTAGGAAATATGTTGTAAAATTGCGTAGAGGGTTTTGAAAGAATTTCACTCCTAACTATAAGGAAAATTTGGCATTCCTCTTGTATTTGTACAATCTAACTGAATGTTCATAGTTGAATGATACTATGAACTAAAGTTGCTCAAGTTTGAGCTCAAATCAGATGTAACCATTGTCGGTGCTCATTAAGAGTTGCAATCATAGAATAAGTAGCACATACCTCATATACTTGGTAGTTTGTTCCATTGAGTGAAAATCTTCCTCAAACTGTTGTTCTACAAGTTATCTGCATGTTGGACCATTTGAACTTTATAAGCAGTAGAAGCCATCATTTTTCAGATTTTCCATTGAGGTGTACTATTTGTGAATTAGCTTCTCAGATATTGTTGCATGAAAAGCATGTCTCAGATGAACTGTATGTGTCTATGTATTTCGAATGAGGCAACAAACAACTCTTATAGACTGTTGAATTTTTTTCCCTCAATTAATTCACTTAATAAATATTTCTTACTGAATTAAATCACGTTAATGACAATTAAAAATAGTGTAACCACTAAAATGTTTTACAAAATTAATGAAAAACATTATTTCCTTTTAATTCCAGTGATGTGATTTAAATCTCTAGTACCACCATTCAGAATTTAAAAGAAATTCTTGTTCACTTTGAGCTTTAATTTCTCAATAATTATTTATCCATTTTTTCTAAAAATATATATTTATCCATTTTGAGCTTATAATATATCATTGGAACGATCTCGTGGAATAAAACATATTGACATATTACAACTTATTCAAAACTACACATACCCAACTCTAAAAAAAACAAAATAAAAAAAAAAATCCACCTACCATTAAATATTTAAATCGTCATTTTTTTTCCAACAGTTGTGTCATTGTTTATCCAACTTGTGAACTTATTTAGACACGGGCCAAAATATTTTGTAATCCAATAGCACAACTATATCATAATTAAAACGTGGTTGATTCAATTATTAATATGCCATTTCTTACAATTTTGAACCCAATTATGATAACATCATAATTGCCATTATATAATGACATTGATTCTAAAGACTAAATTGCACTAACTAAAACGAACTGATTAATCACAATCTAAACAAACTCAGTCAAATGAGTAATGCATGGACAAAAATATAAAAACATACAAATCCCATTTGTTTAAATTGACATGCTAGAAATAGAAATATCAAATATGGGATTCCTATATAAAGGAAAAAAGCATTTCATAAATTAATACAAATTAATTAATTATAAGAAACCTTAATACAGTAACTTTAGATTACACAGTCTATAATCATCTCATGAGATTAAGACTCTAACTACAAGTTAAAAAAAACTACAAGTTAAAATCTAATATTTACAATTCAGAGTTAGATGTGAATGTATAATATGCTAAAATAACATTATTCATTTTATCCTTTTTTGGAAATGTATTTTTACAATTCAAACTGTAGCTCTTAGCCTAGTGGTTGAGAGCATACTTATAATGGTGGAGGTCATGAGTTTGAATCACATGGGTGGGGTGAGGATTTTTCTTTGTTATATAATGTAAGTGCATTTGTGTAAATTTTAATAAAAAAACTATAACACAAATATATGAAAAAAATTGACTTCAAGGTGTCAAAAATGCAAATTTTAAACACAACTGAGTTTTATGTCTAAATTTTTTTTATAGTGATTAGGTTTAACGTGACATAAAAAAAAAAGAATGATCAATATATTGATATGAAAGATTAGAAGCTCAATAAACATAAAAAAAATATTTTTAAATGAAAATTAATTATTTCCTTTTTTTATTGAATATGCTGAATTTCTCTATTTAGACATCGAGATTTGAAAAGTTGCACTAATGAAAACTACAAGTTACTTATACTAAATATAAGAAGGGTAAAGTGCAAAAAACTATGTGGTGTGTATCGCGGGTTGTCTCCCGATCGGGCGCTAGCATTTACTCGACCCATTCTCTATCTCAACTGGCCCACAGGCTCCACTTCCTATGGCTCGACCTTTGTTTATGGTCATTATTGTTTTTCCTTTTGGTACGGGCGTGATTGGTCATCCGGTTTGTATAGATTGACTGTCTTAATTTGGGGAAGGATGGATTGCAGAGAGATTCAAATTCGTTTTTCTGGTTACGTATAGGCTAGAGATGTAATCTTTCCATACCCCGCCTGATAATCGGTACTATGGGTGATGTTTGATAATTTTTATGTATGCTATTTTATTATTGCTTTTACTAAATTGTATGTATTAATGCTTTGACGATTCGAATTTCGAGTGCTTTTAGGGTTTACTTTTGTTTAAGATTACGTACAAGGTATACATAATCATATTTTATGAATTTAAAGTTCGATTCGATTTCTCGTATATCATGTATATAGAAACAAGAAACAAATTCTAAATACTAGTATTTTAGATATATTATAAAGTGATTCGAGCAATTTTCTTGACTTTATTTGAATCTTTTTTTTTGTTTTGAGGATTTTTGGTGTATATCACAAGTACACGGTATTATTTCGATTGGCAAACATGACATGTACGTGGGAAAGTATAAAAGAAAGTTTGTACAAAGTTACTTACATGTATAAAACATCAATTAGAACTGAAATAACATCTCGAATTAATTTTTGTTTACAATACACACACACACACACACACATACACACACATATATATGTTTGTGTAATTTAATAGGAAAAAAAAGACTGACGAATTATATACAACGATTTTGAAATCATGATTTGGTGGAATAAATAAAAAAAATCTGGATAATGAAAATGAATATAAAATATAATGAATTTTTACAAAAGAATAGAATACATAAACAAACATGAAACCAGAGGTAGATTAATTAATTCAATTACCATTGAATGTTCGATTTATCAATTAATCATAGAATGATTAATTTCTCGGTTCCCCAATTTGTACAAAAAAAAAATGAGAATTGTGTGGGAGAAACAAAATTAATAAAAAAAGGGGCTTAATTTGAGAAATTGAATAAATTGAAAGAACTATAAAAACATTTAAGGGCTAAGTTTATAGGCAATAATGAAAGTGGCCGATTTTTATTGCTTATAAGTTTATGCTCAATGTCTAAAGACTTGTTCGTGAATCCTTATTTAGTAACACAATCGATTTTTTTAATACTTAGGAAGATGATTTTGAGTAAAAGGTTGTGACTAGTATCTCTTTGGATGTTAAGCACAAATTAGAGGGATAAATATTATTCTGAGCCAAAGTAAATAATGAAAGAAGAAGAATCTACAAATATATGTACAAAGATATATAAATTGGAATGTTTGTATGATAAATACTACCTTTGCTGGAGCAAGAATTGATTAGAAAAGGCTTGCTGCCTCTTCTTACTCACTACATCAACTTCAGTGTTTTTAAAAATGTGGTTTTTTGTTCCTTCTCTTTTCTCAGTCTTTTCTACCTGGTGGGATCCACCTCTATTTATACTACCTATTCAATTGACTCAATTTGAACCACCTTACTATTGCTTCCTACTGTTGCGGGTCTCTTCACTTCTAGTGTTCCTTATATGTTGTTGGAGTAGTTTGATGCGGGCTTCTTGATGGCCAAGAATGTTGATATCTGCAATTTTCGATTTGTGGGCCTCCCATTGGGCTTATTTTGTGCTATTGGGTCTAGACTTTGAGACTGTGTTGTATTCTCAAATAATTTTGGACACAAATGAACTTTTGTCAGATTTGTACGAATAATATTTTGGAATTTGTAATTTGAACTTTGTACAAACCATATCACAGACTTTGAAATTTGTACAAATGATGCCCCAAGCTTTGACATTTGAGATTGGAATGTAATAACTTGGTCGCCTAAAAATGATTTGGTAACTCTAAAATATCCCCGAGTCGAATATGGGTTGATGTGTAATTCCAGCACATGGTAATATCTCGATTATGCACATGTCATAAATTACTTTATAGAATGGAAGTCCAAGTATCGATCCACATGGAAATATATATTATACTTGTTCAGATCTAAGAGAGTAGGGTAACTAATGGGGGTTTTCAAAGTTTTGTTTTGTGAAAATACTATAAATGTACTAAAACAGTAATAAAAGCACATGATAAAAATAGATTACTAATTTGGTAAAATGCATGGGACAGACTTGCAAAATCAGGGCATAAGTCTAGCAGTACATCTTAGAGGGGTATTATTTAAGTACAAAAGCAAGGTATTCAAATAACATTATTTCCACATCTCTATAGTCAAAGAAGTTCATGTTATACTTAAGACATATCTCTATCAACTTAAGCATTCAACTGATTGAAATAGCACAACGAAACAATGAATCAATAATCTCTTAGTCTACTCATCACCTATTTAGCTCAGGATTAACATCTATATCTAATCATTTACTAAACACCCTAAATTTGGTTTAGAATGAGTTATCCTTCGCTCAAACGGATTCCTAAAAAACAAACAATATCAATGGCCAATCAATATTACTTTAAGTGCAACTTAGAGATACTTGAAAGGATAAATACCCCCGACTAAAATGTAAAGCTTGTTGGTCCCTAATAAGGTGGATTAGTTCAAAAAAGGGTTTGAATAGAACTATTGAGTAATTTACACTTTTAAAAGCTTTTCTTACTCAAGTCAATACAACACAAAGGGTAACTTCAGTATCAAAGCCAACTTCAATCTACTGAGCTTTTCAACAATTCAGTCTGATGAGATTGCTTCAGCTTCTGATAGTTCCCAACTTAGAGGATGACTCTTTATCAGAGGTTATGAAGATTTATAACGTGTGCACAATTCAATGAATATTCAGAGTGTTAATATGTGAGATAAATTCATAGCATAAAATAATTCAGTAGAAGTAAAGGCAAATAGCAGGGAAAGATATACTCAGCATATTTATATTGGTTCCACCTCTTGCCTACGTCCAGTCCTCAGAATACCTCCTTTTGAGCTTTAATCAACTGTCGATCTCTTTCAGAGGTATATAGAAAAAACCTTTATAAAATAGCCTAAGTTTGAACGAAGTAACTCCCTTCACTCAACACTCAACTAATTCACTCGTTACTGCTTATAACCGAAGCAACAAAACACTACTGATTTACAATCGAAAGATTACAATTTCTTTAGATAAGAAATGTATTTAAACTAATCTATCTCTAATCAATTCACATATATGAACTTGACTTGTGTTTTTTCACTTTTCTATCTTTTTAGCTTTTTAGAAAATATCTCGTATATGCTTGAATTGCTCTATGTATATTTGAAATAGTTCTTAAGCTTTGCTTATATAGCCAGAGATTCAAACTAGCTGTTTGAATTCAGAGGTAGACTATTGAGAAGAAATAGTCTTTGTTCTTCTCTGGAACTTCTGATTCCACTGTCGAATTTCCCAAATGAGGAAACTAGCTGTTTCAAACTCAGAAGACTGTTGACCATTATGAAGCTTCATCCAATGATTTTCTCTGGTTTCTGATCTTGTAGGTTGTAGGCTAGAGCTTTTTCGTTTTGGTGATTACAGAGAGAGATGGGTTAATGGCAGAGATGACTGTCTTCTATGTTTTATCAGGAATGAGCAAGTCTTGGGGAAGACAACGATGTTGTTGTCTTCTTCTGACTTTGGACTTGGGCTTCTGGTTATGGGCTTGCTTATGGCTGGGCCTTTTATTCATTGAACGCCTTTTTGCTTTCTTTTATATAGAAGTAGCCTAATATGCCTTATACAATTTTTTAACACTTAAAAAATTGTTAGATGATAAGGACAAATTTAACTCTGAATTTTAATTACTTGAGGGATCTAATTCCTTAAATGTAATTTTTGTCATAATCAAAACTTCATCAATATTGGATTTCAACAAAGCTTACCTTTCCCTATTGCTATCTCTATCCCATGCAAATGAGTCTACTCACTCTTCATGACGCAAGGATTACGAAGAATTAGTAGACTGCCATATTAATTAGCAATAAAGGAGCTTACATCTCCAACGACGAAAATAGAAATGGAAATTACGCACATGAAGAAAAACACAGATCTAAACATCTGTGTTAACTAAAATGATAAGAGGGCACATGGAATAAGCTTCGATCAGGCAGAGCACATGGTAAACAATAATCAGTTAGGTATTAAGCACAAGCGAGACATTTATAAGATATTCTTCCCACATCTCTATGGTCAAAGAAATGTAATCAAACAATCAAATCCATATCTCTATGCATTTGAATCAACGATTTCTAGAATTAGCATAGTGAATAATAGATCCATAATATATTATCAAATCTATTGTGTATATAGAATTTAAGTTAATATCTCTATCTAACTCAACATTAAACATCTCAGATCTTACTGTAGATCGATTATCCTTTTCTCAAAGCAATAATCGAAAAGCAGACAGTGTTATGGCCATTAACACTGATTATAAGCACATGTCTAATAACTCTAAATAAATTAATACCAAAAAGACGATTCTTACCCTGCTCTACCTTTCTTACAATTATTCCACAATGGATGATCTACAGACTCTTCATAATGGCGAGATTAAAAAGAAGAAATCGGATGCACAAGCCCATAACAAAAGAAATAAAGATAGAGAGCTAAAAGCTCTTTTATTCAAGAATGGTGGAAATATATTATAAAAGTGACCTAAAAGATGATCTCAAAAGATGCCTAAAAGGATAAAAAAAATGTTCTCCTTATATAGGCTTCTAAAAAGGAAACTTAACCCTAAAGTAAAGGTGGAAAAATACCAAAATACCCAAAAGCAAAAGAGACAAAGCTAGAAAAGATACAAAGATAACAAGTAGCAGTGTTAAATAACGCCACCAAGCCTATTACAATCATAAATTACTTCATTGCCTTCATTGTGTTGTGAATTACTTCATTGCCCCTTCTTGTGCTGCTTGCTCCAAGTTTTCCTGAATTTCCTCCAAAAACATTGTCTTGTTGTCCAAAATAGTTAAAACCATTAATTGGGCCTGTTAAGAAATAATAATCCTAATAAGCCCGCTTTTAAAGCCCAAATGCTACGAATTTAATAATGGGAAAATTACACAGAAATTCATATTTTAAAAACTATTTACAACTATGTCAAATCATCATTTTGGATTATATCAAACTAGTAAAATCAGTATTTTTAATATATTTTAAGGATTAGAATTTATAAATTAGAAGTCTAGAATATATTTTATAGTGTTTATGATTTATAAATTGGAGTCTAGAATTTTTAAATTATGGTTTAAAATCATAATACATAGAAAATAATGACATATTAAGAATTAAGTTTGGTAATATGACTTAGTTGTAATTTTATACTTAATTATGATATTCATGTATTTGACCCAATAATAATTAGCACATCCTTGGATGAAAATAAATTAGCACAGACTACAGCACATCCAAATCCCCCACACTTAAGCAATGCTTGCCCTGAAGTATTGAAGTTACCCAATAGAAGAAATTAAGGGAAAGCAAAGTCATGGATCCATAGAATGTCTAACTCAAACTCCTCGAATAGTCAAAAACTACGCCATATAACAAGAATGAATATTTAATTTTAGAAAATCAGCAAGGATCATTAATATTAAAAAAATTCTTACTTTCACAACTTCCCAATATTTTCTAATAAAACTGATTCATTGGAACAGACTCTCAACCAGCCTACTTGCACGGGTGTTTGTGCATTCACACAAGTGTTTTAGTTAGTGTTTTGAGCTTGGTGTTTATCACTCTTTAGCCTAAACTAGACTATATGCACCATAAGCTTGTACAAATGTCTAAAATACACTACTTATCCCAGTTTCCAATCAATCAAGAGGTCCTTCTTCACAGATGTAATGAGGTTAAGGTGTGGGTATAGAATGGAACATGTTTAAGGTTTAAAAAACACTCCTGGTAGAATACTATTAATTTATTTAACATACATTTTACACAATAGAACTATGACTTGAAGAACTGAAGCACAGGCTTGAGTGCACAATCTGCTTATATAATAACAGATTTGATTTCTCAAAATACGAGGTAGAATCAGAGAATTGAAGAATAAAAGCCCTCTTGTGCTAAAAATAGCAAAACTCAAACTAGTGAGTATTTTTATTTTCTAATATTATATATATATATCTTTTTCTTTTATAAACACTTTGGATTTGGAGACACATTTAGGTATAACTGTTCTCTAATTCCAAGCATAGACTAGTTTACTCAATTAAATAGAACTATCTATACAATAGTGTTTAAAGGATGGTTTACAGAAGTTCAAAGTGAAGATTAGCTAAAGGTAGAACAATTTAGTGACTGGCTAATGAAATTAGGTTATAACAAGGCTTCAAAATGGCTTACTAAAGATGACTATAATTTTTAAAGGGTGGCTCATTTAAGCTTTATGTTTATAACTAATGCCTCTATTATGTCAATTTCCAACTCGGAAGTGCAATATAAAAAAGGCATATGTGCAAGTTCTAAACAAATAGAACTAGAGTGGCCCTCTAAAAAATAATTCTTATGCAATATATGGCTTAATTCTCACTTAGTGTGTTATTATTAGATTGATTAAAATTTGGGGAGACATTTGAAAGCAATAGATATTTAACAATAAAAAGATGCAACCTACTAGATTTTCGTTTTCATTAAGCATTTCTTTTTCTTAGCTAAGGGCTTAGATGATGACTATCCTAAGAGTCTATTTATTAGTAAAATGGAAGTCATAGAATTGCACATCCTTAAATCCAATCAACTAAGTTCCAACAAACTATTAGGCAAAGCAATCTAAAACTCATAGTAGATTAGCACAGAGCAACAATATATTGATAGTTCAAGCTCTGCTGGCATTTACAATTTTTTAACATGGTGTTGTTTTAGTTATCTCCCCCACACTTATTTCATTCATTGCCCTTAATGAATTACTTATTAAGGATTTTAGACAATTAAAGTTCGAGCACAGTGCAACTTGCTAAACTCCCAAAGCCAAAAATAGATTAAGGTTAAGAATCATACCAGGCTTAGGGAGATTTTAATCAGCTATAGAGATTAGTTCATCCCCTTTTTTATTCGGTGGATGAATTTACGGTTTTGGGGGATATTTTTGTAAAATGAGAAGCAAGGAATTCACAAAATTAAAGTAAATGAAAAACAAACACAAACACAAACACTTTATTGTACATTGTGCTCAGAGTGGTGGTAGATCAGCATGGATCTCTTCGTCCACCTCATTGTTAGAATGGTGTTCTAGAAGACCCGGATCTGGTTATGCAGATTGATTTTAACAGGTACGTATGTGTTGGCTGCATGGTTCAACTCTCGTTGTAATCATTGTGCATGATGAACATCCCCACTCCTCCTTCTACCCCCTCGTTCAATCTCAAGATTAAGATGGAACTTTGGAGGACCTGTCCTTTGCATAGACCAGCAAAAGAAAACCAAAATTGTATCAGCACAACTCAGACGCATAAGTTTGTTGAAACACCACGGGACCAACAAAGTTAAACTCTAAAAAACATAAACAAATACAATAGTCCAAAAACTGATATATTTCCTCGGCAACAATGCTAGAAATTGATGTAATATTTTTAGCACAATGTAGTTATGGAACTATCATGCATTATCATCATTTATAATAAAGAGTATCGATCCATAGGAAGAAAAACACAGATCTAATGGAATAAGCTTCGGTCAGGCAGAGCACATGGTAAACAATATCAGCTGGGTATTTTTCATGGAACCGTTTTAACTAAAAGCTCAAGCTAATAGTTAAGGCTTAATCATATATCTTATATTAATCTCTAACACACCCCTACATGCAAATGCCCCTTGGGCTTGCAGCGTGCACAACACAGGCCCATCTCGTCATGTGTTTTTAATTCCACCAATTGATGAGGTTGTCAGGACTCGAACCCTTGACCGTTTGGTTCTAGAGGCTCTGATACCATGTCATGGAACCATTTTAACCAACAACTTGAGTTAATAGTTAAGGCCCAATCATATATCTTATATTAATCTCTAACAGTATTAAGAACAAGCGAGACATCATAAGATATTCGTCCCACATCTATATGGTCAAAGAAATGTAATCAAACAATCAAAACCATATCTTAATGCATTTCAATCAACGATTTCTAGAATTAGCATGATGAATAATAGATCCATAATCTATTATCAAATCTATTGTTTATTTAGAATTTAAGTTAATATCTATATCTAACGCAACATTAAACATCTTAGATCTTATAAGATCGATTATCCTTTTCTCAAAGCAATAATCGGAAAGCACACAATGTTATGTCCATTAACAGATCGTAAGCACATGTCTAATAACACTAAATAAATTAATACCAAACAGACGACTCTTACCTAGCTCTACATTTCTTACAATTATTCCATGATGGATGATCTATTAACTCTTTATAATTGCATAACAAAAAGAAATAAAGAGAGAAATGAGCTAAAAGCTCTTTTACTCAACAATGATGGAAATATATTATAAAAGTGACCTAAAATATGGTCTGAAAGAGATTCCTAAAAGGATAAAAACATTCTCTTTATATAGGCTTCTAAAAAGGAAACTTAACTCTAAAGTAAAGGTGGAAAAATACCAAAATACCCAAAAGCAAAAGAGATAAAAATTGGAAAAGGTACAAAGGTAATAGATGGCATTCCTAAATGACACCACCAATCCTATTACAACCGTAAATTACTTCATTGCCCCTCCATGTGTTGTGAATTACTTCCTTGCCCCTTCTTATGCTTCTTGTTGCCCAAGTTTTCCTTCTTTTGCTCCAAAAACATTGTCTTGTTGTCCAAAATATTTTAGACCATTAATTGGACCTGTTAAGAAATAATAATCATAATAACCCGCTTTTAAAGCCCAAATGCTACGAATTCAATAATTAGCACAACTCTTGATGATAATAAATTAGCACATACTGCAGCATAACATGAGCCTCGATCTTGCTTCTCGGGGGGTATAACAATTGCCTTCAGTTTAAAGCGTGTGCCTTTGGGTGTTGGAGACATTAACAAGTGGGCCTTCGACTTCGCCAAAATTTCCTACAAAATAAGATGAAAATAGAGGTAAATAGAATTTCTTTGTAAAACTGTAACAATAAATTAATTAATAAAGTTTTCCATTTTTTTTTATTATTCGTCTATTTGCGAGTTTCAATTATTTTACCCATTTTTTTCATATCTCACCATTTTTTTTAGCAATATGTTATATTTAGATTTATAAATTACAAGGAAAGCGTCTCTATCAAAATTTAGGGTAAATTACATATATGGTGTACAACTTTCATTTTTGCACACAAAACTGTACGAACTTAGGGTGAATTCCCACTAAAGTGTATATCATGTAAAAATGATCAATCAATCCAGTCAAATTAGATAGATTACTATATTGTCTAAATTAACCACTATATTGTTAATTAAATTACACTATATAAACAAAAAAAAATACTTATAAAAAAATACCTTAATTTCTTTGACAAGGGCATTCCTTCTTCCTTTAAAGGGATAATGAAGCTAATGGTCTTCATGGATCAAATGACTTATAAAGACCTGCTTCCGTTTCAAAAAGTCTGGCTTTTGAAAAGGAAGTAGAAGGGATAGATTCCCTTAAGTCATTATGGTGCACTAGGTGTCGTAATGGTAGAACACTGCAATTCGCAGTATTCTGCACCGTTACAGCGTCAAGTGTGTCGTAATGGTACAAAATATTAAATGCAGTTGGAAAATAGTCCATTTCGGGAAAATATTTTCCAACCTAACTCAATACGGTAAATATTTACCAAATTAACCCAAAAAGAGGATTAAACACCTAAGTGCAAAACATGTCATTATGTAAAACAATATAGCCATATGTTTTTTTTTGGGTAAATTTTAAAAAAAACCTTGTGGTTTCACTTTTTTTATAGAAAAATGACTGTGATTTTTTTCTTTTCAAATACAGAACTGTGGTTTATTCTGTTACACTATTTACGAATTGGGGTAAATCCAGTCAAATCTATATAACCCAGTCAAATTAGATAGATTACTATATTGTCTAAATTAACCACTATATTGTTAATTAAATTACACTATATAAACAAAAAAAAAATACTTATAAAAAAATACCTTAATTTCTTTGACAAGGGCATTCCTTCTTCCTTTAAAGGGATAATGAAGCTAATGGTCTTCATGGATCAAATGACTTATAAAGACCTGCTTCCGTTTCAAAAAGTCTGGCTTTTGAAAAGGAAGTAGAAGGGATAGATTCCCTTAAGTCATTATGGTGCACTAGGTGTCGTAATGGTAGAACACTGCAATTCGCAGTATTCTGCACCGTTACAGCGTCAAGTGTGTCGTAATGGTACAAAATATTAAATGCAGTTGGAAAATAGTCCATTTCGGGAAAATATTTTCCAACCTAACTCAATACGGTAAATATTTACCAAATTAACCCAAAAAGAGGATTAAACACCTAAGTGCAAAACATGTCATTATGTAAAACAATATAGCCATATGTTTTTTTTTGGGTAAATTTTAAAAAAAACCTTGTGGTTTCACTTTTTTTTATAGAAAAATGACTGTGATTTTTTTCTTTTCAAATACAGAACTGTGGTTTATTCTGTTACACTATTTACGAATTTGGTGAAGATGCGGTTTATTTGTTGATGTGGTTGAAGGGCAAATATGAGTTTTTTTAAAAAATTGGGGTAAATTTAGAAAAAAAACCCCTATGGTTTCATTTTTTTTTTTGCAGAAAAATGACTGTGGTTTTTTTTCTTTTCAAATACAGGACTGTGGTTTATTCCGTTATACTATTTACGGATTTGGTGAAGATGATGTTTATTTGCTGACGTGACTGAAGGGCAAATATGAGTTTTTAAAAAGGCTTAATACCTTCCAAGCATCCTCAAGTTGTCCCAATACTGCAATTGACCCCCTAAACTTAGACTTGTGACAACCAACCCTCTCAACTTGTTTATTTAAAATAAATAACGCCTTAAATAGGTTATTTCGGGAGTTTTTTAACCATTTAGTTAATGTATCAATAGATTAGTTAGATGTAGTAACCGATATTTTGAAATCTTTTATTTCTGATGTAATATTATGTTGAATATTTTTTTGGGTTTAAGAGTTATTTGTTCTAAATAAGGAACTTGAGGAGTTATTTGTTCCAATTGAGCAATTTGATGGGTTATTTGTTCCAAATAAGCAAATTGAAGGGGTAGTTCAGAGGGTCAGTTGCAGTATTGAGACAACTTGAGGGGACTAGGAAGATATTAATAAGCCTTTTAAAAAAATTGACTATAAAAGACCTTGAACAAACATGTGAGATTTTATAGTCAATATTGTAGCCACAAAGTAGTTATAAAAAATCAATTGGTCAATATTGTAGACCCAAAATAGTTATAAGGTGTTACCGTATACCGCCCCCTACATACCCATTATGTCCCTTCCATTATTTTTAAAAAAAAATTGAAATCACCCTCCTCTCTCTCTCTCTCCCGAACAAAGCACAAAACCAAAAAATTATGGATCCGAGAACGTCGGAACACGAAAACTCCGAAGACGGGGTAATAATCTAATATATTTTTAAATTTAATGTATTTAATTTCTGTTTTTTATAAATTTTGTCAGGGGCGGGTCACGGACCCGCCCCGCTTCATGTAACATGTGAAGACGGGTCTTGGACCCGCCCTCGTCTGAAGCGGGGCGGGTCCGTGACCCGCCCCCGTGTGAAGTGGGGTGGGTCCTGAACCCGCCCCTGTCTAAATGGAGGCGGGTTCTGGACCCGCCTCCCTTTACATGTTGGTGGGTCCTGGACCCGCCTGCCTATGTGCAGGAGGTCCAAGGACCCGTTTTGCGACTAATCTAAATGTAGTCCTTTTTTGCATATATTTTCAGGAGGCAGCTAGAGTTTGGGTTGGAGACGGAATCGATTATAGTCCTTATTTCATAACGAGCACGGTATTTCAAACAAGTATGGAAGCAATTCAATGGACGAAAAACATTGCAATCAAAAATGGTTTCGAGATCGTTATTTCTTCGCATAAACACGGAGGTAAACAAAGTCTTCTGAGATGTTCATGTGGCGAACGGTATAGAGGATTGCCTATTCCCTTAGAAGATGGTTTAAGTAGGAAAACAAAAACTAAAGCGTGTGGATGTCCATTTCGGCTAAAAGTCAGGCAGTTGCAATATTTTTCGGGTTGGCAAATCGTTGCTAATGATGGGGAGCAGAGTACGCATAATCATGAAATGATAGTTTATGCGGAGGGACACCGACAGATTAGCGGGCTTAGTCCAGCAGCGAAGCTAATTGTGTGTGACATGAGTTCGTATCAAGCAAAGCCGTGTGCTATTATGACGGCACTTCGTACGAAACATCCAGAAGATAACCCAACAATAAAGCATGTATACAATTATAGAGACCGGTTGAGGAAGGATGGGTTTGAGGGTAGAGATATGATTAGTCAGTTTTTCCACCTTGCCGTCACGAACAAGTATTATCATGCTTCGCTTGCTGATTCAGAAACTAATGTGTTAACACATGTATTTATGGCACATCCAACTTCTGTTGAATTACTACGGACGTACCACTGGTATATTGGCATGGATTCAACATACAAGACCAACAAGTATAGAATGCCATTCTTTGAAATTGTTGGGATGACTCCATGCAACAACAATTTCAAAATCGCATATGCGATTATGCAGGATGAGACCGAATCTAGCTATCGTTGGGTTATGGAGTGTTTGAGGAATTTGATTGGATTTGACATGAACCCGACAGTTATTTTGACTGATAGAGAGTTGGGATTGATGAGGCCTGTTAGAGAGGTTTTTCCAGATTCTGCACACGTGTTGTGTACTTGGCATATTAACAAGGATGTAGAAAACAGAGTCTACAAACTCATGGGTGAAGACATGAAATTTGCTTCAAAATTCAAGAATGGCAGATGGAAGAAAATAATAAATTCTCAAACAGTAGATGAATATGAGTTGGAAGTGGCCAAGATGAAGGATACAATGGGAAGGATAGGTAATGTGGTAGCTTATGTTGAGAATACATGGTTAGTCCACAAAGAGAAGTTTGTTGTTGCGTGGACTAAAGATTTCTTACATTTTGGCAACATAACAACCTGTAGAGTGGAGAGTGAACATTCTTCTTTAAAGAGATGGCTGAATTCCTCTACTGGATCCCTCGATACAGTTTGGGCCAAGGTTCACCATGAAATTGATTTGCAAGTCGTCAAAATCAAGTATAAATTTATTCTATTTCCTTACTGTTATTATTATATTTGAATTTAGTAATATGTATTTTGATTCATACTATATGTTTCTTCGTATCAGGGGCACTCTTGAAGCTTCAAGACAGAAAAAGCTTGTATCGCATTCCGGACCTCCGTTCGAATTGTTGTCGTGCAAAGTGTCCCACCACTGTTTGGTGTTGCTTGGTACTGAATATTTGCGAATGAAAAAGTTGAGTTATGAAGTGGATGAACGTTGCGATCATAGGTTGAGGACCTCTTACCAGATTCCGTGTGCATGCGAGATTAGCCGAGCGTGTCGTTCAGGTAAATCGGTAAGTATTTCAAAGATACATTCATTTTGGAAAACATTTGTCATTGGTCAACCTGATACCAGTGGCAATTTGGAGTATGTTCATGGGACCGAAGAGCGGGAATACTTTCACTCTCTTGTTGACGAGGTCGATAAAAGTGATCCAACCTTTATACGCAATGTTTCTCAATTTATTCATCGGCAACTTCATCCAGACGAAGCTAGGTATTGTGAACCGGAAGTCAAAGCCGATGTTCGAGGACGACCGAAAGGATCATCAACCAAACGTATGCCCAGTGCGTGGGAGTATCGTGACAGTCATCGTGGACGGGCTCGGAATTCCAGTTCGGGTCGAAGTCGTGGGCGCTCTTCTAACCGATCAGCAGGTATTTTTAATTTACGTAATAATTGTGTATAGAATCAATTGTGTTCCTTTTACTATTAAATGTTTATTAAGTCCAGAGCTATATTATTATAGGTACTGCTGCCACTGAATGTGATATTACTAATTACCACAATTATGACAAAATCGTTGAAATCATAAAGCCTTATATTGAATCCTATCTCGATGTCAAGGGTGATGGTAACTGTGGGTTCCGTGTTGTGGCAGACCGAGTATTCGGTGATGAAGAGAGTTGGTATTTTGTTAGAACGGCTATAGTGAATGAAATAATTGCTAAACGTTCTTTATACGAGCCAATTTACTATGATGGGATTGCAGCGGTAGTTAAGCGGATTGCTTGGGATGGTGGGAATTGTACAGACGACCATTGGATGATAACTTTTGATGACCTGTATCCGATTGCGTCATTATACAATGCTGCTGTATTCTTTTTCGGATATGGGAATGGAGGGAGCTTATTTTCATGTGGTACTGTGCTACCACTGTATGCACCCGCAACTGCTACACGACCACAACGAGAAATTGTTATTGCTCATTTAGGTCGTCGGTGTGAACATTATATTCGGCTGGACTTATCCGGCGATTTTCCAGTGCCGCCGATATTACTTAACTGGAACATATCGTGACAATAGCGTCGAAGGATGTGACCTTTTGTATGCAGATCGGCGAGCACAGTGGGATAGATTATCAAGAGCTGCAGGATATGGCATTTAGTGTCATTACTTTTTAGTGAACTTACTGTTTAGTGTCAAACATTGAAATTACTGTTTAATTGGAATTACTATTTATTCAACTTACTGAACTGCAGATTACTGTTTAATTGGAATTACTATTTATTTAACTTACTGAACTGCAGATTACTGTTTAATTGGAATTACTATTTATTTAACTTACTGAACTGCAGATTAGTGTTTAATTGGCATTACTATTTCTAGTAAGACTAAAATAAACATACTATTTCTAGTTAGACTAAAATAAACATACTAAAAATATTGTCTAGTACATACTGATATTACTGTTTAGTACAAATGAAACAACTAAAATAAACATACTAGTAATACTGTTTAAACATCAATAATCATTTGGCCAAATGCCAATCATGCATAAGCTTATCCACTTCCTCCGCCCACATCTCTGCTGTATCTTCATCTACGCGTCGAAGAGCTGCTAACATGCCAGTGCCCACAGTAGTCCACCGATTAACCCACTGCAAAAACAAAAAACACAAAAAAAATGTTCTTAATTAATATTACTGTTAGAAACTCGTATTAACTTGATAAAATCAAAATTACTTACAATCTCACTGTTCGAACGAGTGAGAACCGTCTGTGGGTGTGCATCCATGTCAGGCATGATGTGTGGATGCGAATATCTAGTGTACCACTCCATGTATGTCTCATCACATGCTGATGGAATCTGAGCAAGAGTGTATATCATCAACATGAGCGTCGATGCTGCTGGGAAAAATGACCAACAATCGTCAGCAACCACAACTGGATGCTCTAACCGATACCGACTGCTATTCCAAGGACGTACAACCTTCGTGCCCCTGAAAGCAGGCATGGGTACAATCTGGATATACCCCAACTGACGGAGACATCTATCAGGCATATATGGCTCCATGACATCCCGGTATCGTATCCATCCTCTATAGATAGTCCTAGGAGTGCGGGTCACTATGTCAGGACCGTATGGCATCCACATCACCTACAAATGTAACAAGTTAATTATTATAAAAGTAAATTAATATCTTTCTAAAAAGTTTATTACTGTACAAGTAGAAATCGTACCTCCGCCTCTGTCAATCTATCAAGACGGCGACGCAAATCTCTCAAACGAGACTCTGTCCTGGGCTGCTGTGTCGTGATCTAGATACGAGCTCGGGGAGCGTCCGGATGGGGTGCGAGTCCCTCTCGCTGAGGTCTGAAACACGGGAAATACTCATATATCCACGCTTGCAAAAGAGTCAGACAACCCGCTATCTGTCCACAATCTCCTCTACTAGCAACATCTAGCTGCCGGTATAGGTAAGCTAGTGTAGCTGTGCCCCAGGAGTAGCCAGCTACATCCTCTACCCCATCCTGCACCTCTAGTACGCACGCGGGTCGGATTCGGTCGCCACTCTTGTCTATAAACAAGGTGGAACCGAACATCAAAAACATCCACCCGATAGCCTCAAACTCAGACATCCGACCTACAGAGCATAAAAAGACAACTGAATTGCAGAATACCCCGCCACCTTTCCAATGGGTAGCCAGCAGCTCATTTCTAGTCACCCCAAACACCTCCATCACTACCGACTGAAGCTGTTCCCCACCAATGCTATCAGACACCAGCCGCCCCTCCACTGGGATACGTAGAATCTCCCAGACGTCATGCAGCATAATCGTCATCTCCCCAAATGGCATGTGAAATGATGACGTATCTGGCTGCCACCGCTCCACAAAAGCACATATAAGAGGCATATCAATGTGTGTGTACATGGTAGATGGGAGGTGTGATAGTTGCGATCCCCGTATAAGCGCCCTGACCTCTGGACGAGCACTCTTATACCAGTCATTCAATTTCCTGCAGAATGTCCCTCTAGTGTGGCCCCTGAGCTCCGACCTCAGCTGTCCGATCCATATGGTAGAAGCGACATGTCCCAAGAAGCTGGGAATCACAGTACCATCAATTGATCCACCGGGGACCGGATCCGTCACAACCCAGTCATCCTCTACAACATTCCTCGAGCGCTTACTACTTCCTACAATAGTATTAAACGTATAACATTTATACCATTTTTCTATAGTAAAGTAAATTAATAAATAAAAAATTATGAGAAAAATGTAAATTATTTACCAGATGACTCGGCACGACCACCCTTCCCCTTTGACGCCCGACGAACTGGGCTAGGGTCGCTCTCGGGAAGGTCCTCACCATCATCCATGGTAGCATAATCCTCATCGTTACTCATGGGCCGCTGCATTGTCACGTGCGCCCTTTGAGCATCCGCCATGAGCTTCTCGGCTCCTCGTTCCCTCCGAACAGAGGCTGTAACACCACGTCTAGAAGGATGGCGAGGTCCGGAACCCTCTTCAATGTCACGCTGGAAAATAAACATTCAACGCTAAATTTCGAAAAACAGCAAGCTAAATGCGCTAAATACAACACGTTAATATTTGTAAAAAAATACGCTAAATATGTTCTAAAAACAACACGTTAATATTTCTAAAAAAATGCGCTAAATATTTCAAAACAAATACGCTAAATATAGTTAATTATTTTTTTTATTTTTTTAGTTGTTAGTTTTCTATCCCGAAAATCGGGACAGAAAACGACTTGAGATTTCCAGCGGCAGGTCCAGGACCCGCCGCTATCTCTTGATGGGCGGGTCCAGGACCCGCCGATATCTATTGACGGGCGGGTCCAGGACTCGCCCGTATTTTGTTCATGGCGGGTCCTGGACCCGCCATGGTTTTACTCATGGCGGGTCCAGGACCCGCCATGAGTAAATTCATGGCGTTTTCTGTCCCGAATTTCGGGACAGAAAACTTTAAAAAAAATTTAAGAAATTAACTCAAAAAACACTTAAATTCAAACACATACCGAAATGAGTCCTACTGCTTTTCCTCTACCTCCACGTCCAGCCATAATTAGTTCGGGTTTTTTTTCGGGTTTCAAATAATGTGTTTGGGAGTTAGAATGTGAATTTGAACTTAATATTTCAAATATAAGGGAAAGGGTAGAATTGTAATTTAGGGGCAGTATGTGGGAATTAAGGGGTGGTATGAAGCAAATCACAAAATCTATTGGTCAATTTTTAAAAAAACTCATATTTGCCCTTCAACCACGTCAGCAAATAAACGACATCTTCACCAAATTCGTAAATAATGTAACGGAATAAACCACAGTCATGTATTTGAAAAGAAAAAAAAACACAATCCTTTTTCTACAAAAAAAAAAAAAAGTGAAACCACATTGTTTTTTTTAAAATTTACCCAATTTTTTTAAAAAACTCATACTTGTCCTTCATCCACCTCAGTAAATAAACAACATTTTCACGAAATCCGTAAATAGTGTAACAAAATAAACCACAGTCCTGTATTTGAAAAGAAAAAAACTACAGTCATTTTTCTGTAAAAAAATGAAACCACATAGTTTTTTTAAAATTTACTCCAATTTTTTTAAAAACTCATATTTACCCTTCAACCACGTCAAATACATCTTCACCAAATCCATAAATAGTATAACAGAATAAACCAAAGAAAAGAAAAAACACATTCCTTTTTCTGTGAAACCAGTTTTTTTTTTTTTAATTTATCTTTTTTTTTTATTAGAATAAATGTTGGAAAGAGAAGAGAGTAAAATGTTCCTGAGTCCACCCAGTGTCATCCTTTTCCTCAACCATGGAGGAGAAGATCAAAGTCAGCACCTTTAACCCAAACTCTCAAAGATCCATCTCTTATCACATCTCTCTGTATCCGTTTTCCATCTTTCTCATCTTTTCATTAATCCCCAATTTCTGTGTTGCTCTCCAGAAGCCACCCCCTCTTCCAATTCTACCACTTCCTTCAGCTGCTCAGCTTCAATGGCAACTCACATCTATGGCTCTTTTTCTTCACTTTGGAACCAATACCTTCACGGATTCCGAATGGGGCACCGGCCGGGCTGACCCTTCAATTTTCAATCCCACCAGATTCAACGCAAGTCAATGGGTACAAGTGGCAAAGGACTCTGGCTTCAATCGTCTAATTCTAACGGCAAAGCATCACGATGGGTTCTGTTTGTGGCCTAGTGAATATACTGATTACTCTGTAAAGTCAAGTTCTTGGATGAATGGGACTGGTGATGTTGTTAAAGACCTAGCTTTGGCTGCTAAGGAAGCTGGTTTGAATTTGGGGCTTTATCTTTCTCCTTGGGATAGGCATGAGTCCTGTTATGGTAAGACTTTGGAGTATAATGAGTTTTATATGGCCCAAATGACTGAGTTATTGACCAGGTGAATTTTCCTTTTAGCTTCATTTTCGTGATTCAATTGGACCTTTATGTATGTGTCTTTAATACTGCTAATTATCATTGAGCATTTAGA
The DNA here is from genome assembly GCF_963576675.1 of Euphorbia lathyris. Classification (NCBI taxonomy): domain Eukaryota; kingdom Viridiplantae; phylum Streptophyta; class Magnoliopsida; order Malpighiales; family Euphorbiaceae; genus Euphorbia; species Euphorbia lathyris. The sequence goes on along the minus strand of NC_088912.1, from coordinate 40,679,318 downwards.
TAATTTGTCTTCATCAATTGAGGTTGTTTTTTACACTTGATCTATGCTATTGGTGAATGTTTGAGAGGTTCTTGATGGTTTGTTCGTTTATAACAGTTCTTGAATGCAATTGATTTAGTATTAGGTGAATTCATGTTCAATACTGAGTATATGTTCTAGTTTTAGGTGAATTCATTACTTTTTTGTGTCAAATTCGATAAGTTTTTGTCTTCTATTATCAGAGAGTATATGTTCTATGTACTTAGAGGATGAATTATATAATGCTCTTTTGGTTTGTTAAACCTTAAATTTCTGCTTAATCTGAGGCAGATCATCTCAAAGAATTGGAATGACTTGTGTGAATCGTGGCAGGTACGGAGAGATCAAGGAGGTATTTTTGGATGGTGCCAAAGGGCAGGGAGAGAAGGATATGGAGTATTATTTTGAGAGCTGGATGAGTCTCATCCATCAATTACAGCCTGGGGCCGTAATATTTTCTGATGCTGGTCCTGACATAAGGTGGATCGGAGATGAGGCTGGTTTTGCTGGCTCAACATGCTGGTCCCTTTTCAACCGAAGTGCTTCCAAGATTGGTGACACTGATCCAATGTGCGTTTACTTTCTCTCCTTGTTGACAATGGATTACTTTTTTTATTTGGTTTAAGATAGTTCATGTCAAATCCTTTGCTCCTTTGGTACTAACTGCGGCTTCATTATCATATCAACTGCAAAACCCTCCTATAAGCATAGCAAGAACCATTTCAATTGAATTCAATAAAATGGACAGTGTGTGCTGTGTTGTTTTTTGTCTATTTATATGCTCTCCCAGGTGAAGCAAATGCATCTGGAAAGGCACCAGTTGAAGTAGAGGTTGCAATTTCGGATTTTCGTGTCAAAATCATGTCATGTTATCTATATGTTCCATATGATATAAATGTAAGAAAAATGATAATATGTGTTAATTGTGTCGTGTCAGTCGGATGGTCTCTGTAAATCGTGTTAGAAATTGTTACTTGTGCACATAGTACCAAATTAAATTTCAGACATTATTCATTTGATATCTTATTGAACAGATACCAACAGCGGGGAGACTCATCAGGTCACGATTGGGTGCCTGCAGAGTGTGATGTCTCCATAAGACCTGGTTGGTTCTGGCACGCTTCAGAAACTCCAAAGTCTGCAATCGAGCTTCTTGATATATACTACAAATCCGTTGGCAGAAACTGTCTCTTGTTGCTGAATGTACCACCAAACTCATCAGGTCTTATATCGGTTGAAGACATTCAAGTGCTTCAAGAATTTGCTAAACTTCGTGCATCTATATTTTCTTATAATCTAGCCAAGAACGCCCTTCTTAGGGCCAGCAGTACACGAGGAGGCGCCAACAGCTACTCGCAGTACGACTGTTACAATGTGCTTACAGAAGGATTTTACACATATTGGGCTCCCGAGGAGAATGAATCAAAATGGGAGTTACATGTTGATCTTCAGGAACCACTGTCTTTCAACATTTTGCAAGTTGAAGAGCCGATTCAAATGGGACAACGGATTATTGAATTCCATCTCGAAATTCTTAAGGATGGGAATTGGAAGAAACTGATGAATGGAACCACAGTTGGATATAGGAGAATATTGCGATTTCCTACTGTAAAATGTCATCAGTTGAAGCTGGTTATAGACAAAAGTAGGGCAGATCCACTTATTTCTTATTTGGGGATTTTTATGGATCAATTTTCTATTGTGAATAACAGATTTGATAATAGTTCACAAGCACACTTGAATTGCAGTCAGGAAAGTGCAAGCAACCATTACTTGAATGGCAGTGTAGCACTTTTGCAGCCTACAAAAACTCATTCTCAAACAGCTGCAATGTAATATATTTTTCCCTGATGTAAATGTTGAATCTTTCTGTTCATTTTCTTAAAGAAACTTATATGCAAATATCATGTTTTGCGATTATTGGTAGCTGGAGCAATTTAAAAATGAATCGCAATTCAGAAATAATGACAGTGAAGTGAATTGCAATTTAAAATCTTGAAGCTGGAGCAATAACCAAGGATATGTAATAAAAATTATAAAATCCACATCAAGCTCTAACACAGATGATTTTTCTTTTCATCATTCACATTCTTTTTTAGAGTTGATACAGGTAGGTATTCCCTTTACCCCAGCTTGAGAGCAAATTCAGTTGCAAAACTAGCAAGGGGCAATATTATACCTAACATGTATCACTTTTGAATCACTAGTAACATTATTTATGTTAACCATACTCAGACTTGGTTTCTAGTATTACATGATCTAGATTCATCATGTTTTTCGTTACTTGAATTTCCAAATCTTACTGATTCTGGTAAAATCTCACATATTTATGTATTACATGATCTAGATTCGTCATGTTTGAACCTCAATAATCTGTCTTTTAAGAAAAGAAAAAAGCAGCTACTTTACTAGTAAATAAACAAATAAAAATTCATGTAAGAGTACATATAAGGATGCAGTATAAATACTTAACTAGTTTTAAGTTATCTTAACATCTCTAAGCAGCCGAGCAGCCATTGAGCCAAGGCGTCGTGTTTCCCAGTCCGTAAGTTTTTCTTCTGGGAGCTTTACTACCACCTCACTCTCCTCTTCAACTTTTTCACTTTCACACTCATCCACCTTATTCATGGCAACGCCATTCCTTCCATCCTCCTGTGGTATTCCTGCTGTTTCAACTTCATCACTTCTTACAATCATGTGCTGTATCGTCCCAGCACTACTAGGCTTTAGTCCCATGATGTAAAGCTGTATGCTTGGGTGCTGATACTTACTATCCATCTGCATTCCAAAGGACACGATCGATTTAATTGTAATTCTACTTTACCACAAGATAAGTCCGATATATGTAATCACTGGAGATGATATCTAGGACTCTGGTTTGGGCCTTTACAGAGAGGAGATAAGCAGGAATTGTACAATGTCTGCAGAAAGTATGAGCATTGTCAAGTTCTAAGAATTACCATCAAAAAGTACCTTGGTTTTTGGAACAATTTTGACTTCGAAGTTTCTTTTCCACAGATTAAGCATCCGCTCATGAACACTGGTAGATCGGATCTCATGTCCTATCTACATGGAAACACATATATACATAAACGAAACAAGATTATGGAGCTAAAATAGAACAAATATCTAACAATGACTCACCAAAATTGTTGTTTTTGGTCCTGATAAGGCAAATATTGACTGCAATAGTGGTTCCATGAGATGCTCCGCATAAACCTTGGATCAAAGAAGTGGGGATAAAATGGCGTTTTAGATTCTTTGCTTCGAAATAAAATGGCTCTACTTTTGACACCTGAATTTACTATGTTATTTATTACAGCTTGAAATTACTAAGAAGAAAGATATTTGCAGAAAATTATTAAAAATTCTTCTGGAGCAATTGACATGATGTATCTTCTCAACCCAGTCAATGTTATATAAATTTATCTCTCGACTTTCCCTTTTGTTTATTTGGAGTCTTTTCACCTCAACGACATAACTTAGGGCAACATGTAGCATGCAACTAAAATTTCAGTATAATATAAGTTAGATTTGTACCTCGTCAATGAAAAATCATATCTTTATATAAGCGCATGCAAAATGCATCAGGCAAAAATTGCAATATCAGTTATCAACTATAGCATCTAGACATACAAATATACAAAATACAATGTTCCATTCTCTGGTTCCAATATAATGTGATCATTGAACAAACTTACAACATCAGTGCCAATGATGTAGTCAAATGGTGGATCAACAGCCCTAGTATGATCCTCATTTCCCCAGTCTAATTCTGCCGCTTTGATTGAACCAAATGAATCTACAAGGAAGACAAGTTCCATGAAATTTACAGGTTATGCTACAACCATCCATCTGATAGCTAAAGAATCCCAACCACTGGTTAGAAGAACTTTGAAAGATCATGCATATGTTCCAAACAATTGCCAAAATATCTCTAGGAGTACCTGAATTAGTATCCATCTGCTTGATTCTTGAGGTATTACGATCTATATTGCGTGTTAGCAATGGCAACACCTCAATTTGGTCAGTCGCAACAACATCACAACCGAGCAGCGCCATTCCTAGGAGAATGTTCACATCAAAATAAGGAGCATGAAACCTGATAAAATCAGACTTACATCAAGGAGAAATTGCCAACTAGATGCCATGTATCAGTTCATCAAACAAAATAAAACGCACCAAATCCCGCTACTCCACAACCAGCCCCAAGTTCAATAACACGTTTTCCTTTGAGTTTTGAAGGGCAAAACCGGCCCTTTCTGCAATTTTTTTCCTGAAACAAGGGAAGTGGAACTTCATAAACTTCAGAACATACAAAGGTATAATGGAGTATGCCCATACATCTGTAACAAGTAGGAATATTGTATCCATTATATGTTCCACTATCTCCTCTTATGGAGCACAAAAAGAGAAAGTGAAGTGACTTGGGCCTAACTCAATCAACCGGTAGGAATATAAAGGGATGAAACATGCCACAAAATCTATTCTCAACTTATCTCAATTCTTTGTAAATGATGAAGCCCAACTCAAATAAAATCTCCAATAAAGTCAATCAAGCCCTAATTCCTACTAATTAGAACTATCAATATGAAAAGATAATCAACAATAAATAAATAAATAAATAAGTGCTGCAAAAGAATAGAGAAGGAGAGAAACGGAACTTACCAGAAATTTGACAAGTACCATTGACGCATCCCAAACTGTAGTCCCTAAATGATTAGAATTTGGATCCTACAAGCATGCAAGAAAGTAGAAATTTAGTTAGATAAATCACACTAGTCATGACAAGAGTGCAATCAAGTAAAACGTGGAAAAATAGGATTGCAAGATAGTGCTTGGTAAGAAAAATAGAAAAGCAAATAAAAAATGTGGCATGTGGATCACTAAGTGTATTTAATTATTGTTTTAACCGCAATTCTAACTTGCTCAACTAACATTTTTATACAGAAGGACTATTTCACCATGAAATCAAATTTCATAATCTTGCATACATTTATCAGATTTCCTTTTGCACATTAGAAAGAAGTTCTTCCTCGACTATGAAGTTGGGGACAAGCAAGAAAATACCATAGCACACCATTTTTCATATGAGAAATCCCTTTGCCTTGTTCTAAAACTATATAATTCAGTTTCAAGCATTAATCAAAAAATAAAAAACAGAACAAAAAAGCACCTGACAGAATTGCAATTGATAGCCCAAAACTTCAAGAGTCACTGCAGAGGTGCTAGGTGTATTTAACCTGAATCGGAAATCAAGAGGTTGCTATTTTTTATGAGAAGATCTTAATAACAAACATGAATATAAGACAGTGTAGAAAGGGTAACAGCAAAGAAATGCTTTGAACTGCAATCCTACATCCTTTTTCCTAAATGAGTCGGATTCAGCAATGCTATTGGAAACCCCTTTTAATTCTTAGGTCTTACTTACCTAATTAGATTAGATTAGATTATTAGGAAAGCTAATCCTTCTGCTTAGAGTGCAGGGATTAAGCTCAAAAGGCATAAATTTAAAATCTGATATAACTTAAATAACCATATTTTACTTTAAAAACGGAAAAAGAAAACAAAGATGAGCACCTGTCATGCTCCATCACTCGAGTTTGTTCATAAGAAATGTTTTGTCAATGTACACCTGCAGGAGCCAAGCCAACCAATTAACACCAGGATGAATGACTTACCACCATATAAATAAATAAAAATGGACAAATTTAACTAGAAAAAAACAAGAATGCACAAGGGGCAAGAACACAAGAATAATCCCCCACCATCATCTGGTTGGATTCCTTGCAAAATTTGTTAATTGTTGTCCCAAAAATCAGTCACCAAAATTCCATGATATAATTAATCAATCATTCCTATATGATCAGCAAATGTACTCACTAACCACGAAACAATGTCTTTTAACAAATGACCGAAAAAGATCGTTAGCAATCATCAGATGCTCTACGTTTCATGACATTAATCTCCTAAGAGAACTAGTTACACTTAATATACAATACTACATAAAATAAAATAAATAAATAAATAAACCTAGCTCCCACCATTTTGGCAGTGAACAAAGTAAAAAAAAAAAGGTTAAGAAATAATGATAAACTTGATATGAATATGAGATAGGAAGTGTTGAAAAACCTGAGATGAAGCGGCAACAGTTACTGTTGAATCCGATGGCCTCTTCAAGCTGGTTATGATGGCCAAGGACTCCAAGGAGGGGAGAGGAGAGGAGAGGGAAAGCATAAACGTAATTTCGTTCCCAACTATTCTTATGGAGCTTTCTGGTGAATTAGGCCCAACTCATCTCCGCATTAATTAGAAATTGCCCAATGGACAATTCTTTTTATTTTAAGAAGCCCAATGGACAATTAAGGAATGGAAATTGAAAAGGGTAAGTTACATGAAAGTCACAAATCATAATAATAATTACAACCTAATTATACTACAAAATCTTATTATTAATACATCAAAAATAATAACTTAATTCTCAAAATATCAAATAAATAAACAAAATCTAGTCAGATTTTTTTCAAAAATTTGTTTAACTGTTGTAATTTGACAAAAGTAAAAAAGAAATATGGATTTTTGATAAAAATAAAAAATCACTTTCCTTTATTGTAAAAAAAAATATCAAAACATGTAAAAAACATGTAAATTCCTCTTTTTCTTAAGGGTCAAATATATGAATATCATAATTAAGTACAAAATTACAACTAAAGTCTTGTTCGATAGCGATTTTCAACACTTAAAATTAATACATATAAATTTATTGGTTTTAAGCTGGTTTGATAATATAACTTAAATATTTTAGTTAAGTCACAAAATTAGTTATTCTGATAAGTTAATTTAACTTAAAATTTTAAGTTGATAACTATCAACTAATATTTTTAAATTCAGTACTTATTTTTAGTATTTATCAAACAGTTATATCATTTAATATTTTAAGCGTTTATAATATTTAACACTTAAAATTCAAAACTTATTTTTTCAGCACTTAATTTTAAGTTTTATCAAACACCACTTAAGTCATATCACCAAACTTAATTTTTAATATGTCATTATTTTCTATATATTATGATTTTACACCATAAGTTAAAAATCCTATACCCCAATTCATAAATCATAAACGCTAGAAAATATATTCTAGATTCTTACCCAAAAAAAATATATATATATATTCTAGACTCTTAATTTATAAATTTCAATCCTTAAATTATATTAAAAGTATTGATTTTACTAATTTGACATAATTCAAAATCATTACTTGAGATAATTGTAGATAGTTTTTTAAAAGTGAATTTATATGTAAATTTTCCTTTTTTAATTCATGATATAATTTTTTTTATCGTTTTATATACTAGGGTGGATTCCCAAGGGATGTTAATTAGCCTCCATAGTTTACAAACTATTCAAGTTCGACTGATCAAAGCTCGGTTTGATATGGCTCGATTCGAGTTCGAAATCGGCTCGAGCACTAACGAATCTAAATCTAAGTTTTCTTATATATTCGGTTTGAAAGCTCATAAACAAATTCGATTATATTTTAATTACTAAATATATTTCATTAATTTATTATATATATATATATATATATATATATATATATTATTGTTATAAAATTTTTATTTATTAATTATTATTAGTTTTTCATCATAATTCATAACTCGCATAAAATTTAACCTATTAGAAAAATAACATAAAAAAAGCTTTGACATTTGGACCTTTAGCTGGAAAATTAGATTTTAATGAAGAACAAAATACATTACAAACTTTAATGGCCTAATGTTTCCCCAGCCCCCTTAATTTGTCCAAATTGGTCATTTTACCCCTATCAACTCATCGAATGTCCTATTTACCTCCTTAACTCTATAAAAGTGGTATTTCTCACCCCCTCAACTTGTCCATTTATCCCCCCAACTTATAGAATGTTCTATTTACCCCTTTAACTCCATAAAAATGGTATTTTTCACCCCTTACAATCCGTTATCGAAGCCTAAATTGATAACTTTTTTTAAACGTTAAACCTATATTTATGCTATTTTGTAAGTGGAACCTAAATTGATACTTTCCTAAAAATCATAGGTTTATTTTGGTACATTATCCCTACATATAATGTATTTAACTTGTTTATATTAATGTTCTTGTTATTTGTATTTTTTTATTCGTTCTTTCTCTTTTCAACTTTTTTTACTACTATAAAGGGTTAAGAAATACCATTTTTATAGAGTTAAGAAGGTAAATATGATAATAAGTGGTGAGAAATACCATTTTTATGGAGTTATAAGGGGGTAAATAGGATATTAGATAAGTTGAGAAGAGGTAAAATGACAAGTTTGGACAAGTTAAGGGGGTGAGAAATACCATTTTTATGGAGTTAAGGGGGTAAATAGGACATTCGATGAGTTGGGGGGGTAAAATGACCAATTTGGACAAGTTAAGGGGGCTGGAGAAACTTTAAGCCAACTTTAATATATATTTCATTGTTTTAAATTTTTCTGTGAGTTTGTGTTCTCCGACCATGAGTAGCATCTACTATTCTTGAATCTCGACAATAACATGCTACTGTTTTTTTTATAATATATAAACTCATGTGGAGCATGTTATAAGATTTTTTTTTCATCTCATACGCTATTTATTCTATACATGTATGCTGAATTTGGTTAAAACTCGATAAAAGCTCAGTTCGGTTCGAGAGGACTCGTCTCGAGATATTAACAAAAACTAATGTAGACGCATGTGGTTACACTGTATATTTAATTAACTATCTTATTAAGTCGGCAGCTCAACCACTGTTTAGAACGAAGGCGACCTGGACCGCCTAGACCCCGACTAGGCACTTGAAATTGAGAATTCACCCCGATTTCTAAGTGTTATGCATGATTAGTGTTCTAAAATTCGGTCAAGGCCGCCGTCTAGGTGGGGATTTTTAGAACACCATCCCGATTTCCACTAGTCGGGCGGCATAAACCGGTTGACCGCTTTTTGGTCTCCTATGTGGTTTCAGGCGGGTATAGGCGACTCCTAGGTGGTCCCAGGCGGCCCTTTTGAAAAAATTGGCCCTTAAATTTGATGTCATTTTTTTAATTTAAAAAAATATTAAATAACAAAAAACTAAAAAAAACCTTAAACTATCAAATGTATTTTTAAGAATATTAATTTTATTTTATTTTGACACATTTTGTTATAAATATTATTTTATTGATCTATTTGTTATTTTTTTAAGGATATTAATGTAAATAATATTAAAATATGTATTTTTTCTATCCTAAATATTTTAAATTATTATTTTTACATAATATAATTCATATATTAATTGTATTTATATAATATTTTATTTAATAAAAAATAAATAAATACAAAAAAAATACAAATCCGATTAATCAATAAAGGTTATGTCCGCCCGACTAGCGCCTAACGTCTTTTACAACCTTATACATGATTTTTTTTGTACTCGATATTTATGAACATTATGAAAGTTATGGCCCGTTTGGTTCAGCTGTTTGCTGTTGCTGTTTATAGTTTGCTGTTGCTGTTTGCTATTTGATTATTTAGTGTTTGGTAAAATTATGATTAAGGATTGCTGTTAGTATATAAAATGACTGATATATACATCTTTTAAATCAAAGACTCCATTAAAAATGAAGCGAAAAAAATTATAAAGGAAACTAAGAACGAAATACATAGAAAATGAAACTAAGAACGAAATACATAGAAAAATGGAGATGGACATCCATTTAACATAGAAAAATACATTATATTTTAATTCCCTTCCCTTCCATATAGGAAAAAGGCCAAATCCATATATGCTTAAGAGAAGGTTTCACCGATTAACAGAGGAACAAAATTCAAAACCCTCCAAATGTCCATTACAAATCTAATACCATCTCTGAAAATTATTCAAATAGAGAGCGTGAATTACTTCCATTGAAGAAAAATCTGACGAATAAGAACATAATTTCGACAAACATACGATAAAGCAAAAGAAATTCAATCAAGACTGTAATCACACTTTCTGATCAGAGTTTAGATAGGAAAATTATTGTGGCGGTAAGGAAGTTCAATATGTGTTAGGATTTGAGGAAGAAAGAAAATAAATGGAGAAGAAGGTAATTGCTAGTGCTTGTGTTAGAAGGATATTTATTTTGGGAAAGAAAAGTCTAACTGCAAAAGTAAAAGGAAAAAGCAGCATTTTATTGCTTTTTAAAACAACAGCCTGTTTTCATTCCCAAAAGCAATCAGAAAATGTTTTTAAAGTTAACCAAACACCCTACCATCTCTTATTTAAAATGAAACAGCAATCAGCAGCTAAAAATGAAGGAAACAAACGGGCTCTTATGCACTTCAACTTTTATAGTGTGCATATTAAAAAATTTAATATATTTTCGTTAATGTTTTGAATCAATTTCTTTTAGTGTATTTCATTTAAATTTAAATGTAATTAATTTCTTACCCTTTTCAATTTGTTTATTAAAAGAGGTGAATTTGTATGAGTTTTTGATGTTTTTTTTAAGAAAAATGTATTAGACATTATTTTTATGTTTTATTAAATTTTTTCAATGCTTTCAAATTGACTTTGAACCAATTTCATTCACTTTTATCGACTTTCATTGAATTTATATAATACTGAAATGAAGTTAAAGTGTATAAAATTGGATGTTTTTATTGTTTTTATTTATTTATTTATATTTTTTGTTTTTAATATTTTAAAGATTTCCATATATTTCTTAGATAACTTTTATTTATTTTTTCCTTTGATTACAATTGTGATAATGTTAGTGTATTGTTTATGTATTCAAGGATTTTATGTTCTTAATTTGAGTTGAATGTATTTCAAATTGACAGCAATGTTCACATGCACCTTAATGACCAAGTGAATTTGATCATTCACCGTTAGATATATGTCTATTAAATCTAAGCCTTAGGATGCTTTCAATCTCTACTTTAGGATTCTAATAAGCCTAAATCTAACGGTGAATGACCAAATTCTACATGATCATTAAGGTGCATGTGATCAAAACCGATCAAATTGAATATCAGGTTTTCTTTATTGTTGTTGTGATGCGGACATCTCTAACATGGATCCAATGAGAGGAGCTCGTGCGAAGAAATGGCGAAATACTTGCGGAAGTATACACCGTGTGAGTCATGTGGCACGGCGTGCGAGTCCTTTTGAGATGCCTTCTTCACTAAGTTGATTTAAAGGAGACAAGAGTTGGCACCACTTTATTTACTGTTTTGCCACCACACTATTTACTACTTTGCCCTTAGTTCTATTTCCATTATTGTCATTTACACCATTTACCTCATTCTATCCATATTCTCTTCTACTTAATTTGTAACCCTGGTGAGGATATCTTAGTACTTTTATCTAACCTAAGAGAGAGGTATATAATCCTCCTATTTTGTAATGAAAAACAACTTTATGAAAGTGAATAAAAAATATACTTCATTAAGAGTTTGTTCATCTTATTTGGGATTAACTCCTTCAAGTATAGACTTGAGAAGAAACATATCTTTGTGGATTTATGATTAAAATCCTCACTTCGATTTCACATTGTAACATGTTGTGTTAGAAGATTTGAATTTCTATTGAGACATCCAATTTAAAATACTTTTGCTTCACAATTTTTTATCTAGAACTTATGCGTATTTTGAATTCTAATATGAAAGGAAATTTAGCTTGTTTGTCTTATTATACGTTTATATAGTACTCCTTCTGTTTCATATTAGATGTCTTTCTATGGAGTTGTATAGAAACTAATAATATTAGAAAAAAGATTTTGCTACCCATTTATTTATTGATTCCAATATTTATTTATTTTATAATAAGTCTATTAATTCTAATTAATCTCCATAAACTCACGTTTTATAGCAGAAAAAATATGACTTGATATGTATTGATCATATAATATGACATGTAATATGAAACAAAAAAAAATCTCTAGAAAGACATGTAATATGGAACGGATGAAGTATTTGGTATTTTAGGAATTTTTATTTCAATTTTCTATTATTTTCCAAATAATTTATGTGTTTGACATTTTAACAATAAAATTATTGTTTTCTAGTGTTTAAGTGAAATCCCTAATTAAAGTTTGCTACATATATTAGAACTCGAACAATGAATCGCTAGTTTAAAGATTTTATTTTATTTTATTTTATTTTTTGCCTTTATCCACTCAAACCAACATTTTTTGGTCTAAAGTATTGTATTGTTACTAAGATAATTGTGATTAGAGCTTACGCACAAACCAACTTTAATTGGTAAAAATGAAATCTATAATTGAGTTATAACAATAAATTAATACATTAATTTTGGAGAAACAATATATTAATGAGAAATTTTACCCTTTTCTAGAATGAGAAATTTTACTTAATAGTATATTGAATGCATCCTTTTATTAGATTAGTATTTATATTTATGAATGAATGTTTGACTATAAGAGGTTTTAGTTGTTTTTTAAGTTAGGTATATTGAATTAAATTGAATTGAAAAATAAACTGCTTAAAAAAACCAAAAAAAAAATTGAAGTTTTTATTTTTAAAACGTTATTATGAGTTAGACAATAACATCTAATTCATTGTGCAAGTAAACGTAGTATTTATTAATTCATCAAACTTTCTCAATCCATCGTTGAAATTTCAGCTTCGACGGCTTCCAACTACCTGAAACTGACCCTATCACCATTTTATTCTTCTTTCTCGTCAACATACCATATGACTCCTTCTCTATCCAACAACAAGTTGACCTTTTCCCCCAAACATAACCAAGAGCTTGTCCGTACATCCAACTTTAAATTCAGAATTCAATTCTAATCTGATAAACATAAATCTACCCAAAGATGTTAGCTTTGTGGATTTTTATGCTGTTTACAGCAGCAACATCACAAGATGTAGTCACATCCTCCGATGATTGTCCCAGAATGTGTGGAAATGTTCATGTTCCCTACCCTTTTGGAATCAACCACACATCTGCTACTTCTGCTGTAAATCCCAGCTGTGCAATGAACTCTTCCTTCTTCTTCTTCATATGCAATTCAAGTTTCAGTCCTCCTCGCCTATTCTTCGCTCGAAACATGCCTATTCATAACATATCAGTTGAAGAAGGAACCATCTCTGTCCGAGTTGATTCGTCATCCAGGTGCTACAACACCACCGGATTAGTAAGTTCTTTTGGTCAGTCAATCCGGCTAGGAAATGGTCCATTCACATTCTCCGATTCAAGAAACAAGCTCATTGCAATTGGCTGCGACACTTTAGCTCTGATGCAGGACACTCAGAAAACATTCGGCAGTGGCTGCATATCCTTGTGTAATCGGAATGTAACTCTAGAGGGTTCTTGCTCCGGTTTTGGATGCTGCCAGACTTCTGTGCCTCAAAATTTGAAGACTTTAACTATTAGTCTTGCAAGTCCAACTAATCACAGCAACGTTTTGCAGTTCAATCCTTGTGAATATGCTTTCATAGCTGATCAAAGGACATTTAATGTCTCCGATTTGCAGCTTTCGACTCAGCCTTTTTCGAGGATAACTCAAGAGTTTGTTAAGTCTGATGTTGTCATTGAATGGGTTGCTAGAGAGGAGACATGTGAGGAAGCTCAATCAAATTCGAATTCGGTCTGTGGGAGTAATACTAATTGCTCCTACTCCGAAAATGGCAACGGATATCGATGTGTTTGCAAGGATGGATTCACTGGAAATCCTTATCTCCCACAAGGATGCCAAGGTAAGACACTACTAGAAGAAGAAAAAATGATTTAGATGGAAAATTTCGTCAGAGAGCTATGAAATTCCGTCGCAAATCGATTAAACTGCAACAGAATTACATGATGATCTTCCTTTTCCAGGATGTAATTTGTTTGCTTTTTCATCTGGACAGACATAGATGAGTGTAAGGAGGCGAACAAGTACCCGTGTCAGGGTAGTTGCAAGAACATTATTGGGAGTTACACTTGCAAATGCCCGATTGGGATGCGAGGAGATGGGAAATCTGGTTGTCAAGGATTTCGAGTCACTGCTATTGCTGCAGGTTCTGTTTAATCCCCTTCTTCTTCATGTTTTTTTTTTTAAAAATTTATGTGATCGGGTTGCGAGTTTAACCTTGATTGATATCTATGTTGCACGAACACTCCTCTTTACCTCTTTAGTAGCATTTATGCTTTTCATGTTTGTATCCGTTTATGCTTTAGAAATAATGTTTTCTGTGTACATCTCCGTATCAGTGCAATATACACTTAATGTTGGAACAGAGTTGCTGAATCTGCAGCCTTGTTTCTTGCAGTTGTGGGAGCAGTATTGTTTACAATGATCATTGCTATGCTCATATTGATAATGTACAAAAGGCGTCGAAAAGAGACCAACTTTTTTCGAAATGGAGGCATGCTGTTGAAGCATCAAAGAGTCAGAATCTTCACTGAAGCAGAACTGGTAAAAGCCACCAAGAATTATGATGAAAGTCAGCTTCTCGGTGAAGGTGGATTCGGTTACGTTTACAAAGGAATATTAGCAGATGGCACACAGATTGCTGTAAAGAAGGCTAAAGACATAAGCAAGGCTCAAATAAATCAAGAGTATCAACAAGAAATTGGGATTGTTTCACAGGTTAACCATAAAAATGTGGTGAAAATATTAGGCCTATGCTTGGAAACAAAAGTACCATTATTGGTTTATGAATTCATCTCAAATGGAACACTCTTCCAACATATCCATCACAAAAAGCCTCAAGCTTTAGCAAATTGGAAAAACCGATTACGCGTCGCGGAAGAGACTGCACTTGCTCTTAACTATCTGCATTCTTTAGCAGACCCTCCGATCATTCACGGAGATGTCAAGACATCAAACATTCTATTAGATGATACTTATACTGCAAAAGTATCCGATTTCGGAGCTTCAGTGCTAATATCTCCAGGAGATTCTGATATGGCTTCGAAAATCAAAGGAACATTCGGTTATTTGGATCCTGAGTACCTTATGACCGGTTGTTTAACAGAAAAGAGCGATGTCTATAGCTTCGGAGTTGTTCTTGTCGAGCTTTTAACAGGAGAAAAGCCGAATTTTATGGCAAGAAGTGGAGAAAAGAGCAACGTTATTCAGTACTTTATTTCATCAATAGAAAGTCATGATCTTGATCAACTAGTATGTTTCGGAGTTGCGAATGAAGACGAAATGGAAGAGATTGAAGCATTTGCGGAGATCGCGAAGCAATGTCTATGCAGTAGTGGCGCGAAAAGGCCAACGATGAAAGAAGTTGCAGATGAATTTGGAAGATTGAGAAAGTTGAATGAGAGAAGTAGATGGAATCATGATAAGAAAAGTGAAGAAGAAACTGAACATTTATTAGGTGAATCATCTTATGATTCCATTCATGTTGAAAATCTTAACCAACATGATATTTATAGTCTTGAGATGGACTTATATCCTGCTTATAGCATTTAAATTTTTCTGTTTAATTTGTGTTAATCATCCCAATTTCTGGGTTTCAATTGTTTGACTTGTGTGTAAATAACATTGTATTGTGTTAGTAAAATAAAACCTCAAATTCTTTGACATTTCACTTAAAGTTTAGAATTCTAACATATAGATTAAACTTTATTTGAGGGATAGTGGTGTTTGATACTTTAAAGTTCACTTAAAATAAAAAATATTAGTAATAGTATTCTAAATTTTTTATTTAAAAAATAATTTATATACAATTTAAAAGAATTAAATATGGGTAATTTATTTTTATAAAAGCCATGGTCAAAGAACCAAAATAGATAAATGGTCGAGAGTTAAAAGATTCAATCAAAATTTAAAAATTCTTGTGCAAAATTATATTTTTATTCATATGTAATATTATAACATAAGTGAAATATTAGTAATATTACTCCCTAGCTTTTAATAACGGTAGTTATTTTCTTATCGCTTATTAAGAATTAAGTAATTTTTTTAATATCAATTCATGATGTTTTGGAATATCAAATTGTTTATTCAATATGATAATTTAAAAATATAAATATATATTTTTTAAACTATAGCTATTATTATTATTAATATGTAATGTAATAAAATAGTAGAGTATATATTTTATAGGGAAATGTATAAAAATAAATCATGTGGTTTGGCCGATTTGTAAAGACATTATCTATGGTTTAAAAGTTTATAAACATGAGTTTTGTGCTTTGTGAAAGTTGCAGATATAGGATATGTGAATTAATTTTTCAATCAAACAATATTTGTGGTTTAATTAATTTGCAAACTCAGACCTCGTATTTTGAGTAATTTGCAAAGTCAGTCTTTTTAATTGCTCGAAATTGTTCCATTTTGGGGTAAATAGTCATGATAATAATTTTTGACAGAATGACTGAGTTTGTAAACTCCACGAATCATAGAACCCCTATTTGCGATCTTTTAAACTATGGGGACTGTAACCATAAGGTTTATTTTTGTACTTTTTTCTATTTTATAATTATATTTAAGTTATATAATTTACTACACTTTTAAATTTTATTTTATGTATATTTAAAATTTTAAAAAAATAAAATTTAATATATTTTAAATTTTTAAATTTTATTGAAATACAAAACAAAAGTAAAAAATTACTACTAAATAATATTTAAAATATCTAATTTGTACTATACTGTATAATATTAATAGTCACAAAGCTAGTCTAATGGTTGTGTTTCGAGGAGAAGACTCACTCTGATTAAATTAGTCACATTGACCATGCCTCAATATATATATATATCTCGATTTTCCCCTATAGTGTTAGGGCAATGGAGTTATGGTCACATTGGTGGTGAAGTAGTTGTGCAAATGTCTTTCTATCTCTAGGGAATTAATAGTAGTTAGTTAAGATCAATCCTCTTAGAGCACCTCCAACCCTCACCAAATGAGGTTGAAATGCTATTTTGGTGATGGTTGGCTCCAACCACCACCAAATCTCTACACCCAAATAGTGTAGAGATTAGAAATAAACCAAATTTGGTTGATTTTGGTTTCCACCAAATTGGTGGAAACCAAAATTTTAATAATATATAAATATATTTATTTGTTTGTTTAAAAAGAATAAAATATTAGTAAAAGTGTTATGTAGAGTGGAATAAAGTAGAGAATATTTTTTAGTGTAATAAATGGTGTGGTATGTTAGAGGAAAAATAAGATTTGATGTTTGGAAGATAGAAAATTAAGATAAAAACAGCGTAATGGGTTGGAGATGGCCTTAAGAGGATGTGACATCTTTCGAGGCCCTTTCTTTTACCTTACTAGACTAGTCATCCCAGTGAGGAACGATCCTTTGGTTTTATATTTCTTCAAAAATCGTCAATGAGTATAGAATCTCTCCCTGGTAATTGACCAAGGCTTTTTTCTTATATTCTTTTTTTTTTTTTTTTTTTTTTTGAAGAAAAACAAAAAAAAATTAATAATCAAGATCAGAATCCTTACATAAGCTGCTAACGAGCCAATGAGGAACAGTAGAAGAAAAATAGTTAGAATTGGAAAGAGCATGTCTTGCCATAACATGAGCAGTTCCATTCGCTAATCTAGGAACATATGTCACTTTATAATCTTGACATTGAGATAATAATTCACGGCACTCCTGAATAACAACACCAAATTCCATTAGATCATATTTATCGGAGTTTACACTATCACCAACCGCCTTAGCATCCACTTCAAAGGAGACATTTGAATGACCGGGTGAAAAAACCCAAGCCAGACCCTGTTGTTGAAATACCTTTCCACATAATTTTGATTTGACAAAATTGTTTAAATATAAATTATAACACATATCCTAAACACACTAAGTTTAAATGCTTTGATTTATTCTACTAATGTGTTTGTTCAATGTTGAGTATAAATGTTATAAGTCATAAGGATTGGAAGGCCCAAGCCCAATACGGAAACCAAGGCCCAAGTCAAACAACTCAGTACACTCGGCCCGCGTATGTCAAGACGCTGCCGTTTTTGTTCAAAACGCAACTCAGCAATCGGAAGGATCTAGAAGACCTTCGAGAACAACTTCAAGATGAAGCTGCTGAGTAGTCTCGACAAAGCGTACAAGACAGCAGCTGGCAAAGGAAAACTTCCAGACAAAGTGTTTCCTCTTTTGGCAAAGTTCAGACGACACAGTATGCTGTCCAGTTGACTTTACCATAAAAGGAGAGACCATCTGCTGTGCTGACCGAGGACAGAAGATACACGATTATGATTGGCCGAGAGCTCTGTGCAAGTCAGGATGACAATGACATATAGCTGTTTCCCTCCAACGGTTATTTCGAAATTCGAAATGACCGAATGACAAGACGTCTCTATAAATAGTGCCATCACAAGCTTCACAATACACAGAACTTGATCAAGCCATTACGCTGACCAAATCTCTACAAGTTCTGCAAGCAAGAAGCAAAGCAAATTTCTTACACTACATTTTCATATTTGTGTAAAAGTCTAGAGTGATTGTAAATCGTCTAAAGTGTCTTAGCACATCTTTGTATTAGGACAAAACACTTATCATTTCTAGAAATAGAAAGGAGAGGCTGAGTACTCGGTTTTAAGTACTCAGCGGAGAGATTAGGATTGAGTAGAAGTATAGAGGAAGGTACTCTTGTCATACTCAATTGCTGATATTGTAAAAGGTTTGAGGCTCTACCTTTAAAGAGCTCAGTAGAGGATTCGAAATCTCGAAAGTGTTCCGGGGACAGGACGTAGGCTTAGAAGAAGCCGAACCTGGATAAATCTGCTGAGTGAAGTATTTCTAAACCTTAACTCCTAATTTATATTGCTTGCTTTAAATAATCAAAACTGACCAAGTAAAGAGGTCAAGTTGAGTTGTGCGCGTTGAACGTCTGAGTTCAGGAATAGACTCCAAGCGTTATCTCCTGACTCAAGCTGAGGAACTGACCTAGTCACCTGTTGACTAAGCCAGTATCTTGCTGTTTACTCAGCGCCGCTGTTCAAACCTTTTTCTTTAGAGAAAGAAGTCTGCCTAAATTGCGAAAAAAGTTTAAACAGTTCCTAACCCCCCCTTGGAACTATACTTGCAACTAAACAAGGGACCAACAAGTGGTATCAGAGCCTAAAAGCTCACTTTAAAAGGTCTAACAACCTTGAGTTGATCCCTACCATGGGCGAAAACAGCACTCGGTTTCTCCCTGTAAACCAAACAACTCAAATACTGCCTGAGGGGCTGTCCATTACTAGGCCTCCCCTATTCTTCGGGTCAAACTATACCTTCTGGAAGAATAGGATGAAAAACTTCATTCAGGCTACAAACATGAGTGCCTGGCTATCTATAGTCCAAGGGCCGTTTGTACCTGTTGAGGTTGTGGCTGGCCAAACAGTTATAAAAGCTGAGGCCAAATGGACAGAGGATGATCTTAAGAAGCTTCAAAACCATGCTTCGGCTATCAATATGCTTCACTGTGCGCTCGATGCTGCAGAATATAACAAAATCTCAGGTTGTGAGTCGGCACAGGAGATCTGGAAGAAGCTGGAAGTCACCTATGAGGGAACAAACAAAGTAAAAGAATCCAAGGTGAATCAGCAGATGAGACTGTACGAGCTGTTCGAGATGAACAATGATGAGGGCATTTCAGACATGAACGCAAGGTTCACCAACATCATTAATGAGCTCAAGAGACTTGGGAAAATCTTCACTGAGGAAGAACAAGTCAAAAAGATACTCAGGAGTCTTCCAAAAGACTGGCAAGCAAAGAAGACAGCAGTTGAGGAAGCTCATGATTTAACCACCTACAAATATGACGAACTCATCGGTTCATTGCTGACCCATGAGATATCCATGAAAAACTTTGAGGTGAAGGAAAAATCTGATGACAAAAAGCAGAAGTCACTTGTCATGAAGGCTGACTCCACTGACAGGAGTTCAACTGATGATGAGGAGATGGCCATGTTCACAAGAAAGATGAAGAGGCTGTTCAGGAAGAACGACAAATATTCTAAAAAGCCTTACAAAAAGTTTGATAAGTATAAGGCTGACTCAAGCGACAGCAAATACAGAAAGGACAGCTCAAAGCCCATTACATGCTTTGAGTGCCATCAAGCTGGCCATATTAAGTCAAACTGCCCCACGCTGAGGAAAGACAAGAAGAGTGGGAAGAAGGCAATGGTGGCTACTTGGAGTGACAGTGATGAATCTTCATCAACAGAAACTGAGGCCACCGAGTCAGCGAAGATATGCTTTATGGCTGACGAACTTGCTGAGCCATGCGTCTCTGAGCATGCTGACCTATCCATCGCATCAGATGATGAAGAGCAATCAAATGAGGTAATTTCTCTTCCCCAGCTCAGAAACGATATGGTTAATGCCCTGAGTGATCTCTATACACTTGTTAAGAAGTGTAATAAAAAGGTTAGAGCACTCAGCAGGCGCTGTGACGAAGTGGAAGAGGTCAAACTGAGTGACCTCAGATACCTTCTTCAGGACAACTCGACTCTGCATGATAACATGAAGATCATGCATGAGTATGTGTCTGAAGTCCAGACAGTTTCAAAGAAACTGAGGAAGGACGTCACAACCATCCAGAACCAACTAAAGGTTTCTAAGAAAAATAACATTCCTCTGAGAACTCAGTACCAAGGTACTCAGCAGAGATGGAATCCCCAGCGAAAAGTCCAGTGTGACTTTTGTGGGAAGTTAGGACACACTACTAAAGTGTGCTGGCACGCTCAGCACTGGGGTGCTGACAAGTCAGTAAAAAAACCCTAAACAGAAGGTCAGTTGTGACTTCTGTGGAAAGAATGGCCATACTGTCCATGTATGTCGCCATAAAATAAAATATGATGCTATACCTGTTGCACCTAACAAGTCAGGACCCAAAAAGAATTGGGTACCTAAAAGTAACTAGTTACAATGCAGGTAAGCCTGAGATGTGCCGAGAAGTCAAAGATGTGGTATATTGACAGCGCATGCTCAAGGCATATGACGGGTGATGAAACTCAGTTCATCACGTTTGAACGTAAACGAGGAGGGAGTGTAAGTTTTGGAGACAACAAGAAGGGTAAGATAGTAGGCTCAGGAACCATCGGAGGTAATCCTACTATTGAATCTGTCTCCCTAGTCAGCGAACTCAAATATAACTTACTCAGTGTAGCTCAGCTATGTGACAATGGGAGAAAAGTTATATTTGATGCTACTGGATGTAAAATATACGAGGGTAAAACTAATGAGTTAATTTTAACTGCCCCTCGGATAGATAATGTCTTTATGCTAGACTTAGAGAAAAAGTTTTCAAAAACTATGTGCTTAGTAACAAAGGAAGAAAATTCCTGGCTATGGCACAGGAGACTTGGTCATGTAAGCATGGACCTCCTGGCCAAACTAGCAAGAAAGCAATTGGTTGAGGGACTGCCTGAACTTAAATTCCAAAAAGATCAATTATGCCACGCTTGCCAAGCTGGAAAACAAACCAAACAATCTTTTCACAGTAAAAACATTGTCTCAACTAAACGTCCGTTAGAATTACTACACTTGGATCTCTTTGGTCCAGTCCAGCCGCTGAGTCTGGGTGGAAGAAGATTTTCCTTGGTCATTGTAGATGATTTCTCTCGGTATACGTGGGTTATCTTGCTGACCAGCAAGGATGAGACCTTTGAGACATTTTCAAATTTGGTTAGAAAAATTGAAAATGAAAAAGACCTAAAATTAGCTCATATCCGTAGTGATAACTGTAGAGAATTCAAAAACCAAAAGTTTGTTGAATTCTGTGAAGCCAGCGGCATTGACCACAATTTTTCTGCTCCTAGAACACCTCAGCAAAATGGGGTTGTAGAAAGGAAGAACAGAACTCTGGTTGAAATAGCCAGGACAATGCTGGATGAGCATAGGCTTCCAAAGTATTTTTGGGGAGAGGCTGTTAACACAGCATGCTACATTCTTAATTGGATACTTTCGTGCCTTTGGCTGTAGATGTTTTATTTTAAATACCAAAGATAGCTTAGCAAAGTTTGATTCAAAAGCTGATGAAGCTATCTTTCTGGGCTACTCAACAAACAGCAAAGCATACAGAGTTTTTAATAAGCGAACTCAAGTTTTAGAAGAGTCAATACATGTAGAGTTCGATGAAACTGACCCTGCAGGTAGATACCAACCGCTGACCGAAGATGATCCAAACTCAGTAACCATCGCTGACTCAGAACCAGCTACTGAGTCATTCACGAAAAGGCTGACCAAGAGTAAGAGTGAACCTAAGATTACTTTTACTGACCCATCTACTTCTGCAGAGATTGTTGAAACAGGAACAGCACAAGACATGAATCTACCCAAAGAAATAAGGATTCCTAGAGGGCACTCCGAAAGTGCAATCCTTGATTCTGCTGGGAATACCCTGATGATGAGGAATCAACTCAGGAAGTACCTCAGCAATGTTGCTTTCGTCTCAGTACAAGAACCGAAGAATTTCGCTGAAGCTGAGTACGATGAATTCTGGATGAACGCAATGCAAGAGGAGCTCGATCAATTTCGAAGAAATGATGTATGGGAGTTAGTGCCTCATCCAAAGAGTCAAAAGACCATCGGAACAAGATGGGTCTTCAGGAACAAGATGGATGAACAAGGAAACGTAGTCAGGAACAAAGCAAGGCTTGTAGCTCAGGGCTACAGTCAGCAAGAAGCAAACAAATGCAGACTGAGTTTGAAATGTCTATGATGGGAGAACTCAACTTCTTCCTCGGTCTTCAAATTAAACAAGGAAACAATGGCATCTTCATCAGTCAAGCAAAATATGCCAAGGAGATCTTAAAGAAATATGACTTGGAAAATTGCAAACCAATATCCACTCCTATGGGCACTGACACTGTCCTCTGCGCTGATGAGAATGGTAAGTCAGTAGACAGCAAGTTATATCGAGGTATGATAGGCTCTCTACTTTACTTAACAGCCAGTAGACCGGACATTCAGTTTTCAGTATGCTACTGTGCTAGATATCAATCTAACCCTAAGGAATCTCATTACATTGCTGTAAAAAGAATCCTTAGATACTTGCAAAGCTCAGTGAATGCAGGTTTGTGGTATCCAAATACTCATGATTTTACACTTATCGGATACACTGACGCTGACTATGGACGAGATAAGCTGGAACGTAAAAGCACCTCTGGAGGATGCCACTTTTTAGGAAGCTGTCTTGTATCCTGGTTCAGCAAAAAGCAGGCGTCAGTAGCCTTGTCCACCACTGAAGCTGAGTACATTGCTGCTGGTCACTGTGTTGCTCAAGTCCTGTGGATCAAGCAACAACTTGAAGATTATGGTGTTCAAACGAAGACAATTGAGGTCAAATGTGACAACAAAAGTGCAATTGATCTGTCCAAGAACCCAATACAACACAGCAGAATGAAGCATGTCAGCATCCGACATCACTTCATTAGAGACTATGTACTCAAGGGTGAGATTAAGCTGACCTTTGTCCCAACGGACGAACAGCTTGCGGATATCTTCACGAAGCCACTGGCACGTGAGCAGTTTAGCATACTGAGAGAAGCAATTGGTATGTTTAATCCTCTTCAGTAAATTCCTGTGCTAAATGAATATTGAATGCTGAGTGAATTACATGCTGAATGATTTATTGTTTGCTGAGTATCTCATTGAAACTGACTGAATATACAATACTGAGTAAACTTGCACACTGAGTAAATTAGTTTAGAACTTGAACTTAAAATCATCCTTAAATAATGCAATAACCACTCAGAATATCAAACGCTTGACATTCTAAATACTGAGTGATTAATGTGTTAGCATAAATGCCAAGCACGCGTATAACCTAAGATGACGTATTCGCCGTAATGTGTCATAAATGCCAGGATCCTTGTCGGTACATGATCCCAAGGCAAAACTGACACATGGATTTGGTTAAAATCCACACCGTTCAACTTGTCTATAAATTATGGGCATTTCCCCATTTTTTACTCTTTACGCTTAACAAATTCTTAAGGCTAAGAAATTACTCAAATTTCTCTCTCTCAAATACCTCTATTCTCTCCATCTTAAAAGAATGACTAAGCTATCCTTCAACGTCTCCGGTGCCGGCCACCAAAAGTCCAGCTCCGATGAACCTTCACGAAACCCTTCTACACCGAGCAAGGGTAAAACTGGCCAAACCTCTGGCCAAGGGAAAGCTGTTAAGATCAGGACCTACTCAAAGGTCTTCGACAATGTACGTGAATGGAAGGTAGAACCCTCCAGATGGGTTTCGGAGCACTTTGTACAGAACGAACAGCCATTTGCTGAGTGGATTTCCAAGAATGAATGGACTGGGCTGTTCTCGGTCAGGGATGAGACATATCCTGACCTAGTGAGGGAATTTTACCACAACCTCAAGGTTGCCAGTGACTCCGCCGACTACCTGAGCACTGAAGTAAAAGGGAAAACCATCTTCATCAACCCTCTGTACATAGGAAATCTCCTCCAGCTCAAAACTGAGGGAGTAAAGCTGAGAAAGTCAGGAGATCAGGACAAGACCGACTACGTCCATACCTTCTGCAAACCTGAGGGTCACTCAGGAGAGATCTCAGCATCTTCGATGGGACAGCATCAGAAGATGGCTCACTACCTGCTGAGCTATTTCATTTACCCAAAGTTCAACTGCACTACATCAGCAACCAACTTTGAACAGTGCTTCATATGGCACATGCTGACGTACACCCCCATCAACATGCCAGTTTTCTTAGTTGCTGGGTTCCTACGCAGCACGGGTACAATGAGGTTGGGATCAATCATCACCAGGATCCTCATCGACCACAAGATTGACCTCGAAGGTGAGGAATCTTTCAGAGGAACCGAAATCACAGCTGCCTCGCTAAGGGCACTTAAATTTGGACAGCCCTTGAAGAAAGGAAAAGCTGCTGCTGCTGCTGGCCAAGCTGATCAGACTGAGGAGACTATTGCTGAGCCTAAGAAAGGGCGAAGAACTAAGGCCCCAGTTTCTCGCAAGAGAAAATCTGCTGAGGCACCTAATGTTGTGTCTCCAGCAAAGAGGCAGAGGTCAGCTGGAAAGTCAGCTGAGAAGAGAAGCAGGCAAGATGAGCCTGACACTGAGGAAGCTGCTGGGCTACCTCAGAAGAAGCAGAAGTCTTCAACACTGGCACCTCTCGACGTCATGCCGACAGATTTTATTGTACCGGGTGATTCTCATTTCACTCAATGCCAAGGTACTGATGCTGAGGAACCTGAGGTCCAGTTAGATGACCACTTCATCTCCCAAGTTGAGGAAGAACTTGATGGAGATAATACTGAAGAAGAAGAAGAAGACGATGAAACCAGCGGTCAGGATGACGCTGAGGAGTCTGAAGAGTATGACAGTGAAATTGAAGCTGAGGATGCTAACACTGGGTTAGCTGGTGGAGCTGTGCAGACTGACACTGAGTTAGCTGCTGGAATTGAGCAAGTGGATCAAGCTGACCAGACCCATACTGAGGAAAAAGAACCTACTCACTCAGAAGAACCTGCTCATCATACCTCTCCACCACGTAGAAGGCGAAAGCTGGTTAAGGCCAGTGAGAAAATGGTCAGTGAACCCCCTTTGCAATCACCATCTATTCCTGAACTTTTCCTCTCCAAGACAACAAAGGATCCTTCTACCGTCCAATTAAAAATTTTCAAACGGCCCTCAACTTCCTCTACTACAACGCCGTTGGAAAAACAAGCCTCTGTTTCTTCTCAACAGGAATATGCCGAGCATCATACTTCCACTACTTCAACCAGTCAGGTTGAACCGACCACTGCTCATGTTGTCTCCTCAAGCATGGTGCTGACTCCCCATCCTTCTGCCGTCAGCACAGACAGTGTTCAAGTTAACACCTCTACAACCAATCTCTCTGCCGATCACACAACAATTCCTCCATCTCAAGTGCAGATTGAGCAAACTCATCATGCCACTGACCAGGGTACTCCTTTCACACCCTTCTCTTCTGGTCATACGGATGTACATAGGGATGCCACTGAGTCCGGCAAGAAGCTCATCGACTCAGTGTAAGCTCTCATCCAAGATCTTCAACAGTCTGCTTCACCTGCTGCTGGATCCTCATTCCCAGAGACAACTCAGCTCTCCCAAGTCACTCTACTTCTCAACGAAGTCAAGGGACTCAAGGACCTGCTGAATGTCGTCTTATCATTTCAAGCCCAGCAAGCAAAGCAAGACTCACTTGCCAAGTTGGCAGAGATTCAACTGTCCACAATTCAACATCTGAACTCGCTACATCAGCAAGTCCAGAAGTTATCTGCTGTGAACACTGACTACGCCACTTCCTCAGAACTGAAGATGCTTTTTGCTCAGCTGCATACTGAGCAACTCAAGACAAATGAGCAAATGGTGTCCTATAGTCAGTGCTCAGTTGAGCAAATCAGTGAGGCTGTCAGTCTACTTAACCTGAACAAGCAAGAAATGGATACTGACGCGTTGAAGCAGAATGAATTGCTGTCCCTCGCACAACAATCCTTCAACCATATCCGTCATAATAATATTCAACGACATCACTATGACTCAGCACTTCTGAAGACATTCCACCAAGTCTTCGCTGGCCTCTCTGAAGCTCTCATCTGGCAAGCCAAAGCTCAAGCCTTCAGTGTAAATATGCTCAGTGCTGCTGATCTTCATATACCAGTAGAAGTCTCAGCTGATGGGGTTGCCATTTTTGATGGCATGAACGAAAGTGCTGACAAACTAAAAGAGCTTTCACAAGAACTTTCTTGTGCTGTCTTAACCGATGCGTTCAAGCTCCCTGAAGTTGACAAAACGGGGGAGAAAGCGCAAGCTGCCAGAGCTCAGCATGAGCGACGTCAGTACGAGCGAAGTCAGTCACAGGGCAAGAAAAAGAAATAGATAGACTAGCATGCTTAAGCCACATCTGTGTAACCCATTTTGTCTAGTTTACTTCTTTTGTCTATGTACTTGCTGACTTCTCTCAATATATATATCATACTTTATTTCCTGATTTCAATACTGAGTTATGATATATGCTTTTATAGTACTGAGTTACTTTGTATCTTCATCAGCCATACTTAACACTTATAATATTTATTGACTAAATGATATGCTGATAACATGTTTGACATCATACTATGATCTTATGAAACATTCTGATAAAGAACTCATTGAATAATAATTTGCTCAGCGCGCTCTGTATATCTAAAACTTCCGCTTAACACTGAGTAAATAGAATATGTAATATAGCTGACCTACACCTAAAAACTGACCTTAGACTCACTCATTTAAATTCTTAAATGATGCAATTAAAGCTAAGTAAGTAGTGCAACCCTTACGGGGGAGTTTGCTGAATGATATAAGGTCAACTATCATGGGGGAGCTCATACTGAGTGCCTTGCTGAATAGTTTTGCCAACATCAAAATGGGGGAGTTTGTTGAAATACCTTTCCACATAATTTTGATTTGACAAAATTGTTTAAATATAAATTATAACACATATCCTAAACACACTAAGTTTAAATGCTTTGATTTATTCTACTAATGTGTTTGTTCAATGTTGAGTATAAATGTTATAAGTCATAAGGATTAGAAGGCCCAAGCCCAATACGGAAACCAAGGCCCAAGTCAAACAACTCAGTACACTCGGCCCGCGTATGTCAAGACGCTGCCGTTTTTGTTCAAAACGCAACTCAGCAATCGGAAGGATCTAGAAGACCTTCGAGAACAACTTCAAGATGAAGCTGCTGAGTAGTCTCGACAAAGCGTACAAGACAGCAGCTGGCAAAGGAAAACTTCCAGACAAAGTGTTTCCTCTTTTGGCAAAGTTCAGACGACACAGTATGCTGTCCAGTTGACTTTACCATAAAAGGAGAGACCATCTGCTGTGCTGACCGAGGACAGAAGATACACGATTATGATTGGCCGAGAGCTCTGTGCAAGTCAGGATGACAATGACATATAGCTGTTTCCCTCCAACGGTTATTTCGAAATTCGAAATGACCGAATGACAAGACGTCTCTATAAATAGTGCCATCACAAGCTTCACAATACACAGAACTTGATCAAGCCATTACGCTGACCAAATCTCTACAAGTTCTGCAAGCAAGAAGCAAAGCAAATTTCTTACACTACATTTTCATATTTGTGTAAAAGTCTAGAGTGATTGTAAATCGTCTAAAGTGTCTTAGCACATCTTTGTATTAGGACAAAACACTTATCATTTCTAGAAATAGAAAGGAGAGGCTGAGTACTCGGTTTTAAGTACTCAGCGGAGAGATTAGGATTGAGTAGAAGTATAGAGGAAGGTACTCTTGTCATACTCAATTGCTGATATTGTAAAAGGTTTGAGGCTCTACCTTTAAAGAGCTCAGTAGAGGATTCGAAATCTCGGAAGTGTTTCGGGGACAGGACGTAGGCTTAGAAGAAGCCGAACCTGGATAAATCTGCTGAGTGAAGTATTTCTAAACCTTAACTCCTAATTTATATTGCTTGCTTTAAATAATCAAAACTGACCAAGTAAAGAGGTCAAGTTGAGTTGTGCGCGTTGAACGTCTGAGTTCAGGAATAGACTCCAAGTGCTATCTCCTGACTCAAGCTGAGGAACTGACCTAGTCACCTGTTGACTAAGCCAGTATCTTGCTGTTTACTCAGCGCCGCTGTTCAAACCTTTTTCTTTAGAGAAAGAAGTCTGCCTAAATTGCGAAAAAAGTTTAAACAGTTCCTAACCCCCCCCCCCCTTGGAACTATACTTGCAACTAAACAAGGGACCAACACCTGTCTCAGCGCCACTGCCTCAGCCAAAGCCGGCGGTAAAAGGCTCTCAATAAACGTACTCATGACACCCACACAATTGCCACTATCATTTCGCAGCACTCCACCTGCACCACTCTTTCCTTCCTCCGTGAATATCGTCGCATCAATGTTGCACTTCAAACGCCCAATACTCAGCGTTATCCACCTGGTCTGCCTTGTTGTAGACCTTCTCCCCACTAGCTCAATCAAACCAGTCGCTTTTTCCTTCTGTAATTAGCACCATTCCTGGACATACGCCTGATTCCGTTCAACTGTAATTGTCGGTGCTGTTTCTAAACCTCACCATAATCGATTATTCTGTCTCTCCCAAATAGACCATAGTACTGTAACACATCGACATACTTCTTCCTGAGAATTAATTAGCGCAAATTGAAAGAATCAGTCCTCTACTCTCTCCCAGGCACCATTCGGTAAACATAATCTCGTTGCATTCCAACACCTTATCGCATCTGAACACTCCATAAGCATATGCCAGCCAAACTCAACTTCCACGGGACATGACACACAATGAATCGGAACTTCGATATGTCTTTCGAACAATCTGTACCGAGTGGGTAAGCAGTTGTTACCTAATCTCCAAATGAACTGCATGAGCTTTGGTGGCATATTTAATTACCAGATTGTCCTCCACTCATTTCCGTACTCATTCGTATCCTCACTTATCAATCTATAGCCAGACTTGGTGTTATAAAATCCATCCTTCGATAGATGCCAGATCCATCGATCCTCCACACTTTCAGAGGCAATAAACAGGTTATAGATGATTCGTGTCTTGTTAGGCATGAAATTGACTACGTTTAACTTGATAGTTTTAAGGGATTTGGGTGTTATTTATTCTATATGGCAAAGAATAAGGACTGATTTGTGTCTTTATGCAGATTAGTAAAGATAAATGCTAAACTCGCTGGAAACAGCTTGTTTCGCTACGGCCAAAGAGGAGTGGAGCCTTTCTTATGTCCAGCGGTCAAACGCCGGATTATCCAATGACGGACATCGATAGCTCAGAGGTGGCAGAGGCAGAGACAGAGCAGCAGGTGGAGAAGTGTAGAGGCGGCATTACCTGAAGAAGCATGATGACGTGAAGTATCAACCCCTTGAGTGTTCAAGGGTCAATGGATCTTTTATCATTTCATTTTATTTTGTTTTAGTTTTTAGTTGACTCATTTTCTGGAAAGGTACGAAGGTTGTACCATTTTTGCCCCTGTCTTTCTCCTTTAAGTAGGCGTAGCAAAGGAAAGATAGGGAGTTCGGAACTTTTATTAATTTTTAGAAGTAGTATAGTTGTCTGTAAAAAAAAAGAAAGAAAGAGAGCTCTAATGAGTCTCTTAATGTTTCAAGAACTGACGATTACTCACTGCTCAATATGAGTGAGTAGTCTATTTTGAATGGGCACGGCCAGGCCGAGCCGGTAATGTAAGTTTTACATCGTTTTAATGAATATTAGTATTTTGTCAATGCTGTGATTGATGAGGATTTAACTTTCATGCCTCGACATTTATGCATGTGTTAGATGGATGTTAGGACACTGCTTACATCTTCACTGATATCTCTATTAATCTCCCAACCTTGAAGCTGACCAGTTAGATGGTTGTGTCAAGGGTTTTCTTAATCAGAAATGCAGTTTTGTTCTTAATGCAAGAAAGAACGTATCTTTAGGACGCTAAAGGTTCTAGTAATTCTTAGGAGCTTGAGACCACACGACAGTTGACTCAAGCTCACGTCAAAACTGATACTTTGGCTTCATTGGCATTATCTTATATTCATTGAAATGTTGTAAGGCTTAGCGCAACCTGTTCGGCAGTGTCGAGCCTATTCTATTTTCTAAATCATTACCAAGTTGTATTATTTCTTACTGCATCAACCCTCTTACATCTTACGAAACCAACATCACACAATCAAATTAAAAATGAGAAAACTTGTTTGACACACACGCGCTGTTTAGCAACAATTTCTGATATACATTTGAATCTTAATCCCTGTGGAGACGATACTTAACTTATCACTTTATTACTTGTATCTAGTGCACTTGCTAGAGTCTCATCTAAGGACAATAAGTTTTTGGTGTCGTTGCCGGGGATTGAAAGCAATAAAATTTATCTGAAATTTCTGTGAAACAGGGTGTTTTTAATCCATTTGCTAAGGCGTGCAAGAAACAAAGAAGTTCTTAACCTGTTTATGCGTAGAACTGGACCTCCTATTTTTCCTATCGATCTCGAGTTAGAGAGAACGTGTAGACGAAACAGAGCGGGAGCTCGACGTGCTAGACAGAGAGAAAGACAACGAGAGAGAAGAATGGCTGGAAGGGTACCACCCGAACAACCAGTTCAACCAAACCAAGAAGAATAAGGAGAGAATAACAACCCTCCTGTTATGCGAATCAGAGATTATTCGAGGCCAACCACATGGGGACATTCATCATGTATCGTGTTACCCAACGAGGGGAACAACATGTTTGAAGTGAAGGGGTCCATGATACAGATGATACAGGCCTCCGTACAATTTAATGGGTTTCAATCTGAAGGTCCAAATGGGCATATTCAAGAATTCATCACGTTATGCAACACATTCAGATCGAACAGAGGTGTTTTTGATGATGTGATCAGATTAAAGCTGTTTCCTTTTTCCCTGAGGGATAAAGCGAAGAATTGGCTAAGAAATTTACAGCCAGGAACAATCACAAGTTGGGAAGAGATGGCACGAGCTTTTCTGATGAAATATTTCCCACCCCGACAAGCCATCAAGCTGAGAAATGAAGTGTCTCGATTTATACAAGAAGAGGATGAGTCGCTGGCAGAAGCCTGAGAGAGATATAAAGAATTGTTGAGAAGGGTGCCAAATCATGGTATCCCTATGTGGATGCAAGTGCAAAATTTCTACAATGGTGTGACCAACATTTACAAAATTCAAATCGAATCCATTGCTAACGGTAATCCAGAAGATCTTGAACCGCATGCTTTGTATGACCTTATTGAGAAGGTAGTCAGCACAAGTTACAACTGGCACTCAGCCAGAAGTGAAGGGAAGAAGATGGGAAATGATGATGTTGTGTCTAAACTAACAAGTCAGGTAGAACAGCTTGCCCGACAGCTAGGAAAGATAAACGTGTCTTCGATACACAATGAACCACCATTCAATGACATTTGTGATTTTTGCGGAGGAGCTCATTTCAACATAAATTGTCCCGAAGATAAGCCAGGAAAGGGCACACAGGCTGAATGTGACTACACAGGGTATAATCAGAGGAACCAGCCTAACCGTTATTCTAACACGTACAATTCTGAAACCAGGAACCATCTAAATTTTGGATGGACAGGCCAACTAGACCAGCTGGGACAACCACGGTATCAAGACCAGGCAAGGTATCAACAACAGCAAGGAGGACAGTACCAACGGCAACCTCAGCAGCAATACAAGTAACCTGTGCCACAAAAGGAAGATGTCGAACCGGATATGAAAACAATGATGATGCAGTTCATGAAACAGACACAGGCATCGATCAAAAATCTGGAGACACAAGTTCACCAGATAGCCGCATCCACGTCAAAAGGAAATGGAATAATGCCAAGCAACACTGAGCCAAATCCTAAAGGCGACATCATGGAAATCACCCTAAGGTCTGGTAAGGAAACTCAACCAATTGTTTTGACTGATAAGAATGCTGAGTGTGCAGGAACGTCCAAAGAAGCTGAAAGGAAACAGGAACAGGCTGTTCCTAGTAATAAAGAAACAAGGAAGGCAAACCACGCAAGTAAGCCAGATCAAGAGGAGGAGGAAAGAACGTATAAACCACCACCGCCGTATGTTCCACCTGTGCCATATCCAACGCGTCTAATCAACAAGAAGTTGGAAGAGCAGAATTCGAAGGTGTTGGATACCTTAAGGAAGTTACACATCAACATTCCTTTCGTGGAAGCACTGGCACAGATGCCGACATACGCTAAATTCCTCAAAGACATCCTGTCGAACAAAAAGAAATTGGAGAACATTTCCATGATACAACTCAACAGAGATTGTTCGTCAATACTCCAAAACAAGCAGCAGCTGCCCAAGAAGCTAAAAGATCCAGGGAGTTTTTCGATTCCTTGTTCAATTGGAAAGCTAAATATTGAAAATGCACTATGTGATCTAGGAGCTAGCATAAACCTCATGCCATACTCTGTATATGCAAAACTTGGATTAGGAGAACCCCAACCTACTCGCATGACTATTCAATTAGCTGATCGTTCAGTATGCTATCCTAGGGGGGTTGTGGAAGACGTGCTAGTCAAAGTAGCAAAATTTATTTTGCCCGTTGATTTTATTATAATGGAAATTGATGAATACTTGCATGTTCCCATCATCCTAGGTAGACCATTTTTAGCCACAGGGAAGGCATTAATAGACGTAGGCGATGGATAATTATTTTTAAGGATTAATAGGGAAGAAGTCATCTTTAAGATGAACGAGGCAATGAGACGTGCAAATAATAATGATGACACATGCTGTTTCTTGGATGATTTTCAAAGTCTTTCTACTTTGCAGGAACAGAACACTTTAGAAACTTTATTGGGAGAAGAGGTGAACATATGCGAAGGAACAGGTTGTTCCATTGAATCCAGCTTACCGGCACCTCCTTTCGATCCTACTGTTCCTACTCATCAAGAACCACCGGAGATACCAACTGTGCCGGTGACTAAACCAGAACTGAAACCGTTGCCTGCACACCTCGAGTATGCATTCCTTGAACCACCCAGCGGGAGTCCGGTCATCATATCCTCAAAGTTAACTCTTGATCAAAAGGCGCAACTCATGGCGGTCTTGCGAAGAAACAAGGATGCAATCGCATGGAAAATTGATGACATAAAAGGAATTAGTCCTGCAGTCTATGTTCACAGAATCCTGATGGAAAAGGAGCACAAACCAACTATTCAACCACAACGAAGGCTAAATCCCCACATGAAGGAGGTTGTGAGAAAAGAAGTGATCAAGCTTCTCAATGCTGGCATTATTTACCCAATATCTGATAGTGTGTGGACAAGCCCTGTTCACATTGTGCCAAAGAAGGGAGGAACAACAGTAGTCCTCAACGAGAAAGATGAGTTAGTGCCCACAAGAACGATTACAGGGTGGAGAGTTACAGAAAGCTCAATGAAGCCACGAGGAAGGATCATTTCCCTTTGCCCTTCATTGATCAGATGTTGGAGCGGTTAGCAGGGTATGCTTTCTATTGTTTTCTCGACGGTTATTCAGGATACAACCAGATCGCAATTCATTGCGAGGACTAGGAGAAAACAACATTCGCATGTCCATATGGGACTTATGCTTACAGAAGAATGTCGTTCGGACTGTGCAATGCTCCTGCCACTTTTCAGCGATGTATGATGTCCATTTTTCATGACATGGTGGAGCGGACCGTAGAAATATTCATGGATGACTTCTCGATTTATGGAAAATCTTTTGATAGTTGTCTAAACAACCTCGAGCTGTGCTTGTGCGATGTAAGGAAAATAACTTGGTCTTAAATTGGGAGAAGTGCCACTTCATGGTCACGGGAGGAATTGTCACTGGGCATAAAATTTCAGAGAAAGGGATGGAAGTGGATAAAGCTAACGTAGAGGTGATAGAAAAGCTAGCTGTGCCCACTAATGTAAAGGATGTGCGAAGTTTTTTGGGGCACGCAGGGTTTTATCGCAGGTTCATCAAAGACTTTTCGAAGATTGCACTTCCTTTGTCGGCTTTACTTCATAAGGAAGCTGAATTCTCTTTCGATGCAAACTGTGTAAAGGCTTTTGAGCTCCTAAAGACCAAGCTGATCAACTCGCCTATACTGGAAGGACCGGACTGGGAGCAACCTTTTGAAATGATGTGCGACGCAAACGATACTTGTGTGGGAGCTGTCCTTGGACAAAGGATTGAGAAGAAGTTCCGGCCCATTTAATATGCAAGCAAGACATTAAACGAGGCCCAGCAGAATTACACAACTACCGAGAAGGAACTTCTTGCAGTTGTGTATGCCTTCGACAAATTTAGACCCTACTTAGTGCTATCCAAGGTTGTTGTTCACACAGACCACGTTGCGTTGTGATACTTGTTCGCTAAAAAGGATGCTAAGCCGAGGATGATCCGATGGTTATTATTGCTTCAAGAGTTTGATCTAGAAATAAGGGATAAAAAGGGAACGGAGAATGTCGCAGCTGGTCATTTGTCAAGGATTGATCACCAAGGCAGTCGGGAACAACCAGAGATTGTTGAAAGGTTTCCAGACGAACATCTATACACTACACAGTCTGCGCCATGGTTTGCCGATATTGCCAATTACTTAGCAAATTCGCTCAAGCCTCACAAACTGTCCACTAATCAGAGGAGAAATTTTTTTGCTGAAATTAAATATTACTTTTGGGATGACCCTTATCTTTTCAGGTTGTGCGCGGATCAAATTATTCGAAGATGTATATCGCAAGAAGAGGGACAAGATGTTTTAAGCCACTGTCATGACCGTGAAGCTGGAGGACACCATAGCGCTAGCAGAACTGCGGCTAAGGTTCTTCAATCAGGTTTTTTCTGGCCAACACTTTTTAAAGATGCCCATCTGTTCGTTAGCACTTGTAATGAGTGCCAGCGAACAGGCAACATCTCGGCTAGGAATGATATGCCCCTCAACAACATAGTTGTGTGCGAAATTTTTGACATCTGGGGCATAGATTTTATGGGACCATTCCCTACATCCTTAGGAAATAAATACATCTTAGTGGCTGTAGATTATGTGAGCAAGTGGGTCGAAGCAATGGCTAGTCCCACCAATGATGCCCGTGTGGTAGTAAAATTCCTGAAAAGGCTGTTTGCCAGATTCGGTGTCCCATGAGCGATCATTAGTGATCAAGGAACCCACTTTTGCAATGCCAAATTCGAGAAGCTGATGGGAAAGCTTGGAGTCTCTCACAGAATTGCCACGCCTTACCATCCACAAACAAGTGGATAGGTAGAGATTTCCAATCGTGAAATCAAAAGAATTTTAGAGAAAACTGTTGGCAATTCTAGGAGAGACTGGGCGAACAAGCTTAACGATGCTCTTTGGGCATATAGGACTGCCTATAAAACACCAATTGGAATGTCTCAGTTTAGATTGTTATACCGAAAATCTTGTCACCTTCCTGTTGAAATGGAACACAGGGCCTTCTGGGCATTAACTTTCTTAAATTTTGAGCAACAGGCTGTTGGAGATCAGAGAAGACTTCAACTCTGTGACATGGAAGAGTTCAGGTTGTTCTCATATGAGAATGCCATGAATTACAAAAACAAGACAAAGCTGTGGCATGATAGAAAACTCCAGACTAAAACATTCCAAGAAGGTCAGAGAGTCCTCCTGTACAACTCAAGACTCAGGTTGTTTCCTGGGAAGCTAAAGTCAAGACGGACGGGACCTTATGCGGTGCACAAGGTGTTTGGTCATGGAGCAGTTGAGATTGGCAGGGAAGGTCAGGAACCTTTCAAAGTGAACGGGCAGAGATTAAAGCCATATTTAGAAAACGATCACACAAGGAAGATTGATACCATTCATTTCCAGGACCCCCCAAGCCAGTAAAAGCACAAAAAGGGTGTTCGCTACAAACACCAATTGTAGCACGAGTAATTTTGCATTTTAATTATTTTAATTTAGTTAATTAGTGTCAATTGTAGTAGATTCATGTAACAAAGAACTGTGATTCGTAATAGGTATCTCATGAACAGGCACAGTGGTAAAACTCAAACCTTTTCCTAAAGGTGTAGTTTTACAAATGTACATGTTCCGTAGGGGAGCAGTCTCTTGGGAAAATTGGGCGGTAGAAAAAAATTATAAATCAGTAAAAGTGGAAACGTCCACTCCTATACCCATAGGCACTCTTACCGCCTGTTTTTCCTCGATATGATTGAACGGATAGGGTGAAATAAATTCCAAATTGAAATCATGACCGTTCGTCGCCCCTGGTTCCAATTCGAAAATACGCGCCTTTCTGCCAATCTGTCCAGGTGGCATACTCTGAATCGACCTAATAATGACAGATTGGCAAGAGGACGTATCTGTTTCCCCTACTTAAAGAAGCTCTATCTCATTACGGTCAGTCGTTCACCATACTTCTTTCTTTTCTTTGATAGTTCTTTTTATAGAAGCAGTTTATGCTCTGTGCCATGTACCATTGGAAAACCCTACTTAAACTAGAAAACGAAATGAGAACTCGTGATTCAGGAAAACACGTGAAGGTTGAGGGATCATCCAAGAGAGAAAAAGCGAAAGCAAACATGGCTGAGCCTAGCACTGTAGCTTTTATCCTAGACAAAAAGCTGGTCAAGAAACTCTCCCAGTTTAAAGACACAACGGTACAGGCTTATTATGAAGAGCTCGCAAAGCTTGATTTCGGACCCATCCGAACAGTTTGTTGGGAAAACCTAAGGCGGCTAAAGCTTGAGGATCGTGTGCGCGTTCTCATGAAGGCAGGACACTTTGAATGCTTCTTTGAAATGAAGGAACCTTCCTATCGGGAATTGACACTCGAGTTCTTGGCCACTTTTAAGCAAAACGTGGAGATACCCAATCCTGAGGAAGAGGGAAAGTTCAGCTTTCGACTCATGGGTCACTCCAAGCGGTCGTCGCTCAACCTATTCAACCAGATGTTAGGTGCTGCCGATGACGACGACCTTGAATCGGAAAGCTACAAAGAGGCATTCACCAAGACGCCAGATGTATTTGACCCTTCGGCTTTCTGGGAGTCAATTACGGGATAGAAATACTATGACTGTAGTGTGTCTAAGGCTTCCAATGTTGATGACTATGCAATCCGTTATTTGCACAAGCTAATTTCCGGCACAATATTTGCCCGTGAAAATCAAGCCACCATGCCACATGCAGATCTCACTGCCTTGTGGAGTATGGCAGTTGGACCGAGAATGAATCTAGGCTACTGGTTCGGAGAATACATCAGTGCTTTCTGCAAGAAGAACTCTTCACTAATCTGATGTGGGAGCATCATCACCAGGATCGCGAAGTCGATCGGAGTCTTTAAACCCGAAGACCACTCTCGTCTCACGATTGTGAATCACCCGGACCCGATTGACCTCAAAAGCCTACAGAAGATGCTATTCGAAAAAATGGTGAACGGGAAATGGGTATGGATGTCCGACTTTGTTACATCTAGGCAGATAAAAAGCCGAAAAAGGAAAAACGAACCAACAGTGTCCGTCTCATCAGATTCTGAACAAGTCAAGAAGCCAAAGGACCTGGACTTTTATAAGAAGTGTGCAAAGATTTCCAGCGAAGATATACTGGATCGATTCAACGCCCTGTTTGCCCAAAATCTGGCGAACCACGAAATGATATTCGCCCTGGAGCAGAAATACGAGTCTCAACAGGGGTCGATCGATATGCTCAAAACTATTTGTATTGAGGAGCATGGAAAGGAAAGTCCTTCTGGTTTTTCTGAAAAGAGTCCGGTAAGAAAAGTGCCTGAAACACCTGCTAGTGCTCATATTAATGCTAATGCTGGTACGCCCTCGAAAGAGGATGGCATTCCTGCCACTGTGGATAGAGAGGTTAACTCCTCTCTTTCCCAACCCGCCTGATCTGTCCAAATTGTCGTTGTCCTAGCATCTGGTAACCTCTAACACCCTTACTCTATCATGTTTTGCTCTGCATGAATATTTATGCTTTCACTTATCTACAATCTACTGCCGTGTTAATAACATTGAAGACAATGTTTGGTTTTCATTTGGGGGTGGGGATTGTGTATCACAATTTATGTGGGCATGACATGATAAATGATTTAAATTTTGTTTGTTTAATTAGTAATTTGATGTAGAACAAATATCCCTTGAGAATCTCTGTTGCATATATCCTCGGTAGTTATTGTGATAATTGTGTTCATTTTCTCTTCTGCCTATTTATTCACCATCTAGTAAATTGTTTTGTGTTCAGCGGGAATCAAAGAACAGACTGTGCATGTTTTGATATAGTAGTTTAATGTTACTTGCTTGTTTGCATTTTGTGTCCCCAAATCAGGAAGTTCCAAAAAATTTTGAATTTTTAATTCCTCTTTCAAAATTAGTAACCCTTGCCTTACTGCATTTCCCCAAATATAGTGAGAACTTGAGCCTAAGAATGCATCTATGGTATGCATTGTTTCTTTTCTGAGTGGGCCAGCGCTCATTATCTTTAGGGAGAATTTGCCTTGGTGTCCTGTTGAAATGGTGATTGGTTCTGACTCTCATAGGAGGAAAAAGGCATTTAGTTACCCTCTCCGCTACACAAAAGACACATGTGCTTTGCACTCCAATGATTAGGATAACCAAGTTGAGCCATGACCTGATTTTTCTGAAGAACCACGAATGATAGCCCTCTCCCTTCACTTAAAACTCTAAAACACCCTGAATTCTGTCTTATGCTTCGAAAAGATAATCGTTTAAAATAGAATCACGTGCTTAAGTTATACAGAAATAAGCGGTTGAGCAAATATTGCTTAGAAAAAGACTGAAAGAACTTGGAAATATAATGTGGGGAGGGAGGAACCTGAATGACTGTTCAAAAACGATAAAAAGAGTACTGGGTCATGAGGAAACAGGTTGTGTAGATAAGCTAAAAGGGTAACAGTAATCAATGTAGGCTGTGTAGTGTAAATAAATCACAAAAAGACAGAGTTCATACACTGAAATAGTCTTTCACTGTCAAACCTGGACCTAAGCCTTACATTACAACCTTTATAAAGTCCTTTGGACTATGTCTGGAGGAACTTTGACCTTTAGATTCGGGACCGATAGGCAAACTCGCACCCTAAGGGTGTGGTGTCTGAGCTGAGGAGTGAAATCACATTCTTTTTCCTATGGTAAGTAAATGCCATGCGAGAGTGAGTGAATTATTCCATTCCTTAGTAAGGCATGTCTGGCAAGTAGGTAGCTCTTTGTGAAGGAGGAAGTCTAAATTTTAAGATTTAAGGAAAGTCTTGAGCAAAAAGGACACAATGTTTACAACAAGCTTTAATTCGTCAATGAAATCTGAGCGTGCATCTGTTCATTTACTCATTACACAAAACAATCTTTGTTTTCCCTTCTTCACTCTCTGAAACAAATTTCATTCCTAACTCTTCTTCTGATTCCTTCTTACAATTTGTTGCTTGAGGACAAGCAAAGGTTCAATTTGGGAGTATTTGTTAGGCATGAAATTGACTACGTTTAACTTGATAGTTTTAAGGGATTTGGGTGTTATTTATGCTATATGGCAAAGAATAAGGACTGATTTGTGTCTTTATGAAAGATTAGTAAAGATAAATGCTAAACTCGCTGGAAACAGCTTGTTTCGCTACGGCCAAAGAGGAGTGGAGCCTTTCTTATGTCCAGCAGTCAAACGTCGAATTATCCAATGACGGACAGCGACAACTCAGAGGTGGCAGAGGCAGAGACAGAGCAGCAGGTGGAGAAGTGTAGAGGCGGCATTACCTGAAGAAGCATGATGACGTGAAGTATCAACCCCTTGAGTGTTCAAGGGTCAATGTATCTTTTATCATTTCATTTTATTTTGTTTTAGTTTTTAGTTGACTAATTTTCTGGAAAGGCACGAAGGTTGTACCATTTTTGCCCCTGTCTTTCTCCTTTAAGTGGGCGTAGCAAAGGAAAGATAGGGAGTTCGGAACTTTTATTAATTTTTAGAAGTAGTATAGTTGTCTGTAAAAAAAGAAAGAAAGAGAGCTCTAATGGAGTCTCTTAATGTTTCAAGAACTACCGATTACTCACTGCTCAATATGAGTGAGTAGTCTATTTTGAATGGGCACGGCCAGGCCGAGCCGATAATGTAAGTTTTGCATTGTTTTAATGAATATTAGTATTTTGTCAATGCTGTGATTGATGAGGATTTAACTTTCATGCCTCGGCATTTATGCATGTGTTAGATGGATGTTAGGACACTTCTTACATCTTCACTAATATCTCTATTAATCTCCCAACCTCGAAGCTGACCAGTTAGATGGTTGTGTCAAGGGTTTTCTTAATCAGAAATGCAGTTTTGTTGTTAATGCAAGAAAGAATGTATCTTTAGGACGCTAAAGGTTCTAGTAATTCTTAGGAGCTTGAGAACACACGACAGTTGACTCAAGCTCACGTCAAAACTGATACTTTGGCTTCATTGGCATTATCTTGTATTCATTGAAATGTTGTAAGGCTTAGCGCAACCTGTTCGGCAGTGTCGAGCCTGTTCTATTTTCTAAATCATTACCAAGTTGTATTATTTCTTACTGCATCAGCCCTCTTACATCTTACGAAACCAACATCACACAATCAAATTAAAAAGGAGAAAACTTGTTTGACACACACACGCTGTTTAGCAACAATTTCTGATATACATTTGAATCTCAATCCCTGTGGAGACGATACTTAACTTATCACTTTATTACTTGTATCTAGTGCACTTGCTAGAGTCTCATCTAAGGACAACACGTCTCCTCACTGTTGAACCAGTTCCCGACCTTCCTTTTATCCCATGTTCGTGTTCCGTCCATGAATAACTCGTAGACCTTTACCGCCTCTATCCCAGCCACACAATCAGATTCACTCACCAACGACCCACTTCTACATAGCTACGGATCCTTCCAAACAGAAATTGTTTCTCCAAACCCAATTTTCCATCTTATCCCTCTGCACAACATATCAATTGAGCCCCACACGCTCCTCCACACACATGTTACCCAATTTGGAGGAAAGGAAAGTATCATTGGGGAAATATTTTGCTTTGAAAATTCTACTAACCAAAGCATGAGGCTCGTTTATAAACTTCCACCCTTGCTTGCCCAGTAGTGATATATTATATGCATGAATGTCTTTAAAGCCCAACCCACCCTGACTTTTTAATCTGCTCAATTTTGCCCAGCTCAACCAATTAATGTTCTTCCTCTCATCCTCCTTCGTACCCCACCAAAATGAGTTCATCATTTTCACCAACTCACCACACATAGATTTTGGTAACATGAACACACTCATACAAAAGGTGGGGAGAGCTCGTGCCACAGATTTTAATAGAACACTCTTTCCCGCACTGGATAGAAACCTCATAGTCCAACTACAGAATCTGCTTTTCAACCTCTCCTTTAAGAATTCAAAAATTGCACACTTGGATCTACCAATAAGTGAAGGTAAACCAAGGTACCTACCAGTGTAAAGTGCCATCGTTACTTGTAACCTTGTACGAATGTCCTGTCTAACATTCTGGTGAACATTAGGTAAATACCGCATATCATGTAAATTTGTTGAAGCTCTCTTTGTTCAGAAGCTTTGATTTTTTTAATTCCTGACTTGCATAAACTCATTGGCCCCTGCTTCGACTGATGATATGTTTTAGACTTGGGTAGCTCTTTGTTAATTCATGACTGGTAATGACAAGTGAGTTTCTGCATTAGATTCTTTGTTTAGTTCATAACTATTAATTTCATTTACTACTTCAAATTTCTGATACAATATAACATTTTTTGGTTCCTTAGTTGAGTTTAAAAAAGGAAAGGGACATAAAGAAATTTTTTAGTTTTTAAACTAATCTTGACACAGATTAATAGCTTTTAAAAATGATGAGGTTTTTATTTTCAATTTACAAAGTTATTAGTTAAGAAGCTACTGGTGTTTTATTTGCTTTTTACCATTAAAGGGGTAACTCAACTCCTTTTGTACTAATTTGTGACTGTTTGTGAGTGCTATGATTTAGACTTGTAGCAGGTAAATACCGCATATCATGCTGATTTTTCATATTCATCATGGAAATTTTTTCCTATTTTAGACTATTGTGATGAAATATGGTTATCTTTCGGGGGATGTTGAAAATATTGACAAATCCTATGTCTTAAATGTACAAGCAAGCAGTGAGCTAGTGGAGAAGCAAGAGTTGCCTTTCACAAAGACATCATCTCTTTGGCAGTGCATTGGTTCCCTAGAAGTTTTCAAAGTCCCGCCATAAAAACCACACTTTAGTCCTTTGTTGGAAGAGAACGAGGCAACTCGGGAAGGATTTGCCATTGGTTATTTGGTGAGCTTTACTGGCTTGGTAGAGAAGGTGTCAAAGTTGACAATTAACAAGCCTAGAAGCGTTTCTTATTGCTATTTGGAAGCTCTTAGTGAGCTTGAAATGCATGGATTTGATGTTAAGGCAATGGTAGCCCGAATTAGCAATTTATTGTCTGTCAAAATTAGGGAAGAAGAGGTGAAGAACAAAAAATTGGAGGAAGAAGTTAGTGCAATTGCAAAAAATGATTAAGGAGTTAGAAATGCAAGTGGAGAAAAAAGGGATCAAAGTTTCTGAAAATAATAAAACAAGAGTTTTGTGTGTTTTTTTTGTCAATATTGATGTACTTTTTTATTGCTATTATTTCAATTGAAAATTGGGAAAAAAAATTTAGGTTTTCTACACAAGGTAGTGATTTTGAGATAGAGTTGGCATTGATGCAGTTTAATTATATCATTTGGCATCCATTTCTTTGATATTTTGTTTCATTTCTTTGATATTTAGCAGATATTTGTTTCATTTCTTTGATATTTAGCTGCATATTGATCTATGTTTCAACTCAAATTTATCTTGTATTTTCATCTTTTCTGTTCTAGATGCAGAACAGTCCCTGTTCCATCCAAATTTCTTTAGAAATTGGTGTTTCACAAGAAAATGAGAATGGATGGTAATTGTTGCATCAACCCTTAAGGTTAATTACGAAAACCTCTTAATTTGTTGCATCGTGAGGTCAAGTAAAGAGCTTAAAGTCTCAACCAAGCAAAGGAG
The DNA here is from genome assembly GCF_963576675.1 of Euphorbia lathyris. NCBI lineage: Eukaryota > Viridiplantae > Streptophyta > Magnoliopsida > Malpighiales > Euphorbiaceae > Euphorbia > Euphorbia lathyris. The sequence continues at coordinate 40,635,834 of NC_088912.1, read as the reverse complement.
TAAGCCAAAATAGTCTACGGTTATTTAGGAGTGAAGCAAGCTTGCGATCTGAATTGATAAGTTTTGAAAATCTTGTGCCAAAATACCCCTAAGCAAGCTTCGAGTTAGGATAATATTAAAATAATAATCATGTGTTGAACAATATGTGTGCACACTAAAATTATTAGGTAATGAATTTGTTGGATTATTCCATATTCTAGTGCCTTTAAAACTGAGCTATGGTGTTATCTTATCTATTAGTTGTATGTGTAGAAGATGCAAAATTGTGGGAGATTGTATACTCAATATTAGAGGTTTATTCAAATTATTATTATAATTTTTTTTTGTATAAATTTCACTTTTGAAATAAATTTTTTTATGTACTAAAGTGAGCCATCAAGCTTGAAAGATTCACTTTTTATATAATCAACCGTGGTGGGAGCTGATCGGACAAAATTGTTCAACTGTTTGCGGGTAATAGAAGAAAGGCTTCGGATCTTGTTAGTCTTTTATTGAATATTTCTCTCTTTACCTAATTGTTGTAATTATCATACTATTTATTGTCTTTTAATTTTTTTTTTAATAAAATGTTCCTTTCCTTTTAACTAAAATAAGAACTTGTATATTTAAAGCATATAATTATTACTAAATTATATTATTATAAAATAAAATTTCATATTTTTGTGGTAAGATCACAAATCCTTTGAGTTAAAGTTTTTGAAATCTTACCATTCATAGATTAATGATATGAGAAATAAATTTGTACATAACTAGTATTGTGCCCGCGCGTTGTGCGGGTGGATAAATTTTTTGTACAGAAATTTAACATTTTAATATTTTATAAATTTTATATCATTTACATACAGTGATATTAATATTTTGTTTTAAAATAATTTAAATTTACAAATTCTAAATAAATTAACAAACATACCTTTATAATTGCTTGATAATATTTAGAAGTTGCTGAAGTCATAATCTATTCCTTGTTGACATGTTTGCAATGGTCATTCCTTTCTGTTTAATGTATAATCTTTTTTTCTATATAATCTTGCAATTTAGGAGGGCGAGCCTTGGCGCAACGGTAAACGTTGTTGTCGTGTGACCAAGAGGTCACGGGTTCGAGTCTTAGGAGCAGCCTCTTGCCAAATAAATTGGCAGGGGAAGGCTTGCCCCCAGTACACCCTTGTGGTGGGACCCCTCCCCGGACCCTCGCTCAACGGGGACGCGTAGTGCGACCGGACCGCCCTTTTTTTTAATCTTGAAATTTAGGAGTGAAGCAAGCTTGCGATCTAGATTGATAAGTTTTGAAAATCTTGTGCCAAAATACCCCTAATCAAGCTTCGAGTTAGGATAATATTAAAATAATAATCATGTGTTGAACAATATGTGTGCACACTAAAATTATTAGGTAATGAATTTGTTGGATTATTCCATATTCCAGTGTCTTTAAAAGTGAGCTATGGTGTTATCTTATCTATTAGTTGTATGTGTAGAAGATGCAAAATTGTGGGAGATTGTATACTCAATATTAGAGGTTTATTCAAATTATTATTGTTTTTGTATAAATTTCACTTTTGAAATAAATTTTTTTAAGTACTAAAGTGAGCCATCAAGCTTGAAAGATTCACTTTTTATATAATTAACCGTGGTGGGAGCTGATTGGACAAAATTGTTCAACTATTTGCAGGTAATAGAAGAAAGGCTTCAGATCTTGTTAGTCTCTTATTGAATATTTCCCTCTTTACCTAATTGTTGTAATTATCATACTATCTATTGTCTTTTAAATTTTTTTTTTTAATAAAATGTTCCTCTCCTTTTAACTAAAATAAAAACTTGTATATTTAAAGCATATAATTATTACTAAATCATATTATTATAAAATAAAATTCATATTTTAGTGGTAAGATCACATATCCTTTGAGTTAAAGTTTTCGAAATCTTACCATTCATAGATTAATGATATAAGAAACAAATTTATACATAACTAGTATTGTGCCCGCGCGTTGTACGGGTGGATACATTTTTTGTACAGAAATTTAACATTTTAATATTTTATAAATTTTATATCATTTACATATAGTGATATTAATATTTTGTTTTAAAATAATTTAAATTTATAAATTCTAAATAAATTAACAAGCATACCTTTATAATTGCTTGATAATATTTGGAAGTTGTTGAAGTCATAATCTATTCCTTGTTGACATGTTTGCAATGGTCCTTCCTTTCTGTTTAATGTATAATCTTTTTTCTATATAATCTTACAATTTAGGAGTGAAGCAAGCTTGCGATCTGGATTGATAAGTTTTGAAAATCTTGTGCCAAAATACCCCTAAGCAAGCTTCGAGTTAGGATAATATTAAAATAATAATCATGTGTTGAACAATATGTGTGCACACTAAAATTATTAGGTAATGAATTTATAGGATTATTCCATATTCTAGTGCCTTTAAAACTGAGATATGGTGTTATCTTATCTATTAGTTGTATGTGTAGAAGATGCAAAATTGTGGGTTATTTTATTATATCTATTAAATATAAATTTGATTATATTAGATATAATATTTTTAATTTTCCTTTGTTGCTATTTTGACAACTCATCAAAGGCCTCTAAAACTCTACTCATTAATTTCTCTCTGCTTCCACTATTATATATAACTAACGTGAGTGCATGTGCAATGCACGGGATGTTCAATAAAAAAATTTATCCGTTTTTTTTTGCTTATTCACATTTAAACATATTATATTTGAAATAATTAATAAAATAAAATGATTTAAATTTAATATGTTAAAAATATTTTTTCATATTAATTAAGATAATTTTATTCATTATAAAAATTATACCTTGTCTTATAAGGATATTATAAAAAATAAAAATTTGAAAATTTATTCTGCTCTTTTATCTTTGTATGGTTATCCTGCTTTTAGTAGTTTCAAAATAAATTTTACTTTTAATTGTAGAAACAACATATAATTGACTATAGCTTTGTAGAAACAACATATAATTGACTATAGCTTAAAACAACAGAATACAGTACGTAGTTAAAAAAAATTCACATTAACCAAAGATGCTCAGATAATGATTAAATCCATAAACTAAAGATGCTCAGATAATGATTAAACCCATAAACTATTCAAACCCTACTCCGAGAAATCGGATCGCCGGCAAACTAACCGCAGAACTAACCGCCAATCAGACAGTCAACCATTGAACAATTGCTGAAAAGCCCCCTGAAAAACCCAAATCAGATAGGCAGCAATACTATCCTAAAAGCTGCTTGGAACCCAAAAAACATTATTAAAACAGAGAGACTTGGTGCAAAAGCTTTTTAGAGAGAGAAATATAGAAAAAGGTTGAGTCTTTAGTCTTAGTTCTAACTTCTCATCCTAAAAAAGGAAATCCAACAGAATAATTCAATAGTATTTTTTAGGGTAATTAATTTATTAGTCCCTATATTTTGACAAAACACACTGTTTAGTCCCTATATTTTTAAAAATACACGGTAAGGTCCCTAACCTTTTTCTTGATGAACTGTTTAGTCTCTAACGTTTTTTCGGTGAACTGTTTAGTCCCTGCCGTTAGACTCTCATGAAGATTCTGTTAGTCAATTTGGATTTGAGTCAAAATCTGTTTAAAATAAAAAGGTAACGCCTTAACTACCCTTTACCATAAAATCAAATATATAACCATCATCTTCATTATTTCTCATCTCTGTGTTCTTCTTTTCCTTTATTTTCCTTTCCTTTAGACTCTACTGCATCTGAAATCAACTTTCTTATTCTTGATTTTCTTCTTAATCATTCAGATTCGTAAGCATTAAGTTTGTGTTCTTTTTATGGTTCTCCATACAAATAGCTTCTTCTTCTAAATTGGATTTTAGGGTTTACTAATCATAATGCATGAACCAATTGGGAATTTCACAAGATTTCAGTAACAGTGCAACGAAACGGAAGGGAAAGGCAGTGAAGTTTACAATAATAACAAAATTAGCATAAACATCTTTCGTCATCACTGAAGCAGTTGGCAGTAAACATGAGTTGAGAATATGGAGGAAATTAAACTCATCATTGAGAGTAAGAGGATTTCCACCTTCAATTCGAACAGGAAGAGTAAGCGAGTGAGATTTGAGTCGATTTCTACCTTCAATTCAAACATGAAGAGTGAGCATGAGTGATTCGATTATGGGTTAGGGATTCAATCCTTTCTCCATTTTTTTGTGAGCACGAGTTGTGAGAGAAAGATATAGAGGTGTGAATTGCTTTTGACTGATAAATAGTAAAGGTAATTTAGTCATTTTCGAATTCATAAACGGTAAAAAATCTAACAAACAGACGGAAGGACTAAACAGTTCATCGAGAAAAAGGTTAGGGACCTTACCGTGTGTTTTTGAAAATACAGGGACTAAACAGTGTATTTTATCAAAATATAGGGACTAATAAATTAATTACCCTATTTTTTAATTGTCTAGACAGGCAAGTAAAATGAAGTTTACAATTAATAATCAATAAAGTTGTGAAACTTGTTGTTGATGATATTTTGCTGCATTTTATGAATAGACTGCATATAAGTAGAAACAAAAAGTTGAATATAATAGATAGTGATGAGAGAACTATCTATGAATTATAATGCAAAAACATTATCATCCAACATCTTCGGTCAATTTGCAAATAAAAAGGGAATATAATATGATAATGCTCATTGTTGTTGCACCATAAAATGAAGAGCATTTGAATATTTAAGATCTTGTAATTCCTACCTTATTCCTAGAAAAATAAATATTTCTCTATTATCCCTTCAATATAAAATTGTAAAAATCGCATAAAAAAGTAGCAATCTTAGTGTTGTCATCTTTAATCATTTATTTTATATGAAACAGTATGCTATTAAAGTATATCAAGTACAAATCATAACATATAAAACATTATTGTTAGTTAAATTAGTTTCTTATTAATGAAAAAAACTTGGTACGCTAAGGGAAGTAGGTTTTAACCTTTATAAACCAGCCAAAAAAAATCAAAGTTAGATTACTATATCTTCATGATAAGAGTTGGGGGCTACAATTGGGCAATCAAAATAAGAGTTCAACCCAGTGTATTTTCCACCTCCAAAAAAGGAACCTAAATACAAAAATTGTGTTGGACATCATCTCATACACCCTAACCTGGTTCTCCTTTAACCATGCCTTCATAACAGTAAACTAACACAATTTAAAAACAAAACCAGTGGATGAGCGGGTTCAATTTTAATAAGGAGGTTTCTAACTTTCTATCCATTAAAATCATCACATCAGCAGGAACTATAAGTGAAAACACATCAACTTACTCATAAAGATTTTAGTGTTCAACCAACAAATAAAAGAAATAAGATTTCCTCATTTCATAAAAGCCTATCATTAAATAATTTTATCTCATTACATCAGATGAAAAGAAAATTATCTATAGTTTAGGCAACAATGTTAAATTTTGGGTTTATGTTAAATAAATAAAATGAACACTTGGTGAAACAAAATCACTGATGCTAAAATGGTAGACCAAAAATTGAATCTTCAAATTACAAAGCAAACATAGATTCAAACCTGTATATGGATATAATCAAAACTCGAGTGCAGTCTGAAAACAAAATCCTGAGATCCCGGTGCTGATCTACATGATGGAAGAGTAATGAGAACTAGAAATCCATAATAGAAGCCAGAAAAAAATAACAAAATCAAAGGAAAAAAAACCCTGAACAATTAGAACTCGGAATAGAGGAAGAGACCGTTGAGGGTGGTTCTTCCCGTGAAAAGGAGAGATGGAAAGATCTAATCTGAATAAATATAGGTAAACACTGTGTGTGGGTATGGGACAGAAACCGCTAAACAGATCGTGAGAAGAAGAAATTATGAGGAAAGGAGTAGTCGTGGGAAGAAAAAACTGTATCGGAAGAAATCCTAAGTAGAAATTTGAAAAGTTAATCCAGAAAAAGGGGAAATATGAGGAGGTGGTTTTAGAAAGGGAGCCTAACTAACACAGAGTAGTGCTTTTGGTACACAAGGAGGAGAGAAATAAGAAAAATCATGGCAGAAATGAGGAAAAGTTGGTTTTCCTTTAATATTTACAAAAATAGTATAATAATTACAATTTTAAGTCAAAAAAACGGGATGCTTTATAAAGTAGCCATGTTAGTCGAAACTCTAAAATTGTGCCACATGAGCAACCATATTATCTTGCTTTTAGTATATATATAGATATAGATATAGAATCATCACTAAAAATAAGAAAGAAACTTAAAATGGTAATCATGACAAAGCATGATTTATAATTGAAATAAATTTCACTATAAGTATAATGTTCCAATACCTTTTTAATTATTTTCTTCAATACGTCTCCAACTTCAATAAACAACTATTGTGTGAAACTTTATATTTGTTCCTACAAAAAATGCATAAAAATAAAAAATTCAATCCATATGAGTTAGATAAATCCAAATTAAAAAATCAGTGGGCTTCACCAGGTTCTGAATTTGGAAAGTTAACCTAACTCCAATTAAACCTAATAATTGAGTTCATATAAAGCCAAAAATCCAAATTTTAAGCTTACCTATGACTCTAGCGGTCATGAGTTCGAATCACATTCGGGTGGGGTGGGTTAAGGGTTTTTTCTTCATCTTTGATGTAATTTTCCTATGCTTAATGTAAGTGCATTGTGCACAACTTTAAAAAAAAAGTTAGAGTTAATAATCGAAACAATTACACCTAGCAACTTATACTAAAGAAATGAAAATAAACAAAAATTTTATTACATGATTTATAATTGAAATAAATTTCATTGTAAGTATAATGTTTCAATACCACTTTAATTATTTCTTTAATATGTCTTCAACTTCAATAAACAACTATTATGTGAAACTTTATATCTATTCGTATGAAAAATGCATAAAATAAAAAATTCAATTCATATGAGTTAGATTAACCCAAATTAAAAAAATCAGTGGACTTCACCAGATTCTGAATTTGGAAAATTGACCTAACTCCAATTAAACCTAACAACTGGATTCATATAAATTCAAAAATCGAAATTTAGTTAGAGTTAACAATCGAAACGATTACACCTAGCAACTTGTACTAAAAAAAGAATGAAAATATACAAAATATTTATTTAGTCATTTTGAAAAAAAAACAAACAAAAAGGAAAACATAGATAAGGTAGCGAAAAGTGTGGAACAACAAAATTGAGAATAAAATAACTATTACATATGAAAAAAACGAATAATTACCTTCAGATACATAACGATTTCCTGTAATTTTTGACACATTTGTTTTTCCCGATTTCAGTTGTTTATGTGTCTTCTATTTCCATCAGATTTCTTCAATTGAAGATATCAAAGTCTAAATTCTCCCAATTTTTGAAAAAATGCTATTAATACAGTTTATCAATGGAAATCATTCCTAAATAAATCTGAATCTCTTACTAAAATAAGAACAAAATTATAAGATTCTATTATTTGAAGTAATAACAAAATTTTAAGATTCATTATGCCATTTTCCATTTCACATGACACAATGTAGATGACAGACATTTGTTTTTGTGTCGTCTGAATAGTTTTCGTGACAGTATTTTAACTTTATGTCATCTGATGGCGTAATTAAAAATGCGCTCGATTCTCAAATAATGTTACGATTACCAGCTTCTGTCATCCCAAAAGAACGCGATTTTGATGGAAAAGTCACTTAACCATCAGATGACACTGCGGATAAATGACTGTCATCAGTATACGAAAATAAAAAAGCGGCAACCAAATATTGGAAAAGTGGGGGATCAAAAACTCTTACTTTCATTTTAACGTGCGCCCAAAACTCAAAACCTAATTTCGATTCCCCCCTTTCTCTTTTCTAATTTCATCTCCTTTTTTTCAATCTCTACATCTTTTTTCCTCAAACTAAAGATCTCGAGATAGTTTCTCTCTTCCCTCCTCTCAACAAAGCTTTGATGGCAACAGAGCTTAGAGCAACCATGGTCGATTTTAATGGAGGTAAGGGTTTCCATATTTTGAATCCATTTTAAACTCTGTCCAAACCCTAAATTTTTTATGTTCTTCTTTTTCTTCTGAAACCCAATCTTCTACTTCATTATGGTCTCCTACCAGCGATGACATGCTCTTCTATCCTGAGGCGGTGGTGACTAGAAGGATACTCGGCGATGGTGGCAATAACTCCCCAGTACGTAGATTCAGTAGCTTCAACAGGTTAGGTTAGTTAATTTATATCTTAGTTTCTCAATTCAGCGATGGTGCGAATCAGCTGCATTAATTATGAGTTTCACAATTGATAGCTTACATAAACCTGTCGTATGACAAGTAAAAGGTCTATGGTTTCACATACTACAATGACGGTATCTATAGTTTCACAATTAGTCTTGCAAGTCCAACTAATCACAGCAACGTTTTGCAGTTCAATCCTTGTGAATATGCTTTCATAGCTGATCAAAGGACGTTTAATGTCTCCGATTTGCAGCTTTCGACTCAGCCTTTTTCGAGGATAACTCAAGAGTTTATTAAGTCTGATGTTGTCATTGAATGGGTTGCTAGAGAGGAGACATGTGAGGAAGCTCAATCAAATTCGAATTCTTTCTGTGGGAGTAATACTAATAGCTCCTACTCCGAAAATGGCAACGAATATCGATGTGTTTGCAAGGATGGATTCACTGGAAATCCTTATCTCCCACAAGGATGCCAAGGTAAGACACTACTAGAAGAAGAAAAAATGATTTAGATGGAAAATTTCGTCAGAGAGCTATGAAATTCCGTCGCAAATCGATTAAACTGCGACAGAATTACATGATGATCTTCCTTTTCCAAGATGTAATTTGTTTTTTTTTTCATCTGGACAGACATAGATGAGTGTAAGGAGGCGAACAAGTACCCATGTCAGGGTAGTTGCAAGAACATTATCGGGAGTTACACTTGCAAATGCCCGATTGGGATGCGAGGAGATGGGAAATCTGGCTGTCAAGGATTTCGAGTCACAGCTATTGCTGCAGGTTCTGTTTAATCCCCTTCATCTTCATGTTTTTTTTTAAAAATTTTATGTGATCGGGTTGCGATTTTAACCTTGATTGATATCTATGTTGCACGAACATTCCTTTTTACCTCTTTAGTAGCATTTATGCTTTTCGTGTTTGTATCCGTTTATGCTTTAGAAATAACATTTTCTGTGTATGATACAAATGACACTCCAACAGCTAGCTAGGTGTACAGATGGCTCGTGTACAGATGGCTCGTGTACACAATCGGGTTGGAACGATCTTAGGGATCGATTTGCCCAAGGTGACAACATCAGAATTTCTGAGCTCCAGAAGGAGATCCAATCGTTCAAACAAGGTAACCTCTCGATTTCTGAATATCATACACAAATGAAAACATTATGGGATGAGTTATTGAACTACAGACCTTTACCAAAGTGCTCTTGCACCCCTGCTTGTTCTTGTGCTGACATTAGTAATTTCAGATCCTACCTTGACTCTGACCAAGTCATTACCTATTTGAGGGGCCTGAATAGCGATTATCAGAACGTTTGCTCTCAAATCCTGAGCCAACAACTTTTGCTGCAAATTACACCAGTTCCCAAAAACCACAATACCAAAAATTTCAGCAGAACAACAGCAGGTTTAACCAAAAGAGGAACTCAAACAATCTCCCCATATGTACTTATTGTGATATGGAAGGCCACTCTGAAGACATTTGCTATCGCAAACATGGCTTCCCCCCTGGTTATGGCAACAGGAACAGGGGAACAAATTCAAAACCAAACTCGAAGCAAAACAGGGCGAATCAGGTGCAGTCTAATTACCAGAATCATAGTGAACACCATCAATTCACTGAATTTGAAGATGAGCATGAGTCCAGTCCATAACAAGGCGGATACAGCTTCACTAAAGCTCAGTATGACCAGCTGATCAACTTACTACCAAAAATAAAGAATGATTCTGGAGCAGGATCAAGTGGAAATCCCATCCAAATAGCCACTGCAAACAGCAACTACAAGACAGATGCACCTTATTCTGGTAAAGTTTCTTCATCCACTCAATTACTCATACATAGAAATAGTTGGATTATCGATACGGGGGCCACTGATCATGTGGTATGTGATCTCAAATTTTTTACCATATATAGAGCTGTGTCAAATTGTTCAATACAACTTCCAAATAACCAAAGTGTCATAGTCTCTCACATTGGTCATGTCAAATTACATCCAAAATTCACATTAATAAATGCCTTATATGTTCCTCAATTTAACTACAATCTCATATCCAGTAGTAAATTGACTCAACATTCAAATTTATGCCTATTCTTCACCTCACAAAACTGTGTCATACAGGATCTAGGGAACTCCCAGAGGATTGGCTCTACTAGCTTGAGAGGAGGGCTTTATCACCTAGACAAACCATTTCCCAAGCATTTGACTGCTTCCACCAAACGAGTAGCTTCTACTTCAACTCTTTGGCACATGAGGCTCGGGCACCCTTCAATTCAAAGAAGTGGCATATTGTCACAATTTCTTCCTTCCTTAGCTAATTTTCCTCAACACACATCTTGTGATGTCTGTCACCTAGCTAAGCATAAAAGAAATAGTTTCAATCTTAGTTGTAATAGAGCTGATAATTGTTTTGATTTGATCCATTTGGACATATGGGGACCCTTAAAGCATTCATTCAATGAAAAGCATTATTTCCTTACTGTTATTGATGATCATAGCAGATTTGTGTGGCTTTATTTCATGAAGTATAAGTCTGAGACAAGAGATGCAATTTACACATTCAATCAATATGCTTTAACTCAATTCAACAAGCAGATAAAGGTTATCAGATCTGATAACGGGGCAGAGTTTAACATGCCTGAGTTCTATAGCAAATTTGGCATACTACACCAAACTAGCTGTCCTGAAACTCCACAGTAAAATGGAGTTGTGGAGCGCAAGCACCAGGATATTCTAAACATCACTCGAGCGTTACTGTTTCAAAGCAAAATGCCAAACAGTTTTTGGCCCTTAGCAGCTTCTCATGTTGTGCATTTGATCAACAGGCTACCAACTAATGCAACCAAAAATTGCATCCCATACACTTTACTTCACAATCAGCCCCCAAATTGGCAAGAGTTAATAGTCTTTGGATGCCTCTGCTTTGCCGCAACTTTGAACAGGGATAAGACAAAATTAACACCAAGAGCAATCAAGTGTGTCTTCATTGGGTATCAAACTGGCACTAAGGGTTTCAAAGTGATGGACTTGCAGACCATGAAAATTTTTGTATCACGAAATGTCCAGTTCCACGAAACAATTTTTCCCTATAACCAAGACGAATATCCACCAAATCCATCCTTCCCCTTACCAAATGTATCCGGTGAATTGATTGATAATGATTCCCCAGAGATTCTGATACCTGGATTGCCAGAGACATTGCCTCTTAATGAGACAGATCCAATTCAGCCTGACATTGCAGATCCCATAAACACCAATCCCACTCAAGAAACACACCACAATCCCAATACAAATCAGCGTAGAAGGTCCACCAGACACAGACACCCTCCACAATACCTACAAGATTATCACCATAATCTCCTAAATTCCATCACAACTGCACCACTTCCCAAAATGCCTCATGACCTAAATAAGCACATTTCTTATAACAACCTCAGTACCAGCAAAAGGATTTTCTCACTTCAAATATCGTGTCAGAGAGAACCATCAACCTATGAAGAAGCTATCAAGTCCCCTCATTGGCGACAAGCTATTGAAGCCGAATTAAGCGCCTTAACTGCAAATGATACCTGGTCTATCACTCAATTACCTACAGGAAAGTGGCCCATAGGATGCAGATGGATATTCAAAATCAAACACAGGGCGGATGGTACCGTGGAGAGATACAAAGCCCGTTTAGTGGCAAAGGGCTTTACTCAGAAAGCTGGGATAGATTTCACATAAACTTTCACCCCTGTGGCGAAAATTACCACTATCAGAATATTTATAGCTCTTGCTAGCATGAACAATTGGTTCCTTGAACAGTTGGACATCAACAATGCGTACTTGCATGGTGAAATTAGTGAAGAGGTATACATGAAGGTTCCACAGGGCTGTTTAGTTCCTAATTCTCACTCCAACCTAGTTTGCAGGCTCCACAAATCCTTATACGGGTTAAGACAGACGGGGAGGCAGTGGAATTACAAGCTCAGCACTGCACTAAAGGAGTATGACTTCACTCAAGCTACCGCCGATCCATCCTTGTTCATTAAAGCTAGTAATGGAAAGTTCCTAGCAGTCTTGGCATATGTAGACGATCTAATGGTGGCAAGCAACTGCAAAGATGAGGTACAATCAGTTAAATCTCATTTACATGCCTTATTTAAAATTAAGGACCTTGGCCCTTTGCAATATTTCTTGGGATTCGAAATTGCCAGAACATCGAAAGGGATCCACTTTAGTCAAAGGAAATATTGTCTTGAGCTGTTACAAGATCAGGGATTCTTGGGATCGAAACCCGTCCAAACACCAGCCACCCCTAACTTCAAACCAGCACCTACACCAGTCCTACTACATGATATACCTGCCTACAGACAACTCATTGGGAAACTATTGTATCTCACACATTCAAGGCCAGAAATTTGTTATATAGTGCACCAATTGAGCCAACATCTAAACACCCCAACTCAAGATGATCTACACAGGGCACACAGGGTGTTAAGATACCTCAAAAACTCACCTGGGCAAGGCCTATTTTTCCCAGCAGCTGGGCAAACTAAACTTAGAGCATTCACTGATGCTGACTGGCCATCGTGCCTCGAAACCAGAAAATCAATAACTTGCTTCTGCGTGTTCCTTGGGGACTCCTTAATCTCTTGGAGGTCGAAAAAGTAGTCTACGGCTCAAGGAGTTCATCGAAAGATGAATATAGGGCGATGGCCACATTAGTATGCGAGCTTCAATGGCTCATTTATCTGCTGCGTGACTTCATCATCCCACATGCATGGCCAGCAATACTTTTTTGTGATAATCAAGCTGCACTACATATAGCGCACAACCGTGTTTTTCACGAAAGAACCAAGCACATTGACATTGATTATCACATTGTGCGTGAAAAACTGCAACAAAATATTGTTCACTTACTTCCTATCAGGTCAAAATGACAACTTGCAGACTTATTTACCAAAGCTCAACACTTACCAGAATTTACAACGCTCAAGAACAAACTAGGCCTGTTGAATATCTACATGCCTAGTTTGAGGGGGGCTGATACAAATGACACTCCAACAGCTGGCTAGGTGTATAGATGGCTCATGTACACAATTGCTACTTATTTTGTTTTTGTCTATTTGTGTAGAAATAACCGTTTGATGTACAGCTGTAATACCTTTATCTTTTGTGTGCGTGTCTCTAGTTTTTCCAATACCTGTACATATATAGCACTGTATTTACAGTCATTGGCATTGAATGAAAGGAATACAACCTTCATCTTTCATCTCCTCTTCCTTGAGTTTTTATATGAGTGTACATCTCCGTATCTGTGCAATATACACTTAATGTTGGAACAGAGTTGCTGAATCTGTAGCCTTGTTTCTTGCAGTTGTGGGAGCAGTATTGCTTACAATGATCATTGCTATGCTCATATTGATAATGTACAAAAGGCGTCGAAAAGAGACCAACTTTTTTCGAAATGGAGGCATGCTGTTGAAGCATCAAAGAGTCAGAATCTTCACTGAAGCAGAACTGGTAAAAGCCACCAAGAATTATGATGAAAGTCAGCTTCTCGGTGAAGGTGGATTCGGTTACGTTTACAAAGGAATATTAGCAGATGGCACACAGATTGCTGTAAAGAAGGCTAAAGACATAAGCAAGGCTCAAATAAATCAAGAGTATCAACAAGAAATTGGGATTGTTTCACAGGTTAACCATAAAAATGTGGTGAAAATATTAGGCCTATGCTTGGAAACAAAAGTACCATTATTGGTTTATGAATTCATCTCAAATGGAACACTCTTCCAACATATCCATCACAAAAAGCCTCAAGCTTTAGCAAATTGGAAAAACCGATTACGCGTCGCGGAAGAGACTGCACTTGCTCTTAACTATCTGCATTCTTTAGCAGACCCTCCGATCATTCACGGAGATGTCAAGACATCAAACATTCTATTAGATGATACTTATACTGCAAAAGTATCCGATTTCGGAGCTTCAGTGCTAATATCTCCAGGAGATTCTGATATGGCTTCGAAAATCAAAGGAACATTCGGTTATTTGGATCCTGAGTACCTTATGACCGGTTGTTTAACAGAAAAGAGCGATGTCTATAGCTTCGGAGTTGTTCTTGTCGAGCTTTTAACAGGAGAAAAGCCGAATTTTATGGCAAGAAGTGGAGAAAAGAGCAACGTTATTCAGTACTTTATTTCATCAATAGAAAGTCATGATCTTGATCAACTAGTATGTTTCGGAGTTGCGAATGAAGACGAAATGGAAGAGATTGAAGCATTTGCGGAGATCGCGAAGCAATGTCTATGCAGTAGTGGCGCGAAAAGGCCAACGATGAAAGAAGTTGCAGATGAATTTGGAAGATTGAGAAAGTTGAATGAGAGAAGTAGATGGAATCATGATAAGAAAAGTGAAGAAGAAACTGAACATTTATTAGGTGAATCATCTTATGATTCCATTCATGTTGAAAATCTTAACCAACATGATATTTATAGTCTTGAGATGGACTTATATCCTGCTTATAGCATTTAAATTTTTCTGTTTAATTTGTGTTAATCATCCCAATTTCTGGGTTTCAATTGTTTGACTTGTGTGTAAATAACATTGTATTGTGTTAGTAAAATAAAACCTCAAATTCTTTGACATTTCACTTAAAGTTTAGAATTCTAACATATAGATTAAACTTTATTTGAGGGATAGTGGTGTTTGATACTTTAAAGTTCACTTAAAATAAAAAAAATTAGTAATAGTATTCTAAATTTTTTATTTAAAAAATAATTTATATACAATTTAAAAGAATTAAATATGGGTAATTTATTTTTATAAAAGCCATGGTCAAAGAACCAAAATAGATAAATGGTCGAGAGTTAAAAGATTCAATCAAAATTTAAAAATTCTTGTGCAAAATTATATTTTTATTCATATGTAATATTATAACATAAGTGAAATATTAGTAATATTACTCCCTAGCTTTTAATAACGGTAGTTATTTTCTTATCGCTTATTAAGAATTAAGTAATTTTTTTAATATCAATTCATGATGTTTTGGAATATCAAATTGTTTATTCAATATGATAATTTAAAAATATAAATATATATTTTTTAAACTATAGCTATTATTATTATTAATATGTAATGTAATAAAATAGTAGAGTATATATTTTATAGGGAAATGTATAAAAATAAATCATGTAGTTTGGCCGATTTGTAAAGACATTATCTATGGTTTAAAAGTTTATAAACATGAGTTTTGTGCTTTGTGAAAGTTGCAGATATAGGATATGTGAATTAATTTTTCAATCAAACAATATTTGTGGTTTAATTAATTTGCAAACTCAGACCTCGTATTTTGAGTAATTTGCAAAGTCAGTCTTTTTAATTGCTCGAAATTGTTCCATTTTGGGGTAAATAGTCATGATAATAATTTTTGACAGAATGACTGAGTTTGTAAACTCCACGAATCATAGAACCCCTATTTGCGATCTTTTAAACTATGGGGACTGTAACCATAAGGTTTATTTTTGTACTTTTTTCTATTTTATAATTATATTTAAGTTATATAATTTACTACACTTTTAAATTTTATTTTATGTATATTTAAAATTTTAAAAAAATAAAATTTAATATATTTTAAATTTTTAAATTTTATTGAAATACAAAACAAAAGTAAAAAATTACTACTAAATAATATTTAAAATATCTAATTTGTACTATACTGTATAATATTAATAGTCACAAAGCTAGTCTAATGGTTGTGTTTCGAGGAGAAGACTCACTCTGATTAAATTAGTCACATTGACCATGCCTCAATATATATATATATCTCGATTTTCCCCTATAGTGTTAGGGCAATGGAGTTATGGTCACATTGGTGGTGAAGTAGTTGTGCAAATGTCTTTCTATCTCTAGGGAATTAATAGTAGTTAGTTAAGATCAATCCTCTTAGAGCACCTCCAACCCTCACCAAATGAGGTTGAAATGCTATTTTGGTGATGGTTGGCTCCAACCACCACCAAATCTCTACACCCAAATAGTCTAGAGATTAGAAATAAACCAAATTTGGTTGATTTTGGTTTCCACCAAATTGGTGGAAACCAAAATTTTAATAATATATAAATATATTTATTTGTTTGTTTAAAAAGAATAAAATATTAGTAAAAGTGTTATGTAGAGTGGAATAAAGTAGAGAATATTTTTTTGTGTAATAAATGGTGTGGTATGTTAGAGGAAAAATAAGATTTGATGTTTGGAAGATAGAAAATTAAGATAAAAACAGCGTAATGGGTTGGAGATGGCCTTAAGAGGATGTGACATCTTTCGAGGCCCTTTCTTTTACCTTACTAGACTAGTCATCCCAGTGAGGAACGATCCTTTGGTTTTATATTTCTTCAAAAATCGTCAATGAGTATAGAATCTCTCCTTGGTAATTGACCAAGGCTTTTTTCTTATATTATGAATGCCTTCTTTTTTTTTTTTTTTTTTTGAAGAAAAACAAAAAAAAATTAATAATCAAGATCA
This sequence comes from Euphorbia lathyris, assembly GCF_963576675.1. Lineage (NCBI taxonomy): Eukaryota > Viridiplantae > Streptophyta > Magnoliopsida > Malpighiales > Euphorbiaceae > Euphorbia > Euphorbia lathyris. The sequence goes on along the minus strand of NC_088912.1, from coordinate 40,619,122 downwards.
GAATCCTTACATAAGCTGCTAACGAGCCAATGAGGAACAGTAGAAGAAAAATAGTTAGCATTGGAAAGAGCATGTCTTGCCATAACATGAGCAGCTCCATTCGCTAATCTAGGAACATATGTCACTTTGTAATCTTGACATTGAGATAATAATTCACGGCACTCCTGAATAACAACACCAAATTCCATTAGATCACATTTATCGGAGTTTACACTATCACCAACCGCCTTAGCATCCACTTCAAAGGAGACATTTGAATGACCGGGTGAAAAAACCCAAGCCAGACCCTGTTGTTGAAATACCTTTCCACATAATTTTGATTTGACAAAATTGTTTAAATATAAATTATAACACATATCCTAAACACACTAAGTTTAAATGCTTTGATTTATTCTACTAATGTGTTTGTTCAATGTTGAGTATAAATGTTATAAGTCATAAGGATTGGAAGGCCCAAGCCCAATACGGAAACCAAGGCCCAAGTCAAACAACTCAGTACACTCGGCCCGCGTATGTCAAGACGCTGCCGTTTTTGTTCAAAACGCAACTCAGCAATCGGAAGGATCTAGAAGACCTTCGGGAACAACTTCAAGATGAAGCTGCTGAGTAGTCTCGACAAAGCGTACAAGACAGCAGCTGGCAAAGGAAAACTTCCAGACAAAGTGTTTCCTCTTTTGGCAAAGTTCAGATGACACAGTATGCTGTCCAGTTGACTTTACCATAAAAGGAGAGACCATCTGCTGTGCTGACCGAGGACAGAAGATACACGATTATGATTGGCCGAGAGCTCTGTGCAAGTCAGGATGACAACGACATATAGCCGTTTCCCTCCAATGGTTATTTCGAAATTCAAAATGACCGAATGACCAGACGTCTCTATAAATAGTGCCATCACAAGCTTCACAATACACAGAACTTGATCAAGCCATTACGCTGACCAAATCTCTACAAGTTCTGCAAGCAAGAAGCAAAGCAAATTTCTTACACTACATTTTCATATTTGTGTAAAAGTCTAGAGTGATTGTAAATCGTCTAAAGTGTCTTAGCACATCTTTGTATTAGGACAAAACACTTATCATTTCTAGAAATAGAAAGGAGAGGCTGAGTACTCGGTTTTAAGTACTCAGCGGAGAGATTAGGATTGAGTAGAAGTATAGAGGAAGGTACTCTTGTCATACTCAATTGCTGATATTGTAAAAGGTTTGAGGCTCTACCTTTAAAGAGCTCAGTAGAGGATTCGAAATCTCGAAAGTGTTCCGGGGACAGGACGTAGGCTTAGAAGAAGCCGAACCTGGATAAATCTGCTGAGTGAAGTATTTCTAAACCTTAACTCCTAATTTATATTGCTTGCTTTAAATAATCAAAACTGACCAAGTAAAGAGGTCAAGTTGAGTTGTGCGCGTTGAACGTCTGAGTTCAGGAATAGACTCCAAGCGTTATCTCCTGACTCAAGCTGAGGAACTGACCTAGTCACCTGTTGACTAAGCCAGTATCTTGCTGTTTACTCAGCGCCGCTGTTCAAACCTTTTTCTTTAGAGAAAGAAGTCTGCCTAAATTGCGAAAAAAGTTTAAACAGTTCCTAACCCCCCCTTGGAACTATACTTGCAACTAAACAAGGGACCAACAAGTGGTATCAGAGCCTAAAAGCTCACTTTAAAAGGTCTAACAACCTTGAGTTGATCCCTACCATGGGCGAAAACAGCACTCGGTTTCTCCCTGTAAACCAAACAACTCAAATACTGCCTGAGGGGCTGTCCATTACTAGGCCTCCCCTATTCTTCGGGTCAAACTATACCTTCTGGAAGAATAGGATGAAAAACTTCATTCAGGCTACAAACATGAGTGCCTGGCTATCTATAGTCCAAGGGCCGTTTGTACCTGTTGAGGTTGTGGCTGGCCAAACAGTTATAAAAGCTGAGGCCAAATGGACAGAGGATGATCTTAAGAAGCTTCAAAACCATGCTTCGGCTATCAATATGCTTCACTGTGCGCTCGATGCTGCAGAATATAACAAAATCTCAGGTTGTGAGTCGGCACAGGAGATCTGGAAGAAGCTGGAAGTCACCTACGAGGGAACAAACAAAGTAAAAGAATCCAAGGTGAATCAGCAGATGAGACTGTACGAGCTGTTCGAGATGAACAATGATGAGGGCATTTCAGACATGAACGCAAGGTTCACCAACATCATTAATGAGCTCAAGAGACTTGGGAAAATCTTCACTGAGGAAGAACAAGTCAAAAAGATACTCAGGAGTCTTCCAAAAGACTGGCAAGCAAAGAAGACAGCAGTTGAGGAAGCTCATGATTTAACCACCTACAAATATGACGAACTCATCGGTTCATTGCTGACCCATGAGATATCCATGAAAAACTTTGAGGTGAAGGAAAAATCTGATGACAAAAAGCAGAAGTCACTTGTCATGAAGGCTGACTCCACTGACAGGAGTTCAACTGATGATGAGGAGATGGCCATGTTCACAAGAAAGATGAAGAGGCTGTTCAGGAAGAACGACAAATATTCTAAAAAGCCTTACAAAAAGTTTGATAAGTATAAGGCTGACTCAAGCGACAGCAAATACAGAAAGGACAGCTCAAAGCCCATTACATGCTTTGAGTGCCATCAAGCTGGCCATATTAAGTCAAACTGCCCCACGCTGAGGAAAGACAAGAAGAGTGGGAAGAAGGCAATGGTGGCTACTTGGAGTGACAGTGATGAATCTTCATCAACAGAAACTGAGGCCACCGAGTCAGCGAAGATATGCTTTATGGCTGACGAACTTGCTGAGCCATGTGTCTCTGAGCATGCTGACCTATCCATCGCATCAGATGATGAAGAGCAATCAAATGAGGTAATTTCTCTTCCCCAGCTCAGAAACGATATGGTTAATGCCCTGAGTGATCTCTATACACTTGTTAAGAAGTGTAATAAAAAGGTTAGAGCACTCAGCAGGCGCTGTGACGAAGTGGAAGAGGTCAAACTGAGTGACCTCAGATACCTTCTTCAGGACAACTCGACTCTGCATGATAATATGAAGATCATGCATGAGTATGTGTCTGAAGTCCAGACAGTTTCAAAGAAACTGAGGAAGGACGTCACAACCATCCAGAACCAACTAAAGGTTCCTAAGAAAAATAACATTCCTCTGAGAACTCAGTACCAAGGTACTCAGCAGAGATGGAATCCCCAGCGAAAAGTCCAGTGTGACTTTTGTGGGAAGTTAGGACACACTACTAAAGTGTGCTGGCACGCTCAGCACTGGGGTGCTGACAAGTCAGTAAAAAAACCCTAAACAGAAGGTCAGTTGTGACTTCTGTGGAAAGAATGGCCATACTGTCCATGTATGTCGCCATAAAATAAAATATGATGCTATACCTGTTGCACCTAACAAGTCAGGACCCAAAAAGAATTGGGTACCTAAAAGTAACTAGTTACAATGCAGGTAAGCCTGAGATGTGCCGAGAAGTCAAAGATGTGGTATATTGACAGCGCATGCTCAAGGCATATGACGGGTGATGAAACTCAGTTCATCACGTTTGAACGTAAACGAGGAGGGAGTGTAAGTTTTGGAGACAACAAGAAGGGTAAGATAGTAGGCTCAGGAACCATCGGAGGTAATCCTACTATTGAATCTGTCTCCCTAGTCAGCGGACTCAAATATAACTTACTCAGTGTAGCTCAGCTATGTGACAATGGGAGAAAAGTTATATTTGATGCTACTGGATGTAAAATATACGAGGGTAAAACTAATGAGTTAATTTTAACTGCCCCTCGGATAGATAATGTCTTTATGCTAGACTTAGAGAAAAAGTTTTCAAAAACTATGTGCTTAGTAACAAAGGAAGAAAATTCCTGGCTATGGCACAGGAGACTTGGTCATGTAAGCATGGACCTCCTGGCCAAACTAGCAAGAAAGCAATTGGTTGAGGGACTGCCTGAACTTAAATTCCAAAAAGATCAATTATGCCACGCTTTCCAAGCTGGAAAACAAACCAAACAATCTTTTCACAGTAAAAACATTGTCTCAACTAAACGTCCGTTAGAATTACTACACTTGGATCTCTTTGGTCCAGTCCAGCCGCTGAGTCTGGGTGGAAGAAGATTTTCCTTGGTCATTGTAGATGATTTCTCTCGGTATACGTGGGTTATCTTGCTGACCAGCAAGGATGAGACCTTTGAGACATTTTCAAATTTGGTTAGAAAAATTGAAAATGAAAAAGACCTAAAATTAGCTCATATCCGTAGTGATAACGGTGGAGAATTCAAAAACCAAAAGTTTGTTGAATTCTGTGAAGCCAGCGGCATTGACCACAATTTTTCTGCTCCTAGAACACCTCAGCAAAATGGGGTTGTAGAAAGGAAGAACAGAACTCTGGTTGAAATAGCCAGGACAATGCTGGATGAGCATAGGCTTCCAAAGTATTTTTGGGGAGAGGCTGTTAACACAGCATGCTACATTCTTAATTGGATACTTTCGTGCCTTTGGCTGTAGATGTTTTATTTTAAATACCAAAGATAGCTTAGCAAAGTTTGATTCAAAAGCTGATGAAGCTATCTTTCTGGGCTACTCAACAAACAGCAAAGCATACAGAGTTTTTAATAAGCGAACTCAAGTTTTAGAAGAGTCAATACATGTAGAGTTCGATGAAACTGACCCTGCAGGTAGATACCAACCGCTGACCGAAGATGATCCAAACTCAGTAACCATCGCTGACTCAGAACCAGCTACTGAGTCATTCACGAAAAGGCTGACCAAGAGTAAGAGTGAACCTAAGATTACTTTTACTGACCCATCTACTTCTGCAGAGATTGTTGAAACAGGAACAGCACAAGACATGAATCTACCCAAAGAAATAAGGATTCCTAGAGGGCACTCCGAAAGTGCAATCCTTGATTCTGCTGGGAATACCCTGATGACGAGGAATCAACTCAGGAAGTACCTCAGCAATGTTGCTTTCGTCTCAGTACAAGAACCGAAGAATTTCGCTGAAGCTGAGTACGATGAATTCTGGATGAACGCAATGCAAGAGGAGCTCGATCAATTTCGAAGAAATGATGTATGGGAGTTAGTGCCTCATCCAAAGAGTCAAAAGACCATCGGAACAAGATGGGTCTTCAGGAACAAGATGGATGAACAAGGAAACGTAGTCAGGAACAAAGCAAGGCTTGTAGCTCGGGGCTACAGTCAGCAAGAAGCAAACAAATGCAGACTGAGTTTGAAATGTCTATGATGGGAGAACTCAACTTCTTCCTCGGTCTTCAAATTAAACAAGGAAACAATGGCATCTTCATCAGTCAAGCAAAATATGCCAAGGAGATCTTAAAGAAATATGACTTGGAAAATTGCAAGCCAATATCCACTCCTATGGGCACTGACACTGTCCTCTGCGCTGATGAGAATGGTAAGTCAGTAGACAGCAAGTTATATCGAGGTATGATAGGCTCTCTACTTTACTTAACAGCCAGTAGACCGGACATTCAGTTTTCAGTATGCTACTGTGCTAGATATCAATCTAACCCTAAGGAATCTCATTACATTGCTGTAAAAAGAATCCTTAGATACTTGCAAAGCTCAGTGAATGCAGGTTTGTGGTATCCAAATACTCATGATTTTACACTTATCGGATACACTGACGCTGACTATGGACGAGATAAGCTGGAACGTAAAAGCACCTCTGGAGGATGCCACTTTTTAGGAAGCTGTCTTGTATCCTGGTTCAGCAAAAAGCAGGCGTCAGTAGCCTTGTCCACCACTGAAGCTGAGTACATTGCTGCTGGTCACTGTGTTGCTCAAGTCCTGTGGATCAAGCAACAACTTGAAGATTATGGTGTTCAAACGAAGACAATTGAGGTCAAATGTGACAACAAAAGTGCAATTGATCTGTCCAAGAACCCAATACAACACAGCAGAATGAAGCATGTCAGCATCCGACATCACTTCATTAGAGACTATGTACTCAAGGGTGAGATTAAGCTGACCTTTGTCCCAACGGACGAACAGCTTGCGGATATCTTCACGAAGCCACTGGCACGTGAGCAGTTTAGCATACTGAGAGAAGCAATTGGTATGTTTAATCCTCTTCAGTAAATTCCTGTGCTAAATGAATATTGAATGCTGAGTGAATTACATGCTGAATGATTTATTGTTTGCTGAGTATCTCATTGAAACTGACTGAATATACAATACTGAGTAAACTTGCACACTGAGTAAATTAGTTTAGAACTTGAACTTAAAATCATCCTTAAATAATGCAATAACCACTCAGAATATCAAACGCTTGACATTCTAAATACTGAGTGATTAATGTGTTAGCATAAATGCCAAGCACGCGTATAACCTAAGATGACGTATTCGCCGTAATGTGTCATAAATGCCAGGATCCTTGTCGGTACATGATCCCAAGGCAAAACTGACACATGGATTTGGTTAAAATTCACACCGTTCAACTTGTCTATAAATTATGGGCATTTCCCCATTTTTTACTCTTTACGCTTAACAAATTCTTAAGGCTAAGAAATTACTCAAATTTCTCTCTCTCAAATACCTCTATTCTCTCCATCTTAAAAGAATGACTAAGCTATCCTTCAACGTCTCCGGTGCCGGCCACCAAAAGTCCAGCTCCGATGAACCTTCACGAAACCCTTCTACACCGAGCAAGGGTAAAACTGGCCAAACCTCTGGCCAAGGGAAAGCTGTTAAGATCAGGACCTACTCAAAGGTCTTCGACAATGTACGTGAATGGAAGGTAGAACCCTCCAGATGGGTTTCGGAGCACTTTGTACAGAACGAACAGCCATTTGCTGAGTGGATTTCCAAGAATGAATGGACTGGGCTGTTCTCGGTCAGGGATGAGACATATCCTGACCTAGTGAGGGAATTTTACCACAACCTCAAGGTTGCCAGTGACTCCGCCGACTACCTGAGCACTGAAGTAAAAGGGAAAACCATCTTCATCAACCCTCTGTACATAGGAAATCTCCTCCAGCTCAAAACTGAGGGAGTAAAGCTGAGAAAGTCAGGAGATCAGGACAAGACCGACTACGTCCATACCTTCTGCAAACCTGAGGGTCACTCAGGAGAGATCTCAGCATCTTCGATGGGACAGCATCAGAAGATGGCTCACTACCTGCTGAGCTATTTCATTTACCCAAAGTTCAACTGCACTACATCAGCAACCAACTTTGAACAGTGCTTCATATGGCACATGCTGACGTACACCCCCATCAACATGCCAGTTTTCTTAGTTGCTGGGTTCCTACGCAGCACGGGTACAATGAGGTTGGGATCAATCATCACCAGGATCCTCATCGACCACAAGATTGACCTCGAAGGTGAGGAATCTTTCAGAGGAACCGAAATCACAGCTGCCTCGCTAAGGGCACTTAAATTTGGACAGCCCTTGAAGAAAGGAAAAGCTGCTGCTGCTGCTGGCCAAGCTGATCAGACTGAGGAGACTATTGCTGAGCCTAAGAAAGGGCGAAGAACTAAGGCCCCAGTTTCTCGCAAGAGAAAATCTGCTGAGGCACCTAATGTTGTGTCTCCAGCAAAGAGGCAGAGGTCAGCTGGAAAGTCAGCTGAGAAGAGAAGCAGGCAAGATGAGCCTGACACTGAGGAAGCTGCTGGGCTACCTCAGAAGAAGCAGAAGTCTTCAACACTGGCACCTCTCGACGTCATGCCGACAGATTTTATTGTACCGGGTGATTCTCATTTCACTCAATGCCAAGGTACTGATGCTGAGGAACCTGAGGTCCAGTTAGATGACCACTTCATCTCCCAAGTTGAGGAAGAACTTGATGGAGATAATACTGAAGAAGAAGAAGAAGACGATGAAACCAGCGGTCAGGATGACGCTGAGGAGTCTGAAGAGTATGACAGTGAAATTGAAGCTGAGGACGCTAACACTGGGTTAGCTGGTGGAGCTGTGCAGACTGACACTGAGTTAGCTGCTGGAATTGAGCAAGTGGATCAAGCTGACCAGACCCATACTAAGGAAAAAGAACCTACTCACTCAGAAGAACCTGCTCATCATACCTCTCCACCACGTAGAAGGCGAAAGCTGGTTAAGGCCAGTGAGAAAATGGTCAGTGAACCCCCTTTGCAATCACCATCTATTCCTGAACTTTTCCTCTCCAAGACAACAAAGGATCCTTCTACCGTCCAATTAAAAATTTTCAAACGGCCCTCAACTTCCTCTACTACAACGCCGTTGGAAAAACAAGCCTCTGTTTCTTCTCAACAGGAATATGCCGAGCATCATACTTCCACTACTTCAACCAGTCAGGTTGAACCGACCACTGCTCATGTTGTCTCCTCAAGCATGGTGCTGACTCCCCATCCTTCTGCCGTCAGCACAGACAGTGTTCGAGTTAACACCTCTACAACCAATCTCTCTGCCGATCACACAACAATTCCTCCATCTCAAGTGCAGATTGAGCAAACTCATCATGCCACTGACCAGGGTACTCCTTTCACACCCTTCTCTTCTGGTCATACGGATGTACATAGGGATGCCACTGAGTCCGGCAAGAAGCTCATCGACTCAGTGTAAGCTCTCATCCAAGATCTTCAACAGTCTGCTTCACCTGCTGCTGGATCCTCATTCCCAGAGACAACTCAGCTCTCCCAAGTCACTCTACTTCTTAACGAAGTCAAGGGACTCAAGGACCTGCTGAATGTCGTCTTATCATTTCAAGCCCAGCAAGCAAAGCAAGACTCACTTGCCAAGTTGGCAGAGATTCAACTGTCCATAATTCAACATCTGAACTCGCTACATCAGCAAGTCCAGAAGTTATCTGCTGTGAACACTGACTACGCCACTTCCTCAGAACTGAAGATGCTTTTTGCTCAGCTGCATACTGAGCAACTCAAGACAAATGAGCAAATGGTGTCCTATAGTCAGTGCTCAGTTGAGCAAATCAGTGAGGCTGTCAGGCTACTTAACCTGAACAAGCAAGAAATGGATACTGACGCGTTGAAGCAGAATGAATTGCTGTCCCTCGCACAACAATCCTTCAACCATATCCGTCATAATAATATTCAACGACATCACTATGACTCAGCACTTCTGAAGACATTCCACCAAGTCTTCGCTGGCCTCTCTGAAGCTCTCATCTGGCAAGCCAAAGCTCAAGCCTTCAGTGTAAATATGCTCAGTGCTGCTGATCTTCATATACCAGTAGAAGTCTCAGCTGATGGGGTTGCCATTTTTGATGGCATGAACGAAAGTGCTGACAAACTAAAAGAGCTTTCACAAGAACTTTCTCGTGCTGTCTTAACCGATGCGTTCAAGCTCCCTGAAGTTGACAAAACGGGGGAGAAAGCGCAAGCTGCCAGAGCTCAGCATGAGCGACGTCAGTACGAGCGAAGTCAGTCACAGGGCAAGAAAAAGAAATAGATAGACTAGCATGCTTAAGCCACATCTGTGTAACCCATTTTGTCTAGTTTACTTCTTTTGTCTATGTACTTGCTGACTTCTCTCAATATATATATCATACTTTATTTCCTGATTTCAATACTGAGTTATGATATATGCTTTTATAGTACTGAGTTACTTTGTATCTTCATCAGCCATACTTAACACTTATAATATTTATTGACTAAATGATATGCTGATAACATGTTTGACATCATACTATGATCTTATGAAACATTCTGATAAAGAACTCATTGAACAATAATTTGCTCAGCGCGCTCTGTATATCTAAAACTTCCGCTTAACACTGAGTAAATAGAATATGTAATATAGCTGACCTACACCTAAAAACTGACCTTAGACTCACTCATTTAAATTCTTAAATGATGCAATTAAAGCTAAGTAAGTAGTGCAACCCTTACGGGGGAGTTTGCTGAATGATATAAGGTCAACTATCATGGGGGAGCTCATACTGAGTGCCTTGCTGAATAGTTTTGCCAACATCAAAATGGGGGAGTTTGTTGAAATACCTTTCCACATAATTTTGATTTGACAAAATTGTTTAAATATAAATTATAACACATATCCTAAACACACTAAGTTTAAATGCTTTGATTTATTCTACTAATGTGTTTGTTCAATGTTGAGTATAAATGTTATAAGTCATAAGGATTAGAAGGCCCAAGCCCAATACGGAAACCAAGGCCCAAGTCAAACAACTCAGTACACTCGGCCCGCGTATGTCAAGACGCTGCCGTTTTTGTTCAAAACGCAACTCAGCAATCGGAAGGATCTAGAAGACCTTCGAGAACAACTTCAAGATGAAGCTGCTGAGTAGTCTCGACAAAGCGTACAAGACAGCAGCTGGCAAAGGAAAACTTCCAGACAAAGTGTTTCCTCTTTTGGCAAAGTTCAGACGACACAGTATGCTGTCCAGTTGACTTTACCATAAAAGGAGAGACCATCTGCTGTGCTGACCGAGGACAGAAGATACACGATTATGATTGGCCGAGAGCTCTGTGCAAGTCAGGATGACAATGACATATATCCGTTTCCCTCCAACGGTTATTTCGAAATTCGAAATGACCGAATGACTAGACGTCTCTATAAATAGTGCCATCACAAGCTTCACAATACACAGAACTTGATCAAGCCATTACGCTGACCAAATCTCTACAAGTTCTGCAAGCAAGAAGCAAAGCAAATTTCTTACACTACATTTTCATATTTGTGTAAAAGTCTAGAGTGATTGTAAATCGTCTAAAGTGTCTTAGCACATCTTTGTATTAGGACAAAACACTTATCATTTCTAGAAATAGAAAGGAGAGGCTGAGTACTCGGTTTTAAGTACTCAGCGGAGAGATTAGGATTGAGTAGAAGTATAGAGGAAGGTACTCTTGTCATACTCAATTGCTGATATTGTAAAAGGTTTGAGGCTCTACCTTTAAAGAGCTCAGTAGAGGATTCGAAATCTCGGAAGTGTTTCGGGGACAGGACGTAGGCTTAGAAGAAGCCGAACCTGGATAAATCTGCTGAGTGAAGTATTTCTAAACCTTAACTCCTAATTTATATTGCTTGCTTTAAATAATCAAAACTGACCAAGTAAAGAGGTCAAGTTGAGTTGTGCGCGTTGAACGTCTGAGTTCAGGAATAGACTCCAAGTGCTATCTCCTGACTCAAGCTGAGGAACTGACCTAGTCACCTGTTGACTAAGCCAGTATCTTGCTGTTTACTCAGCGCCGCTGTTCAAACCTTTTTCTTTAGAGAAAGAAGTCTGCCTAAATTGCGAAAAAAGTTTAAACAGTTCCTAACCCCCCCCTTGGAACTATACTTGCAACTAAACAAGGGACCAACACCTGTCTCAGCGCCACTGCCTCAGCCAAAGCCGGCGGTAAAAGGCTCTCAATAAACGTACTCATGACACCCACACAATTGCCACTATCATTTCGCAGCACTCCACCTGCACCACTCTTTCCTTCCTCCGTGAATATCGCCGCATCAATGTTGCACTTCAAACGCCCAATACTCAGCGTTATCCACCTGGTCTGCCTTGTTGTAGACCTTCTCCCCACTAGCTCAATCAAACCAGTCGCTTTTTCCTTCTGTAATTAGCACCATTCCTGGACATACGCCTGATTCCGTTCAACTGTAATTGTCGGTGCTGTTTCTAAACCTCACCATAATCGATTATTCTGTCTCTCCCAAATAGACCATAGTACTGTAACACATCGACATACTTCTTCCTGAGAATTAATTAGCGCAAATTGAAAGAATCAGTCCTCTACTCTCTCCCAGGCACCATTCGGTAAACATAATCTCGTTGCATTCCAACACCTTACCGCATCTGAACACTCCATAAGCATATGCCAGCCAAACTCAACTTCCACGGGACATGACACACAATGAATCGGAACTTCGATATGTCTTTCGAACAATCTGTACCGAGTGGGTAAGCAGTTGTTACCTAATCTCCAAATGAACTGCATGAGCTTTGGTGGCATATTTAATTACCAGATTGTCCTCCACTCATTTCCGTACTCATTCGTATCCTCACTTATCAATCTATAGCCAGACTTGGTGTTATAAAATCCATCCTTCGATAGATGCCAGATCCATCGATCCTCCATACTTTCAGAGGCAATAAACAGGTTATAGATGATTCGTGTCTTGTTAGGCATGAAATTGACTACGTTTAACTTGATAGTTTTAAGGGATTTGGGTGTTATTTATTCTATATGGCAAAGAATAAGGACTGATTTGTGTCTTTATGCAGATTAGTAAAGATAAATGCTAAACTCGCTGGAAACAGCTTATTTCGCTACGGCCAAAGAGGAGTGGAGCCTTTCTTATGTCCAGCGGTCAAACGCCGGATTATCCAATGACGGACATCGATAGCTCAGAGGTGGCAGAGGCAGAGACAGAGCAGCAGGTGGAGAAGTGTAGAGGCGGCATTACCTGAAGAAGCATGATGACGTGAAGTATCAACCCCTTGAGTGTTCAAGGGTCAATGGATCTTTTATCATTTCATTTTATTTTGTTTTAGTTTTTAGTTGACTCATTTTCTGGAAAGGTACGAAGGTTGTACCATTTTTGCCCCTGTCTTTCTCCTTTAAGTAGGCGTAGCAAAGGAAAGATAGGGAGTTCGGAACTTTTATTAATTTTTAGAAGTAGTATAGTTGTCTGTAAAAAAAAAGAAAGAAAGAGAGCTCTAATGAGTCTCTTAATGTTTCAAGAACTGACGATTACTCACTGCTCAATATGAGTGAGTAGTCTATTTTGAATGGGCACGGCCAGGCCGAGCCGGTAATGTAAGTTTTACATCGTTTTAATGAATATTAGTATTTTGTCAATGCTGTGATTGATGAGGATTTAACTTTCATGCCTCGACATTTATGCATGTGTTAGATGGATGTTAGGACACTGCTTACATCTTCACTGATATCTCTATTAATCTCCCAACCTTGAAGCTGACCAGTTAGATGGTTGTGTCAAGGGTTTTCTTAATCAGAAATGCAGTTTTGTTCTTAATGCAAGAAAGAACGTATCTTTAGGACGCTAAAGGTTCTAGTAATTCTTAGGAGCTTGAGACCACACGACAGTTGACTCAAGCTCACGTCAAAACTGATACTTTGGCTTCATTGGCATTATCTTATATTCATTGAAATGTTGTAAGGCTTAGCGCAACCTGTTCGGCAGTGTCGAGCCTATTCTATTTTCTAAATCATTACCAAGTTGTATTATTTCTTACTGCATCAACCCTCTTACATCTTACGAAACCAACATCACACAATCAAATTAAAAAGGAGAAAACTTGTTTGACACACACGCGCTGTTTAGCAACAATTTCTGATATACATTTGAATCTTAATCCCTGTGGAGACGATACTTAACTTATCACTTTATTACTTGTATCTAGTGCACTTGCTAGAGTCTCATCTAAGGACAATAAGTTTTTGGTGTCGTTGCCGGGGATTGAAAGCAATAAAATTGATCTGAAATTTCTGTGAAACAGGGTGTTTTTAATCCATTTGCTAAGGCGTGCAAGAAACAAAGAAGTTCTTAACCTGTTTATGCGTAGAACTGGACCTCCTATTTTTCCTATTGATCTCGAGTTAGAGAGAACGTGTAGACGAAACAGAGCGGGGGCTCGACGTGCTAGACAGAGAGAAAGACAACGAGAGAGAAGAATGGCTGGAAGGGTACCACCCGAACAACCAGTTCAACCAAACCAAGAAGAATAAGGAGAGAATAACAACCCTCCTGTTATGCGAATCAGAGATTATTCGAGGCCAACCACATGGGGACATTCATCATGTATCGTGTTACCCAACGAGGGGAACAACATGTTTGAAGTGAATGGGTCCATGATACAGATGATCCAGGCCTCCGTACAATTTAATGGGTTTCAATCTGAAGGTCCAAATGGGCATATTCAAGAATTCATCACGTTATGCAACACATTCAGATCGAACAGAGGTGTTTTTGATGATGTGATCAGATTAAAGCTATTTCCTTTTTCCCTGAGGGATAAAGCGAAGAATTGGCTAAGAAATTTACAGCCAGGAACAATCACAAGTTGGGAAGAGATGGCACGAGCTTTTCTGATGAAATATTTCCCACCCCGACAAGCCATCAAGCTGAGAAATGAAGTGTCTCGATTTATACAAGAAGAGGATGAGTCGCTAGCAGAAGCCTGAGAGAGATATAAAGAATTGTTGAGAAGGGTGCCAAATCATGGTATCCCTATGTGGATGCAAGTGCAAAATTTCTACAATGGTGTGACCAACATTTACAAAATTCAAATCGAATCCATTGCTAACGGTAATCCAGAAGATCTTGAACCGCATGCTTTGTATGACCTTATTGAGAAGGTAGTCAGCACAAGTTACAACTGGCACTCAGCCAGAAGTGAAGGGAAGAAGATGGGAAATGATGATGTTGTGTCTAAACTAACAAGTCAGGTAGAACAGCTTGCCCGACAGCTAGGAAAGATAAACGTGTCTTCGATACACAATGAACCACCATTCAATGACATTTGTGATTTTTGCGGAGGAGCTCATTTCAACATAAATTGTCCCGAAGATAAGCCAGGAAAGGGCACACAGGCTGAATGTGACTACACAGGGTATAATCAGAGGAACCAGCCTAACCGTTATTCTAACACGTACAATTCTGAAACCAGGAACCATCTAAATTTTGGATGGACAGGCCAACTAGACCAGCTGGGACAACCACGGTATCAAGACCAGGCAAGGTATCAACAACAGCAAGGAGGACAGTACCAACGGCAACCTCAGCAGCAATACAAGTAACCTGTGCCACAAAAGGAAGATGTCGAACCGGATATGAAAACAATGATGATGCAGTTCATGAAACAGACACAGGCATCGATCAAAAATCTGGAGACACAAGTTCACCAGATAGCCGCATCCACGTCAAAAGGAAATGGAATAATGCCAAGCAACACTGAGCCAAATCCTAAAGGCGACATCATGGAAATCACCCTAAGGTCTGGTAAGGAAACTCAACCAATTGTTTTGACTGATAAGAATGCTGAGTGTGCAGGAACGTCCAAAGAAGCTGAAAGGAAACAGGAACAGGCTGTTCCTAGTAATAAAGAAACAAGGAAGGCAAACCACGCAAGTAAGCCAGATCAAGAGGAGGAGGAAAGAACGTATAAACCACCACCGCCGTATGTTCCACCTGTGCCATATCCAACGCGTCTAATCAACAAGAAGTTGGAAGAGCAGAATTCGAAGGTGTTGGATACCTTAAGGAAGTTACACATCAACATTCCTTTCGTGGAAGCACTGGCACAGATGCCGACATACGCTAAATTCCTCAAAGACATCCTGTCGAACAAAAAGAAATTGGAGAACATTTCCATGATACAACTCAACAGAGATTGTTCGTCAATACTCCAAAACAAGCAGCTGCTGCCCAAGAAGCTAAAAGATCCAGGGAGTTTTTCGATTCCTTGTTCAATTGGAAAGCTAAATATTGAAAATGCACTATGTGATCTAGGAGCTAGCATAAACCTCATGCCATACTCTGTATATACAAAACTTGGATTAGGAGAACCCCAACCTACTCGCATGACTATTCAATTAGCTGATCGTTCAGTATGCTATCCTAGGGGGGTTGTGGAAGACGTGCTAGTCAAAGTAGCAAAACTTATTTTGCCCGTTGATTTTATTATAATGGAAATTGATGAATACTTGCATGTTCCCATCATCCTAGGTAGACCATTTTTAGCCACAGGGAAGGCATTAATAGACGTAGGCGATGGATAATTATTTTTAAGGATTAATAGGGAAGAAGTCATCTTTAAGATGAACGAGGCAATGAGACGTGCAAATAATAATGATGACACATGCTGTTTCTTGGATGATTTTCAAAGTCTTTCTACTTTGCAGGAACAGAACACTTTAGAAACTTTATTGGGAGAAGAGGTGAACATATGCGAAGGAACAGGCTGTTCCATTGAATCCAGCTTACCGGCACCTCCTTTCGATCCTACTGTTCCTACTCATCAAGAACCACCGGAGATACCAACTGTGCCGGTGACTAAACCAGAACTGAAACCGTTGCCTGCACACCTCGAGTATGCATTCCTTGAACCACCCAGTGGGAGTCCGGTCATCATATCCTCAAAGTTAACTCTTGATCAAAAGGCGCAACTCATGGCGATCTTGCGAAGAAACAAGGATGCAATCGCATGGAAAATTGATGACATAAAAGGAATTAGTCCTGCAGTCTATGTTCACAGAATCCTGATGGAAAAGGAGCACAAACCAACTGTTCAACCACAACGAAGGCTAAATCCCCACATGAAGGAGGTTGTGAGAAAAGAAGTGATCAAGCTTCTCAATGCTGGCATTATTTACCCAATATCTGATAGTGTGTGGACAAGCCCTGTTCACATTGTGCCAAAGAAGGGAGGAACAACAGTAGTCCTCAAAGAGAAAGATGAGTTAGTGCCCACAAGAACGATTACAGGGTGGAGAGTTACAGAAAGCTCAATGAAGCCACGAGGAAGGATCATTTCCCTTTGCCCTTCATTGATCAGATGTTGGAGCGGTTAGCAGGGTATGCTTTCTATTGTTTTCTCGACGGTTATTCAGGATACAACCAGATCGCAATTCATTGCGAGGACTAGGAGAAAACAACATTCGCATGTCCATATGGGACTTATGCTTACAGAAGAATGTCGTTCGGACTGTGCAATGCTCCTGCCACTTTTCAGCGATGTATGATGTCCATTTTTCATGACATGGTGGAGCGGACCGTAGAAATATTCATGGATGACTTCTCGGTTTATGGAAAATCTTTTGATAGTTGTCTAAACAACCTCGAAGCTGTGCTTGTGCGATGTAAGGAAAATAACTTGGTCTTAAATTGGGAGAAGTGCCACTTCATGGTCACGGGAGGAATTGTCACTGGGCATAAAATTTCAGAGAAAGGGATGGAAGTGGATAAAGCTAACGTAGAGGTGATAGAAAAGCTAGCTGTGCCCACTAATGTAAAGGATGTGCGAAGTTTTTTGGGGCACGCAGGGTTTTATCGCAGGTTCATCAAAGACTTTTCGAAGATTGCACTTCCTTTGTCGGCTTTACTTCATAAGGAAGCCGAATTCTCTTTCGATGCAAACTGTGTAAAGGCTTTTGAGCTCCTAAAGACCAAGCTGATCAACTCGCCTATACTGGAAGGACCGGACTGGGAGCAACCTTTTGAAATGATGTGCGACGCAAACGATACTTGTGTGGGAGCTGTCCTTGGACAAAGGATTGAGAAGAAGTTCCGGCCCATTTAATATGCAAGCAAGACATTAAACGAGGCCCAGCAGAATTACACAACTACCGAGAAGGAACTTCTTGCAGTTGTGTATGCCTTCGACAAATTTAGACCTTACTTAGTGCTATCCAAGGTTGTTGTTCACACAGACCACGTTGCGTTGTGATACTTGTTCGCTAAAAAGGATGCTAAGCCGAGGATGATCCGATGGTTATTATTGCTTCAAGAGTTTGATCTAGAAATAAGGGATAAAAAGGGAACGGAGAATGTCGCAGCTGGTCATTTGTCAAGGATTGATCACCAAGGCAGTCGGGAACAACCAGAGATTGTTGAAAGGTTTCCAGACGAACATCTATACACTGCACAGTCTGCGCCATGGTTTGCCGATATTGCCAATTACTTAGCAAATTCGCTCAAGCCTCACAAACTGTCCACTAATCAGAGGAGAAATTTTTTTGCTGAAATTAAATATTACTTTTGGGATGACCCTTATCTTTTCAGGTTCTGCGCGGATCAAATTATTCGAAGATGTATATCGCAAGAAGAGGGACAAGATGTTTTAAGCCACTGTCATGACCGTGAAGCTGGAGGACACCATAGCGCTAGCAGAACTGCGGCTAAGGTTCTTCAATCAAGTTTTTTCTGGCCAACAATTTTTAAAGATGCCCATCTGTTCGTTAGCACTTGTAATGAGTGCCAGCGAACAGGCAACATCTCGGCTAGGAATGATATGCCCCTCAACAACATAGTTGTGTGCGAAATTTTTGACATCTGGGGCATAGATTTTATGGGACCATTCCCTACATCCTTAGGAAATAAATACATCTTAGTGGCTGTAGATTATGTGAGCAAGTGGGTCGAAGCAATGGCTAGTCCCACCAATGACGCTCGTGTGGTAGTAAAATTCCTGAAAAGGCTGTTTGCCAGATTCGGTGTCCCATGAGCGATCATTAGTGATCAAGGAACCCACTTTTGCAATGCCAAATTCGAGAAGCTGATGGGAAAGCTTGGAGTCTCTCACAGAATTGCCACGCCTTACCATCCACAAACAAGTGGATAGGTAGAGATTTCCAATCGTGAAATCAAAAGAATTTTAGAGAAAACTGTTGGCAATTCTAGGAGAGACTGGGCGAACAAGCTTAACGATGCTCTTTGGGCATATAGGACTGCCTATAAAACACCAATTGGAATGTCTCAGTTTAGATTGTTATACCGAAAATCTTGTCACCTTCCTGTTGAAATGGAACACAGGGCCTTCTGGGCATTAACTTTCTTAAATTTTGAGCAACAGGCTGTTGGAGATCAGAGAAGACTTCAACTCTGTGACATGGAAGAGTTCAGGTTGTTCTCATATGAGAATGCCATGAATTACAAAAACAAGACAAAGCTGTGGCATGATAGAAAACTCCAGACTAAAACATTCCAAGAAGGTCAGAGAGTCCTCCTGTACAACTCAAGACTCAGGTTGTTTCCTGGGAAGCTAAAGTCAAGACGGACGGGACCTTATGCGGTGCACAAGGTGTTTGGTCATGGAGCAGTTGAGATTGGCAGGGAAGGTCAGGAACCTTTCAAAGTGAACGGGCAGAGATTAAAGCCATATTTAGAGAACGATCACACAAGGAAGATTGATACCATTCATTTCCAGGACCCCCCAAGCCAGTAAAAGCACAAAAAGGGTGTTCGCTACAAACACCAATTGTAGCACGAGTAATTTTGCATTTTAATTATTTTAATTTAGTTAATTAGTGTCAATTGTAGTAGATTCATGTAACAAAGAACTGTGATTCGTAATAGGTATCTCATGAACAGGCACAGTGGTAAAACTCAAACCTTTTCCTAAAGGTGTAGTTTTACAAATGTACATGTTCCGTAGGGGAGCAGTCTCTTGGGAAAATTGGGCGGTAGAAAAAAATTATAAATCAGTAAAAGTGGAAACGTCCACTCCTATACCCATAGGCACTCTTACCGCCTGTTTTTCCTCGATATGATTGAACGGATAGGGTGAAATAAATTCCAAATTGAAATCATGACCGTTCGTCGCCCCTGGTTCCAATTCGAAAATACGCGCCTTTCTGCCAATCTGTCCAGGTGGCATACTCTGAATCGACCTAATAATGACAGATTGGCAAGAGGACGTATCTGTTTCCCCTACTTAAAGAAGCTCTATCTCATTACGGTCAGTCGTTCACCATACTTCTTTCTTTTCTTTGATAGTTCTTTTTACAGAAGCAGTTTATGCTCTGTGCCATGTACCATTGGAAAACCCTACTTAAACTAGAAAACGAAATGAGAACTCGTGATTCAGGAAAACACGTGAAGGTTGAGGGATCATCCAAGAGAGAAAAAGCGAAAGCAAACATGGCTGAGCCTAGCACTGTAGCTTTTATCCTAGACAAAAAGCTGGTCAAGAAACTCTCCCAGTTTAAAGACACAACGGTACAGGCTTATTATGAAGAGCTCGCAAAGCTTGATTTCGGACCCATCCGAACAGTTTGTTGGGAAAACCTAAGGCGGCTAAAGCTTGAGGATCGTGTGCGCGTTCTCATGAAGGCAGGACACTTTGAATGCTTCTTTGAAATGAAGGAACCTTCCTATCGGGAATTGACACTCGAGTTCTTGGCCACTTTTAAGCAAAACGTGGAGATACCCAATCCTGAGGAAGAGGGAAAGTTCAGCTTTCGACTCATGGGTCACTCCAAGCGGCCGTCGTTCAACCTATTCAACCAGATGTTAGGTGCTGCCGATGACGACGACCTTGAATCGGAAAGCTACAAAGAGGCATTCACCAAGACGCCAGATGTATTTGACCCTTCGGCTTTCTGGGAGTCAATTACGGGATAGAAATACTATGACGGTAGTGTGTCTAAGGCTTCCAATGTTGATGACTATGCAATCCGCTATTTGCACAAGCTAATTTCCGGCACAATATTTGCCCGTGAAAATCAAGCCACCATGCCACATGCAGATCTCACTGCCTTGTGGAGTATGGCAGTTGGACCGAGAATGAATCTAGGCTACTGGTTCGGAGAATACATCAGTGCTTTCTGCAAGAAGAACTCTTCACTAATCTGATGTGGGAGCATCATCACCAGGATCGCGAAGTCGATCGGAGTCTTTAAACCCGAAGACCACTCTCGTCTCACGATTGTGAATCACCCGGACCCGATTGACCTCAAAAGCCTACAGAAGATGCTGTTCAAAAAAATGGTGAACGGGAAATGGGTATGGATGTCCGACTTTGTTACATCTAGGCAGATAAAAAGCCGAAAAAGGAAAAACGAACCAACAGTGTCCGTCTCATCAGATTCTGAACAAGTCAAGAAGCCAAAGGACCTGGACTTTTATAAGAAGTGTGCAAAGATTTCCAGCGAAGATATACTGGATCGATTCAACGCCCTGTTTGCCCAAAATCTGGCGAACCACGAAATGATATTCGCCCTGGAGCAGAAATACGAGTCTCAATAGGGGTCGATCGATATGCTCAAAACTATTTGTATTGAGGAGCATGGAAAGGAAAGTCCTTCTGGTTTTTCTGAAAAGAGTCCGGTAAGAAAAGTGCCTGAAACACCTGCTAGTGCTCATATTAATGCTAATGCTGGTACGCCCTCGAAAGAGGATGGCATTCCTGCCACTATGGATAGAGAGGTTAACTCCTCTCTTTCCCAACCCGCCTGATCTGTCCAAATTGTCGTTGTCCTAGCATCTGGTAACCTCTAACACCCTTACTCTATCATGTTTTGCTCTGCATGAATATTTATGCTTTCACTTATCTACAATCTACTGCCGTGTTAATAACATTGAAGACAATGTTTGGTTTTCATTTGGGGGTGGGGATTGTGTATCACAATTTATGTGGGCATGACATGATAAATGATTTAAATTTTGTTTGTTTAATTAGTAATTTGATGTAGAACAAATATCCCTTGAGAATCTCTGTTGCATATATCCTCGGTAGTTATTGTGATAATTGTGTTCATTTTCTCTTCTGCCTATTTATTCACCATCTAGTAAATTGTTTTGTGTTCAGCGGGAATCAAAGAACAGACTGTGCATGTTTTGATATAGTAGTTTAATGTTACTTGCTTGTTTGCATTTTGTGTCCCCAAATCAGGAAGTTCCAAAAAATTTTGAATTTTTAATTCCTCTTTCAAAATTAGTAACCCTTGCCTTACTGCATTTCCCCAAATATAGTGAGAACTTGAGCCTAAGAATGCATCTATGGTATGCATTGTTTCTTTTCTGAGTGGGCCAGCGCTCATTATCTTTAGGGAGAATTTGCCTTGGTGTCCTGTTGAAATGGTGATTGGTTCTGACTCTCATAGGAGGAAAAAGGCATTTAGTTACCCTCTCCGCTACACAAAAGACACATGTGCTTTGCACTCCAATGATTAGGATAACCAAGTTGAGCCATGACCTGATTTTTCTGAAGAACCACGAATGATAGCCCTCTCCCTTCACTTAAAACTCTAAAACACCCTGAATTCTGTCTTATGCTTCGAAAAGATAATCGTTTAAAATAGAATCACGTGCTTAAGTTATACAGAAATAAGCGGTTGAGCAAATATTGCTTAGAAAAAGACTGAAAGAACTTGGAAATATAATGTGGGGAGGGAGGAACCTGAATGACTGTTCAAAAACGATAAAAAGAGTACTGGGTCATGAGGAAACAGGTTGTGTAGATAAGCTAAAAGGGTAACAGTAATCAATGTAGGCTGTGTAGTGTAAATAAATCACAAAAAGATAGAGTTCATACACTGAAATAGTCTTTCACTGTCAAACCTGGACCTAAGCCTTACATTACAACCTTTATAAAGTCCTTTGGACTATGTCTGGAGGAACTTTGACCCTTAGATTCGGGACCGATAGGCAAACTCGCACCCTAAGGGTGTGGTGTCTGAGCTGAGGAGTGAAATCACATTCTTTTTCCTATGGTAAGTAAATGCCATGCGAGAGTGAGTGAATTATTCCATTCCTTAGTAAGGCATGTCTGGCAAGTAGGTAGCTCTTTGTGAAGGAGGAAGTCTAAATTTTAAGATTTAAGGAAAGTCTTGAGCAAAAAGGACACAATGTTTACAACAAGCTTTAATTCGTCAATGAAATCTGAGCGTGCATCTGTTCATTTCCTCATTACACAAAACAATCTTTGTTTTCCCTTCTTCACTCTCTGAAACAAATTTCATTCCTAACTCTTCTTCTGATTCCTTCTTACAATTTGTTGCTTGAGGACAAGCAAAGGTTCAATTTGGGAGTATTTGTTAGGCATGAAATTGACTACGTTTAACTTGATAGTTTTAAGGGATTTGGGTGTTATTTATGCTATATGGCAAAGAATAAGGACTGATTTGTGTCTTTATGAAAGATTAGTAAAGATAAATGCTAAACTCGCTGGAAACAGCTTGTTTCGCTACGGCCAAAGAGGAGTGGAGCCTTTCTTATGTCCAGCAGTCAAACGTCGAATTATCCAATGACGGACAGCGACAGCTCAGAGGTGGCAGAGGCAGAGACAGAGCAGCAGGTGGAGAAGTGTAGAGGCGGCATTACCTGAAGAAGCATGATGACGTGAAGTATCAACCCCTTGAGTGTTCAAGGGTCAATGTATCTTTTATCATTTCATTTTATTTTGTTTTAGTTTTTAGTTGACTAATTTTCTGGAAAGGTACGAAGGTTGTACCATTTTTGCGCCCGTCTTTCTCCTTTAAGTAGGCGTAGCAAAGGAAAGATAGGGAGTTCGGAACTTTTATTAATTTTTAGAAGTAGTATAGTTGTCTGTAAAAAAAGAAAGAAAGAGAGCTCTAATGGAGTCTCTTAATGTTTCAAGAACTACCGATTACTCACTGCTCAATATGAGTGAGTAGTCTATTTTGAATGGGCACGGCCAGGCCGAGCCGATAATGTAAGTTTTGCATTGTTTTAATGAATATTAGTATTTTGTCAATGCTGTGATTGATGAGGATTTAACTTTCATGCCTCGGCATTTATGCATGTGTTAGATGGATGTTAGGACACTTCTTACATCTTCACTAATATCTCTATTAATCTCCCAACCTCGAAGCTGACCAGTTAGATGGTTGTGTCAAGGGTTTTCTTAATCAGAAATGCAGTTTTGTTGTTAATGCAAGAAAGAATGTATCTTTAGGACGCTAAAGGTTCTAGTAATTCTTAGGAGCTTGAGAACACACGACAGTTGACTCAAGCTCACGTCAAAACTGATACTTTGGCTTCATTGGCATTATCTTGTATTCATTGAAATGTTGTAAGGCTTAGCGCAACCTGTTCGGCAGTGTCGAGCCTGTTCTATTTTCTAAATCATTACCAAGTTGTATTATTTCTTACTGCATCAGCCCTCTTACATCTTACGAAACCAACATCACACAATCAAATTAAAAAGGAGAAAACTTGTTTGACACACACACGCTGTTTAGCAACAATTTCTGATATACATTTGAATCTCAATCCCTGTGGAGACGATACTTAACTTATCACTTTATTACTTGTATCTAGTGCACTTGCTAGAGTCTCATCTAAGGACAACACGTCTCCTCACTGTTGAACCAGTTCCCGACCTTCCTTTTATCCCATGTTCGTGTTCCGTCCATGAATAACTCGTAGACCTTTACCGCCTCTATCCCAGCCACACAATCAGATTCACTCACCAACGACCCACTTCTACATAGCTACGGATCCTTCCAAACAGAAATTGTTTCTCCAAACCCAATTTTCCATCTTATCCCTCTGCACAACATATCAATTGAGCCCCACATGCTCCTCCACACACATGTTACCCAATTTGGAGGAAAGGAAAGTATCATTGGGGAAATATTTTGCTTTGAAAATTCTACTAACCAAAGCATGAGGCTCGTTTATAAACTTCCACCCTTGCTTGCCCAGTAGTGATATATTATATGCATGAATGTCTTTAAAGCCCAACCCACCCTGACTTTTTAATCTGCTCAATTTTGCCCAGCTCAACCAATTAATGTTCTTCCTCTCATCCTCCTTCGTACCCCACCAAAATGAGTTCATCATTTTCACCAACTCACCACACATAGATTTTGGTAACATGAACACACTCATACAAAAGGTGGGGAGAGCTCGTGCCACAGATTTTAATAGAACACTCTTTCCCGCACTGGATAGAAACCTCATAGTCCAACTACAGAATCTGCTTTTCAACCTCTCCTTTAAGAATTCAAAAATTGCACACTTGGATCTACCAATAAGTGAAGGTAAACCAAGGTACCTACCAGTGTAAAGTGCCATCGTTACTTGTAACCTTGTACGAATGTCCTGTCTAACATTCTGGTGAACATTAGGTAAATACCGCATATCATGTAAATTTGTTGAAGCTCTCTTTGTTCAGAAGCTTTGATTTTTTTAATTCCTGACTTGCATAAACTCATTGGCCCCTGCTTCGACTGATGATATGTTTTAGACTTGGGTAGCTCTTTGTTAATTCATGACTGGTAATGACAAGTGAGTTTCTGCATTAGATTCTTTGTTTAGTTCATAACTATTAATTTCATTTACTACTTCAAATTTCTGATACAATATAACATTTTTTGGTTCCTTAGTTGAGTTTAAAAAAGGAAAGGGACATAAAGAAATTTTTTAGTTTTTAAACTAATCTTGACACAGATTAATAGCTTTTAAAAATGATGAGGTTTTTATTTTCAATTTACAAAGTTATTAGTTAAGAAGCTACTGGTGTTTTATTTGCTTTTTACCATTAAAGGGGTAACTCAACTCCTTTTGTACTAATTTGTGACTGTTTGTGAGTGCTATGATTTAGACTTGTAGCAGGTAAATACCGCATATCATGCTGATTTTTCATATTCATCATGGAAATTTTTTCCTATTTTAGACTATTGTGATGAAATATGGTTATCTTTCGGGGGATGTTGAAAATATTGACAAATCCTATGTCTTAAATGTACAAGCAAGCAGTGAGCTAGTGGAGAAGCAAGAGTTGCCTTTCACAAAGACATCATCTCTTTGGCAGTGCATTGGTTCCCTAGAAGTTTTCAAAGTCCCGCCATAAAAACCACACTTTAGTCCTTTGTTGGAAGAGAACGAGGCAACTCGGGAAGGATTTGCCATTGGTTATTTGGTGAGCTTTACTGGCTTGGTAGAGAAGGTGTCAAAGTTGACAATTAACAAGCCTAGAAGCGTTTCTTATTGCTATTTGGAAGCTCTTAGTGAGCTTGAAATGCATGGATTTGATGTTAAGGCAATGGTAGCCCGAATTAGCAATTTATTGTCTGTCAAAATTAGGGAAGAAGAGGTGAAGAACAAAAAATTGGAGGAAGAAGTTAGTGCAATTGCAAAAAATGATTAAGGAGTTAGAAATGCAAGTGGAGAAAAAAGGGATCAAAGTTTCTGAAAGTAATAAAACAAGAGTTTTGTGTGTTTTTTTTGTCAATATTGATGTACTTTTTTATTGCTATTATTTCAATTGAAAATTGGGAAAAAAAATTTAGGTTTTCTACACAAGGTAGTGATTTTGAGATAGAGTTGGCATTGATGCAGTTTAATTATATCATTTGGCATCCATTTCTTTGATATTTTGTTTCATTTCTTTGATATTTAGCAGATATTTGTTTCATTTCTTTGATATTTAGCTGCATATTGATCTATGTTTCAACTCAAATTTATCTTGTATTTTCATCTTTTCTGTTCTAGATGCAGAACAGTCCCTGTTCCATCCAAATTTCTTTAGAAATTGGTGTTTCACAAGAAAATGAGAATGGATGGTAATTGTTGCATCAACCCTTAAGGTTAATTACGAAAACCTCTTAATTTGTTGCATCGTGAGGTCAAGTAAAGAGCTTAAAGTCTCAACCAAGCAAAGGAGTAAGCCAAAATAGTCTACGGTTATTTAGGAGTGAAGCAAGCTTGCGATCTGAATTGATAAGTTTTGAAAATCTTGTGCCAAAATACCCCTAAGCAAGCTTCAAGTTAGGATAATATTAAAATAATAATCATGTGTTGAACAATATGTGTGCACACTAAAATACCCCTAATCATGTGTTGAACAATATGTGTGCACACTAAAATTATTAGGTAATGAATTTGTTGGATTATTCCATATTCTAGTGCCTTTAAAACTGAGCTATGGTGTTATCTTATCTATTAGTTGTATGTGTAGAAGATGCAAAATTGTGGGAGATTGTATACTCAATATTAGAGGTTTATTCAAATTATTATTATAATTTTTTTTTGTATAAATTTCACTTTTGAAATAAATTTTTTTATGTACTAAAGTGAGCCATCAAGCTTGAAAGATTCACTTTTTATATAATCAACCGTGGTGGGAGCTGATCGGACAAAATTGTTCAACTGTTTGCGGGTAATAGAAGAAAGGCTTCGGATCTTGTTAGTCTTTTATTGAATATTTCTCTCTTTACCTAATTGTTGTAATTATCATACTATTTATTGTCTTTTAAATTTTTTTTTAATAAAATGTTCCTTTCCTTTTAACTAAAATAAGAACTTGTATATTTAAAGCATATAATTATTACTAAATTATATTATTATAAAATAAAATTTCATATTTTTATGGTAAGATCACAAATCCTTTGAGTTAAAGTTTTTGAAATCTTACCATTCATAGATTAATGATATGAGAAATAAATTTGTACATAACTAGTATTGTGCCCGCGCGTTGTGCGGGTGGATAAATTTTTTGTACAGAAATTTAACATTTTAATATTTTATAAATTTTATATCATTTACATACAGTGATATTAATATTTTGTTTTAAAATAATTTAAATTTACAAATTCTAAATAAATTAACAAACATACCTTTATAATTGCTTGATAATATTTAGAAGTTGCTGAAGTCATAATCTATTCCTTGTTGACATGTTTGCAATGGTCATTCCTTTCTGTTTAATGTATAATCTTTTTTTCTATATAATCTTGCAATTTAGGAGGGCGAGCCTTGGCGCAACGGTAAACGTTGTTGTCGTGTGACCAAGAGGTCACGGGTTCGAGTCTTAGGAGCAGCCTCTTGCCAAATAAATTGGCAGGGGAAGGCTTGCCCCCAGTACACCCTTGTGGTGGGACCCCTCCCCGGATCCTCGCTCAACGGGGACGCGTAGTGCGACCGGACCGCCCTTTTTTTTAATCTTGAAACGGGGACGCGTAGTGCGACCGGACCGCCCTTTTTTTTAATCTTGAAATTTAGGAGTGAAGCAAGCTTGCGATCTAGATTGATAAGTTTTGAAAATCTTGTGCCAAAATACCCCTAATCAAGCTTCGAGTTAGGATAATATTAAAATAATAATCATGTGTTGAACAATATGTGTGCACACTAAAATTATTAGGTAATGAATTTGTTGGATTATTCCATATTCCAGTGTCTTTAAAAGTGAGCTATGGTGTTATCTTATCTATTAGTTGTATGTGTAGAAGATGCAAAATTGTGGGAGATTGTATACTCAATATTAGAGGTTTATTCAAATTATTATTATTATTGTTTTTGTATAAATTTCACTTTTGAAATAAATTTTTTTAAGTACTAAAGTGAGCCATCAAGCTTGAAAGATTCACTTTTTATATAATTAACCGTGGTGGGAGCTGATTGGACAAAATTGTTCAACTATTTGCATGTAATAGAAGAAAGGCTTCAGATCTTGTTAGTCTCTTATTGAATATTTCCCTCTTTACCTAATTGTTGTAATTATCATACTATCTATTGTCTTTTAAATTTTTTTTTTTAATAAAATGTTCCTCTCCTTTTAACTAAAATAAAAACTTGTATATTTAAAGCATATAATTATTACTAAATCATATTATTATAAAATAAAATTCATATTTTAGTGGTAAGATCACATATCCTTTGAGTTAAAGTTTTCGAAATCTTACCATTCATAGATTAATGATATAAGAAACAAATTTATACATAACTAGTATTGTGCCCGCGCGTTGTACGGGTGGATACATTTTTTGTACAGAAATTTAACATTTTAATATTTTATAAATTTTATATCATTTACATATAGTGATATTAATATTTTGTTTTAAAATAATTTAAATTTATAAATTCTAAATAAATTAACAAGCATACCTTTATAATTGCTTGATAATATTTGGAAGTTGTTGAAGTCATAATCTATTCCTTGTTGACATGTTTGCAATGGTCCTTCCTTTCTGTTTAATGTATAATCTTTTTTCTATATAATCTTGCAATTTAGGAGTGAAGCAAGCTTGCGATCTGGATTGATAAGTTTTGAAAATCTTGTGCCAAAATACCCCTAAGCAAGCTTCGAGTTAGGATAATATTAAAATAATAATCATGTGTTGAACAATATGTGTGCACACTAAAATTATTAGGTAATGAATTTATTGGATTATTCCATATTCTAGTGCCTTTAAAACTGAGATATGGTGTTATCTTATCTATTAGTTGTATGTGTAGAAGATGCAAAATTGTGGGTTATTTTATTATATCTATTAAATATAAATTTGATTATATTAGATATAATATTTTTAATTTTCCTTTGTTGCTATTTTGACAACTCATCAAAGGCCTCTAAAACTCTACTCATTAATTTCTCTCTGCTTCCACTATTATATATAACTAACGTGAGTGCATGTGCAATGCACGGGATGTTCAATAAAAAAATTTATCCGTTTTTTTTTTTGCTTATTCACATTTAAACATATTATATTTGAAATAATTAATAAAATAAAATGATTTAAATTTAATATGTTAAAAATATTTTTTCATATTAATTAAGATAATTTTATTCATTATAAAAATTATACCTTGTCTTATAAGGATATTATAAAAAATAAAAATTTGAAAATTTATTCTGCTCTTTTATCTTTGTATGGTTATCCTGCTTTTAGTAGTTTCAAAATAAATTTTACTTTTAATTGTAGAAACAACATATAATTGACTATAGCTTTGTAGAAACAACATATAATTGACTATAGCTTAAAACAACAGAATACAGTACGTAGTTAAAAAAAATTCACATTAACCAAAGATGCTCAGATAATGATTAAATCCATAAACTAAAGATGCTCAGATAATGATTAAACCCATAAACTATTCAAACCCTACTCCGAGAAATCGGATCGCCGGCAAACTAACCGCAGAACTAACCGCCAATCAGACAGTCAACCATTGAACAATTGCTGAAAAGCCCCCTGAAAAACCCAAATCAGATAGGCAGCAATACTATCCTAAAAGCTGCTTGGAACCCAAAAAACATTATTAAAACAGAGAGACTTGGTGCAAAAGCTTTTTAGAGAGAGAAATATAGAAAAAGGTTGAGTCTTTAGTCTTAGTTCTAACTTCTCATCCTAAAAAAGGAAATCCAACAGAATAATTCAATAGTATTTTTTAGGGTAATTAATTTATTAGTCCCTATATTTTGACAAAACACACTGTTTAGTCCCTATATTTTTAAAAACACACGGTAAGGTCCCTAACCTTTTTCTTGATGAACTGTTTAGTCTCTAACGTTTTTTCGGTGAACTGTTTAGTCCCTGCCGTTAGACTCTCATGAAGATTCTGTTAGTCAATTTGGATTTGAGTCAAAATCTGTTTAAAATAAAAAGGTAACGCCTTAACTACCCTTTACCATAAAATCAAATATATAACCATCATCTTCATTATTTCTCATCTCTGTGTTCTTCTTTTCCTTTATTTTCCTTTCCTTTAGACTCTACTGCATCTGAAATCAACTTTCTTATTCTTGATTTTCTTCTTAATCATTCAGATTCGTAAGCATTAAGTTTGTGTTCTTTTTATGGTTCTCCATACAAATAGCTTCTTCTTCTAAATTGGATTTTAGGGTTTACTAATCATAATGCATGAACCAATTGGGAATTTCACAAGATTTCAGTAACAGTGCAACGAAACGGAAGGGAAAGGCAGTGAAGTTTACAATAATAACAAAATTAGCATAAACATCTTTCGTCATCACTGAAGCAGTTGGCAGTAAACATGAGTTGAGAATATGGAGGAAATTAAACTCATCATTGAGAGTAAGAGGATTTCCACCTTCAATTCGAACAGGAAGAGTAAGCGAGTGAGATTTGAGTCGATTTCTACCTTCAATTCAAACATGAAGAGTGAGCATGAGTGATTCGATTATGGGTTAGGGATTCAATCCTTTCTCCATTTTTTTGTGAGCACGAGTTGTGAGAGAAAGATATAGAGGTGTGAATTGCTTTTGACTGATAAATAGTAAAGGTAATTTAGTCATTTTCGAATTCATAAACGGTAAAAAATCTAACAAACAGACGGAAGGACTAAACAGTTCATCGAGAAAAAGGTTAGGGACCTTACCGTGTGTTTTTGAAAATACAGGGACTAAACAGTGTATTTTATCAAAATATAGGGACTAATAAATTAATTACCCTATTTTTTAATTGTCTAGACAGGCAAGTAAAATGAAGTTTACAATTAATAATCAATAAAGTTGTGAAACTTGTTGTTGATGATATTTTGCTGCATTTTATGAATAGACTGCATATAAGTAGAAACAAAAAGTTGAATATAATAGATAGTGATGAGAGAACTATCTATGAATTATAATGCAAAAACATTATCATCCAACATCTTCGGTCAATTTGCAAATAAAAAGGGAATATAATATGATAATGCTCATTGTTGTTGCACCATAAAATGAAGAGCAGTTGAATATTTAAGATCTTGTAATTCCTACCTTATTCCTAGAAAAATAAATATTTCTCTATTATCCCTTCAATATAAAATTGTAAAAATCGCATAAAAAAGTAGCAATCTTAGTGTTGTCATCTTTAATCATTTATTTTATATGAAACAGTATGCTATTAAAGTATATCAAGTACAAATCATAACATATAAAACATTATTGTTAGTTAAATTAGTTTCTTATTAATGAAAAAAACTTGGTACGCTAAGGGAAGTAGGTTTTAACCTTTATACACCAGCCAAAAAAAATCAAAGTTAGATTACTATATCTTCATGATAAGAGTTGGGGGCTACAATTGGGCAATCAAAATAAGAGTTCAACCCAGTGTATTTTCCACCTCCAAAAAAGGAACCTAAATACAAAAATTGTGTTGGACATCATCTCATACACCCTAACCTGGTTCTCCTTTAACCATGCCTTCATAACAGTAAACTAACACAATTTAAAAACAAAACCAGTGGATGAGCGGGTTCAATTTTAATAAGGAGGTTTCTAACTTTCTATCCATTAAAATCATCACATCAGCAGGAACTATAAGTGAAAACACATCAACTTACTCATAAAGATTTTAGTGTTCAACCAACAAATAAAAGAAATAAGATTTCCTCATTTCATAAAAGCCTATCATTAAATAATTTTATCTCATTACATCAGATGAAAAGAAAATTATCTATAGTTTAGGCAACAATGTTAAATTTTGGGTTTATGTTAAATAAATAAAATGAACACTTGGTGAAACAAAATCACTGATGCTAAAATGGTAGACCAAAAATTGAATCTTCAAATTACAAAGCAAACATAGATTCAAACCTGTATATGGATATAATCAAAACTCGAGTGCAGTCTGAAAACAAAATCCTGAGATCCCGGTGCTGATCTACATGATGGAAGAGTAATGAGAACTAGAAATCCATAATAGAAGCCAGAAAAAAATAACAAAATCAAAGGAAAAAAAACCCTGAACAATTAGAACTCGGAATAGAGGAAGAGACCGTTGAGGGTGGTTCTTCCCGTGAAAAGGAGAGATGGAAAGATCTAATCTGAATAAATATAGGTAAACACTGTGTGTGGGTATGGGACAGAAACCGCTAAACAGATCGTGAGAAGAAGAAATTATGAGGAAAGGAGTAGTCGTGGGAAGAAAAAACTGTATCGGAAGAAATCCTAAGTAGAAATTTGAAAAGTTAATCCAGAAAAAGGGGAAATATGAGGAGGTGGTTTTAGAAAGGGAGCCTAACTAACACAGAGTAGTGCTTTTGGTACACAAGGAGGAGAGAAATAAGAAAAATCATGGCAGAAATGAGGAAAAGTTGGTTTTCCTTTAATATTTACAAAAATAGTATAATAATTACAATTTTAAGTCAAAAAAACGGGATGCTTTATAAAGTAGCCATGTTAGTCGAAACTCTAAAATTGTGCCACATGAGCAACCATATTATCTTGCTTTTAGTATATATATAGATATAGATATAGAATCATCACTAAAAATAAGAAAGAAACTTAAAATGGTAATCATGACAAAGCATGATTTATAATTGAAATAAATTTCACTATAAGTATAATGTTCCAATACCTTTTTAATTATTTTCTTCAATACGTCTCCAACTTCAATAAACAACTATTGTGTGAAACTTTATATTTGTTCCTACAAAAAATGCATAAAAATAAAAAATTCAATCCATATGAGTTAGATAAATCCAAATTAAAAAATCAGTGGGCTCACCAGGTTCTGAATTTGGAAAGTTAACCTAACTCCAATTAAACCTAATAATTGAGTTCATATAAAGCCAAAAATCCAAATTTTAAGCTTACCTATGACTCTAGCGGTCATGAGTTCGAATCACATTCGGGTGGGGTGGGTTAAGGGTTTTTTCTTCATCTTTGATGTAATTTTCCTATGCTTAATGTAAGTGCATTGTGCACAACTTTAAAAAAAAAGTTAGAGTTAATAATCGAAACAATTACACCTAGCAACTTATACTAAAGAAATGAAAATAAACAAAAATTTTATTACATGATTTATAATTGAAATAAATTTCATTGTAAGTATAATGTTTCAATACCACTTTAATTATTTCTTTAATATGTCTTCAACTTCAATAAACAACTATTATGTGAAACTTTATATCTATTCGTATGAAAAATGCATAAAATAAAAAATTCAATTCATATGAGTTAGATTAACCCAAATTAAAAAAATCAGTGGACTTCACCAGATTCTGAATTTGGAAAATTGACCTAACTCCAATTAAACCTAACAACTGGATTCATATAAATTCAAAAATCGAAATTTAGTTAGAGTTAACAATCGAAACGATTACACCTAGCAACTTGTACTAAAAAAAGAATGAAAATATACAAAATATTTATTTAGTCATTTTGAAAAAAAACAAACAAAAAGGAAAACATAGATAAGGTAGCGAAAAGTGTGGAACAACAAAATTGAGAATAAAATAACTACTACATATGAAAAAAACGAATAATTACCTTCAGATACATAACGATTTCCTGTAATTTTTGACACATTTGTTTTTCCCGATTTCAGTTGTTTATGTGTCTTCTATTTCCATCAGATTTCTTCAATTGAAGATATCAAAGTCTAAATTCTCCCAATTTTTGAAAAAATGCTATTAATACAGTTTATCAATGGAAATCATTCCTAAATAAATCTGAATCTCTTACTAAAATAAGAACAAAATTATAAGATTCTATTATTTGAAGTAATAACAAAATTTTAAGATTCATTATGCCATTTTCCATTTCACATGACACAATGTAGATGACAGACATTTGTTTTTGTGTCGTCTGAATAGTTTTCGTGACAGTATTTTAACTTTATGTCATCTGATGGCGTAATTAAAAATGCGCTCGATTCTCAAATAATGTTACGATTACCAGCTTCTGTCATCCCAAAAGAACGCGATTTTGATGGAAAAGTCACTTAACCATCAGATGACACTGCGGATAAATGACTGTCATCAGTATACGAAAATAAAAAAGCGGCAACCAAATATTGGAAAAGTGGGGGATCAAAAACTCTTACTTTCATTTTAACGTGCGCCCAAAACTCAAAACCTAATTTCGATTCCCCCCTTTCTCTTTTCTAATTTCATCTCCTTTTTTTCAATCTCTACATCTTTTTTCCTCAAACTAAAGATCTCGAGATAGTTTCTCTCTTCCCTCCTCTCAACAAAGCTTTGATGGCAACAGAGCTTAGAGCAACCATGGTCGATTTTAATGGAGGTAAGGGTTTCCATATTTTGAATCCATTTTAAACTCTGTCCAAACCCTAAATTTTTTATGTTCTTCTTTTTCTTCTGAAACCCAATCTTCTACTTCATTATGGTCTCCTACCAGCGATGACATGCTCTTCTATCCTGAGGCGGTGGTGACTAGAAGGATACTCGGCGATGGTGGCAATAACTCCCCAGTACGTAGATTCAGTAGCTTCAACAGGTTAGGTTAGTTAATTTATATCTTAGTTTCTGAATTCAGCGATGGTGCGAATCAGCTGCATTAATTATGAGTTTCACAATTGATAGCTTACATAAACCTGTCGTATGACAAGTAAAAGGTCTATGGTTTCACATACTACAATGACGGTATCTATAGTTTCACAATTAGTCTTGCAAGTCCAACTAATCACAGCAACGTTTTGCAGTTCAATCCTTGTGAATATGCTTTCATAGCTGATCAAAGGACGTTTAATGTCTCCGATTTGCAGCTTTCGACTCAGCCTTTTTCGAGGATAACTCAAGAGTTTATTAAGTCTGATGTTGTCATTGAATGGGTTGCTAGAGAGGAGACATGTGAGGAAGCTCAATCAAATTCGAATTCTTTCTGTGGGAGTAATACTAATAGCTCCTACTCCGAAAATGGCAACGAATATCGATGTGTTTGCAAGGATGGATTCACTGGAAATCCTTATCTCCCACAAGGATGCCAAGGTAAGACACTACTAGAAGAAGAAAAAATGATTTAGATGGAAAATTTCGTCAGAGAGCTATGAAATTCCGTCGCAAATCGATTAAACTGCGACAGAATTACATGATGATCTTCCTTTTCCAAGATGTAATTTGTTTTTTTTTCATCTGGACAGACATAGATGAGTGTAAGGAGGCGAACAAGTACCCATGTCAGGGTAGTTGCAAGAACATTATCGGGAGTTACACTTGCAAATGCCCGATTGGGATGCGAGGAGATGGGAAATCTGGCTGTCAAGGATTTCGAGTCACAGCTATTGCTGCAGGTTCTGTTTAATCCCCTTCATCTTCATGTTTTTTTTTAAAAATTTTATGTGATCGGGTTGCGAGTTTAACCTTGATTGATATCTATGTTGCACGAACATTCCTTTTTACCTCTTTAGTAGCATTTATGCTTTTCGTGTTTGTATCCGTTTATGCTTTAGAAATAACATTTTCTGTGTATGATACAAATGACACTCCAACAGCTAGCTAGGTGTACAGATGGCTCGTGTACACAATTGGTACTTATTTTGTTTTTGTCTGTTTGTGTAGAAATAACCGTTTGATGTACATCTGTAATACCTTTATCTTTTGTGTGCGTGTCTCTAGTTTTTCCAATACCTGTACATATATAGCACTGTATTTACAGTCATTGGCATTGAATGAAAGGAATACAACCTTCATCTTTCATCTCCTCTTCCTTGAGTTTTTATATGATGGTATCAGAGAGTTTCCATAAACTCTGAAATTTTATTTTATTTTCCTTCTGTGGCGTTAATGGCTGCCATTCCACAGACCAGTCCTTACTTCCTACCGGCAAATGAGAATCTGGCGCTGGTTCTCGTCACATCTCCTTTAACTGGAGACAACTACCATCAATGGTCAAGGTCTTTAAGGATAGCCTTGATCTCGAAGAACAAATATGGCTTCGTGGATGGGACCATCCAGATGCCAGAAGTTGGGAAAGGTGCAACACCATGGTTCTTTCCTGGATAGCGCATTCAGTCTCTCCTCAAATCGGTAAAAGTCTTATATGGTTCGAATCTGCACAATCGGTTTGGAACGATCTTAGGGATCGATTTGCCCAAGGTGACAACATCAGAATTTCTGAGCTCCAGAAGGAGATCCAATCGTTCAAACAAGGTAACCTCTCGATTTCTGAATATCATACACAAATGAAAACATTATGGGATGAGTTATTGAACTACAGACCTTTACCAAAGTGCTCTTGCACCCCTGCTTGTTCTTGTGCTGACATTAGTAATTTCAGATCCTACCTTGACTCTGACCAAGTCATTACCTATTTGAGGGGCCTGAATAGCGATTATCAGAACGTTTGCTCTCAAATCCTGAGCCAACAACTTTTGCTGCAAATTACACCAGTTCCCAAAAACCACAATACCAAAAATTTCAGCAGAACAACAGCAGGTTTAACCAAAAGAGGAACTCAAACAATCTCCCCATATGTACTTATTGTGATATGGAAGGCCACTCTGAAGACATTTGCTATCGCAAACATGGCTTCCCCCCTGGTTATGGCAACAGGAACAGGGGAACAAATTCAAAACCAAACTCGAAGCAAAACAGGGCGAATCAGGTGCAGTCTAATTACCAGAATCATAGTGAACACCATCAATTCACTGAATTTGAAGATGAGCATGAGTCCAGTCCATAACAAGGCGGATACAGCTTCACTAAAGCTCAGTATGACCAGCTGATCAACTTACTACCAAAAATAAAGAATGATTCTGGAGCAGGATCAAGTGGAAATCCCATCCAAATAGCCACTGCAAACAGCAACTACAAGACAGATGCACCTTATTCTGGTAAAGTTTCTTCATCCACTCAATTACTCATACATAGAAATAGTTGGATTATCGATACGGGGGCCACTGATCATGTGGTATGTGATCTCAAATTTTTTACCATATATAGAGCTGTGTCAAATTGTTCAATACAACTTCCAAATAACCAAAGTGTCATAGTCTCTCACATTGGTCATGTCAAATTACATCCAAAATTCACATTAATAAATGCCTTATATGTTCCTCAATTTAACTACAATCTCATATCCAGTAGTAAATTGACTCAACATTCAAATTTATGCCTATTCTTCACCTCACAAAACTGTGTCATACAGGATCTAGGGAACTCCCAGAGGATTGGCTCTACTAGCTTGAGAGGAGGGCTTTATCACCTAGACAAACCATTTCCCAAGCATTTGACTGCTTCCACCAAACGAGTAGCTTCTACTTCAACTCTTTGGCACATGAGGCTCGGGCACCCTTCAATTCAAAGAAGTGGCATATTGTCACAATTTCTTCCTTCCTTAGCTAATTTTCCTCAACACACATCTTGTGATGTCTGTCACCTAGCTAAGCATAAAAGAAATAGTTTCAATCTTAGTTGTAATAGAGCTGATAATTGTTTTGATTTGATCCATTTGGACATATGGGGACCCTTAAAGCATTCATTCAATGAAAAGCATTATTTCCTTACTGTTATTGATGATCATAGCAGATTTGTGTGGCTTTATTTCATGAAGTATAAGTCTGAGACAAGAGATGCAATTTACACATTCAATCAATATGCTTTAACTCAATTCAACAAGCAGATAAAGGTTATCAGATCTGATAACGGGGCAGAGTTTAACATGCCTGAGTTCTATAGCAAATTTGGCATACTACACCAAACTAGCTGTCCTGAAACTCCACAGTAAAATGGAGTTGTGGAGCGCAAGCACCAGGATATTCTAAACATCACTCGAGCGTTACTGTTTCAAAGCAAAATGCCAAACAGTTTTTGGCCCTTAGCAGCTTCTCATGCTGTGCATTTGATCAACAGGCTACCAACTAATGCAACCAAAAATTGCATCCCATACACTTTACTTCACAATCAGCCCCCAAATTGGCAAGAGTTAATAGTCTTTGGATGCCTCTGCTTTGCCGCAACTTTGAACAGGGATAAGACAAAATTAACACCAAGAGCAATCAAGTGTGTCTTCATTGGGTATCAAACTGGCACTAAGGGTTTCAAAGTGATGGACTTGCAGACCAGGAAAATTTTTGTATCACGAAATGTCCAGTTCCACGAAACAATTTTTCCCTATAACCAAGACGAATATCCACCAAATCCATCCTTCCCCTTACCAAATGTATCCGGTGAATTGATTGATAATGATTCCCCAGAGATTCTGATACCTGGATTGCCAGAGACATTGCCTCTTAATGAGACAGATCCAATTCAGCCTGACATTGCAGATCCCATAAACACCAATCCCACTCAAGAAACACACCACAATCCCAATACAAATCAGCCTAGAAGGTCCACCAGACACAGACACCCTCCACAATACCTACAAGATTATCACCATAATCTCCTAAATTCCATCACAACTGCACCACTTCCCAAAATGCCTCATGACCTAAATAAGCACATTTCTTATAACAACCTCAGTACCAGCAAAAGGATTTTCTCACTTCAAATATCGTGTCAGAGAGAACCATCAACCTATGAAGAAGCTATCAAGTCCCCTCATTGGCGACAAGCTATTGAAGCCGAATTAAGCGCCTTAACTGCAAATGATACCTGGTCTATCACTCAATTACCTACAGGAAAGTGGCCCATAGGATGCAGATGGATATTCAAAATCAAACACAGGGCGGATGGTACCGTGGAGAGATACAAAGCCCGTTTAGTGGCAAAGGGCTTTACTCAGAAAGCTGGGATAGATTTCACATAAACTTTCGCCCCTGTGGCGAAAATTACCACTATCAGAATATTTATAGCTCTTGCTAGCATGAACAATTGGTTCCTTGAACAGTTGGACATCAACAATGCGTACTTGCATGGTGAAATTAGTGAAGAGGTATACATGAAGGTTCCACAGGGCTGTTTAGTTCCTAATTCTCACTCCAACCTAGTTTGCAGGCTCCACAAATCCTTATACGGGTTAAGACAGACGGGGAGGCAGTGGAATTACAAGCTCAGCACTGCACTAAAGGAGTATGACTTCACTCAAGCTACCGCCGATCCATCCTTGTTCATTAAAGCTAGTAATGGAAAGTTCCTAGTAGTCTTGGCATATGTAGACGATCTAATGGTGGCACGCAACTGCAAAGATGAGGTACAATCAGTTAAATCTCATTTACATGCCTTATTTAAAATTAAGGACCTTGGCCCTTTGCAATATTTCTTGGGATTCGAAATTGCCAGAACATCGAAAGGGATCCACTTTAGTCAAAGGAAATATTGTCTTGAGCTGTTACAAGATCAGGGATTCTTGGGATCGAAACCCGTCCAAACACCAGCCACCCCTAACTTCAAACCAGCACCTACACCAGTCCTACTACATGATATACCTGCCTACAGACAACTCATTGGGAAACTATTGTATCTCACACATTCAAGGCCAGAAATTTGTTATATAGTGCACCAATTGAGCCAACATCTAAACACCCCAACTCAAGATGATCTACACAGGGCACACAGGGTGTTAAGATACCTCAAAAACTCACCTGGGCAAGGCCTATTTTTCCCAGCAGCTGGGCAAACTAAACTTAGAGCATTCACTGATGCTGACTGGCCATCGTGCCTCGAAACCAGAAAATCAATAACTTGCTTCTGCGTGTTCCTTGGGGACTCCTTAATCTCTTGGAGGTCGAAAAAGTAGTCTACGGCTCAAGGAGTTCATCGAAAGATGAATATAGGGCGATGGCCACATCAGTATGCGAGCTTCAATGGCTCATTTATCTGCTGCGTGACTTCATCATCCCACATGCATGGCCAGCAATACTTTTTTGTGATAATCAAGCTGCACTACATATAGCGCACAACCGTGTTTTTCACGAAAGAACCAAGCACATTGACATTGATTATCACATTGTGCATGAAAAACTGCAACAAAATATTGTTCACTTACTTCCTATCAGGTCAAAATGACAACTTGCAGACTTATTTACCAAAGCTCAACACTTACCAGAATTTACAACGCTCAAGAACAAACTAGGCCTGTTGAATATCTACATGCCTAGTTTGAGGGGGGCTGATACAAATGACACTCCAACAGCTGGCTAGGTGTATAGATGGCTCATGTACACAATTGCTACTTATTTTGTTTTTGTCTATTTGTGTAGAAATAACCGTTTGATGTACAGCTGTAATACCTTTATCTTTTGTGTGCGTGTCTCTAGTTTTTCCAATACCTGTACATATATAGCACTGTATTTACAGTCATTGGCATTGAATGAAAGGAATACAACCTTCATCTTTCATCTCCTCTTCCTTGAGTTTTTATATGAGTGTACATCTCCGTATCTGTGCAATATACACTTAATGTTGGAACAGAGTTGCTGAATCTGTAGCCTTGTTTCTTGCAGTTGTGGGAGCAGTATTGCTTACAATGATCATTGCTATGCTCATATTGATAATGTACAAAAGGCGTCGAAAAGAGACCAACTTTTTTCGAAATGGAGGCATGCTGTTGAAGCATCAAAGAGTCAGAATCTTCACTGAAGCAGAACTGGTAAAAGCCACCAAGAATTATGATGAAAGTCAGCTTCTCGGTGAAGGTGGATTCGGTTACGTTTACAAAGGAATATTAGCAGATGGCACACAGATTGCTGTAAAGAAGGCTAAAGACATAAGCAAGGCTCAAATAAATCAAGAGTATCAACAAGAAATTGGGATTGTTTCACAGGTTAACCATAAAAATGTGGTGAAAATATTAGGCCTATGCTTGGAAACAAAAGTACCATTATTGGTTTATGAATTCATCTCAAATGGAACACTCTTCCAACATATCCATCACAAAAAGCCTCAAGCTTTAGCAAATTGGAAAAACCGATTACGCGTCGCGGAAGAGACTGCACTTGCTCTTAACTATCTGCATTCTTTAGCAGACCCTCCGATCATTCACGGAGATGTCAAGACATCAAACATTCTATTAGATGATACTTATACTGCAAAAGTATCCGATTTCGGAGCTTCAGTGCTAATATCTCCAGGAGATTCTGATATGGCTTCGAAAATCAAAGGAACATTCGGTTATTTGGATCCTGAGTACCTTATGACCGGTTGTTTAACAGAAAAGAGCGATGTCTATAGCTTCGGAGTTGTTCTTGTCGAGCTTTTAACAGGAGAAAAGCCGAATTTTATGGCAAGAAGTGGAGAAAAGAGCAACGTTATTCAGTACTTTATTTCATCAATAGAAAGTCATGATCTTGATCAACTAGTATGTTTCGGAGTTGCGAATGAAGACGAAATGGAAGAGATTGAAGCATTTGCGGAGATCGCGAAGCAATGTCTATGCAGTAGTGGCGCGAAAAGGCCAACGATGAAAGAAGTTGCAGATGAATTTGGAAGATTGAGAAAGTTGAATGAGAGAAGTAGATGGAATCATGATAAGAAAAGTGAAGAAGAAACTGAACATTTATTAGGTGAATCATCTTATGATTCCATTCATGTTGAAAATCTTAACCAACATGATATTTATAGTCTTGAGATGGACTTATATCCTGCTTATAGCATTTAAATTTTTCTGTTTAATTTGTGTTAATCATCCCAATTTCTGGGTTTCAATTGTTTGACTTGTGTGTAAATAACATTGTATTGTGTTAGTAAAATAAAACCTCAAATTCTTTGACATTTCACTTAAAGTTTAGAATTCTAACATATAGATTAAACTTTATTTGAGGGATAGTGGTGTTTGATACTTTAAAGTTCACTTAAAATAAAAAAAATTAGTAATAGTATTCTAAATTTTTTATT
This sequence comes from Euphorbia lathyris, assembly GCF_963576675.1. Taxonomy (NCBI): domain Eukaryota; kingdom Viridiplantae; phylum Streptophyta; class Magnoliopsida; order Malpighiales; family Euphorbiaceae; genus Euphorbia; species Euphorbia lathyris. The sequence goes on along the minus strand of NC_088912.1, from coordinate 40,577,491 downwards.
TAAAAAATAATTTATATACAATTTAAAAGAATTAAATATGGGTAATTTATTTTTATAAAAGCCATGGTCAAAGAACCAAAATAGATAAATGGTCGAGAGTTAAAAGATTCAATCAAAATTTAAAAATTCTTGTGCAAAATTATATTTTTATTCATATGTAATATTATAACATAAGTGAAATATTAGTAATATTACTCCCTAGCTTTTAATAACGGTAGTTATTTTCTTATCGCTTATTAAGAATTAAGTAATTTTTTTAATATCAATTCATGATGTTTTGGAATATCAAATTGTTTATTCAATATGATAATTTAAAAATATAAATATATATTTTTTAAACTATAGCTATTATTATTATTAATATGTAATGTAATAAAATAGTAGAGTATATATTTTATAGGGAAATGTATAAAAATAAATCATGTAGTTTGGCCGATTTGTAAAGACATTATCTATGGTTTAAAAGTTTATAAACATGAGTTTTGTGCTTTGTGAAAGTTGCAGATATAGGATATGTGAATTAATTTTTCAATCAAACAATATTTGTGGTTTAATTAATTTGCAAACTCAGACCTCGTATTTTGAGTAATTTGCAAAGTCAGTCTTTTTAATTGCTCGAAATTGTTCCATTTTGGGGTAAATAGTCATGATAATAATTTTTGACAGAATGACTGAGTTTGTAAACTCCACGAATCATAGAACCCCTATTTGCGATCTTTTAAACTATGGGGACTGTAACCATAAGGTTTATTTTTGTACTTTTTTCTATTTTATAATTATATTTAAGTTATATAATTTACTACACTTTTAAATTTTATTTTATGTATATTTAAAATTTTAAAAAAATAAAATTTAATATATTTTAAATTTTTAAATTTTATTGAAATACAAAACAAAAGTAAAAAATTACTACTAAATAATATTTAAAATATCTAATTTGTACTATACTGTATAATATTAATAGTCACAAAGCTAGTCTAATGGTTGTGTTTCGAGGAGAAGACTCACTCTGATTAAATTAGTCACATTGACCATGCCTCAATATATATATATATCTCGATTTTCCCCTATAGTGTTAGGGCAATGGAGTTATGGTCACATTGGTGGTGAAGTAGTTGTGCAAATGTCTTTCTATCTCTAGGGAATTAATAGTAGTTAGTTAAGATCAATCCTCTTAGAGCACCTCCAACCCTCACCAAATGAGGTTGAAATGCTATTTTGGTGATGGTTGGCTCCAACCACCACCAAATCTCTACACCCAAATAGTCTAGAGATTAGAAATAAACCAAATTTGGTTGATTTTGGTTTCCACCAAATTGGTGGAAACCAAAATTTTAATAATATATAAATATATTTATTTGTTTGTTTAAAAAGAATAAAATATTAGTAAAAGTGTTATGTAGAGTGGAATAAAGTAGAGAATATTTTTTTGTGTAATAAATGGTGTGGTATGTTAGAGGAAAAATAAGATTTGATGTTTGGAAGATAGAAAATTAAGATAAAAACAGCGTAATGGGTTGGAGATGGCCTTAAGAGGATGTGACATCTTTCGAGGCCCTTTCTTTTACCTTACTAGACTAGTCATCCCAGTGAGGAACGATCCTTTGGTTTTATATTTCTTCAAAAATCGTCAATGAGTATAGAATCTCTCCTTGGTAATTGACCAAGGCTTTTTTCTTATATTATGAATGCCTTCTTTTTTTTTTTTTTTTTTTGAAGAAAAACAAAAAAAAATTAATAATCAAGATCAGAATCCTTACATAAGCTGCTAACGAGCCAATGAGGAACAGTAGAAGAAAAATAGTTAGCATTGGAAAGAGCATGTCTTGCCATAACATGAGCAGCTCCATTCGCTAATCTAGGAACATATGTCACTTTGTAATCTTGACATTGAGATAATAATTCACGGCACTCCTGAATAACAACACCAAATTCCATTAGATCACATTTATCGGAGTTTACACTATCACCAACCGCCTTAGCATCCACTTCAAAGGAGACATTTGAATGACCGGGTGAAAAAACCCAAGCCAGACCCTGTTGTTGAAATACCTTTCCACATAATTTTGATTTGACAAAATTGTTTAAATATAAATTATAACACATATCCTAAACACACTAAGTTTAAATGCTTTGATTTATTCTACTAATGTGTTTGTTCAATGTTGAGTATAAATGTTATAAGTCATAAGGATTGGAAGGCCCAAGCCCAATACGGAAACCAAGGCCCAAGTCAAACAACTCAGTACACTCGGCCCGCGTATGTCAAGACGCTGCCGTTTTTGTTCAAAACGCAACTCAGCAATCGGAAGGATCTAGAAGACCTTCGGGAACAACTTCAAGATGAAGCTGCTGAGTAGTCTCGACAAAGCGTACAAGACAGCAGCTGGCAAAGGAAAACTTCCAGACAAAGTGTTTCCTCTTTTGGCAAAGTTCAGATGACACAGTATGCTGTCCAGTTGACTTTACCATAAAAGGAGAGACCATCTGCTGTGCTGACCGAGGACAGAAGATACACGATTATGATTGGCCGAGAGCTCTGTGCAAGTCAGGATGACAACGACATATAGCCGTTTCCCTCCAATGGTTATTTCGAAATTCAAAATGACCGAATGACCAGACGTCTCTATAAATAGTGCCATCACAAGCTTCACAATACACAGAACTTGATCAAGCCATTACGCTGACCAAATCTCTACAAGTTCTGCAAGCAAGAAGCAAAGCAAATTTCTTACACTACATTTTCATATTTGTGTAAAAGTCTAGAGTGATTGTAAATCGTCTAAAGTGTCTTAGCACATCTTTGTATTAGGACAAAAACACTTATCATTTCTAGAAATAGAAAGGAGAGGCTGAGTACTCGGTTTTAAGTACTCAGCGGAGAGATTAGGATTGAGTAGAAGTATAGAGGAAGGTACTCTTGTCATACTCAATTGCTGATATTGTAAAAGGTTTGAGGCTCTACCTTTAAAGAGCTCAGTAGAGGATTCAAAATCTCGAAAGTGTTCCGGGGACAGGACGTAGGCTTAGAAGAAGCCGAACCTGGATAAATCTGCTGAGTGAAGTATTTCTAAACCTTAACTCCTAATTTATATTGCTTGCTTTAAATAATCAAAACTGACCAAGTAAAGAGGTCAAGTTGAGTTGTGCGCGTTGAACGTCTGAGTTCAGGAATAGACTCCAAGCGTTATCTCCTGACTCAAGCTGAGGAACTGACCTAGTCACCTGTTGACTAAGCCAGTATCTTGCTGTTTACTCAGCGCCGCTGTTCAAACCTTTTTCTTTAGAGAAAGAAGTCTGCCTAAATTGCGAAAAAAGTTTAAACAGTTCCTAACCCCCCCTTGGAACTATACTTGCAACTAAACAAGGGACCAACAAGTGGTATCAGAGCCTAAAAGCTCACTTTAAAAGGTCTAACAACCTTGAGTTGATCCCTACCATGGGCGAAAACAGCACTCGGTTTCTCCCTGTAAACCAAACAACTCAAATACTGCCTGAGGGGCTGTCCATTACTAGGCCTCCCCTATTCTTCGGGTCAAACTATACCTTCTGGAAGAATAGGATGAAAAACTTCATTCAGGCTACAAACATGAGTGCCTGGCTATCTATAGTCCAAGGGCCGTTTGTACCTGTTGAGGTTGTGGCTGGCCAAACAGTTATAAAAGCTGAGGCCAAATGGACAGAGGATGATCTTAAGAAGCTTCAAAACCATGCTTCGGCTATCAATATGCTTCACTGTGCGCTCGATGCTGCAGAATATAACAAAATCTCAGGTTGTGAGTCGGCACAGGAGATCTGGAAGAAGCTGGAAGTCACCTACGAGGGAACAAACAAAGTAAAAGAATCCAAGGTGAATCAGCAGATGAGACTGTACGAGCTGTTCGAGATGAACAATGATGAGGGCATTTCAGACATGAACGCAAGGTTCACCAACATCATTAATGAGCTCAAGAGACTTGGGAAAATCTTCACTGAGGAAGAACAAGTCAAAAAGATACTCAGGAGTCTTCCAAAAGACTGGCAAGCAAAGAAGACAGCAGTTGAGGAAGCTCATGATTTAACCACCTACAAATATGACGAACTCATCGGTTCATTGCTGACCCATGAGATATCCATGAAAAACTTTGAGGTGAAGGAAAAATCTGATGACAAAAAGCAGAAGTCACTTGTCATGAAGGCTGACTCCACTGACAGGAGTTCAACTGATGATGAGGAGATGGCCATGTTCACAAGAAAGATGAAGAGGCTGTTCAGGAAGAACGACAAATATTCTAAAAAGCCTTACAAAAAGTTTGATAAGTATAAGGCTGACTCAAGCGACAGCAAATACAGAAAGGACAGCTCAAAGCCCATTACATGCTTTGAGTGCCATCAAGCTGGCCATATTAAGTCAAACTGCCCCACGCTGAGGAAAGACAAGAAGAGTGGGAAGAAGGCAATGGTGGCTACTTGGAGTGACAGTGATGAATCTTCATCAACAGAAACTGAGGCCACCGAGTCAGCGAAGATATGCTTTATGGCTGACGAACTTGCTGAGCCATGCGTCTCTGAGCATGCTGACCTATCCATCGCATCAGATGATGAAGAGCAATCAAATGAGGTAATTTCTCTTCCCCAGCTCAGAAACGATATGGTTAATGCCCTGAGTGATCTCTATACACTTGTTAAGAAGTGTAATAAAAAGGTTAGAGCACTCAGCAGGCGCTGTGACGAAGTGGAAGAGGTCAAACTGAGTGACCTCAGATACCTTCTTCAGGACAACTCGACTCTGCATGATAATATGAAGATCATGCATGAGTATGTGTCTGAAGTCCAGACAGTTTCAAAGAAACTGAGGAAGGACGTCACAACCATCCAGAACCAACTAAAGGTTCCTAAGAAAAATAACATTCCTCTGAGAACTCAGTACCAAGGTACTCAGCAGAGATGGAATCCCCAGCGAAAAGTCCAGTGTGACTTTTGTGGGAAGTTAGGACACACTACTAAAGTGTGCTGGCACGCTCAGCACTGGGGTGCTGACAAGTCAGTAAAAAAACCCTAAACAGAAGGTCAGTTGTGACTTCTGTGGAAAGAATGGCCATACTGTCCATGTATGTCGCCATAAAATAAAATATGATGCTATACCTGTTGCACCTAACAAGTCAGGACCCAAAAAGAATTGGGTACCTAAAAGTAACTAGTTACAATGCAGGTAAGCCTGAGATGTGCCGAGAAGTCAAAGATGTGGTATATTGACAGCGCATGCTCAAGGCATATGACGGGTGATGAAACTCAGTTCATCACGTTTGAACGTAAACGAGGAGGGAGTGTAAGTTTTGGAGACAACAAGAAGGGTAAGATAGTAGGCTCAGGAACCATCGGAGGTAATCCTACTATTGAATCTGTCTCCCTAGTCAGCGGACTCAAATATAACTTACTCAGTGTAGCTCAGCTATGTGACAATGGGAGAAAAGTTATATTTGATGCTACTGGATGTAAAATATACGAGGGTAAAACTAATGAGTTAATTTTAACTGCCCCTCGGATAGATAATGTCTTTATGCTAGACTTAGAGAAAAAGTTTTCAAAAACTATGTGCTTAGTAACAAAGGAAGAAAATTCCTGGCTATGGCACAGGAGACTTGGTCATGTAAGCATGGACCTCCTGGCCAAACTAGCAAGAAAGCAATTGGTTGAGGGACTGCCTGAACTTAAATTCCAAAAAGATCAATTATGCCACGCTTTCCAAGCTGGAAAACAAACCAAACAATCTTTTCACAGTAAAAACATTGTCTCAACTAAACGTCCGTTAGAATTACTACACTTGGATCTCTTTGGTCCAGTCCAGCCGCTGAGTCTGGGTGGAAGAAGATTTTCCTTGGTCATTGTAGATGATTTCTCTCGGTATACGTGGGTTATCTTGCTGACCAGCAAGGATGAGACCTTTGAGACATTTTCAAATTTGGTTAGAAAAATTGAAAATGAAAAAGACCTAAAATTAGCTCATATCCGTAGTGATAACGGTGGAGAATTCAAAAACCAAAAGTTTGTTGAATTCTGTGAAGCCAGCGGCATTGACCACAATTTTTCTGCTCCTAGAACACCTCAGCAAAATGGGGTTGTAGAAAGGAAGAACAGAACTCTGGTTGAAATAGCCAGGACAATGCTGGATGAGCATAGGCTTCCAAAGTATTTTTGGGGAGAGGCTGTTAACACAGCATGCTACATTCTTAATTGGATACTTTCGTGCCTTTGGCTGTAGATGTTTTATTTTAAATACCAAAGATAGCTTAGCAAAGTTTGATTCAAAAGCTGATGAAGCTATCTTTCTGGGCTACTCAACAAACAGCAAAGCATACAGAGTTTTTAATAAGCGAACTCAAGTTTTAGAAGAGTCAATACATGTAGAGTTCGATGAAACTGACCCTGCAGGTAGATACCAACCGCTGACCGAAGATGATCCAAACTCAGTAACCATCGCTGACTCAGAACCAGCTACTGAGTCATTCACGAAAAGGCTGACCAAGAGTAAGAGTGAACCTAAGATTACTTTTACTGACCCATCTACTTCTGCAGAGATTGTTGAAACAGGAACAGCACAAGACATGAATCTACCCAAAGAAATAAGGATTCCTAGAGGGCACTCTGAAAGTGCAATCCTTGATTCTGCTGGGAATACCCTGATGACGAGGAATCAACTCAGGAAGTACCTCAGCAATGTTGCTTTCGTCTCAGTACAAGAACCGAAGAATTTCGCTGAAGCTGAGTACGATGAATTCTGGATGAACGCAATGCAAGAGGAGCTCGATCAATTTCGAAGAAATGATGTATGGGAGTTAGTGCCTCATCCAAAGAGTCAAAAGACCATCGGAACAAGATGGGTCTTCAGGAACAAGATGGATGAACAAGGAAACGTAGTCAGGAACAAAGCAAGGCTTGTAGCTCGGGGCTACAGTCAGCAAGAAGCAAACAAATGCAGACTGAGTTTGAAATGTCTATGATGGGAGAACTCAACTTCTTCCTCGGTCTTCAAATTAAACAAGGAAACAATGGCATCTTCATCAGTCAAGCAAAATATGCCAAGGAGATCTTAAAGAAATATGACTTGGAAAATTGCAAGCCAATATCCACTCCTATGGGCACTGACACTGTCCTCTGCGCTGATGAGAATGGTAAGTCAGTAGACAGCAAGTTATATCGAGGTATGATAGGCTCTCTACTTTACTTAACAGCCAGTAGACCGGACATTCAGTTTTCAGTATGCTACTGTGCTAGATATCAATCTAACCCTAAGGAATCTCATTACATTGCTGTAAAAAGAATCCTTAGATACTTGCAAAGCTCAGTGAATGCAGGTTTGTGGTATCCAAATACTCATGATTTTACACTTATCGGATACACTGACGCTGACTATGGACGAGATAAGCTGGAACGTAAAAGCACCTCTGGAGGATGCCACTTTTTAGGAAGCTGTCTTGTCTCCTGGTTCAGCAAAAAGCAGGCGTCAGTAGCCTTGTCCACCACTGAAGCTGAGTACATTGCTGCTGGTCACTGTGTTGCTCAAGTCCTGTGGATCAAGCAACAACTTGAAGATTATGGTGTTCAAACGAAGACAATTGAGGTCAAATGTGACAACAAAAGTGCAATTGATCTGTCCAAGAACCCAATACAACACAGCAGAATGAAGCATGTCAGCATCCGACATCACTTCATTAGAGACTATGTACTCAAGGGTGAGATTAAGCTGACCTTTGTCCCAACGGACGAACAGCTTGCGGATATCTTCACGAAGCCACTGGCACGTGAGCAGTTTAGCATACTGAGAGAAGCAATTGGTATGTTTAATCCTCTTCAGTAAATTCCTGTGCTAAATGAATATTGAATGCTGAGTGAATTACATGCTGAATGATTTATTGTTTGCTGAGTATCTCATTGAAACTGACTGAATATACAATACTGAGTAAACTTGCACACTGAGTAAATTAGTTTAGAACTTGAACTTAAAATCATCCTTAAATAATGCAATAACCACTCAGAATATCAAACGCTTGACATTCTAAATACTGAGTGATTAATGTGTTAGCATAAATGCCAAGCACGCGTATAACCTAAGATGACGTATTCGCCGTAATGTGTCATAAATGCCAGGATCCTTGTCGGTACATGATCCCAAGGAAAAACTGACACATGGATTTGGTTAAAATCCACACCGTTCAACTTGTCTATAAATTATGGGCATTTCCCCATTTTTTACTCTTTACGCTTAACAAATTCTTAAGGCTAAGAAATTACTCAAATTTCTCTCTCTCAAATACCTCTATTCTCTCCATCTTAAAAGAATGACTAAGCTATCCTTCAACGTCTCCGGTGCCGGCCACCAAAAGTCCAGCTCCGATGAACCTTCACGAAACCCTTCTACACCGAGCAAGGGTAAAACTGGCCAAACCTCTGGCCAAGGGAAAGCTGTTAAGATCAGGACCTACTCAAAGGTCTTCGACAATGTACGTGAATGGAAGGTAGAACCCTCCAGATGGGTTTCGGAGCACTTTGTACAGAACGAACAGCCATTTGCTGAGTGGATTTCCAAGAATGAATGGACTGGGCTGTTCTCGGTCAGGGATGAGACATATCCTGACCTAGTGAGGGAATTTTACCACAACCTCAAGGTTGCCAGTGACTCCGCCGACTACCTGAGCACTGAAGTAAAAGGGAAAACCATCTTCATCAACCCTCTGTACATAGGAAATCTCCTCCAGCTCAAAACTGAGGGAGTAAAGCTGAGAAAGTCAGGAGATCAGGACAAGACCGACTACGTCCATACCTTCTGCAAACCTGAGGGTCACTCAGGAGAGATCTCAGCATCTTCGATGGGACAGCATCAGAAGATGGCTCACTACCTGCTGAGCTATTTCATTTACCCAAAGTTCAACTGCACTACATCAGCAACCAACTTTGAACAGTGCTTCATATGGCACATGCTGACGTACACCCCCATCAACATGCCAGTTTTCTTAGTTGCTGGGTTCCTACGCAGCACGGGTACAATGAGGTTGGGATCAATCATCACCAGGATCCTCATCGACCACAAGATTGACCTCGAAGGTGAGGAATCTTTCAGAGGAACCGAAATCACAGCTGCCTCGCTAAGGGCACTTAAATTTGGACAGCCCTTGAAGAAAGGAAAAGCTGCTGCTGCTGCTGGCCAAGCTGATCAGACTGAGGAGACTATTGCTGAGCCTAAGAAAGGGCGAAGAACTAAGGCCCCAGTTTCTCGCAAGAGAAAATCTGCTGAGGCACCTAATGTTGTGTCTCCAGCAAAGAGGCAGAGGTCAGCTGGAAAGTCAGCTGAGAAGAGAAGCAGGCAAGATGAGCCTGACACTGAGGAAGTTGCTGGGCTACCTCAGAAGAAGCAGAAGTCTTCAACACTGGCACCTCTCGACGTCATGCCGACAGATTTTATTGTACCGGGTGATTCTCATTTCACTCAATGCCAAGGTACTGATGCTGAGGAACCTGAGGTCCAGTTAGATGACCACTTCATCTCCCAAGTTGAGGAAGAACTTGATGGAGATAATACTGAAGAAGAAGAAGAAGACGATGAAACCAGCGGTCAGGATGACGCTGAGGAGTCTGAAGAGTATGACAGTGAAATTGAAGCTGAGGACGCTAACACTGGGTTAGCTGGTGGAGCTGTGCAGACTGACACTGAGTTAGCTGCTGGAATTGAGCAAGTGGATCAAGCTGACCAGACCCATACTAAGGAAAAAGAACCTACTCACTCAGAAGAACCTGCTCATCATACCTCTCCACCACGTAGAAGGCGAAAGCTGGTTAAGGCCAGTGAGAAAATGGTCAGTGAACCCCCTTTGCAATCACCATCTATTCCTGAACTTTTCCTCTCCAAGACAACAAAGGATCCTTCTACCGTCCAATTAAAAATTTTCAAACGGCCCTCAACTTCCTCTACTACAACGCCATTGGAAAAACAAGCCTCTGTTTCTTCTCAACAGGAATATGCCGAGCATCATACTTCCACTACTTCAACCAGTCAGGTTGAACCGACCACTGCTCATGTTGTCTCCTCAAGCATGGTGCTGACTCCCCATCCTTCTGCCGTCAGCACAGACAGTGTTCGAGTTAACACCTCTACAACCAATCTCTCTGCCGATCACACAACAATTCCTCCATCTCAAGTGCAGATTGAGCAAACTCATCATGCCACTGACCAGGGTACTCCTTTCACACCCTTCTCTTCTGGTCATACGGATGTACATAGGGATGCCACTGAGTCCGGCAAGAAGCTCATCGACTCAGTGTAAGCTCTCATCCAAGATCTTCAACAGTCTGCTTCACCTGCTGCTGGATCCTCATTCCCAGAGACAACTCAGCTCTCCCAAGTCACTCTACTTCTTAACGAAGTCAAGGGACTCAAGGACCTGCTGAATGTCGTCTTATCATTTCAAGCCCAGCAAGCAAAGCAAGACTCACTTGCCAAGTTGGCAGAGATTCAACTGTCCACAATTCAACATCTGAACTCGCTACATCAGCAAGTCCAGAAGTTATCTGCTGTGAACACTGACTACGCCACTTCCTCAGAACTGAAGATGCTTTTTGCTCAGCTGCATACTGAGCAACTCAAGACAAATGAGCAAATGGTGTCCTATAGTCAGTGCTCAGTTGAGCAAATCAGTGAGGCTGTCAGGCTACTTAACCTGAACAAGCAAGAAATGGATACTGACGCGTTGAAGCAGAATGAATTGCTGTCCCTCGCACAACAATCCTTCAACCATATCCGTCATAATAATATTCAACGACATCACTATGACTCAGCACTTCTGAAGACATTCCACCAAGTCTTCGCTGGCCTCTCTGAAGCTCTCATCTGGCAAGCCAAAGCTCAAGCCTTCAGTGTAAATATGCTCAGTGCTGCTGATCTTCATATACCAGTAGAAGTCTCAGCTGATGGGGTTGCCATTTTTGATGGCATGAACGAAAGTGCTGACAAACTAAAAGAGCTTTCACAAGAACTTTCTCGTGCTGTCTTAACCGATGCGTTCAAGCTCCCTGAAGTTGACAAAACGGGGGAGAAAGCGCAAGCTGCCAGAGCTCAGCATGAGCGACGTCAGTACGAGCGAAGTCAGTCACAGGGCAAGAAAAAGAAATAGATAGACTAGCATGCTTAAGCCACATCTGTGTAACCCATTTTGTCTAGTTTACTTCTTTTGTCTATGTACTTGCTGACTTCTCTCAATATATATATCATACTTTATTTCCTGATTTCAATACTGAGTTATGATATATGCTTTTATAGTACTGAGTTACTTTGTATCTTCATCAGCCATACTTAACACTTATAATATTTATTGACTAAATGATATGCTGATAACATGTTTGACATCATACTATGATCTTATGAAACATTCTGATAAAGAACTCATTGAACAATAATTTGCTCAGCGCGCTCTGTATATCTAAAACTTCCGCTTAACACTGAGTAAATAGAATATGTAATATAGCTGACCTACACCTAAAAACTGACCTTAGACTCACTCATTTAAATTCTTAAATGATGCAATTAAAGCTAAGTAAGTAGTGCAACCCTTACGGGGGAGTTTGCTGAATGATATAAGGTCAACTATCATGGGGGAGCTCATACTGAGTGCCTTGCTGAATAGTTTTGCCAACATCAAAATGGGGGAGTTTGTTGAAATACCTTTCCACATAATTTTGATTTGACAAAATTGTTTAAATATAAATTATAACACATATCCTAAACACACTAAGTTTAAATGCTTTGATTTATTCTACTAATGTGTTTGTTCAATGTTGAGTATAAATGTTATAAGTCATAAGGATTAGAAGGCCCAAGCCCAATACGGAAACCAAGGCCCAAGTCAAACAACTCAGTACACTCGGCCCGCGTATGTCAAGACGCTGCCGTTTTTGTTCAAAACGCAACTCAGCAATCGGAAGGATCTAGAAGACCTTCGAGAACAACTTCAAGATGAAGCTGCTGAGTAGTCTCGACAAAGCGTACAAGACAGCAGCTGGCAAAGGAAAACTTCCAGACAAAGTGTTTCCTCTTTTGGCAAAGTTCAGACGACACAGTATGCTGTCCAGTTGACTTTACCATAAAAGGAGAGACCATCTGCTGTGCTGACCGAGGACAGAAGATACACGATTATGATTGGCCGAGAGCTCTGTGCAAGTCAGGATGACAATGACATATATCCGTTTCCCTCCAACGGTTATTTCGAAATTCGAAATGACCGAATGACTAGACGTCTCTATAAATAGTGCCATCACAAGCTTCACAATACACAGAACTTGATCAAGCCATTACGCTGACCAAATCTCTACAAGTTCTGCAAGCAAGAAGCAAAGCAAATTTCTTACACTACATTTTCATATTTGTGTAAAAGTCTAGAGTGATTGTAAATCGTCTAAAGTGTCTTAGCACATCTTTGTATTAGGACAAAACACTTATCATTTCTAGAAATAGAAAGGAGAGGCTGAGTACTCGGTTTTAAGTACTCAGCGGAGAGATTAGGATTGAGTAGAAGTATAGAGGAAGGTACTCTTGTCATACTCAATTGCTGATATTGTAAAAGGTTTGAGGCTCTACCTTTAAAGAGCTCAGTAGAGGATTCGAAATCTCGGAAGTGTTTCGGGGACAGGACGTAGGCTTAGAAGAAGCCGAACCTGGATAAATCTGCTGAGTGAAGTATTTCTAAACCTTAACTCCTAATTTATATTGCTTGCTTTAAATAATCAAAACTGACCAAGTAAAGAGGTCAAGTTGAGTTGTGCGCGTTGAACGTCTGAGTTCAGGAATAGACTCCAAGTGCTATCTCCTGACTCAAGCTGAGGAACTGACCTAGTCACCTGTTGACTAAGCCAGTATCTTGCTGTTTACTCAGCGCCGCTGTTCAAACCTTTTTCTTTAGAGAAAGAAGTCTGCCTAAATTGCGAAAAAAGTTTAAACAGTTCCTAACCCCCCCCCCCTTGGAACTATACTTGCAACTAAACAAGGGACCAACACCTGTCTCAGCGCCACTGCCTCAGCCAAAGCCGGCGGTAAAAGGCTCTCAATAAACGTACTCATGACACCCACACAATTGCCACTATCATTTCGCAGCACTCCACCTGCACCACTCTTTCCTTCCTCCGTGAATATCGCCGCATCAATGTTGCACTTCAAACGCCCAATACTCAGCGTTATCCACCTGGTCTGCCTTGTTGTAGACCTTCTCCCCACTAGCTCAATCAAACCAGTCGCTTTTTCCTTCTGTAATTAGCACCATTCCTGGACATACGCCTGATTCCGTTCAACTGTAATTGTCGGTGCTGTTTCTAAACCTCACCATAATCGATTATTCTGTCTCTCCCAAATAGACCATAGTACTGTAACACATCGACATACTTCTTCCTGAGAATTAATTAGCGCAAATTGAAAGAATCAGTCATCTACTCTCTCCCAGGCACCATTCGGTAAACATAATCTCGTTGCATTCCAACACCTTACCGCATCTGAACACTCCATAAGCATATGCCAGCCAAACTCAACTTCCACGGGACATGACACACAATGAATCGGAACTTCGATATGTCTTTCGAACAATCTGTACCGAGTGGGTAAGCAGTTGTTACCTAATCTCCAAATGAACTGCATGAGCTTTGGTGGCATATTTAATTACCAGATTGTCCTCCACTCATTTCCGTACTCATTCGTATCCTCACTTATCAATCTATAGCCAGACTTGGTGTTATAAAATCCATCCTTCGATAGATGCCAGATCCATCGATCCTCCACACTTTCAGAGGCAATAAACAGGTTATAGATGATTCGTGTCTTGTTAGGCATGAAATTGACTACGTTTAACTTGATAGTTTTAAGGGATTTGGGTGTTATTTATTCTATATGGCAAAGAATAAGGACTGATTTGTGTCTTTATGCAGATTAGTAAAGATAAATGCTAAACTCGCTGGAAACAGCTTATTTCGCTACGGCCAAAGAGGAGTGGAGCCTTTCTTATGTCCAGCGGTCAAACGCCGGATTATCCAATGACGGACATCGATAGCTCAGAGGTGGCAGAGGCAGAGACAGAGCAGCAGGTGGAGAAGTGTAGAGGCGGCATTACCTGAAGAAGCATGATGACGTGAAGTATCAACCCCTTGAGTGTTCAAGGGTCAATGGATCTTTTATCATTTCATTTTATTTTGTTTTAGTTTTTAGTTGACTCATTTTCTGGAAAGGTACGAAGGTTGTACCATTTTTGCCCCTGTCTTTCTCCTTTAAGTAGGCGTAGCAAAGGAAAGATAGGGAGTTCGGAACTTTTATTAATTTTTAGAAGTAGTATAGTTGTCTGTAAAAAAAAAGAAAGAAAGAGAGCTCTAATGAGTCTCTTAATGTTTCAAGAACTGACGATTACTCACTGCTCAATATGAGTGAGTAGTCTATTTTGAATGGGCACGGCCAGGCCGAGCCGGTAATGTAAGTTTTACATCGTTTTAATGAATATTAGTATTTTGTCAATGCTGTGATTGATGAGGATTTAACTTTCATGCCTCGACATTTATGCATGTGTTAGATGGATGTTAGGACACTGCTTACATCTTCACTGATATCTCTATTAATCTCCCAACCTTGAAGCTGACCAGTTAGATGGTTGTGTCAAGGGTTTTCTTAATCAGAAATGCAGTTTTGTTCTTAATGCAAGAAAGAACGTATCTTTAGGACGCTAAAGGTTCTAGTAATTCTTAGGAGCTTGAGACCACACGACAGTTGACTCAAGCTCACGTCAAAACTGATACTTTGGCTTCATTGGCATTATCTTATATTCATTGAAATGTTGTAAGGCTTAGCGCAACCTGTTCGGCAGTGTCGAGCCTATTCTATTTTCTAAATCATTACCAAGTTGTATTATTTCTTACTGCATCAACCCTCTTACATCTTACGAAACCAACATCACACAATCAAATTAAAAAGGAGAAAACTTGTTTGACACACACGCGCTGTTTAGCAACAATTTCTGATATACATTTGAATCTTAATCCCTGTGGAGACGATACTTAACTTATCACTTTATTACTTGTATCTAGTGCACTTGCTAGAGTCTCATCTAAGGACAATAAGTTTTTGGTGTCGTTGCCGGGGATTGAAAGCAATAAAATTGATCTGAAATTTCTGTGAAACAGGGTGTTTTTAATCCATTTGCTAAGGCGTGCAAGAAACAAAGAAGTTCTTAACCTGTTTATGCGTAGAACTGGACCTCCTATTTTTCCTATTGATCTCGAGTTAGAGAGAACGTGTAGACGAAACAGAGCGGGGGCTCGACGTGCTAGACAGAGAGAAAGACAACGAGAGAGAAGAATGGCTGGAAGGGTACCACCCGAACAACCAGTTCAACCAAACCAAGAAGAATAAGGAGAGAATAACAACCCTCCTGTTATGCGAATCAGAGATTATTCGAGGCCAACCACATGGGGACATTCATCATGTATCGTGTTACCCAACGAGGGGAACAACATGTTTGAAGTGAATGGGTCCATGATACAGATGATCCAGGCCTCCGTACAATTTAATGGGTTTCAATCTGAAGGTCCAAATGGGCATATTCAAGAATTCATCACGTTATGCAACACATTCAGATCGAACAGAGGTGTTTTTGATGATGTGATCAGATTAAAGCTGTTTCCTTTTTCCCTGAGGGATAAAGCGAAGAATTGGCTAAGAAATTTACAGCCAGGAACAATCACAAGTTGGGAAGAGATGGCACGAGCTTTTCTGATGAAATATTTCCCACCCCGACAAGCCATCAAGCTGAGAAATGAAGTGTCTCGATTTATACAAGAAGAGGATGAGTCGCTAGCAGAAGCCTGAGAGAGATATAAAGAATTGTTGAGAAGGGTGCCAAATCATGGTATCCCTATGTGGATGCAAGTGCAAAATTTCTACAATGGTGTGACCAACATTTACAAAATTCAAATCGAATCCATTGCTAACGGTAATCCAGAAGATCTTGAACCGCATGCTTTGTATGACCTTATTGAGAAGGTAGTCAGCACAAGTTACAACTGGCACTCAGCCAGAAGTGAAGGGAAGAAGATGGGAAATGATGATGTTGTGTCTAAACTAACAAGTCAGGTAGAACAGCTTGCCCGACAGCTAGGAAAGATAAACGTGTCTTCGATACACAATGAACCACCATTCAATGACATTTGTGATTTTTGCGGAGGAGCTCATTTCAACATAAATTGTCCCGAAGATAAGCCAGGAAAGGGCACACAGGCTGAATGTGACTACACAGGGTATAATCAGAGGAACCAGCCTAACCGTTATTCTAACACGTACAATTCTGAAACCAGGAACCATCTAAATTTTGGATGGACAGGCCAACTAGACCAGCTGGGACAACCACGGTATCAAGACCAGGCAAGGTATCAACAACAGCAAGGAGGACAGTACCAACGGCAACCTCAGCAGCAATACAAGTAACCTGTGCCACAAAAGGAAGATGTCGAACCGGATATGAAAACAATGATGATGCAGTTCATGAAACAGGCACAGGCATCGATCAAAAATCTGGAGACACAAGTTCACCAGATAGCCGCATCCACGTCAAAAGGAAATGGAATAATGCCAAGCAACACTGAGCCAAATCCTAAAGGCGACATCATGGAAATCACCTTAAGGTCTGGTAAGGAAACTCAACCAATTGTTTTGACTGATAAGAATGCTGAGTGTGCAGGAACGTCCAAAGAAGCTGAAAGGAAACAGGAACAGGCTGTTCCTAGTAATAAAGAAACAAGGAAGGCAAACCACGCAAGTAAGCCAGATCAAGAGGAGGAGGAAAGAACGTATAAACCACCACCGCCGTATGTTCCACCTGTGCCATATCCAACGCGTCTAATCAACAAGAAGTTGGAAGAGCAGAATTCGAAGGTGTTGGATACCTTAAGGAAGTTACACATCAACATTCCTTTCGTGGAAGCACTGGCACAGATGCCGACATACGCTAAATTCCTCAAAGACATCCTGTCGAACAAAAAGAAATTGGAGAACATTTCCATGATACAACTCAACAGAGATTGTTCGTCAATACTCCAAAACAAGCAGCTGCTGCCCAAGAAGCTAAAAGATCCAGGGAGTTTTTCGATTCCTTGTTCAATTGGAAAGCTAAATATTGAAAATGCACTATGTGATCTAGGAGCTAGCATAAACCTCATGCCATACTCTGTATATACAAAACTTGGATTAGGAGAACCCCAACCTACTCGCATGACTATTCAATTAGCTGATCGTTCAGTATGCTATCCTAGGGGGGTTGTGGAAGACGTGCTAGTCAAAGTAGCAAAATTTATTTTGCCCGTTGATTTTATTATAATGGAAATTGATGAATACTTGCATGTTCCCATCATCCTAGGTAGACCATTTTTAGCCACAGGGAAGGCATTAATAGACGTAGGCGATGGATAATTATTTTTAAGGATTAATAGGGAAGAAGTCATCTTTAAGATGAACGAGGCAATGAGACGTGCAAATAATAATGATGACACATGCTGTTTCTTGGATGATTTTCAAAGTCTTTCTACTTTGCAGGAACAGAACACTTTAGAAACTTTATTGGGAGAAGAGGTGAACATATGCGAAGGAACAGGCTGTTCCATTGAATCCAGCTTACCGGCACCTCCTTTCGATCCTACTGTTCCTACTCATCAAGAACCACCGGAGATACCAACTGTGCCGGTGACTAAACCAGAACTGAAACCGTTGCCTGCACACCTCGAGTATGCATTCCTTGAACCACCCAGTGGGAGTCCGGTCATCATATCCTCAAAGTTAACTCTTGATCAAAAGGCGCAACTCATGGCGATCTTGCGAAGAAACAAGGATGCAATCGCATGGAAAATTGATGACATAAAAGGAATTAGTCCTGCAGTCTATGTTCACAGAATCCTGATGGAAAAGGAGCACAAACCAACTGTTCAACCACAACGAAGGCTAAATCCCCACATGAAGGAGGTTGTGAGAAAAGAAGTGATCAAGCTTCTCAATGCTGGCATTATTTACCCAATATCTGATAGTGTGTGGACAAGCCCTGTTCACATTGTGCCAAAGAAGGGAGGAACAACAGTAGTCCTCAAAGAGAAAGATGAGTTAGTGCCCACAAGAACGATTACAGGGTGGAGAGTTACAGAAAGCTCAATGAAGCCACGAGGAAGGATCATTTCCCTTTGCCCTTCATTGATCAGATGTTGGAGCGGTTAGCAGGGTATGCTTTCTATTGTTTTCTCGACGGTTATTCAGGATACAACCAGATCGCAATTCATTGCGAGGACTAGGAGAAAACAACATTCGCATGTCCATATGGGACTTATGCTTACAGAAGAATGTCGTTCGGACTGTGCAATGCTCCTGCCACTTTTCAGCGATGTATGATGTCCATTTTTCATGACATGGTGGAGCGGACCGTAGAAATATTCATGGATGACTTCTCGGTTTATGGAAAATCTTTTGATAGTTGTCTAAACAACCTCGAAGCTGTGCTTGTGCGATGTAAGGAAAATAACTTGGTCTTAAATTGGGAGAAGTGCCACTTCATGGTCACGGGAGGAATTGTCACTGGGCATAAAATTTCAGAGAAAGGGATGGAAGTGGATAAAGCTAACGTAGAGGTGATAGAAAAGCTAGCTGTGCCCACTAATGTAAAGGATGTGCGAAGTTTTTTGGGGCACGCAGGGTTTTATCGCAGGTTCATCAAAGACTTTTCGAAGATTGCACTTCCTTTGTCGGCTTTACTTCATAAGGAAGCCGAATTCTCTTTCGATGCAAACTGTGTAAAGGCTTTTGAGCTCCTAAAGACCAAGCTGATCAACTCGCCTATACTGGAAGGACCGGACTGGGAGCAACCTTTTGAAATGATGTGCGACGCAAACGATACTTGTGTGGGAGCTGTCCTTGGACAAAGGATTGAGAAGAAGTTCCGGCCCATTTAATATGCAAGCAAGACATTAAACGAGGCCCAGCAGAATTACACAACTACCGAGAAGGAACTTCTTGCAGTTGTGTATGCCTTCGACAAATTTAGACCTTACTTAGTGCTATCCAAGGTTGTTGTTCACACAGACCACGTTGCGTTGTGATACTTGTTCGCTAAAAAGGATGCTAAGCCGAGGATGATCCGATGGTTATTATTGCTTCAAGAGTTTGATCTAGAAATAAGGGATAAAAAGGGAACGGAGAATGTCGCAGCTGGTCATTTGTCAAGGATTGATCACCAAGGCAGTCGGGAACAACCAGAGATTGTTGAAAGGTTTCCAGACGAACATCTATACACTGCACAGTCTGCGCCATGGTTTGCCGATATTGCCAATTACTTAGCAAATTCGCTCAAGCCTCACAAACTGTCCACTAATCAGAGGAGAAATTTTTTTGCTGAAATTAAATATTACTTTTGGGATGACCCTTATCTTTTCAGGTTCTGCGCGGATCAAATTATTCGAAGATGTATATCGCAAGAAGAGGGACAAGATGTTTTAAGCCACTGTCATGACCGTGAAGCTGGAGGACACCATAGCGCTAGCAGAACTGCGGCTAAGGTTCTTCAATCAAGTTTTTTCTGGCCAACACTTTTTAAAGATGCCCATCTGTTCGTTAGCACTTGTAATGAGTGCCAGCGAACAGGCAACATCTCGGCTAGGAATGATATGCCCCTCAACAACATAGTTGTGTGCGAAATTTTTGACATCTGGGGCATAGATTTTATGGGACCATTCCCTACATCCTTAGGAAATAAATACATCTTAGTGGCTGTAGATTATGTGAGCAAGTGGGTCGAAGCAATGGCTAGTCCCACCAATGACGCCCGTGTGGTAGTAAAATTCCTGAAAAGGCTGTTTGCCAGATTCGGTGTCCCATGAGCGATCATTAGTGATCAAGGAACCCACTTTTGCAATGCCAAATTCGAGAAGCTGATGGGAAAGCTTGGAGTCTCTCACAGAATTGCCACGCCTTACCATCCACAAACAAGTGGATAGGTAGAGATTTCCAATCGTGAAATCAAAAGAATTTTAGAGAAAACTGTTGGCAATTCTAGGAGAGACTGGGCGAACAAGCTTAACGATGCTCTTTGGGCATATAGGACTGCCTATAAAACACCAATTGGAATGTCTCAGTTTAGATTGTTATACCGAAAATCTTGTCACCTTCCTGTTGAAATGGAACACAGGGCCTTCTGGGCATTAACTTTCTTAAATTTTGAGCAACAGGCTGTTGGAGATCAGAGAAGACTTCAACTCTGTGACATGGAAGAGTTCAGGTTGTTCTCATATGAGAATGCCATGAATTACAAAAACAAGACAAAGCTGTGGCATGATAGAAAACTCCAGACTAAAACATTCCAAGAAGGTCAGAGAGTCCTCCTGTACAACTCAAGACTCAGGTTGTTTCCTGGGAAGCTAAAGTCAAGACGGACGGGACCTTATGCGGTGCACAAGGTGTTTGGTCATGGAGCAGTTGAGATTGGCAGGGAAGGTCAGGAACCTTTCAAAGTGAACGGGCAGAGATTAAAGCCATATTTAGAGAACGATCACACAAGGAAGATTGATACCATTCATTTCCAGGACCCCCCAAGCCAGTAAAAGCACAAAAAGGGTGTTCGCTACAAACACCAATTGTAGCACGAGTAATTTTGCATTTTAATTATTTTAATTTAGTTAATTAGTGTCAATTGTAGTAGATTCATGTAACAAAGAACTGTGATTCGTAATAGGTATCTCATGAACAGGCACAGTGGTAAAACTCAAACCTTTTCCTAAAGGTGTAGTTTTACAAATGTACATGTTCCGTAGGGGAGCAGTCTCTTGGGAAAATTGGGCGGTAGAAAAAAATTATAAATCAGTAAAAGTGGAAACGTCCACTCCTATACCCATAGGCACTCTTACCGCCTGTTTTTCCTCGATATGATTGAACGGATAGGGTGAAATAAATTCCAAATTGAAATCATGACCGTTCGTCGCCCCTGGTTCCAATTCGAAAATACGCGCCTTTCTGCCAATCTGTCCAGGTGGCATACTCTGAATCGACCTAATAATGACAGATTGGCAAGAGGACGTATCTGTTTCCCCTACTTAAAGAAGCTCTATCTCATTACGGTCAGTCGTTCACCATACTTCTTTCTTTTCTTTGATAGTTCTTTTTACAGAAGCAGTTTATGCTCTGTGCCATGTACCATTGGAAAACCCTACTTAAACTAGAAAACGAAATGAGAACTCGTGATTCAGGAAAACACGTGAAGGTTGAGGGATCATCCAAGAGAGAAAAAGCGAAAGCAAACATGGCTGAGCCTAGCACTGTAGCTTTTATCCTAGACAAAAAGCTGGTCAAGAAACTCTCCCAGTTTAAAGACACAACGGTACAGGCTTATTATGAAGAGCTCGCAAAGCTTGATTTCGGACCCATCCGAACAGTTTGTTGGGAAAACCTAAGGCGGCTAAAGCTTGAGGATCGTGTGCGCGTTCTCATGAAGGCAGGACACTTTGAATGCTTCTTTGAAATGAAGGAACCTTCCTATCGGGAATTGACACTCGAGTTCTTGGCCACTTTTAAGCAAAACGTGGAGATACCCAATCCTGAGGAAGAGGGAAAGTTCAGCTTTCGACTCATGGGTCACTCCAAGCGGCCGTCGCTCAACCTATTCAACCAGATGTTAGGTGCTGCCGATGACGACGACCTTGAATCGGAAAGCTACAAAGAGGCATTCACCAAGACGCCAGATGTATTTGACCCTTCGGCTTTCTGGGAGTCAATTACGGGATAGAAATACTATGACGGTAGTGTGTCTAAGGCTTCCAATGTTGATGACTATGCAATCCGCTATTTGCACAAGCTAATTTCCGGCACAATATTTGCCCGTGAAAATCAAGCCACCATGCCACATGCAGATCTCACTGCCTTGTGGAGTATGGCAGTTGGACCGAGAATGAATCTAGGCTACTGGTTCGGAGAATACATCAGTGCTTTCTGCAAGAAGAACTCTTCACTAATCTGATGTGGGAGCATCATCACCAGGATCGCGAAGTCGATCGGAGTCTTTAAACCCGAAGACCACTCTCGTCTCACGATTGTGAATCACCCGGACCCGATTGACCTCAAAAGCCTACAGAAGATGCTGTTCAAAAAAATGGTGAACGGGAAATGGGTATGGATGTCCGACTTTGTTACATCTAGGCAGATAAAAAGCCGAAAAAGGAAAAACGAACCAACAGTGTCCGTCTCATCAGATTCTGAACAAGTCAAGAAGCCAAAGGACCTGGACTTTTATAAGAAGTGTGCAAAGATTTCCAGCGAAGATATACTGGATCGATTCAACGCCCTGTTTGCCCAAAATCTGGCGAACCACGAAATGATATTCGCCCTGGAGCAGAAATACGAGTCTCAATAGGGGTCGATCGATATGCTCAAAACTATTTGTATTGAGGAGCATGGAAAGGAAAGTCCTTCTGGTTTTTCTGAAAAGAGTCCGGTAAGAAAAGTGCCTGAAACACCTGCTAGTGCTCATATTAATGCTAATGCTGGTACGCCCTCGAAAGAGGATGGCATTCCTGCCACTATGGATAGAGAGGTTAACTCCTCTCTTTCCCAACCCGCCTGATCTGTCCAAATTGTCGTTGTCCTAGCATCTGGTAACCTCTAACACCCTTACTCTATCATGTTTTGCTCTGCATGAATATTTATGCTTTCACTTATCTACAATCTACTGCCGTGTTAATAATATTGAAGACAATGTTTGGTTTTCATTTGGGGGTGGGGATTGTGTATCACAATTTATGTGGGCATGACATGATAAATGATTTAAATTTTGTTTGTTTAATTAGTAATTTGATGTAGAACAAATATCCCTTGAGAATCTCTGTTGCATATATCCTCGGTAGTTATTGTGATAATTGTGTTCATTTTCTCTTCTGCCTATTTATTCACCATCTAGTAAATTGTTTTGTGTTCAGCGGGAATCAAAGAACAGACTGTGCATGTTTTGATATAGTAGTTTAATGTTACTTGCTTGTTTGCATTTTGTGTCCCCAAATCAGGAAGTTCCAAAAAATTTTGAATTTTTAATTCCTCTTTCAAAATTAGTAACCCTTGCCTTACTGCATTTCCCCAAATATAGTGAGAACTTGAGCCTAAGAATGCATCTATGGTATGCATTGTTTCTTTTCTGAGTGGGCCAGCGCTCATTATCTTTAGGGAGAATTTGCCTTGGTGTCCTGTTGAAATGGTGATTGGTTCTGACTCTCATAGGAGGAAAAAGGCATTTAGTTACCCTCTCCGCTACACAAAAGACACATGTGCTTTGCACTCCAATGATTAGGATAACCAAGTTGAGCCATGACCTGATTTTTCTGAAGAACCACGAATGATAGCCCTCTCCCTTCACTTAAAACTCTAAAACACCCTGAATTCTGTCTTATGCTTCGAAAAGATAATCGTTTAAAATAGAATCACGTGCTTAAGTTATACAGAAATAAGCGGTTGAGCAAATATTGCTTAGAAAAAGACTGAAAGAACTTGGAAATATAATGTGGGGAGGGAGGAACCTGAATGACTGTTCAAAAACGATAAAAAGAGTACTGGGTCATGAGGAAACAGGTTGTGTAGATAAGCTAAAAGGGTAACAGTAATCAATGTAGGCTGTGTAGTGTAAATAAATCACAAAAAGATAGAGTTCATACACTGAAATAGTCTTTCACTGTCAAACCTGGACCTAAGCCTTACATTACAACCTTTATAAAGTCCTTTGGACTATGTCTGGAGGAACTTTGACCCTTAGATTCGGGACCGATAGGCAAACTCGCACCCTAAGGGTGTGGTGTCTGAGCTGAGGAGTGAAATCACATTCTTTTTCCTATGGTAAGTAAATGCCATGCGAGAGTGAGTGAATTATTCCATTCCTTAGTAAGGCATGTCTGGCAAGTAGGTAGCTCTTTGTGAAGGAGGAAGTCTAAATTTTAAGATTTAAGGAAAGTCTTGAGCAAAAAGGACACAATGTTTACAACAAGCTTTAATTCGTCAATGAAATCTGAGCGTGCATCTGTTCATTTCCTCATTACACAAAACAATCTTTGTTTTCCCTTCTTCACTCTCTGAAACAAATTTCATTCCTAACTCTTCTTCTGATTCCTTCTTACAATTTGTTGCTTGAGGACAAGCAAAGGTTCAATTTGGGAGTATTTGTTAGGCATGAAATTGACTACGTTTAACTTGATAGTTTTAAGGGATTTGGGTGTTATTTATGCTATATGGCAAAGAATAAGGACTGATTTGTGTCTTTATGAAAGATTAGTAAAGATAAATGCTAAACTCGCTGGAAACAGCTTGTTTCGCTACGGCCAAAGAGGAGTGGAGCCTTTCTTATGTCCAGCAGTCAAACGTCGAATTATCCAATGACGGACAGCGACAGCTCAGAGGTGGCAGAGGCAGAGACAGAGCAGCAGGTGGAGAAGTGTAGAGGCGGCATTACCTGAAGAAGCATGATGACGTGAAGTATCAACCCCTTGAGTGTTCAAGGGTCAATGTATCTTTTATCATTTTCATTTTATTTTGTTTTAGTTTTTAGTTGACTAATTTTCTGGAAAGGTACGAAGGTTGTACCATTTTTGCGCCCGTCTTTCTCCTTTAAGTAGGCGTAGCAAAGGAAAGATAGGGAGTTCGGAACTTTTATTAATTTTTAGAAGTAGTATAGTTGTCTGTAAAAAAAGAAAGAAAGAGAGCTCTAATGGAGTCTCTTAATGTTTCAAGAACTACCGATTACTCACTGCTCAATATGAGTGAGTAGTCTATTTTGAATGGGCACGGCCAGGCCGAGCCGATAATGTAAGTTTTGCATTGTTTTAATGAATATTAGTATTTTGTCAATGCTGTGATTGATGAGGATTTAACTTTCATGCCTCGGCATTTATGCATGTGTTAGATGGATGTTAGGACACTTCTTACATCTTCACTAATATCTCTATTAATCTCCCAACCTCGAAGCTGACCAGTTAGATGGTTGTGTCAAGGGTTTTCTTAATCAGAAATGCAGTTTTGTTGTTAATGCAAGAAAGAATGTATCTTTAGGACGCTAAAGGTTCTAGTAATTCTTAGGAGCTTGAGAACACACGACAGTTGACTCAAGCTCACGTCAAAACTGATACTTTGGCTTCATTGGCATTATCTTGTATTCATTGAAATGTTGTAAGGCTTAGCGCAACCTGTTCGGCAGTGTCGAGCCTGTTCTATTTTCTAAATCATTACCAAGTTGTATTATTTCTTACTGCATCAGCCCTCTTACATCTTACGAAACCAACATCACACAATCAAATTAAAAAGGAGAAAACTTGTTTGACACACACACGCTGTTTAGCAACAATTTCTGATATACATTTGAATCTCAATCCCTGTGGAGACGATACTTAACTTATCACTTTATTACTTGTATCTAGTGCACTTGCTAGAGTCTCATCTAAGGACAACACGTCTCCTCACTGTTGAACCAGTTCCCGACCTTCCTTTTATCCCATGTTCGTGTTCCGTCCATGAATAACTCGTAGACCTTTACCGCCTCTATCCCAGCCACACAATCAGATTCACTCACCAACGACCCACTTCTACATAGCTACGGATCCTTCCAAACAGAAATTGTTTCTCCAAACCCAATTTTCCATCTTATCCCTCTGCACAACATATCAATTGAGCCCCACACGCTCCTCCACACACATGTTACCCAATTTGGAGGAAAGGAAAGTATCATTGGGGAAATATTTTGCTTTGAAAATTCTACTAACCAAAGCATGAGGCTCGTTTATAAACTTCCACCCTTGCTTGCCCAGTAGTGATATATTATATGCATGAATGTCTTTAAAGCCCAACCCACCCTGACTTTTTAATCTGCTCAATTTTGCCCAGCTCAACCAATTAATGTTCTTCCTCTCATCCTCCTTCGTACCCCACCAAAATGAGTTCATCATTTTCACCAACTCACCACACATAGATTTTGGTAACATGAACACACTCATACAAAAGGTGGGGAGAGCTCGTGCCACAGATTTTAATAGAACACTCTTTCCCGCACTGGATAGAAACCTCATAGTCCAACTACAGAATCTGCTTTTCAACCTCTCCTTTAAGAATTCAAAAATTGCACACTTGGATCTACCAATAAGTGAAGGTAAACCAAGGTACCTACCAGTGTAAAGTGCCATCGTTACTTGTAACCTTGTACGAATGTCCTGTCTAACATTCTGGTGAACATTAGGTAAATACCGCATATCATGTAAATTTGTTGAAGCTCTCTTTGTTCAGAAGCTTTGATTTTTTTAATTCCTGACTTGCATAAACTCATTGGCCCCTGCTTCGACTGATGATATGTTTTAGACTTGGGTAGCTCTTTGTTAATTCATGACTGGTAATGACAAGTGAGTTTCTGCATTAGATTCTTTGTTTAGTTCATAACTATTAATTTCATTTACTACTTCAAATTTCTGATACAATATAACATTTTTTGGTTCCTTAGTTGAGTTTAAAAAAGGAAAGGGACATAAAGAAATTTTTTAGTTTTTAAACTAATCTTGACACAGATTAATAGCTTTTAAAAATGATGAGGTTTTTATTTTCAATTTACAAAGTTATTAGTTAAGAAGCTACTGGTGTTTTATTTGCTTTTTACCATTAAAGGGGTAACTCAACTCCTTTTGTACTAATTTGTGACTGTTTGTGAGTGCTATGATTTAGACTTGTAGCAGGTAAATACCGCATATCATGCTGATTTTTCATATTCATCATGGAAATTTTTTCCTATTTTAGACTATTGTGATGAAATATGGTTATCTTTCGGGGGATGTTGAAAATATTGACAAATCCTATGTCTTAAATGTACAAGCAAGCAGTGAGCTAGTGGAGAAGCAAGAGTTGCCTTTCACAAAGACATCATCTCTTTGGCAGTGCATTGGTTCCCTAGAAGTTTTCAAAGTCCCGCCATAAAAACCACACTTTAGTCCTTTGTTGGAAGAGAACGAGGCAACTCGGGAAGGATTTGCCATTGGTTATTTGGTGAGCTTTACTGGCTTGGTAGAGAAGGTGTCAAAGTTGACAATTAACAAGCCTAGAAGCGTTTCTTATTGCTATTTGGAAGCTCTTAGTGAGCTTGAAATGCATGGATTTGATGTTAAGGCAATGGTAGCCCGAATTAGCAATTTATTGTCTGTCAAAATTAGGGAAGAAGAGGTGAAGAACAAAAAATTGGAGGAAGAAGTTAGTGCAATTGCAAAAAATGATTAAGGAGTTAGAAATGCAAGTGGAGAAAAAAGGGATCAAAGTTTCTGAAAGTAATAAAACAAGAGTTTTGTGTGTTTTTTTTGTCAATATTGATGTACTTTTTTATTGCTATTATTTCAATTGAAAATTGGGAAAAAAAATTTAGGTTTTCTACACAAGGTAGTGATTTTGAGATAGAGTTGGCATTGATGCAGTTTAATTATATCATTTGGCATCCATTTCTTTGATATTTTGTTTCATTTCTTTGATATTTAGCAGATATTTGTTTCATTTCTTTGATATTTAGCTGCATATTGATCTATGTTTCAACTCAAATTTATCTTGTATTTTCATCTTTTCTGTTCTAGATGCAGAACAGTCCCTGTTCCATCCAAATTTCTTTAGAAATTGGTGTTTCACAAGAAAATGAGAATGGATGGTAATTGTTGCATCAACCCTTAAGGTTAATTACGAAAACCTCTTAATTTGTTGCATCGTGAGGTCAAGTAAAGAGCTTAAAGTCTCAACCAAGCAAAGGAGTAAGCCAAAATAGTCTACGGTTATTTAGGAGTGAAGCAAGCTTGCGATCTGAATTGATAAGTTTTGAAAATCTTGTGCCAAAATACCCCTAAGCAAGCTTCAAGTTAGGATAATATTAAAATAATAATCATGTGTTGAACAATATGTGTGCACACTAAAATACCCCTAATCATGTGTTGAACAATATGTGTGCACACTAAAATTATTAGGTAATGAATTTGTTGGATTATTCCATATTCTAGTGCCTTTAAAACTGAGCTATGGTGTTATCTTATCTATTAGTTGTATGTGTAGAAGATGCAAAATTGTGGGAGATTGTATACTCAATATTAGAGGTTTATTCAAATTATTATTATAATTTTTTTTTGTATAAATTTCACTTTTGAAATAAATTTTTTTATGTACTAAAGTGAGCCATCAAGCTTGAAAGATTCACTTTTTATATAATCAACCGTGGTGGGAGCTGATCGGACAAAATTGTTCAACTGTTTGCGGGTAATAGAAGAAAGGCTTCGGATCTTGTTAGTCTTTTATTGAATATTTCTCTCTTTACCTAATTGTTGTAATTATCATACTATTTATTGTCTTTTAAATTTTTTTTTAATAAAATGTTCCTTTCCTTTTAACTAAAATAAGAACTTGTATATTTAAAGCATATAATTATTACTAAATTATATTATTATAAAATAAAATTTCATATTTTTATGGTAAGATCACAAATCCTTTGAGTTAAAGTTTTTGAAATCTTACCATTCATAGATTAATGATATGAGAAATAAATTTGTACATAACTAGTATTGTGCCCGCGCGTTGTGCGGGTGGATAAATTTTTTGTACAGAAATTTAACATTTTAATATTTTATAAATTTTATATCATTTACATACAGTGATATTAATATTTTGTTTTAAAATAATTTAAATTTACAAATTCTAAATAAATTAACAAACATACCTTTATAATTGCTTGATAATATTTAGAAGTTGCTGAAGTCATAATCTATTCCTTGTTGACATGTTTGCAATGGTCATTCCTTTCTGTTTAATGTATAATCTTTTTTTCTATATAATCTTGCAATTTAGGAGGGCGAGCCTTGGCGCAACGGTAAACGTTGTTGTCGTGTGACCAAGAGGTCACGGGTTCGAGTCTTAGGAGCAGCCTCTTGCCAAATAAATTGGCAGGGGAAGGCTTGCCCCCAGTACACCCTTGTGGTGGGACCCCTCCCCGGACCCTCGCTCAACGGGGACGCGTAGTGCGACCGGACCGCCCTTTTTTTTAATCTTGAAACGGGGACGCGTAGTGCGACCGGACCGCCCTTTTTTTTAATCTTGAAATTTAGGAGTGAAGCAAGCTTGCGATCTAGATTGATAAGTTTTGAAAATCTTGTGCCAAAATACCCCTAATCAAGCTTCGAGTTAGGATAATATTAAAATAATAATCATGTGTTGAACAATATGTGTGCACACTAAAATTATTAGGTAATGAATTTGTTGGATTATTCCATATTCCAGTGTCTTTAAAAGTGAGCTATGGTGTTATCTTATCTATTAGTTGTATGTGTAGAAGATGCAAAATTGTGGGAGATTGTATACTCAATATTAGAGGTTTATTCAAATTATTATTATTATTGTTTTTGTATAAATTTCACTTTTGAAATAAATTTTTTTAAGTACTAAAGTGAGCCATCAAGCTTGAAAGATTCACTTTTTATATAATTAACCGTGGTGGGAGCTGATTGGACAAAATTGTTCAACTATTTGCAGGTAATAGAAGAAAGGCTTCAGATCTTGTTAGTCTCTTATTGAATATTTCCCTCTTTACCTAATTGTTGTAATTATCATACTATCTATTGTCTTTTAAATTTTTTTTTTTAATAAAATGTTCCTCTCCTTTTAACTAAAATAAAAACTTGTATATTTAAAGCATATAATTATTACTAAATCATATTATTATAAAATAAAATTCATATTTTAGTGGTAAGATCACATATCCTTTGAGTTAAAGTTTTCGAAATCTTACCATTCATAGATTAATGATATAAGAAACAAATTTATACATAACTAGTATTGTGCCCGCGCGTTGTACGGGTGGATACATTTTTTGTACAGAAATTTAACATTTTAATATTTTATAAATTTTATATCATTTACATATAGTGATATTAATATTTTGTTTTAAAATAATTTAAATTTATAAATTCTAAATAAATTAACAAGCATACCTTTATAATTGCTTGATAATATTTGGAAGTTGTTGAAGTCATAATCTATTCCTTGTTGACATGTTTGCAATGGTCCTTCCTTTCTGTTTAATGTATAATCTTTTTTCTATATAATCTTGCAATTTAGGAGTGAAGCAAGCTTGCGATCTGGATTGATAAGTTTTGAAAATCTTGTGCCAAAATACCCCTAAGCAAGCTTCGAGTTAGGATAATATTAAAATAATAATCATGTGTTGAACAATATGTGTGCACACTAAAATTATTAGGTAATGAATTTATTGGATTATTCCATATTCTAGTGCCTTTAAAACTGAGATATGGTGTTATCTTATCTATTAGTTGTATGTGTAGAAGATGCAAAATTGTGGGTTATTTTATTATATCTATTAAATATAAATTTGATTATATTAGATATAATATTTTTAATTTTCCTTTGTTGCTATTTTGACAACTCATCAAAGGCCTCTAAAACTCTACTCATTAATTTCTCTCTGCTTCCACTATTATATATAACTAACGTGAGTGCATGTGCAATGCACGGGATGTTCAATAAAAAAATTTATCCGTTTTTTTTTTTGCTTATTCACATTTAAACATATTATATTTGAAATAATTAATAAAATAAAATGATTTAAATTTAATATGTTAAAAATATTTTTTCATATTAATTAAGATAATTTTATTCATTATAAAAATTATACCTTGTCTTATAAGGATATTATAAAAAATAAAAATTTGAAAATTTATTCTGCTCTTTTATCTTTGTATGGTTATCCTGCTTTTAGTAGTTTCAAAATAAATTTTACTTTTAATTGTAGAAACAACATATAATTGACTATAGCTTTGTAGAAACAACATATAATTGACTATAGCTTAAAACAACAGAATACAGTACGTAGTTAAAAAAAATTCACATTAACCAAAGATGCTCAGATAATGATTAAATCCATAAACTAAAGATGCTCAGATAATGATTAAACCCATAAACTATTCAAACCCTACTCCGAGAAATCGGATCGCCGGCAAACTAACCGCAGAACTAACCGCCAATCAGACAGTCAACCATTGAACAATTGCTGAAAAGCCCCCTGAAAAACCCAAATCAGATAGGCAGCAATACTATCCTAAAAGCTGCTTGGAACCCAAAAAACATTATTAAAACAGAGA
The DNA here is from genome assembly GCF_963576675.1 of Euphorbia lathyris. Lineage (NCBI taxonomy): Eukaryota > Viridiplantae > Streptophyta > Magnoliopsida > Malpighiales > Euphorbiaceae > Euphorbia > Euphorbia lathyris. The sequence continues at coordinate 40,546,294 of NC_088912.1, read as the reverse complement.
GACTTGGTGCAAAAGCTTTTTAGAGAGAGAAATATAGAAAAAGGTTGAGTCTTTAGTCTTAGTTCTAACTTCTCATCCTAAAAAAGGAAATCCAACAGAATAATTCAATAGTATTTTTTAGGGTAATTAATTTATTAGTCCCTATATTTTGACAAAACACACTGTTTAGTCCCTATATTTTTAAAAACACACGGTAAGGTCCCTAACCTTTTTCTTGATGAACTGTTTAGTCTCTAACGTTTTTTCGGTGAACTGTTTAGTCCCTGCCGTTAGACTCTCATGAAGATTCTGTTAGTCAATTTGGATTTGAGTCAAAATCTGTTTAAAATAAAAAGGTAACGCCTTAACTACCCTTTACCATAAAATCAAATATATAACCATCATCTTCATTATTTCTCATCTCTGTGTTCTTCTTTTCCTTTATTTTCCTTTCCTTTAGACTCTACTGCATCTGAAATCAACTTTCTTATTCTTGATTTTCTTCTTAATCATTCAGATTCGTAAGCATTAAGTTTGTGTTCTTTTTATGGTTCTCCATACAAATAGCTTCTTCTTCTAAATTGGATTTTAGGGTTTACTAATCATAATGCATGAACCAATTGGGAATTTCACAAGATTTCAGTAACAGTGCAACGAAACGGAAGGGAAAGGCAGTGAAGTTTACAATAATAACAAAATTAGCATAAACATCTTTCGTCATCACTGAAGCAGTTGGCAGTAAACATGAGTTGAGAATATGGAGGAAATTAAACTCATCATTGAGAGTAAGAGGATTTCCACCTTCAATTCGAACAGGAAGAGTAAGCGAGTGAGATTTGAGTCGATTTCTACCTTCAATTCAAACATGAAGAGTGAGCATGAGTGATTCGATTATGGGTTAGGGATTCAATCCTTTCTCCATTTTTTTGTGAGCACGAGTTGTGAGAGAAAGATATAGAGGTGTGAATTGCTTTTGACTGATAAATAGTAAAGGTAATTTAGTCATTTTCGAATTCATAAACGGTAAAAAATCTAACAAACAGACGGAAGGACTAAACAGTTCATCGAGAAAAAGGTTAGGGACCTTACCGTGTGTTTTTGAAAATACAGGGACTAAACAGTGTATTTTATCAAAATATAGGGACTAATAAATTAATTACCCTATTTTTTAATTGTCTAGACAGGCAAGTAAAATGAAGTTTACAATTAATAATCAATAAAGTTGTGAAACTTGTTGTTGATGATATTTTGCTGCATTTTATGAATAGACTGCATATAAGTAGAAACAAAAAGTTGAATATAATAGATAGTGATGAGAGAACTATCTATGAATTATAATGCAAAAACATTATCATCCAACATCTTCGGTCAATTTGCAAATAAAAAGGGAATATAATATGATAATGCTCATTGTTGTTGCACCATAAAATGAAGAGCAGTTGAATATTTAAGATCTTGTAATTCCTACCTTATTCCTAGAAAAATAAATATTTCTCTATTATCCCTTCAATATAAAATTGTAAAAATCGCATAAAAAAGTAGCAATCTTAGTGTTGTCATCTTTAATCATTTATTTTATATGAAACAGTATGCTATTAAAGTATATCAAGTACAAATCATAACATATAAAACATTATTGTTAGTTAAATTAGTTTCTTATTAATGAAAAAAACTTGGTACGCTAAGGGAAGTAGGTTTTAACCTTTATACACCAGCCAAAAAAAATCAAAGTTAGATTACTATATCTTCATGATAAGAGTTGGGGGCTACAATTGGGCAATCAAAATAAGAGTTCAACCCAGTGTATTTTCCACCTCCAAAAAAGGAACCTAAATACAAAAATTGTGTTGGACATCATCTCATACACCCTAACCTGGTTCTCCTTTAACCATGCCTTCATAACAGTAAACTAACACAATTTAAAAACAAAACCAGTGGATGAGCGGGTTCAATTTTAATAAGGAGGTTTCTAACTTTCTATCCATTAAAATCATCACATCAGCAGGAACTATAAGTGAAAACACATCAACTTACTCATAAAGATTTTAGTGTTCAACCAACAAATAAAAGAAATAAGATTTCCTCATTTCATAAAAGCCTATCATTAAATAATTTTATCTCATTACATCAGATGAAAAGAAAATTATCTATAGTTTAGGCAACAATGTTAAATTTTGGGTTTATGTTAAATAAATAAAATGAACACTTGGTGAAACAAAATCACTGATGCTAAAATGGTAGACCAAAAATTGAATCTTCAAATTACAAAGCAAACATAGATTCAAACCTGTATATGGATATAATCAAAACTCGAGTGCAGTCTGAAAACAAAATCCTGAGATCCCAGTGCTGATCTACATGATGGAAGAGTAATGAGAACTAGAAATCCATAATAGAAGCCAGAAAAAAATAACAAAATCAAAGGAAAAAAAACCCTGAACAATTAGAACTCGGAATAGAGGAAGAGACCGTTGAGGGTGGTTCTTCCCGTGAAAAGGAGAGATGGAAAGATCTAATCTGAATAAATATAGGTAAACACTGTGTGTGGGTATGGGACAGAAACCGCTAAACAGATCGTGAGAAGAAGAAATTATGAGGAAAGGAGTAGTCGTGGGAAGAAAAAACTGTATCGGAAGAAATCCTAAGTAGAAATTTGAAAAGTTAATCCAGAAAAAGGGGAAATATGAGGAGGTGGTTTTAGAAAGGGAGCCTAACTAACACAGAGTAGTGCTTTTGGTACACAAGGAGGAGAGAAATAAGAAAAATCATGGCAGAAATGAGGAAAAGTTGGTTTTCCTTTAATATTTACAAAAATAGTATAATAATTACAATTTTAAGTCAAAAAAACGGGATGCTTTATAAAGTAGCCATGTTAGTCGAAACTCTAAAATTGTGCCACATGAGCAACCATATTATCTTGCTTTTAGTATATATATAGATATAGATATAGAATCATCACTAAAAATAAGAAAGAAACTTAAAATGGTAATCATGACAAAGCATGATTTATAATTGAAATAAATTTCACTATAAGTATAATGTTCCAATACCTTTTTAATTATTTTCTTCAATACGTCTCCAACTTCAATAAACAACTATTGTGTGAAACTTTATATTTGTTCCTACAAAAAATGCATAAAAATAAAAAATTCAATCCATATGAGTTAGATAAATCCAAATTAAAAAATCAGTGGGCTTCACCAGGTTCTGAATTTGGAAAGTTAACCTAACTCCAATTAAACCTAATAATTGAGTTCATATAAAGCCAAAAATCCAAATTTTAAGCTTACCTATGACTCTAGCGGTCATGAGTTCGAATCACATTCGGGTGGGGTGGGTTAAGGGTTTTTTCTTCATCTTTGATGTAATTTTCCTATGCTTAATGTAAGTGCATTGTGCACAACTTTAAAAAAAAAGTTAGAGTTAATAATCGAAACAATTACACCTAGCAACTTATACTAAAGAAATGAAAATAAACAAAAATTTTATTACATGATTTATAATTGAAATAAATTTCATTGTAAGTATAATGTTTCAATACCACTTTAATTATTTCTTTAATATGTCTTCAACTTCAATAAACAACTATTATGTGAAACTTTATATCTATTCGTATGAAAAATGCATAAAATAAAAAATTCAATTCATATGAGTTAGATTAACCCAAATTAAAAAAATCAGTGGACTTCACCAGATTCTGAATTTGGAAAATTGACCTAACTCCAATTAAACCTAACAACTGGATTCATATAAATTCAAAAATCGAAATTTAGTTAGAGTTAACAATCGAAACGATTACACCTAGCAACTTGTACTAAAAAAAGAATGAAAATATACAAAATATTTATTTAGTCATTTTGAAAAAAAACAAACAAAAAGGAAAACATAGATAAGGTAGCGAAAAGTGTGGAACAACAAAATTGAGAATAAAATAACTACTACATATGAAAAAAACGAATAATTACCTTCAGATACATAACGATTTCCTGTAATTTTTGACACATTTGTTTTTCCCGATTTCAGTTGTTTATGTGTCTTCTATTTCCATCAGATTTCTTCAATTGAAGATATCAAAGTCTAAATTCTCCCAATTTTTGAAAAAATGCTATTAATACAGTTTATCAATGGAAATCATTCCTAAATAAATCTGAATCTCTTACTAAAATAAGAACAAAATTATAAGATTCTATTATTTGAAGTAATAACAAAATTTTAAGATTCATTATGCCATTTTCCATTTCACATGACACAATGTAGATGACAGACATTTATTTTTGTGTCGTCTGAATAGTTTTCGTGACAGTATTTTAACTTTATGTCATCTGATGGCGTAATTAAAAATGCGCTCGATTCTCAAATAATGTTACCATTACCAGCTTCTGTCATCCCAAAAGAACGCGATTTTGATGGAAAAGTCACTTAACCATCAGATGACACTGCGGATAAATGACTGTCATCAGTATACGAAAATAAAAAAGCGGCAACCAAATATTGGAAAAGTGGGGGATCAAAAACTCTTACTTTCATTTTAACGTGCGCCCAAAACTCAAAACCTAATTTCGATTCCCCCCTTTCTCTTTTCTAATTTCATCTCCTTTTTTTCAATCTCTACATCTTTTTTCCTCAAACTAAAGATCTCGAGATAGTTTCTCTCTTCCCTCCTCTCAACAAAGCTTTGATGGCAACAGAGCTTAGAGCAACCATGGTCGATTTTAATGGAGGTAAGGGTTTCCATATTTTGAATCCATTTTAAACTCTGTCCAAACCCTAAATTTTTTATGTTCTTCTTTTTCTTCTGAAACCCAATCTTCTACTTCATTATGGTCTCCTACCAGCGATGACATGCTCTTCTATCCTGAGGCGGTGGTGACTAGAAGGATACTCGGCGATGGTGGCAATAACTCCCCAGTACGTAGATTCAGTAGCTTCAACAGGTTAGGTTAGTTAATTTATATCTTAGTTTCTCAATTCAGCGATGGTGCGAATCAGCTGCATTAATTATGAGTTTCACAATTGATAGCTTACATAAACCTGTCGTATGACAAGTAAAAGGTCTATGGTTTCACATACTACAATGACGGTATCTATAGTTTCACAATTAGTCTTGCAAGTCCAACTAATCACAGCAACGTTTTGCAGTTCAATCCTTGTGAATATGCTTTCATAGCTGATCAAAGGACGTTTAATGTCTCCGATTTGCAGCTTTCGACTCAGCCTTTTTCGAGGATAACTCAAGAGTTTATTAAGTCTGATGTTGTCATTGAATGGGTTGCTAGAGAGGAGACATGTGAGGAAGCTCAATCAAATTCGAATTCTTTCTGTGGGAGTAATACTAATAGCTCCTACTCCGAAAATGGCAACGAATATCGATGTGTTTGCAAGGATGGATTCACTGGAAATCCTTATCTCCCACAAGGATGCCAAGGTAAGACACTACTAGAAGAAGAAAAAATGATTTAGATGGAAAATTTCGTCAGAGAGCTATGAAATTCCGTCGCAAATCGATTAAACTGCGACAGAATTACATGATGATCTTCCTTTTCCAAGATGTAATTTGTTTTTTTTTCATCTGGACAGACATAGATGAGTGTAAGGAGGCGAACAAGTACCCATGTCAGGGTAGTTGCAAGAACATTATCGGGAGTTACACTTGCAAATGCCCGATTGGGATGCGAGGAGATGGGAAATCTGGCTGTCAAGGATTTCGAGTCACAGCTATTGCTGCAGGTTCTGTTTAATCCCCTTCATCTTCATGTTTTTTTTTAAAAATTTTATGTGATCGGGTTGCGAGTTTAACCTTGATTGATATCTATGTTGCACGAACATTCCTTTTTACCTCTTTAGTAGCATTTATGCTTTTCGTGTTTGTATCCGTTTATGCTTTAGAAATAACATTTTCTGTGTATGATACAAATGACACTCCAACAGCTAGCTAGGTGTACAGATGGCTCGTGTACACAATTGGTACTTATTTTGTTTTTGTCTGTTTGTGTAGAAATAACCGTTTGATGTACATCTGTAATACCTTTATCTTTTGTGTGCGTGTCTCTAGTTTTTCCAATACCTGTACATATATAGCACTGTATTTACAGTCATTGGCATTGAATGAAAGGAATACAACCTTCATCTTTCATCTCCTCTTCCTTGAGTTTTTATATGATGGTATCAGAGAGTTTCCATAAACTCTGAAATTTTATTTTATTTTCCTTCTGTGGCGTTAATGGCTGCCATTCCACAGACCAGTCCTTACTTCCTACCGGCAAATGAGAATCTGGCGCTGGTTCTCGTCACATCTCCTTTAACTGGAGACAACTACCATCAATGGTCAAGGTCTTTAAGGATAGCCTTGATCTCGAAGAACAAATATGGCTTCGTGGATGGGACCATCCAGATGCCAGAAGTTGGGAAAGGTGCAACACCATGGTTCTTTCCTGGATAGCGCATTCAGTCTCTCCTCAAATCGGTAAAAGTCTTATATGGTTCGAATCTGCACAATCGGTTTGGAACGATCTTAGGGATCGATTTGCCCAAGGTGACAACATCAGAATTTCTGAGCTCCAGAAGGAGATCCAATCGTTCAAACAAGGTAACCTCTCGATTTCTGAATATCATACACAAATGAAAACATTATGGGATGAGTTATTGAACTACAGACCTTTACCAAAGTGCTCTTGCACCCCTGCTTGTTCTTGTGCTGACATTAGTAATTTCAGATCCTACCTTGACTCTGACCAAGTCATTACCTATTTGAGGGGCCTGAATAGCGATTATCAGAACGTTTGCTCTCAAATCCTGAGCCAACAACTTTTGCTGCAAATTACACCAGTTCCCAAAAACCACAATACCAAAAATTTCAGCAGAACAACAGCAGGTTTAACCAAAAGAGGAACTCAAACAATCTCCCCATATGTACTTATTGTGATATGGAAGGCCACTCTGAAGACATTTGCTATCGCAAACATGGCTTCCCCCCTGGTTATGGCAACAGGAACAGGGGAACAAATTCAAAACCAAACTCGAAGCAAAACAGGGCGAATCAGGTGCAGTCTAATTACCAGAATCATAGTGAACACCATCAATTCACTGAATTTGAAGATGAGCATGAGTCCAGTCCATAACAAGGCGGATACAGCTTCACTAAAGCTCAGTATGACCAGCTGATCAACTTACTACCAAAAATAAAGAATGATTCTGGAGCAGGATCAAGTGGAAATCCCATCCAAATAGCCACTGCAAACAGCAACTACAAGACAGATGCACCTTATTCTGGTAAAGTTTCTTCATCCACTCAATTACTCATACATAGAAATAGTTGGATTATCGATACGGGGGCCACTGATCATGTGGTATGTGATCTCAAATTTTTTACCATATATAGAGCTGTGTCAAATTGTTCAATACAACTTCCAAATAACCAAAGTGTCATAGTCTCTCACATTGGTCATGTCAAATTACATCCAAAATTCACATTAATAAATGCCTTATATGTTCCTCAATTTAACTACAATCTCATATCCAGTAGTAAATTGACTCAACATTCAAATTTATGCCTATTCTTCACCTCACAAAACTGTGTCATACAGGATCTAGGGAACTCCCAGAGGATTGGCTCTACTAGCTTGAGAGGAGGGCTTTATCACCTAGACAAACCATTTCCCAAGCATTTGACTGCTTCCACCAAACGAGTAGCTTCTACTTCAACTCTTTGGCACATGAGGCTCGGGCACCCTTCAATTCAAAGAAGTGGCATATTGTCACAATTTCTTCCTTCCTTAGCTAATTTTCCTCAACACACATCTTGTGATGTCTGTCACCTAGCTAAGCATAAAAGAAATAGTTTCAATCTTAGTTGTAATAGAGCTGATAATTGTTTTGATTTGATCCATTTGGACATATGGGGACCCTTAAAGCATTCATTCAATGAAAAGCATTATTTCCTTACTGTTATTGATGATCATAGCAGATTTGTGTGGCTTTATTTCATGAAGTATAAGTCTGAGACAAGAGATGCAATTTACACATTCAATCAATATGCTTTAACTCAATCCAACAAGCAGATAAAGGTTATCAGATCTGATAACGGGGCAGAGTTTAACATGCCTGAGTTCTATAGCAAATTTGGCATACTACACCAAACTAGTTGTCCTGAAACTCCACAGTAAAATGGAGTTGTGGAGCGCAAGCACCAGGATATTCTAAACATCACTCGAGCGTTACTGTTTCAAAGCAAAATGCCAAACAGTTTTTGGCCCTTAGCAGCTTCTCATGCTGTGCATTTGATCAACAGGCTACCAACTAATGCAACCAAAAATTGCATCCCATACACTTTACTTCACAATCAGCCCCCAAATTGGCAAGAGTTAATAGTCTTTGGATGCCTCTGCTTTGCCGCAACTTTGAACAGGGATAAGACAAAATTAACACCAAGAGCAATCAAGTGTGTCTTCATTGGGTATCAAACTGGCACTAAGGGTTTCAAAGTGATGGACTTGCAGACCAGGAAAATTTTTGTATCACGAAATGTCCAGTTCCACGAAACAATTTTTCCCTATAACCAAGACGAATATCCACCAAATCCATCCTTCCCCTTACCAAATGTATCCGGTGAATTGATTGATAATGATTCCCCAGAGATTCTGATACCTGGATTGCCAGAGACATTGCCTCTTAATGAGACAGATCCAATTCAGCCTGACATTGCAGATCCCATAAACACCAATCCCACTCAAGAAACACACCACAATCCCAATACAAATCAGCCTAGAAGGTCCACCAGACACAGACACCCTCCACAATACCTACAAGATTATCACCATAATCTCCTAAATTCCATCACAACTGCACCACTTCCCAAAATGCCTCATGACCTAAATAAGCACATTTCTTATAACAACCTCAGTACCAGCAAAAGGATTTTCTCACTTCAAATATCGTGTCAGAGAGAACCATCAACCTATGAAGAAGCTATCAAGTCCCCTCATTGGCGACAAGCTATTGAAGCCGAATTAAGCGCCTTAACTGCAAATGATACCTGGTCTATCACTCAATTACCTACAGGAAAGTGGCCCATAGGATGCAGATGGATATTCAAAATCAAACACAGGGCGGATGGTACCGTGGAGAGATACAAAGCCCGTTTAGTGGCAAAGGGCTTTACTCAGAAAGCTGGGATAGATTTCACATAAACTTTCGCCCCTGTGGCGAAAATTACCACTATCAGAATATTTATAGCTCTTGCTAGCATGAACAATTGGTTCCTTGAACAGTTGGACATCAACAATGCGTACTTGCATGGTGAAATTAGTGAAGAGGTATACATGAAGGTTCCACAGGGCTGTTTAGTTCCTAATTCTCACTCCAACCTAGTTTGCAGGCTCCACAAATCCTTATACGGGTTAAGACAGACGGGGAGGCAGTGGAATTACAAGCTCAGCACTGCACTAAAGGAGTATGACTTCACTCAAGCTACCGCCGATCCATCCTTGTTCATTAAAGCTAGTAATGGAAAGTTCCTAGCAGTCTTGGCATATGTAGACGATCTAATGGTGGCAAGCAACTGCAAAGATGAGGTACAATCAGTTAAATCTCATTTACATGCCTTATTTAAAATTAAGGACCTTGGCCCTTTGCAATATTTCTTGGGATTCGAAATTGCCAGAACATCGAAAGGGATCCACTTTAGTCAAAGGAAATATTGTCTTGAGCTGTTACAAGATCAGGGATTCTTGGGATCGAAACCCGTCCAAACACCAGCCACCCCTAACTTCAAACCAGCACCTACACCAGTCCTACTACATGATATACCTGCCTACAGACAACTCATTGGGAAACTATTGTATCTCACACATTCAAGGCCAGAAATTTGTTATATAGTGCACCAATTGAGCCAACATCTAAACACCCCAACTCAAGATGATCTACACAGGGCACACAGGGTGTTAAGATACCTCAAAAACTCACCTGGGCAAGGCCTATTTTTCCCAGCAGCTGGGCAAACTAAACTTAGAGCATTCACTGATGCTGACTGGCCATCGTGCCTCGAAACCAGAAAATCAATAACTTGCTTCTGCGTGTTCCTTGGGGACTCCTTAATCTCTTGGAGGTCGAAAAAGTAGTCTACGGCTCAAGGAGTTCATCGAAAGATGAATATAGGGCGATGGCCACATCAGTATGCGAGCTTCAATGGCTCATTTATCTGCTGCGTGACTTCATCATCCCACATGCATGGCCAGCAATACTTTTTTGTGATAATCAAGCTGCACTACATATAGCGCACAACCGTGTTTTTCACGAAAGAACCAAGCACATTGACATTGATTATCACATTGTGCGTGAAAAACTGCAACAAAATATTGTTCACTTACTTCCTATCAGGTCAAAATGACAACTTGCAGACTTATTTACCAAAGCTCAACACTTACCAGAATTTACAACGCTCAAGAACAAACTAGGCCTGTTGAATATCTACATGCCTAGTTTGAGGGGGGCTGATACAAATGACACTCCAACAGCTGGCTAGGTGTATAGATGGCTCATGTACACAATTGCTACTTATTTTGTTTTTGTCTATTTGTGTAGAAATAACCGTTTGATGTACAGCTGTAATACCTTTATCTTTTGTGTGCGTGTCTCTAGTTTTTCCAATACCTGTACATATATAGCACTGTATTTACAGTCATTGGCATTGAATGAAAGGAATACAACCTTCATCTTTCATCTCCTCTTCCTTGAGTTTTTATATGAGTGTACATCTCCGTATCTGTGCAATATACACTTAATGTTGGAACAGAGTTGCTGAATCTGTAGCCTTGTTTCTTGCAGTTGTGGGAGCAGTATTGCTTACAATGATCATTGCTATGCTCATATTGATAATGTACAAAAGGCGTCGAAAAGAGACCAACTTTTTTCGAAATGGAGGCATGCTGTTGAAGCATCAAAGAGTCAGAATCTTCACTGAAGCAGAACTGGTAAAAGCCACCAAGAATTATGATGAAAGTCAGCTTCTCGGTGAAGGTGGATTCGGTTACGTTTACAAAGGAATATTAGCAGATGGCACACAGATTGCTGTAAAGAAGGCTAAAGACATAAGCAAGGCTCAAATAAATGAAGAGTATCAACAAGAAATTGGGATTGTTTCACAGGTTAACCATAAAAATGTGGTGAAAATATTAGGCCTATGCTTGGAAACAAAAGTACCATTATTGGTTTATGAATTCATCTCAAATGGAACACTCTTCCAACATATCCATCACAAAAAGCCTCAAGCTTTAGCAAATTGGAAAAACCGATTACGCGTCGCGGAAGAGACTGCACTTGCTCTTAACTATCTGCATTCTTTAGCAGACCCTCCGATCATTCACGGAGATGTCAAGACATCAAACATTCTATTAGATGATACTTATACTGCAAAAGTATCCGATTTCGGAGCTTCAGTGCTAATATCTCCAGGAGATTCTGATATGGCTTCGAAAATCAAAGGAACATTCGGTTATTTGGATCCTGAGTACCTTATGACCGGTTGTTTAACAGAAAAGAGCGATGTCTATAGCTTCGGAGTTGTTCTTGTCGAGCTTTTAACAGGAGAAAAGCCGAATTTTATGGCAAGAAGTGGAGAAAAGAGCAACGTTATTCAGTACTTTATTTCATCAATAGAAAGTCATGATCTTGATCAACTAGTATGTTTCGGAGTTGCGAATGAAGACGAAATGGAAGAGATTGAAGCATTTGCGGAGATCGCGAAGCAATGTCTATGCAGTAGTGGCGCGAAAAGGCCAACGATGAAAGAAGTTGCAGATGAATTTGGAAGATTGAGAAAGTTGAATGAGAGAAGTAGATGGAATCATGATAAGAAAAGTGAAGAAGAAACTGAACATTTATTAGGTGAATCATCTTATGATTCCATTCATGTTGAAAATCTTAACCAACATGATATTTATAGTCTTGAGATGGACTTATATCCTGCTTATAGCATTTAAATTTTTCTGTTTAATTTGTGTTAATCATCCCAATTTCTGGGTTTCAATTGTTTGACTTGTGTGTAAATAACATTGTATTGTGTTAGTAAAATAAAACCTCAAATTCTTTGACATTTCACTTAAAGTTTAGAATTCTAACATATAGATTAAACTTTATTTGAGGGATAGTGGTGTTTGATACTTTAAAGTTCACTTAAAATAAAAAATATTAGTAATAGTATTCTAAATTTTTTATTTAAAAAATAATTTATATACAATTTAAAAGAATTAAATATGGGTAATTTATTTTTATAAAAGCCATGGTCAAAGAACCAAAATAGATAAATGGTCGAGAGTTAAAAGATTCAATCAAAATTTAAAAATTCTTGTGCAAAATTATATTTTTATTCATATGTAATATTATAACATAAGTGAAATATTAGTAATATTACTCCCTAGCTTTTAATAACGGTAGTTATTTTCTTATCGCTTATTAAGAATTAAGTAATTTTTTTAATATCAATTCATGATGTTTTGGAATATCAAATTGTTTATTCAATATGATAATTTAAAAATATAAATATATATTTTTTAAACTATAGCTATTATTATTATTAATATGTAATGTAATAAAATAGTAGAGTATATATTTTATAGGGAAATGTATAAAAATAAATCATGTGGTTTGGCCGATTTGTAAAGACATTATCTATGGTTTAAAAGTTTATAAACATGAGTTTTGTGCTTTGTGAAAGTTGCAGATATAGGATATGTGAATTAATTTTTCAATCAAACAATATTTGTGGTTTAATTAATTTGCAAACTCAGACCTCGTATTTTGAGTAATTTGCAAAGTCAGTCTTTTTAATTGCTCGAAATTGTTCCATTTTGGGGTAAATAGTCATGATAATAATTTTTGACAGAATGACTGAGTTTGTAAACTCCACGAATCATAGAACCCCTATTTGCGATCTTTTAAACTATGGGGACTGTAACCATAAGGTTTATTTTTGTACTTTTTTCTATTTTATAATTATATTTAAGTTATATAATTTACTACACTTTTAAATTTTATTTTATGTATATTTAAAATTTTAAAAAAATAAAATTTAATATATTTTAAATTTTTAAATTTTATTGAAATACAAAACAAAAGTAAAAAATTACTACTAAATAATATTTAAAATATCTAATTTGTACTATACTGTATAATATTAATAGTCACAAAGCTAGTCTAATGGTTGTGTTTCGAGGAGAAGACTCACTCTGATTAAATTAGTCACATTGACCATGCCTCAATATATATATATATCTCGATTTTCCCCTATAGTGTTAGGGCAATGGAGTTATGGTCACATTGGTGGTGAAGTAGTTGTGCAAATGTCTTTCTATCTCTAGGGAATTAATAGTAGTTAGTTAAGATCAATCCTCTTAGAGCACCTCCAACCCTCACCAAATGAGGTTGAAATGCTATTTTGGTGATGGTTGGCTCCAACCACCACCAAATCTCTACACCCAAATAGTCTAGAGATTAGAAATAAACCAAATTTGGTTGATTTTGGTTTCCACCAAATTGGTGGAAACCAAAATTTTAATAATATATAAATATATTTATTTGTTTGTTTAAAAAGAATAAAATATTAGTAAAAGTGTTATGTAGAGTGGAATAAAGTAGAGAATATTTTTTTGTGTAATAAATGGTGTGGTATGTTAGAGGAAAAATAAGATTTGATGTTTGGAAGATAGAAAATTAAGATAAAAACAGCGTAATGGGTTGGAGATGGCCTTAAGAGGATGTGACATCTTTCGAGGCCCTTTCTTTTACCTTACTAGACTAGTCATCCCAGTGAGGAACGATCCTTTGGTTTTATATTTCTTCAAAAATCGTCAATGAGTATAGAATCTCTCCTTGGTAATTGACCAAGGCTTTTTTCTTATATTATGAATGCCTTCTTTTTTTTTTTTTTTTTTTGAAGAAAAACAAAAAAAAATTAATAATCAAGATCAGAATCCTTACATAAGCTGCTAACGAGCCAATGAGGAACAGTAGAAGAAAAATAGTTAGCATTGGAAAGAGCATGTCTTGCCATAACATGAGCAGCTCCATTCGCTAATCTAGGAACATATGTCACTTTGTAATCTTGACATTGAGATAATAATTCACGGCACTCCTGAATAACAACACCAAATTCCATTAGATCACATTTATCGGAGTTTACACTATCACCAACCGCCTTAGCATCCACTTCAAAGGAGACATTTGAATGACCGGGTGAAAAAACCCAAGCCAGACCCTGTTGTTGAAATACCTTTCCACATAATTTTGATTTGACAAAATTGTTTAAATATAAATTATAACACATATCCTAAACACACTAAGTTTAAATGCTTTGATTTATTCTACTAATGTGTTTGTTCAATGTTGAGTATAAATGTTATAAGTCATAAGGATTGGAAGGCCCAAGCCCAATACGGAAACCAAGGCCCAAGTCAAACAACTCAGTACACTCGGCCCGCGTATGTCAAGACGCTGCCGTTTTTGTTCAAAACGCAACTCAGCAATCGGAAGGATCTAGAAGACCTTCGGGAACAACTTCAAGATGAAGCTGCTGAGTAGTCTCGACAAAGCGTACAAGACAGCAGCTGGCAAAGGAAAACTTCCAGACAAAGTGTTTCCTCTTTTGGCAAAGTTCAGATGACACAGTATGCTGTCCAGTTGACTTTACCATAAAAGGAGAGACCATCTGCTGTGCTGACCGAGGACAGAAGATACACGATTATGATTGGCCGAGAGCTCTGTGCAAGTCAGGATGACAACGACATATAGCCGTTTCCCTCCAATGGTTATTTCGAAATTCAAAATGACCGAATGACCAGACGTCTCTATAAATAGTGCCATCACAAGCTTCACAATACACAGAACTTGATCAAGCCATTACGCTGACCAAATCTCTACAAGTTCTGCAAGCAAGAAGCAAAGCAAATTTCTTACACTACATTTTCATATTTGTGTAAAAGTCTAGAGTGATTGTAAATCGTCTAAAGTGTCTTAGCACATCTTTCTATTAGGACAAAAACACTTATCATTTCTAGAAATAGAAAGGAGAGGCTGAGTACTCGGTTTTAAGTACTCAGCGGAGAGATTAGGATTGAGTAGAAGTATAGAGGAAGGTACTCTTGTCATACTCAATTGCTGATATTGTAAAAGGTTTGAGGCTCTACCTTTAAAGAGCTCAGTAGAGGATTCGAAATCTCGAAAGTGTTCCGGGGACAGGACGTAGGCTTAGAAGAAGCCGAACCTGGATAAATCTGCTGAGTGAAGTATTTCTAAACCTTAACTCCTAATTTATATTGCTTGCTTTAAATAATCAAAACTGACCAAGTAAAGAGGTCAAGTTGAGTTGTGCGCGTTGAACGTCTGAGTTCAGGAATAGACTCCAAGCGTTATCTCCTGACTCAAGCTGAGGAACTGACCTAGTCACCTGTTGACTAAGCCAGTATCTTGCTGTTTACTCAGCGCCACTGTTCAAACCTTTTTCTTTAGAGAAAGAAGTCTGCCTAAATTGCGAAAAAAGTTTAAACAGTTCCTAACCCCCCCTTGGAACTATACTTGCAACTAAACAAGGGACCAACAAGTGGTATCAGAGCCTAAAAGCTCACTTTAAAAGGTCTAACAACCTTGAGTTGATCCCTACCATGGGCGAAAACAGCACTCGGTTTCTCCCTGTAAACCAAACAACTCAAATACTGCCTGAGGGGCTGTCCATTACTAGGCCTCCCCTATTCTTCGGGTCAAACTATACCTTCTGGAAGAATAGGATGAAAAACTTCATTCAGGCTACAAACATGAGTGCCTGGCTATCTATAGTCCAAGGGCCGTTTGTACCTGTTGAGGTTGTGGCTGGCCAAACAGTTATAAAAGCTGAGGCCAAATGGACAGAGGATGATCTTAAGAAGCTTCAAAACCATGCTTCGGCTATCAATATGCTTCACTGTGCGCTCGATGCTGCAGAATATAACAAAATCTCAGGTTGTGAGTCGGCACAGGAGATCTGGAAGAAGCTGGAAGTCACCTACGAGGGAACAAACAAAGTAAAAGAATCCAAGGTGAATCAGCAGATGAGACTGTACGAGCTGTTCGAGATGAACAATGATGAGGGCATTTCAGACATGAACGCAAGGTTCACCAACATCATTAATGAGCTCAAGAGACTTGGGAAAATCTTCACTGAGGAAGAACAAGTCAAAAAGATACTCAGGAGTCTTCCAAAAGACTGGCAAGCAAAGAAGACAGCAGTTGAGGAAGCTCATGATTTAACCACCTACAAATATGACGAACTCATCGGTTCATTGCTGACCCATGAGATATCCATGAAAAACTTTGAGGTGAAGGAAAAATCTGATGACAAAAAGCAGAAGTCACTTGTCATGAAGGCTGACTCCACTGACAGGAGTTCAACTGATGATGAGGAGATGGCCATGTTCACAAGAAAGATGAAGAGGCTGTTCAGGAAGAACGACAAATATTCTAAAAAGCCTTACAAAAAGTTTGATAAGTATAAGGCTGACTCAAGCGACAGCAAATACAGAAAGGACAGCTCAAAGCCCATTACATGCTTTGAGTGCCATCAAGCTGGCCATATTAAGTCAAACTGCCCCACGCTGAGGAAAGACAAGAAGAGTGGGAAGAAGGCAATGGTGGCTACTTGGAGTGACAGTGATGAATCTTCATCAACAGAAACTGAGGCCACCGAGTCAGCGAAGATATGCTTTATGGCTGACGAACTTGCTGAGCCATGCGTCTCTGAGCATGCTGACCTATCCATCGCATCAGATGATGAAGAGCAATCAAATGAGGTAATTTCTCTTCCCCAGCTCAGAAACGATATGGTTAATGCCCTGAGTGATCTATATACACTTGTTAAGAAGTGTAATAAAAAGGTTAGAGCACTCAGCAGGCGCTGTGACGAAGTGGAAGAGGTCAAACTGAGTGACCTCAGATACCTTCTTCAGGACAACTCGACTCTGCATGATAATATGAAGATCATGCATGAGTATGTGTCTGAAGTCCAGACAGTTTCAAAGAAACTGAGGAAGGACGTCACAACCATCCAGAACCAACTAAAGGTTCCTAAGAAAAATAACATTCCTCTGAGAACTCAGTACCAAGGTACTCAGCAGAGATGGAATCCCCAGCGAAAAGTCCAGTGTGACTTTTGTGGGAAGTTAGGACACACTACTAAAGTGTGCTGGCACGCTCAGCACTGGGGTGCTGACAAGTCAGTAAAAAAACCCTAAACAGAAGGTCAGTTGTGACTTCTGTGGAAAGAATGGCCATACTGTCCATGTATGTCGCCATAAAATAAAATATGATGCTATACCTGTTGCACCTAACAAGTCAGGACCCAAAAAGAATTGGGTACCTAAAAGTAACTAGTTACAATGCAGGTAAGCCTGAGATGTGCCGAGAAGTCAAAGATGTGGTATATTGACAGCGCATGCTCAAGGCATATGACGGGTGATGAAACTCAGTTCATCACGTTTGAACGTAAACGAGGAGGGAGTGTAAGTTTTGGAGACAACAAGAAGGGTAAGATAGTAGGCTCAGGAACCATCGGAGGTAATCCTACTATTGAATCTGTCTCCCTAGTCAGCGGACTCAAATATAACTTACTCAGTGTAGCTCAGCTATGTGACAATGGGAGAAAAGTTATATTTGATGCTACTGGATGTAAAATATACGAGGGTAAAACTAATGAGTTAATTTTAACTGCCCCTCGGATAGATAATGTCTTTATGCTAGACTTAGAGAAAAAGTTTTCAAAAACTATGTGCTTAGTAACAAAGGAAGAAAATTCCTGGCTATGGCACAGGAGACTTGGTCATGTAAGCATGGACCTCCTGGCCAAACTAGCAAGAAAGCAATTGGTTGAGGGACTGCCTGAACTTAAATTCCAAAAAGATCAATTATGCCACGCTTTCCAAGCTGGAAAACAAACCAAACAATCTTTTCACAGTAAAAACATTGTCTCAACTAAACGTCCGTTAGAATTACTACACTTGGATCTCTTTGGTCCAGTCCAGCCGCTGAGTCTGGGTGGAAGAAGATTTTCCTTGGTCATTGTAGATGATTTCTCTCGGTATACGTGGGTTATCTTGCTGACCAGCAAGGATGAGACCTTTGAGACATTTTCAAATTTGGTTAGAAAAATTGAAAATGAAAAAGACCTAAAATTAGCTCATATCCGTAGTGATAACGGTGGAGAATTCAAAAACCAAAAGTTTGTTGAATTCTGTGAAGCCAGCGGCATTGACCACAATTTTTCTGCTCCTAGAACACCTCAGCAAAATGGGGTTGTAGAAAGGAAGAACAGAACTCTGGTTGAAATAGCCAGGACAATGCTGGATGAGCATAGGCTTCCAAAGTATTTTTGGGGAGAGGCTGTTAACACAGCATGCTACATTCTTAATTGGATACTTTCGTGCCTTTGGCTGTAGATGTTTTATTTTAAATACCAAAGATAGCTTAGCAAAGTTTGATTCAAAAGCTGATGAAGCTATCTTTCTGGGCTACTCAACAAACAGCAAAGCATACAGAGTTTTTAATAAGAGAACTCAAGTTTTAGAAGAGTCAATACATGTAGAGTTCGATGAAACTGACCCTGCAGGTAGATACCAACCGCTGACCGAAGATGATCCAAACTCAGTAACCATCGCTGACTCAGAACCAGCTACTGAGTCATTCACGAAAAGGCTGACCAAGAGTAAGAGTGAACCTAAGATTACTTTTACTGACCCATCTACTTCTGCAGAGATTGTTGAAACAGGAACAGCACAAGACATGAATCTACCCAAAGAAATAAGGATTCCTAGAGGGCACTCCGAAAGTGCAATCCTTGATTCTGCTGGGAATACCCTGATGACGAGGAATCAACTCAGGAAGTACCTCAGCAATGTTGCTTTCGTCTCAGTACAAGAACCGAAGAATTTCGCTGAAGCTGAGTACGATGAATTCTGGATGAACGCAATGCAAGAGGAGCTCGATCAATTTCGAAGAAATGATGTATGGGAGTTAGTGCCTCATCCAAAGAGTCAAAAGACCATCGGAACAAGATGGGTCTTCAGGAACAAGATGGATGAACAAGGAAACGTAGTCAGGAACAAAGCAAGGCTTGTAGCTCGGGGCTACAGTCAGCAAGAAGCAAACAAATGCAGACTGAGTTTGAAATGTCTATGATGGGAGAACTCAACTTCTTCCTCGGTCTTCAAATTAAACAAGGAAACAATGGCATCTTCATCAGTCAAGCAAAATATGCCAAGGAGATCTTAAAGAAATATGACTTGGAAAATTGCAAGCCAATATCCACTCCTATGGGCACTGACACTGTCCTCTGCGCTGATGAGAATGGTAAGTCAGTAGACAGCAAGTTATATCGAGGTATGATAGGCTCTCTACTTTACTTAACAGCCAGTAGACCGGACATTCAGTTTTCAGTATGCTACTGTGCTAGATATCAATCTAACCCTAAGGAATCTCATTACATTGCTGTAAAAAGAATCCTTAGATACTTGCAAAGCTCAGTGAATGCAGGTTTGTGGTATCCAAATACTCATGATTTTACACTTATCGGATACACTGACGCTGACTATGGACGAGATAAGCTGGAACGTAAAAGCACCTCTGGAGGATGCCACTTTTTAGGAAGCTGTCTTGTATCCTGGTTCAGCAAAAAGCAGGCGTCAGTAGCCTTGTCCACCACTGAAGCTGAGTACATTGCTGCTGGTCACTGTGTTGCTCAAGTCCTGTGGATCAAGCAACAACTTGAAGATTATGGTGTTCAAACGAAGACAATTGAGGTCAAATGTGACAACAAAAGTGCAATTGATCTGTCCAAGAACCCAATACAACACAGCAGAATGAAGCATGTCAGCATCCGACATCACTTCATTAGAGACTATGTACTCAAGGGTGAGATTAAGCTGACCTTTGTCCCAACGGACGAACAGCTTGCGGATATCTTCACGAAGCCACTGGCACGTGAGCAGTTTAGCATACTGAGAGAAGCAATTGGTATGTTTAATCCTCTTCAGTAAATTCCTGTGCTAAATGAATATTGAATGCTGAGTGAATTACATGCTGAATGATTTATTGTTTGCTGAGTATCTCATTGAAACTGACTGAATATACAATACTGAGTAAACTTGCACACTGAGTAAATTAGTTTAGAACTTGAACTTAAAATCATCCTTAAATAATGCAATAACCACTCAGAATATCAAACGCTTGACATTCTAAATACTGAGTGATTAATGTGTTAGCATAAATGCCAAGCACGCGTATAACCTAAGATGACGTATTCGCCGTAATGTGTCATAAATGCCAGGATCCTTGTCGGTACATGATCCCAAGGCAAAACTGACACATGGATTTGGTTAAAATCCACACCGTTCAACTTGTCTATAAATTATGGGCATTTCCCCATTTTTTACTCTTTACGCTTAACAAATTCTTAAGGCTAAGAAATTACTCAAATTTCTCTCTCTCAAATACCTCTATTCTCTCCATCTTAAAAGAATGACTAAGCTATCCTTCAACGTCTCCGGTGCCGGCCACCAAAAGTCCAGCTCCGATGAACCTTCACGAAACCCTTCTACACCGAGCAAGGGTAAAACTGGCCAAACCTCTGGCCAAGGGAAAGCTGTTAAGATCAGGACCTACTCAAAGGTCTTCGACAATGTACGTGAATGGAAGGTAGAACCCTCCAGATGGGTTTCGGAGCACTTTGTACAGAACGAACAGCCATTTGCTGAGTGGATTTCCAAGAATGAATGGACTGGGCTGTTCTCGGTCAGGGATGAGACATATCCTGACCTAGTGAGGGAATTTTACCACAACCTCAAGGTTGCCAGTGACTCCGCCGACTACCTGAGCACTGAAGTAAAAGGGAAAACCATCTTCATCAACCCTCTGTACATAGGAAATCTCCTCCAGCTCAAAACTGAGGGAGTAAAGCTGAGAAAGTCAGGAGATCAGGACAAGACCGACTACGTCCATACCTTCTGCAAACCTGAGGGTCACTCAGGAGAGATCTCAGCATCTTCGATGGGACAGCATCAGAAGATGGCTCACTACCTGCTGAGCTATTTCATTTACCCAAAGTTCAACTGCACTACATCAGCAACCAACTTTGAACAGTGCTTCATATGGCACATGCTGACGTACACCCCCATCAACATGCCAGTTTTCTTAGTTGCTGGGTTCCTACGCAGCACGGGTACAATGAGGTTGGGATCAATCATCACCAGGATCCTCATCGACCACAAGATTGACCTCGAAGGTGAGGAATCTTTTAGAGGAACCGAAATCACAGCTGCCTCGCTAAGGGCACTTAAATTTGGACAGCCCTTGAAGAAAGGAAAAGCTGCTGCTGCTGCTGGCCAAGCTGATCAGACTGAGGAGACTATTGCTGAGCCTAAGAAAGGGCGAAGAACTAAGGCCCCAGTTTCTCGCAAGAGAAAATCTGCTGAGGCACCTAATGTTGTGTCTCCAGCAAAGAGGCAGAGGTCAGCTGGAAAGTCAGCTGAGAAGAGAAGCAGGCAAGATGAGCCTGACACTGAGGAAGCTGCTGGGCTACCTCAGAAGAAGCAGAAGTCTTCAACACTGGCACCTCTCGACGTCATGCCGACAGATTTTATTGTACCGGGTGATTCTCATTTCACTCAATGCCAAGGTACTGATGCTGAGGAACCTGAGGTCCAGTTAGATGACCACTTCATCTCCCAAGTTGAGGAAGAACTTGATGGAGATAATACTGAAGAAGAAGAAGAAGACGATGAAACCAGCGGTCAGGATGACGCTGAGGAGTCTGAAGAGTATGACAGTGAAATTGAAGCTGAGGACGCTAACACTGGGTTAGCTGGTGGAGCTGTGCAGACTGACACTGAGTTAGCTGCTGGAATTGAGCAAGTGGATCAAGCTGACCAGACCCATACTAAGGAAAAAGAACCTACTCACTCAGAAGAACCTGCTCATCATACCTCTCCACCACGTAGAAGGCGAAAGCTGGTTTAGGCCAGTGAGAAAATGGTCAGTGAACCCCCTTTGCAATCACCATCTATTCCTGAACTTTTCCTCTCCAAGACAACAAAGGATCCTTCTACCGTCCAATTAAAAATTTTCAAACGGCCCTCAACTTCCTCTACTACAACGCCGTTGGAAAAACAAGCCTCTGTTTCTTCTCAACAGGAATATGCCGAGCATCATACTTCCACTACTTCAACCAGTCAGGTTGAACCGACCACTGCTCATGTTGTCTCCTCAAGCATGGTGCTGACTCCCCATCCTTCTGCCGTCAGCACAGACAGTGTTCGAGTTAACACCTCTACAACCAATCTCTCTGCCGATCACACAACAATTCCTCCATCTCAAGTGCAGATTGAGCAAACTCATCATGCCACTGACCAGGGTACTCCTTTCACACCCTTCTCTTCTGGTCATACGGATGTACATAGGGATGCCACTGAGTCCGGCAAGAAGCTCATCGACTCAGTGTAAGCTCTCATCCAAGATCTTCAACAGTCTGCTTCACCTGCTGCTGGATCCTCATTCCCAGAGACAACTCAGCTCTCCCAAGTCACTCTACTTCTTAACGAAGTCAAGGGACTCAAGGACCTGCTGAATGTCGTCTTATCATTTCAAGCCCAGCAAGCAAAGCAAGACTCACTTGCCAAGTTGGCAGAGATTCAACTGTCCACAATTCAACATCTGAACTCGCTACATCAGCAAGTCCAGAAGTTATCTGCTGTGAACACTGACTACGCCACTTCCTCAGAACTGAAGATGCTTTTTGCTCAGCTGCATACTGAGCAACTCAAGACAAATGAGCAAATGGTGTCCTATAGTCAGTGCTCAGTTGAGCAAATCAGTGAGGCTGTCAGGCTACTTAACCTGAACAAGCAAGAAATGGATACTGACGCGTTGAAGCAGAATGAATTGTTGTCCCTCGCACAACAATCCTTCAACCATATCCGTCATAATAATATTCAACGACATCACTATGACTCAGCACTTCTGAAGACATTCCACCAAGTCTTCGCTGGCCTCTCTGAAGCTCTCATCTGGCAAGCCAAAGCTCAAGCCTTCAGTGTAAATATGCTCAGTGCTGCTGATCTTCATATACCAGTAGAAGTCTCAGCTGATGGGGTTGCCATTTTTGATGGCATGAACGAAAGTGCTGACAAACTAAAAGAGCTTTCACAAGAACTTTCTCGTGCTGTCTTAACCGATGCGTTCAAGCTCCCTGAAGTTGACAAAACGGGGGAGAAAGCGCAAGCTGCCAGAGCTCAGCATGAGCGACGTCAGTACGAGCGAAGTCAGTCACAGGGCAAGAAAAAGAAATAGATAGACTAGCATGCTTAAGCCACATCTGTGTAACCCATTTTGTCTAGTTTACTTCTTTTGTCTATGTACTTGCTGACTTCTCTCAATATATATATCATACTTTATTTCCTGATTTCAATACTGAGTTATGATATATGCTTTTATAGTACTGAGTTACTTTGTATCTTCATCAGCCATACTTAACACTTATAATATTTATTGACTAAATGATATGCTGATAACATGTTTGACATCATACTATGATCTTATGAAACATTCTGATAAAGAACTCATTGAACAATAATTTGCTCAGCGCGCTCTGTATATCTAAAACTTCCGCTTAACACTGAGTAAATAGAATATGTAATATAGCTGACCTACACCTAAAAACTGACCTTAGACTCACTCATTTAAATTCTTAAATGATGCAATTAAAGCTAAGTAAGTAGTGCAACCCTTACGGGGGAGTTTGCTGAATGATATAAGGTCAACTATCATGGGGGAGCTCATACTGAGTGCCTTGCTGAATAGTTTTGCCAACATCAAAATGGGGGAGTTTGTTGAAATACCTTTCCACATAATTTTGATTTGACAAAATTGTTTAAATATAAATTATAACACATATCCTAAACACACTAAGTTTAAATGCTTTGATTTATTCTACTAATGTGTTTGTTCAATGTTGAGTATAAATGTTATAAGTCATAAGGATTAGAAGGCCCAAGCCCAATACGGAAACCAAGGCCCAAGTCAAACAACTCAGTACACTCGGCCCGCGTATGTCAAGACGCTGCCGTTTTTGTTCAAAACGCAACTCAGCAATCGGAAGGATCTAGAAGACCTTCGAGAACAACTTCAAGATGAAGCTGCTGAGTAGTCTCGACAAAGCGTACAAGACAGCAGCTGGCAAAGGAAAACTTCCAGACAAAGTGTTTCCTCTTTTGGCAAAGTTCAGACGACACAGTATGCTGTCCAGTTGACTTTACCATAAAAGGAGAGACCATCTGCTGTGCTGACCGAGGACAGAAGATACACGATTATGATTGGCCGAGAGCTCTGTGCAAGTCAGGATGACAATGACATATATCCGTTTCCCTCCAACGGTTATTTCGAAATTCGAAATGACCGAATGACTAGACGTCTCTATAAATAGTGCCATCACAAGCTTCACAATACACAGAACTTGATCAAGCCATTACGCTGACCAAATCTCTACAAGTTCTGCAAGCAAGAAGCAAAGCAAATTTCTTACACTACATTTTCATATTTGTGTAAAAGTCTAGAGTGATTGTAAATCGTCTAAAGTGTCTTAGCACATCTTTGTATTAGGACAAAACACTTATCATTTCTAGAAATAGAAAGGAGAGGCTGAGTACTCGGTTTTAAGTACTCAGCGGAGAGATTAGGATTGAGTAGAAGTATAGAGGAAGGTACTCTTGTCATACTCAATTGCTGATATTGTAAAAGGTTTGAGGCTCTACCTTTAAAGAGCTCAGTAGAGGATTCGAAATCTCGGAAGTGTTTCGGGGACAGGACGTAGGCTTAGAAGAAGCCGAACCTGGATAAATCTGCTGAGTGAAGTATTTCTAAACCTTAACTCCTAATTTATATTGCTTGCTTTAAATAATCAAAACTGACCAAGTAAAGAGGTCAAGTTGAGTTGTGCGCGTTGAACGTCTGAGTTCAGGAATAGACTCCAAGTGCTATCTCCTGACTCAAGCTGAGGAACTGACCTAGTCACCTGTTGACTAAGCCAGTATCTTGCTGTTTACTCAGCGCCGCTGTTCAAACCTTTTTCTTTAGAGAAAGAAGTCTGCCTAAATTGCGAAAAAAGTTTAAACAGTTCCTAACCCCCCCCCCCCTTGGAACTATACTTGCAACTAAACAAGGGACCAACACCTGTCTCAGCGCCACTGCCTCAGCCAAAGCCGGCGGTAAAAGGCTCTCAATAAACGTACTCATGACACCCACACAATTGCCACTATCATTTCGCAGCACTCCACCTGCACCACTCTTTCCTTCCTCCGTGAATATCGCCGCATCAATGTTGCACTTCAAACGCCCAATACTCAGCGTTATCCACCTGGTCTGCCTTGTTGTAGACCTTCTCCCCACTAGCTCAATCAAACCAGTCGCTTTTTCCTTCTGTAATTAGCACCATTCCTGGACATACGCCTGATTCCGTTCAACTGTAATTGTCGGTGCTGTTTCTAAACCTCACCATAATCGATTATTCTGTCTCTCCCAAATAGACCATAGTACTGTAACACATCGACATACTTCTTCCTGAGAATTAATTAGCGCAAATTGAAAGAATCAGTCCTCTACTCTCTCCCAGGCACCATTCGGTAAACATAATCTCGTTGCATTCCAACACCTTACCGCATCTGAACACTCCATAAGCATATGCCAGCCAAACTCAACTTCCACGGGACATGACACACAATGAATCGGAACTTCGATATGTCTTTCGAACAATCTGTACCGAGTGGGTAAGCAGTTGTTACCTAATCTCCAAATGAACTGCATGAGCTTTGGTGGCATATTTAATTACCAGATTGTCCTCCACTCATTTCCGTACTCATTCGTATCCTCACTTATCAATCTATAGCCAGACTTGGTGTTATAAAATCCATCCTTCGATAGATGCCAGATCCATCGATCCTCCACACTTTCAGAGGCAATAAACAGGTTATAGATGATTCGTGTCTTGTTAGGCATGAAATTGACTACGTTTAACTTGATAGTTTTAAGGGATTTGGGTGTTATTTATTCTATATGGCAAAGAATAAGGACTGATTTGTGTCTTTATGCAGATTAGTAAAGATAAATGCTAAACTCGCTGGAAACAGCTTATTTCGCTACGGCCAAAGAGGAGTGGAGCCTTTCTTATGTCCAGCGGTCAAACGCCGGATTATCCAATGACGGACATCGATAGCTCAGAGGTGGCAGAGGCAGAGACAGAGCAGCAGGTGGAGAAGTGTAGAGGCGGCATTACCTGAAGAAGCATGATGACGTGAAGTATCAACCCCTTGAGTGTTCAAGGGTCAATGGATCTTTTATCATTTCATTTTATTTTGTTTTAGTTTTTAGTTGACTCATTTTCTGGAAAGGTACGAAGGTTGTACCATTTTTGCCCCTGTCTTTCTCCTTTAAGTAGGCGTAGCAAAGGAAAGATAGGGAGTTCGGAACTTTTATTAATTTTTAGAAGTAGTATAGTTGTCTGTAAAAAAAAAGAAAGAAAGAGAGCTCTAATGAGTCTCTTAATGTTTCAAGAACTGACGATTACTCACTGCTCAATATGAGTGAGTAGTCTATTTTGAATGGGCACGGCCAGGCCGAGCCGGTAATGTAAGTTTTACATCGTTTTAATGAATATTAGTATTTTGTCAATGCTGTGATTGATGAGGATTTAACTTTCATGCCTCGACATTTATGCATGTGTTAGATGGATGTTAGGACACTGCTTACATCTTCACTGATATCTCTATTAATCTCCCAACCTTGAAGCTGACCAGTTAGATGGTTGTGTCAAGGGTTTTCTTAATCAGAAATGCAGTTTTGTTCTTAATGCAAGAAAGAACGTATCTTTAGGACGCTAAAGGTTCTAGTAATTCTTAGGAGCTTGAGACCACACGACAGTTGACTCAAGCTCACGTCAAAACTGATACTTTGGCTTCATTGGCATTATCTTATATTCATTGAAATGTTGTAAGGCTTAGCGCAACCTGTTCGGCAGTGTCGAGCCTATTCTATTTTCTAAATCATTACCAAGTTGTATTATTTCTTACTGCATCAACCCTCTTACATCTTACGAAACCAACATCACACAATCAAATTAAAAAGGAGAAAACTTGTTTGACACACACGCGCTATTTAGCAACAATTTCTGATATACATTTGAATCTTAATCCCTGTGGAGACGATACTTAACTTATCACTTTATTACTTGTATCTAGTGCACTTGCTAGAGTCTCATCTAAGGACAATAAGTTTTTGGTGTCGTTGCCGGGGATTGAAAGCAATAAAATTGATCTGAAATTTCTGTGAAACAGGGTGTTTTTAATCCATTTGCTAAGGCGTGCAAGAAACAAAGAAGTTCTTAACCTGTTTATGCGTAGAACTGGACCTCCTATTTTTCCTATTGATCTCGAGTTAGAGAGAACGTGTAGACGAAACAGAGCGGGGGCTCGACGTGCTAGACAGAGAGAAAGACAACGAGAGAGAAGAATGGCTGGAAGGGTACCACCCGAACAACCAGTTCAACCAAACCAAGAAGAATAAGGAGAGAATAACAACCCTCCTGTTATGCGAATCAGAGATTATTCGAGGCCAACCACATGGGGACATTCATCATGTATCGTGTTACCCAACGAGGGGAACAACATGTTTGAAGTGAATGGGTCCATGATACAGATGATCCAGGCCTCCGTACAATTTAATGGGTTTCAATCTGAAGGTCCAAATGGGCATATTCAAGAATTCATCACGTTATGCAACACATTCAGATCGAACAGAGGTGTTTTTGATGATGTGATCAGATTAAAGCTGTTTCCTTTTTCCCTGAGGGATAAAGCGAAGAATTGGCTAAGAAATTTACAGCCAGGAACAATCACAAGTTGGGAAGAGATGGCACGAGCTTTTCTGATGAAATATTTCCCACCCCGACAAGCCATCAAGCTGAGAAATGAAGTGTCTCGATTTATACAAGAAGAGGATGAGTCGCTAGCAGAAGCCTGAGAGAGATATAAAGAATTGTTGAGAAGGGTGCCAAATCATGGTATCCCTATGTGGATGCAAGTGCAAAATTTCTACAATGGTGTGACCAACATTTACAAAATTCAAATCGAATCCATTGCTAACGGTAATCCAGAAGATCTTGAACCGCATGCTTTGTATGACCTTATTGAGAAGGTAGTCAGCACAAGTTACAACTGGCACTCAGCCAGAAGTGAAGGGAAGAAGATGGGAAATGATGATGTTGTGTCTAAACTAACAAGTCAGGTAGAACAGCTTGCCCGACAGCTAGGAAAGATAAACGTGTCTTCGATACACAATGAACCACCATTCAATGACATTTGTGATTTTTGCGGAGGAGCTCATTTCAACATAAATTGTCCCGAAGATAAGCCAGGAAAGGGCACACAGGCTGAATGTGACTACACAGGGTATAATCAGAGGAACCAGCCTAACCGTTATTCTAACACGTACAATTCTGAAACCAGGAACCATCTAAATTTTGGATGGACAGGCCAACTAGACCAGCTGGGACAACCACGGTATCAAGACCAGGCAAGGTATCAACAACAGCAAGGAGGACAGTACCAACGGCAACCTCAGCAGCAATACAAGTAACCTGTGCCACAAAAGGAAGATGTCGAACCGGATATGAAAACAATGATGATGCAGTTCATGAAACAGGCACAGGCATCGATCAAAAATCTGGAGACACAAGTTCACCAGATAGCCGCATCCACGTCAAAAGGAAATGGAATAATGCCAAGCAACACTGAGCCAAATCCTAAAGGCGACATCATGGAAATCACCCTAAGGTCTGGTAAGGAAACTCAACCAATTGTTTTGACTGATAAGAATGCTGAGTGTGCAGGAACGTCCAAAGAAGCTGAAAGGAAACAGGAACAGGCTGTTCCTAGTAATAAAGAAACAAGGAAGGCAAACCACGCAAGTAAGCCAGATCAAGAGGAGGAGGAAAGAACGTATAAACCACCACCGCCGTATGTTCCACCTGTGCCATATCCAACGCGTCTAATCAACAAGAAGTTGGAAGAGCAGAATTCGAAGGTGTTGGATACCTTAAGGAAGTTACACATCAACATTCCTTTCGTGGAAGCACTGGCACAGATGCCGACATACGCTAAATTCCTCAAAGACATCCTGTCGAACAAAAAGAAATTGGAGAACATTTCCATGATACAACTCAACAGAGATTGTTCGTCAATACTCCAAAACAAGCAGCTGCTGCCCAAGAAGCTAAAAGATCCAGGGAGTTTTTCGATTCCTTGTTCAATTGGAAAGCTAAATATTGAAAATGCACTATGTGATCTAGGAGCTAGCATAAACCTCATGCCATACTCTGTATATACAAAACTTGGATTAGGAGAACCCCAACCTACTCGCATGACTATTCAATTAGCTGATCGTTCAGTATGCTATCCTAGGGGGGTTGTGGAAGACGTGCTAGTCAAAGTAGCAAAATTTATTTTGCCCGTTGATTTTATTATAATGGAAATTGATGAATACTTGCATGTTCCCATCATCCTAGGTAGACCATTTTTAGCCACAGGGAAGGCATTAATAGACGTAGGCGATGGATAATTATTTTTAAGGATTAATAGGGAAGAAGTCATCTTTAAGATGAACGAGGCAATGAGACGTGCAAATAATAATGATGACACATGCTGTTTCTTGGATGATTTTCAAAGTCTTTCTACTTTGCAGGAACAGAACACTTTAGAAACTTTATTGGGAGAAGAGGTGAACATATGCGAAGGAACAGGCTGTTCCATTGAATCCAGCTTACCGGCACCTCCTTTCGATCCTACTGTTCCTACTCATCAAGAACCACCGGAGATACCAACTGTGCCGGTGACTAAACCAGAACTGAAACCGTTGCCTGCACACCTCGAGTATGCATTCCTTGAACCACCCAGTGGGAGTCCGGTCATCATATCCTCAAAGTTAACTCTTGATCAAAAGGCGCAACTCATGGCGATCTTGCGAAGAAACAAGGATGCAATCGCATGGAAAATTGATGACATAAAAGGAATTAGTCCTGCAGTCTATGTTCACAGAATCCTGATGGAAAAGGAGCACAAACCAACTGTTCAACCACAACGAAGGCTAAATCCCCACATGAAGGAGGTTGTGAGAAAAGAAGTGATCAAGCTTCTCAATGCTGGCATTATTTACCCAATATCTGATAGTGTGTGGACAAGCCCTGTTCACATTGTGCCAAAGAAGGGAGGAACAACAGTAGTCCTCAAAGAGAAAGATGAGTTAGTGCCCACAAGAACGATTACAGGGTGGAGAGTTACAGAAAGCTCAATGAAGCCACGAGGAAGGATCATTTCCCTTTGCCCTTCATTGATCAGATGTTGGAGCGGTTAGCAGGGTATGCTTTCTATTGTTTTCTCGACGGTTATTCAGGATACAACCAGATCGCAATTCATTGCGAGGACTAGGAGAAAACAACATTCGCATGTCCATATGGGACTTATGCTTACAGAAGAATGTCGTTCGGACTGTGCAATGCTCCTGCCACTTTTCAGCGATGTATGATGTCCATTTTTCATGACATGGTGGAGCGGACCGTAGAAATATTCATGGATGACTTCTCGGTTTATGGAAAATCTTTTGATAGTTGTCTAAACAACCTCGAAGCTGTGCTTGTGCGATGTAAGGAAAATAACTTGGTCTTAAATTGGGAGAAGTGCCACTTCATGGTCACGGGAGGAATTGTCACTGGGCATAAAATTTCAGAGAAAGGGATGGAAGTGGATAAAGCTAACGTAGAGGTGATAGAAAAGCTAGCTGTGCCCACTAATGTAAAGGATGTGCGAAGTTTTTTGGGGCACGCAGGGTTTTATCGCAGGTTCATCAAAGACTTTTCGAAGATTGCACTTCCTTTGTCGGCTTTACTTCATAAGGAAGCCGAATTCTCTTTCGATGCAAACTGTGTAAAGGCTTTTGAGCTCCTAAAGACCAAGCTGATCAACTCGCCTATACTGGAAGGACCGGACTGGGAGCAACCTTTTGAAATGATGTGCGACGCAAACGATACTTGTGTGGGAGCTGTCCTTGGACAAAGGATTGAGAAGAAGTTCCGGCCCATTTAATATGCAAGCAAGACATTAAACGAGGCCCAGCAGAATTACACAACTACCGAGAAGGAACTTCTTGCAGTTGTGTATGCCTTCGACAAATTTAGACCTTACTTAGTGCTATCCAAGGTTGTTGTTCACACAGACCACGTTGCGTTGTGATACTTGTTCGCTAAAAAGGATGCTAAGCCGAGGATGATCCGATGGTTATTATTGCTTCAAGAGTTTGATCTAGAAATAAGGGATAAAAAGGGAACGGAGAATGTCGCAGCTGGTCATTTGTCAAGGATTGATCACCAAGGCAGTCGGGAACAACCAGAGATTGTTGAAAGGTTTCCAGACGAACATCTATACACTGCACAGTCTGCGCCATGGTTTGCCGATATTGCCAATTACTTAGCAAATTCGCTCAAGCCTCACAAACTGTCCACTAATCAGAGGAGAAATTTTTTTGCTGAAATTAAATATTACTTTTGGGATGACCCTTATCTTTTCAGGTTCTGCGCGGATCAAATTATTCGAAGATGTATATCGCAAGAAGAGGGACAAGATGTTTTAAGCCACTGTCATGACCGTGAAGCTGGAGGACACCATAGCGCTAGCAGAACTGCGGCTAAGGTTCTTCAATCAAGTTTTTTCTGGCCAACACTTTTTAAAGATGCCCATCTGTTCGTTAGCACTTGTAATGAGTGCCAGCGAACAGGCAACATCTCGGCTAGGAATGATATGCCCCTCAACAACATAGTTGTGTGCGAAATTTTTGACATCTGGGGCATAGATTTTATGGGACCATTCCCTACATCCTTAGGAAATAAATACATCTTAGTGGCTGTAGATTATGTGAGCAAGTGGGTCGAAGCAATGGCTAGTCCCACCAATGACGCCCGTGTGGTAGTAAAATTCCTGAAAAGGCTGTTTGCCAGATTCGGTGTCCCATGAGCGATCATTAGTGATCAAGGAACCCACTTTTGCAATGCCAAATTCGAGAAGCTGATGGGAAAGCTTGGAGTCTCTCACAGAATTGCCACGCCTTACCATCCACAAACAAGTGGATAGGTAGAGATTTCCAATCGTGAAATCAAAAGAATTTTAGAGAAAACTGTTGGCAATTCTAGGAGAGACTGGGCGAACAAGCTTAACGATGCTCTTTGGGCATATAGGACTGCCTATAAAACACCAATTGGAATGTCTCAGTTTAGATTGTTATACCGAAAATCTTGTCACCTTCCTGTTGAAATGGAACACAGGGCCTTCTGGGCATTAACTTTCTTAAATTTTGAGCAACAGGCTGTTGGAGATCAGAGAAGACTTCAACTCTGTGACATGGAAGAGTTCAGGTTGTTCTCATATGAGAATGCCATGAATTACAAAAACAAGACAAAGCTGTGGCATGATAGAAAACTCCAGACTAAAACATTCCAAGAAGGTCAGAGAGTCCTCCTGTACAACTCAAGACTCAGGTTGTTTCCTGGGAAGCTAAAGTCAAGACGGACGGGACCTTATGCGGTGCACAAGGTGTTTGGTCATGGAGCAGTTGAGATTGGCAGGGAAGGTCAGGAACCTTTCAAAGTGAACGGGCAGAGATTAAAGCCATATTTAGAGAACGATCACACAAGGAAGATTGATACCATTCATTTCCAGGACCCCCCAAGCCAGTAAAAGCACAAAAAGGGTGTTCGCTACAAACACCAATTGTAGCACGAGTAATTTTGCATTTTAATTATTTTAATTTAGTTAATTAGTGTCAATTGTAGTAGATTCATGTAACAAAGAACTGTGATTCGTAATAGGTATCTCATGAACAGGCACAGTGGTAAAACTCAAACCTTTTCCTAAAGGTGTAGTTTTACAAATGTACATGTTCCGTAGGGGAGCAGTCCCTTGGGAAAATTGGGCGGTAGAAAAAAATTATAAATCAGTAAAAGTGGAAACGTCCACTCCTATACCCATAGGCACTCTTACCGCCTGTTTTTCCTCGATATGATTGAACGGATAGGGTGAAATAAATTCCAAATTGAAATCATGACCGTTCGTCGCCCCTGGTTCCAATTCGAAAATACGCGCCTTTCTGCCAATCTGTCCAGGTGGCATACTCTGAATCGACCTAATAATGACAGATTGGCAAGAGGACGTATCTGTTTCCCCTACTTAAAGAAGCTCTATCTCATTACGGTCAGTCGTTCACCATACTTCTTTCTTTTCTTTGATAGTTCTTTTTACAGAAGCAGTTTATGCTCTGTGCCATGTACCATTGGAAAACCCTACTTAAACTAGAAAACGAAATGAGAACTCGTGATTCAGGAAAACACGTGAAGGTTGAGGGATCATCCAAGAGAGAAAAAGCGAAAGCAAACATGGCTGAGCCTAGCACTGTAGCTTTTATCCTAGACAAAAAGCTGGTCAAGAAACTCTCCCAGTTTAAAGACACAACGGTACAGGCTTATTATGAAGAGCTCGCAAAGCTTGATTTCGGACCCATCCGAACAGTTTGTTGGGAAAACCTAAGGCGGCTAAAGCTTGAGGATCGTGTGCGCGTTCTCATGAAGGCAGGACACTTTGAATGCTTCTTTGAAATGAAGGAACCTTCCTATCGGGAATTGACACTCGAGTTCTTGGCCACTTTTAAGCAAAACGTGGAGATACCCAATCCTGAGGAAGAGGGAAAGTTCAGCTTTCGACTCATGGGTCACTCCAAGCGGCCGTCGCTCAACCTATTCAACCAGATGTTAGGTGCTGCCGATGACGACGACCTTGAATCGGAAAGCTACAAAGAGGCATTCACCAAGACGCCAGATGTATTTGACCCTTCGGCTTTCTGGGAGTCAATTACGGGATAGAAATACTATGACGGTAGTGTGTCTAAGGCTTCCAATGTTGATGACTATGCAATCCGCTATTTGCACAAGCTAATTTCCGGCACAATATTTGCCCGTGAAAATCAAGCCACCATGCCACATGCAGATCTCACTGCCTTGTGGAGTATGGCAGTTGGACCGAGAATGAATCTAGGCTACTGGTTCGGAGAATACATCAGTGCTTTCTGCAAGAAGAACTCTTCACTAATCTGATGTGGGAGCATCATCACCAGGATCGCGAAGTCGATCGGAGTCTTTAAACCCGAAGACCACTCTCGTCTCACGATTGTGAATCACCCGGACCCGATTGACCTCAAAAGCCTACAGAAGATGCTGTTCAAAAAAATGGTGAACGGGAAATGGGTATGGATGTCCGACTTTGTTACATCTAGGCAGATAAAAAGCCGAAAAAGGAAAAACGAACCAACAGTGTCCGTCTCATCAGATTCTGAACAAGTCAAGAAGCCAAAGGACCTGGACTTTTATAAGAAGTGTGCAAAGATTTCCAGCGAAGATATACTGGATCGATTCAACGCCCTGTTTGCCCAAAATCTGGCGAACCACGAAATGATATTCGCCCTGGAGCAGAAATACGAGTCTCAATAGGGGTCGATCGATATGCTCAAAACTATTTGTATTGAGGAGCATGGAAAGGAAAGTCCTTCTGGTTTTTCTGAAAAGAGTCCGGTGAGAAAAGTGCCTGAAACACCTGCTAGTGCTCATATTAATGCTAATGCTGGTACGCCCTCGAAAGAGGATGGCATTCCTGCCACTATGGATAGAGAGGTTAACTCCTCTCTTTCCCAACCCGCCTGATCTGTCCAAATTGTCGTTGTCCTAGCATCTGGTAACCTCTAACACCCTTACTCTATCATGTTTTGCTCTGCATGAATATTTATGCTTTCACTTATCTACAATCTACTGCCGTGTTAATAACATTGAAGACAATGTTTGGTTTTCATTTGGGGGTGGGGATTGTGTATCACAATTTATGTGGGCATGACATGATAAATGATTTAAATTTTGTTTGTTTAATTAGTAATTTGATGTAGAACAAATATCCCTTGAGAATCTCTGTTGCATATATCCTCGGTAGTTATTGTGATAATTGTGTTCATTTTCTCTTCTGCCTATTTATTCACCATCTAGTAAATTGTTTTGTGTTCAGCGGGAATCAAAGAACAGACTGTGCATGTTTTGATATAGTAGTTTAATGTTACTTGCTTGTTTGCATTTTGTGTCCCCAAATCAGGAAGTTCCAAAAAATTTTGAATTTTTAATTCCTCTTTCAAAATTAGTAACCCTTGCCTTACTGCATTTCCCCAAATATAGTGAGAACTTGAGCCTAAGAATGCATCTATGGTATGCATTGTTTCTTTTCTGAGTGGGCCAGCGCTCATTATCTTTAGGGAGAATTTGCCTTGGTGTCCTGTTGAAATGGTGATTGGTTCTGACTCTCATAGGAGGAAAAAGGCATTTAGTTACCCTCTCCGCTACACAAAAGACACATGTGCTTTGCACTCCAATGATTAGGATAACCAAGTTGAGCCATGACCTGATTTTTCTGAAGAACCACGAATGATAGCCCTCTCCCTTCACTTAAAACTCTAAAACACCCTGAATTCTGTCTTATGCTTCGAAAAGATAATCGTTTAAAATAGAATCACGTGCTTAAGTTATACAGAAATAAGCGGTTGAGCAAATATTGCTTAGAAAAAGACTGAAAGAACTTGGAAATATAATGTGGGGAGGGAGGAACCTGAATGACTGTTCAAAAACGATAAAAAGAGTACTGGGTCATGAGGAAACAGGTTGTGTAGATAAGCTAAAAGGGTAACAGTAATCAATGTAGGCTGTGTAGTGTAAATAAATCACAAAAAGACAGAGTTCATACACTGAAATAGTCTTTCACTGTCAAACCTGGACCTAAGCCTTACATTACAACCTTTATAAAGTCCTTTGGACTATGTCTGGAGGAACTTTGACCCTTAGATTCGGGACCGATAGGCAAACTCGCACCCTAAGGGTGTGGTGTCTGAGCTGAGGAGTGAAATCACATTCTTTTTCCTATGGTAAGTAAATGCCATGCGAGAGTGAGTGAATTATTCCATTCCTTAGTAAGGCATGTCTGGCAAGTAGGTAGCTCTTTGTGAAGGAGGAAGTCTAAATTTTAAGATTTAAGGAAAGTCTTGAGCAAAAAGGACACAATGTTTACAACAAGCTTTAATTCGTCAATGAAATCTGAGCGTGCATCTGTTCATTTCCTCATTACACAAAACAATCTTTGTTTTCCCTTCTTCACTCTCTGAAACAAATTTCATTCCTAACTCTTCTTCTGATTCCTTCTTACAATTTGTTGCTTGAGGACAAGCAAAGGTTCAATTTGGGAGTATTTGTTAGGCATGAAATTGACTACGTTTAACTTGATAGTTTTAAGGGATTTGGGTGTTATTTATGCTATATGGCAAAGAATAAGGACTGATTTGTGTCTTTATGAAAGATTAGTAAAGATAAATGCTAAACTCGCTGGAAACAGCTTGTTTCGCTACGGCCAAAGAGGAGTGGAGCCTTTCTTATGTCCAGCAGTCAAACGTCGAATTATCCAATGACGGACAGCGACAGCTCAGAGGTGGCAGAGGCAGAGACAGAGCAGCAGGTGGAGAAGTGTAGAGGCGGCATTACCTGAAGAAGCATGATGACGTGAAGTATCAACCCCTTGAGTGTTCAAGGGTCAATGTATCTTTTATCATTTCATTTTATTTTGTTTTAGTTTTTAGTTGACTAATTTTCTGGAAAGGTACGAAGGTTGTACCATTTTTGCGCCCGTCTTTCTCCTTTAAGTAGGCGTAGCAAAGGAAAGATAGGGAGTTCGGAACTTTTATTAATTTTTAGAAGTAGTATAGTTGTCTGTAAAAAAAGAAAGAAAGAGAGCTCTAATGGAGTCTCTTAATGTTTCAAGAACTACCGATTACTCACTGCTCAATATGAGTGAGTAGTCTATTTTGAATGGGCACGGCCAGGCCGAGCCGATAATGTAAGTTTTGCATTGTTTTAATGAATATTAGTATTTTGTCAATGCTGTGATTGATGAGGATTTAACTTTCATGCCTCGGCATTTATGCATGTGTTAGATGGATGTTAGGACACTTCTTACATCTTCACTAATATCTCTATTAATCTCCCAACCTCGAAGCTGACCAGTTAGATGGTTGTGTCAAGGGTTTTCTTAATCAGAAATGCAGTTTTGTTGTTAATGCAAGAAAGAATGTATCTTTAGGACGCTAAAGGTTCTAGTAATTCTTAGGAGCTTGAGAACACACGACAGTTGACTCAAGCTCACGTCAAAACTGATACTTTGGCTTCATTGGCATTATCTTGTATTCATTGAAATGTTGTAAGGCTTAGCGCAACCTGTTCGGCAGTGTCGAGCCTGTTCTATTTTCTAAATCATTACCAAGTTGTATTATTTCTTACTGCATCAGCCCTCTTACATCTTACGAAACCAACATCACACAATCAAATTAAAAAGGAGAAAACTTGTTTGACACACACACGCTGTTTAGCAACAATTTCTGATATACATTTGAATCTCAATCCCTGTGGAGACGATACTTAACTTATCACTTTATTACTTGTATCTAGTGCACTTGCTAGAGTCTCATCTAAGGACAACACGTCTCCTCACTGTTGAACCAGTTCCCGACCTTCCTTTTATCCCATGTTCGTGTTCCGTCCATGAATAACTCGTAGACCTTTACCGCCTCTATCCCAGCCACACAATCAGATTCACTCACCAACGACCCACTTCTACATAGCTACGGATCCTTCCAAACAGAAATTGTTTCTCCAAACCCAATTTTCCATCTTATCCCTCTGCACAACATATCAATTGAGCCCCACACGCTCCTCCACACACATGTTACCCAATTTGGAGGAAAGGAAAGTATCATTGGGGAAATATTTTGCTTTGAAAATTCTACTAACCAAAGCATGAGGCTCGTTTATAAACTTCCACCCTTGCTTGCCCAGTAGTGATATATTATATGCATGAATGTCTTTAAAGCCCAACCCACCCTGACTTTTTAATCTGCTCAATTTTGCCCAGCTCAACCAATTAATGTTCTTCCTCTCATCCTCCTTCGTACCCCACCAAAATGAGTTCATCATTTTCACCAACTCACCACACATAGATTTTGGTAACATGAACACACTCATACAAAAGGTGGGGAGAGCTCGTGCCACAGATTTTAATAGAACACTCTTTCCCGCACTGGATAGAAACCTCATAGTCCAACTACAGAATCTGCTTTTCAACCTCTCCTTTAAGAATTCAAAAATTGCACACTTGGATCTACCAATAAGTGAAGGTAAACCAAGGTACCTACCAGTGTAAAGTGCCATCGTTACTTGTAACCTTGTACGAATGTCCTGTCTAACATTCTGGTGAACATTAGGTAAATACCGCATATCATGTAAATTTGTTGAAGCTCTCTTTGTTCAGAAGCTTTGATTTTTTAATTCCTGACTTGCATAAACTCATTGGCCCCTGCTTCGACTGATGATATGTTTTAGACTTGGGTAGCTCTTTGTTAATTCATGACTGGTAATGACAAGTGAGTTTCTGCATTAGATTCTTTGTTTAGTTCATAACTATTAATTTCATTTACTACTTCAAATTTCTGATACAATATAACATTTTTTGGTTCCTTAGTTGAGTTTAAAAAAGGAAAGGGACATAAAGAAATTTTTTAGTTTTTAAACTAATCTTGACACAGATTAATAGCTTTTAAAAATGATGAGGTTTTTATTTTCAATTTACAAAGTTATTAGTTAAGAAGCTACTGGTGTTTTATTTGCTTTTTACCATTAAAGGGGTAACTCAACTCCTTTTGTACTAATTTGTGACTGTTTGTGAGTGCTATGATTTAGACTTGTAGCAGGTAAATACCGCATATCATGCTGATTTTTCATATTCATCATGGAAATTTTTTCCTATTTTAGACTATTGTGATGAAATATGGTTATCTTTCGGGGGATGTTGAAAATATTGACAAATCCTATGTCTTAAATGTACAAGCAAGCAGTGAGCTAGTGGAGAAGCAAGAGTTGCCTTTCACAAAGACATCATCTCTTTGGCAGTGCATTGGTTCCCTAGAAGTTTTCAAAGTCCCGCCATAAAAACCACACTTTAGTCCTTTGTTGGAAGAGAACGAGGCAACTCGGGAAGGATTTGCCATTGGTTATTTGGTGAGCTTTACTGGCTTGGTAGAGAAGGTGTCAAAGTTGACAATTAACAAGCCTAGAAGCGTTTCTTATTGCTATTTGGAAGCTCTTAGTGAGCTTGAAATGCATGGATTTGATGTTAAGGCAATGGTAGCCCGAATTAGCAATTTATTGTCTGTCAAAATTAGGGAAGAAGAGGTGAAGAACAAAAAATTGGAGGAAGAAGTTAGTGCAATTGCAAAAAATGATTAAGGAGTTAGAAATGCAAGTGGAGAAAAAAGGGATCAAAGTTTCTGAAAGTAATAAAACAAGAGTTTTGTGTGTTTTTTTTGTCAATATTGATGTACTTTTTTATTGCTATTGTTTCAATTGAAAATTGGGAAAAAAAATTTAGGTTTTCTACACAAGGTAGTGATTTTGAGATAGAGTTGGCATTGATGCAGTTTAATTATATCATTTGGCATCCATTTCTTTGATATTTTGTTTCATTTCTTTGATATTTAGCAGATATTTGTTTCATTTCTTTGATATTTAGCTGCATATTGAT
The DNA here is from genome assembly GCF_963576675.1 of Euphorbia lathyris. Taxonomy (NCBI): domain Eukaryota; kingdom Viridiplantae; phylum Streptophyta; class Magnoliopsida; order Malpighiales; family Euphorbiaceae; genus Euphorbia; species Euphorbia lathyris. The sequence goes on along the minus strand of NC_088912.1, from coordinate 40,506,515 downwards.
CTATGTTTCAACTCAAATTTATCTTGTATTTTCATCTTTTCTGTTCTAGATGCAGAACAGTCCCTGTTCCATCCAAATTTCTTTAGAAATTGGTGTTTCACAAGAAAATGAGAATGGATGGTAATTGTTGCATCAACCCTTAAGGTTAATTACGAAAACCTCTTAATTTGTTGCATCGTGAGGTCAAGTAAAGAGCTTAAAGTCTCAACCAAGCAAAGGAGTAAGCCAAAATAGTCTACGGTTATTTAGGAGTGAAGCAAGCTTGCGATCTGAATTGATAAGTTTTGAAAATCTTGTGCCAAAATACCCCTAAGCAAGCTTCAAGTTAGGATAATATTAAAATAATAATCATGTGTTGAACAATATGTGTGCACACTAAAATACCCCTAATCATGTGTTGAACAATATGTGTGCACACTAAAATTATTAGGTAATGAATTTGTTGGATTATTCCATATTCTAGTGCCTTTAAAACTGAGCTATGGTGTTATCTTATCTATTAGTTGTATGTGTAGAAGATGCAAAATTGTGGGAGATTGTATACTCAATATTAGAGGTTTATTCAAATTATTATTATAATTTTTTTTTGTATAAATTTCACTTTTGAAATAAATTTTTTTATGTACTAAAGTGAGCCATCAAGCTTGAAAGATTCACTTTTTATATAATCAACCGTGGTGGGAGCTGATCGGACAAAATTGTTCAACTGTTTGCGGGTAATAGAAGAAAGGCTTCGGATCTTGTTAGTCTTTTATTGAATATTTCTCTCTTTACCTAATTGTTGTAATTATCATACTATTTATTGTCTTTTAAATTTTTTTTTAATAAAATGTTCCTTTCCTTTTAACTAAAATAAGAACTTGTATATTTAAAGCATATAATTATTACTAAATTATATTATTATAAAATAAAATTTCATATTTTTGTGGTAAGATCACAAATCCTTTGAGTTAAAGTTTTTGAAATCTTACCATTCATAGATTAATGATATGAGAAATAAATTTGTACATAACTAGTATTGTGCCCGCGCGTTGTGCGGGTGGATAAATTTTTTGTACAGAAATTTAACATTTTAATATTTTATAAATTTTATATCATTTACATACAGTGATATTAATATTTTGTTTTAAAATAATTTAAATTTACAAATTCTAAATAAATTAACAAACATACCTTTATAATTGCTTGATAATATTTAGAAGTTGCTGAAGTCATAATCTATTCCTTGTTGACATGTTTGCAATGGTCATTCCTTTCTGTTTAATGTATAATCTTTTTTTCTATATAATCTTGCAATTTAGGAGGGCGAGCCTTGGCGCAACGGTAAACGTTGTTGTCGTGTGACCAAGAGGTCACGGGTTCGAGTCTTAGGAGCAGCCTCTTGCCAAATAAATTGGCAGGGGAAGGCTTGCCCCCAGTACACCCTTGTGGTGGGACCCCTCCCCGGACCCTCGCTCAACGGGGACGCGTAGTGCGATCGGACCGCCCTTTTTTTTAATCTTGAAACGGGGACGCGTAGTGCGACCGGACCGCCCTTTTTTTTAATCTTGAAATTTAGGAGTGAAGCAAGCTTGCGATCTAGATTGATAAGTTTTGAAAATCTTGTGCCAAAATACCCCTAATCAAGCTTCGAGTTAGGATAATATTAAAATAATAATCATGTGTTGAACAATATGTGTGCACACTAAAATTATTAGGTAATGAATTTGTTGGATTATTCCATATTCCAGTGTCTTTAAAAGTGAGCTATGGTGTTATCTTATCTATTAGTTGTATGTGTAGAAGATGCAAAATTGTGGGAGATTGTATACTCAATATTAGAGGTTTATTCAAATTATTATTATTATTGTTTTTGTATAAATTTCACTTTTGAAATAAATTTTTTTAAGTACTAAAGTGAGCCATCAAGCTTGAAAGATTCACTTTTTATATAATTAACCGTGGTGGGAGCTGATTGGACAAAATTGTTCAACTATTTGCAGGTAATAGAAGAAAGGCTTCAGATCTTGTTAGTCTCTTATTGAATATTTCCCTCTTTACCTAATTGTTGTAATTATCATACTATCTATTGTCTTTTAAATTTTTTTTTTTAATAAAATGTTCCTCTCCTTTTAACTAAAATAAAAACTTGTATATTTAAAGCATATAATTATTACTAAATCATATTATTATAAAATAAAATTCATATTTTAGTGGTAAGATCACATATCCTTTGAGTTAAAGTTTTCGAAATCTTACCATTCATAGATTAATGATATAAGAAACAAATTTATACATAACTAGTATTGTGCCCGCGCGTTGTACGGGTGGATACATTTTTTGTACAGAAATTTAACATTTTAATATTTTATAAATTTTATATCATTTACATATAGTGATATTAATATTTTGTTTTAAAATAATTTAAATTTATAAATTCTAAATAAATTAACAAGCATACCTTTATAATTGCTTGATAATATTTGGAAGTTGTTGAAGTCATAATCTATTCCTTGTTGACATGTTTGCAATGGTCCTTCCTTTCTGTTTAATGTATAATCTTTTTTCTATATAATCTTGCAATTTAGGAGTGAAGCAAGCTTGCGATCTGGATTGATAAGTTTTGAAAATCTTGTGCCAAAATACCCCTAAGCAAGCTTCGAGTTAGGATAATATTAAAATAATAATCATGTGTTGAACAATATGTGTGCACACTAAAATTATTAGGTAATGAATTTATTGGATTATTCCATATTCTAGTGCCTTTAAAACTGAGATATGGTGTTATCTTATCTATTAGTTGTATGTGTAGAAGATGCAAAATTGTGGGTTATTTTATTATATCTATTAAATATAAATTTGATTATATTAGATATAATATTTTTAATTTTCCTTTGTTGCTATTTTGACAACTCATCAAAGGCCTCTAAAACTCTACTCATTAATTTCTCTCTGCTTCCACTATTATATATAACTAACGTGAGTGCATGTGCAATGCACGGGATGTTCAATAAAAAAATTTATCCGTTTTTTTTTTTGCTTATTCACATTTAAACATATTATATTTGAAATAATTAATAAAATAAAATGATTTAAATTTAATATGTTAAAAATATTTTTTCATATTAATTAAGATAATTTTATTCATTATAAAAATTATACCTTGTCTTATAAGGATATTATAAAAAATAAAAATTTGAAAATTTATTCTGCTCTTTTATCTTTGTATGGTTATCCTGCTTTTAGTAGTTTCAAAATAAATTTTACTTTTAATTGTAGAAACAACATATAATTGACTATAGCTTTGTAGAAACAACATATAATTGACTATAGCTTAAAACAACAGAATACAGTACGTAGTTAAAAAAAATTCACATTAACCAAAGATGCTCAGATAATGATTAAATCCATAAACTAAAGATGCTCAGATAATGATTAAACCCATAAACTATTCAAACCCTACTCCGAGAAATCGGATCGCCGGCAAACTAACCGCAGAACTAACCGCCAATCAGACAGTCAACCATTGAACAATTGCTGAAAAGCCCCTTGAAAAACCCAAATCAGATAGGCAGCAATACTATCCTAAAAGCTGCTTGGAACCCAAAAAACATTATTAAAACAGAGAGACTTGGTGCAAAAGCTTTTTAGAGAGAGAAATATAGAAAAAGGTTGAGTCTTTAGTCTTAGTTCTAACTTCTCATCCTAAAAAAGGAAATCCAACAGAATAATTCAATAGTATTTTTTAGGGTAATTAATTTATTAGTCCCTATATTTTGACAAAACACACTGTTTAGTCCCTATATTTTTAAAAACACACGGTAAGGTCCCTAACCTTTTTCTTGATGAACTGTTTAGTCTCTAACGTTTTTTCGGTGAACTGTTTAGTCCCTGCCGTTAGACTCTCATGAAGATTCTGTTAGTCAATTTGGATTTGAGTCAAAATCTGTTTAAAATAAAAAGGTAACGCCTTAACTACCCTTTACCATAAAATCAAATATATAACCATCATCTTCATTATTTCTCATCTCTGTGTTCTTCTTTTCCTTTATTTTCCTTTCCTTTAGACTCTACTGCATCTGAAATCAACTTTCTTATTCTTGATTTTCTTCTTAATCATTCAGATTCGTAAGCATTAAGTTTGTGTTCTTTTTATGGTTCTCCATACAAATAGCTTCTTCTTCTAAATTGGATTTTAGGGTTTACTAATCATAATGCATGAACCAATTGGGAATTTCACAAGATTTCAGTAACAGTGCAACGAAACGGAAGGGAAAGGCAGTGAAGTTTACAATAATAACAAAATTAGCATAAACATCTTTCGTCATCACTGAAGCAGTTGGCAGTAAACATGAGTTGAGAATATGGAGGAAATTAAACTCATCATTGAGAGTAAGAGGATTTCCACCTTCAATTCGAACAGGAAGAGTAAGCGAGTGAGATTTGAGTCGATTTCTACCTTCAATTCAAACATGAAGAGTGAGCATGAGTGATTCGATTATGGGTTAGGGATTCAATCCTTTCTCCATTTTTTTGTGAGCACGAGTTGTGAGAGAAAGATATAGAGGTGTGAATTGCTTTTGACTGATAAATAGTAAAGGTAATTTAGTCATTTTCGAATTCATAAACGGTAAAAAATCTAACAAACAGACGGAAGGACTAAACAGTTCATCGAGAAAAAGGTTAGGGACCTTACCGTGTGTTTTTGAAAATACAGGGACTAAACAGTGTATTTTATCAAAATATAGGGACTAATAAATTAATTACCCTATTTTTTAATTGTCTAGACAGGCAAGTAAAATGAAGTTTACAATTAATAATCAATAAAGTTGTGAAACTTGTTGTTGATGATATTTTGCTGCATTTTATGAATAGACTGCATATAAGTAGAAACAAAAAGTTGAATATAATAGATAGTGATGAGAGAACTATCTATGAATTATAATGCAAAAACATTATCATCCAACATCTTCGGTCAATTTGCAAATAAAAAGGGAATATAATATGATAATGCTCATTGTTGTTGCACCATAAAATGAAGAGCAGTTGAATATTTAAGATCTTGTAATTCCTACCTTATTCCTAGAAAAATAAATATTTCTCTATTATCCCTTCAATATAAAATTGTAAAAATCGCATAAAAAAGTAGCAATCTTAGTGTTGTCATCTTTAATCATTTATTTTATATGAAACAGTATGCTATTAAAGTATATCAAGTACAAATCATAACATATAAAACATTATTGTTAGTTAAATTAGTTTCTTATTAATGAAAAAAACTTGGTACGCTAAGGGAAGTAGGTTTTAACCTTTATACACCAGCCAAAAAAAATCAAAGTTAGATTACTATATCTTCATGATAAGAGTTGGGGGCTACAATTGGGCAATCAAAATAAGAGTTCAACCCAGTGTATTTTCCACCTCCAAAAAAGGAACCTAAATACAAAAATTGTGTTGGACATCATCTCATACACCCTAACCTGGTTCTCCTTTAACCATGCCTTCATAACAGTAAACTAACACAATTTAAAAACAAAACCAGTGGATGAGCGGGTTCAATTTTAATAAGGAGGTTTCTAACTTTCTATCCATTAAAATCATCACATCAGCAGGAACTATAAGTGAAAACACATCAACTTACTCATAAAGATTTTAGTGTTCAACCAACAAATAAAAGAAATAAGATTTCCTCATTTCATAAAAGCCTATCATTAAATAATTTTATCTCATTACATCAGATGAAAAGAAAATTATCTATAGTTTAGGCAACAATGTTAAATTTTGGGTTTATGTTAAATAAATAAAATGAACACTTGGTGAAACAAAATCACTGATGCTAAAATGGTAGACCAAAAATTGAATCTTCAAATTACAAAGCAAACATAGATTCAAACCTGTATATGGATATAATCAAAACTCGAGTGCAGTCTGAAAACAAAATCCTGAGATCCCGGTGCTGATCTACATGATGGAAGAGTAATGAGAACTAGAAATCCATAATAGAAGCCAGAAAAAAATAACAAAATCAAAGGAAAAAAAACCCTGAACAATTAGAACTCGGAATAGAGGAAGAGACCGTTGAGGGTGGTTCTTCCCGTGAAAAGGAGAGATGGAAAGATCTAATCTGAATAAATATAGGTAAACACTGTGTGTGGGTATGGGACAGAAACCGCTAAACAGATCGTGAGAAGAAGAAATTATGAGGAAAGGAGTAGTCGTGGTAAGAAAAAACTGTATCGGAAGAAATCCTAAGTAGAAATTTGAAAAGTTAATCCAGAAAAAGGGGAAATATGAGGAGGTGGTTTTAGAAAGGGAGCCTAACTAACACAGAGTAGTGCTTTTGGTACACAAGGAGGAGAGAAATAAGAAAAATCATGGCAGAAATGAGGAAAAGTTGGTTTTCCTTTAATATTTACAAAAATAGTATAATAATTACAATTTTAAGTCAAAAAAACGGGATGCTTTATAAAGTAGCCATGTTAGTCGAAACTCTAAAATTGTGCCACATGAGCAACCATATTATCTTGCTTTTAGTATATATATAGATATAGATATAGAATCATCACTAAAAATAAGAAAGAAACTTAAAATGGTAATCATGACAAAGCATGATTTATAATTGAAATAAATTTCACTATAAGTATAATGTTCCAATACCTTTTTAATTATTTTCTTCAATACGTCTCCAACTTCAATAAACAACTATTGTGTGAAACTTTATATTTGTTCCTACAAAAAATGCATAAAAATAAAAAATTCAATCCATATGAGTTAGATAAATCCAAATTAAAAAATCAGTGGGCTTCACCAGGTTCTGAATTTGGAAAGTTAACCTAACTCCAATTAAACCTAATAATTGAGTTCATATAAAGCCAAAAATCCAAATTTTAAGCTTACCTATGACTCTAGCGGTCATGAGTTCGAATCACATTCGGGTGGGGTGGGTTAAGGGTTTTTTCTTCATCTTTGATGTAATTTTCCTATGCTTAATGTAAGTGCATTGTGCACAACTTTAAAAAAAAAGTTAGAGTTAATAATCGAAACAATTACACCTAGCAACTTATACTAAAGAAATGAAAATAAACAAAAATTTTATTACATGATTTATAATTGAAATAAATTTCATTGTAAGTATAATGTTTCAATACCACTTTAATTATTTCTTTAATATGTCTTCAACTTCAATAAACAACTATTATGTGAAACTTTATATCTATTCGTATGAAAAATGCATAAAATAAAAAATTCAATTCATATGAGTTAGATTAACCCAAATTAAAAAAATCAGTGGACTTCACCAGATTCTGAATTTGGAAAATTGACCTAACTCCAATTAAACCTAACAACTGGATTCATATAAATTCAAAAATCGAAATTTAGTTAGAGTTAACAATCGAAACGATTACACCTAGCAACTTGTACTAAAAAAAGAATGAAAATATACAAAATATTTATTTAGTCATTTTGAAAAAAAACAAACAAAAAGGAAAACATAGATAAGGTAGCGAAAAGTGTGGAACAACAAAATTGAGAATAAAATAACTACTACATATGAAAAAAACGAATAATTACCTTCAGATACATAACGATTTCCTGTAATTTTTGACACATTTGTTTTTCCCGATTTCAGTTGTTTATGTGTCTTCTATTTCCATCAGATTTCTTCAATTGAAGATATCAAAGTCTAAATTCTCCCAATTTTTGAAAAAATGCTATTAATACAGTTTATCAATGGAAATCATTCCTAAATAAATCTGAATCTCTTACTAAAATAAGAACAAAATTATAAGATTCTATTATTTGAAGTAATAACAAAATTTTAAGATTCATTATGCCATTTTCCATTTCACATGACACAATGTAGATGACAGACATTTGTTTTTGTGTCGTCTGAATAGTTTTCGTGACAGTATTTTAACTTTATGTCATCTGATGGCGTAATTAAAAATGCGCTCGATTCTCAAATAATGTTACGATTACCAGCTTCTGTCATCCCAAAAGAACGCGATTTTGATGGAAAAGTCACTTAACCATCAGATGACACTGCGGATAAATGACTGTCATCAGTATACGAAAATAAAAAAGCGGCAACCAAATATTGGAAAAGTGGGGGATCAAAAACTCTTACTTTCATTTTAACGTGCGCCCAAAACTCAAAACCTAATTTCGATTCCCCCCTTTCTCTTTTCTAATTTCATCTCCTTTTTTTCAATCTCTACATCTTTTTTCCTCAAACTAAAGATCTCGAGATAGTTTCTCTCTTCCCTCCTCTCAACAAAGCTTTGATGGCAACAGAGCTTAGAGCAACCATGGTCGATTTTAATGGAGGTAAGGGTTTCCATATTTTGAATCCATTTTAAACTCTGTCCAAACCCTAAATTTTTTATGTTCTTCTTTTTCTTCTGAAACCCAATCTTCTACTTCATTATGGTCTCCTACCAGCGATGACATGCTCTTCTATCCTGAGGCGGTGGTGACTAGAAGGATACTCGGCGATGGTGGCAATAACTCCCCAGTACGTAGATTCAGTAGCTTCAACAGGTTAGGTTAGTTAATTTATATCTTAGTTTCTCAATTCAGCGATGGTGCGAATCAGCTGCATTAATTATGAGTTTCACAATTGATAGCTTACATAAACCTGTCGTATGACAAGTAAAAGGTCTATGGTTTCACATACTACAATGACGGTATCTATAGTTTCACAATTAGTCTTGCAAGTCCAACTAATCACAGCAACGTTTTGCAGTTCAATCCTTGTGAATATGCTTTCATAGCTGATCAAAGGACGTTTAATGTCTCCGATTTGCAGCTTTCGACTCAGCCTTTTTCGAGGATAACTCAAGAGTTTATTAAGTCTGATGTTGTCATTGAATGGGTTGCTAGAGAGGAGACATGTGAGGAAGCTCAATCAAATTCGAATTCTTTCTGTGGGAGTAATACTAATAGCTCCTACTCCGAAAATGGCAACGAATATCGATGTGTTTGCAAGGATGGATTCACTGGAAATCCTTATCTCCCACAAGGATGCCAAGGTAAGACACTACTAGAAGAAGAAAAAATGATTTAGATGGAAAATTTCGTCAGAGAGCTATGAAATTCCGTCGCAAATCGATTAAACTGCGACAGAATTACATGATGATCTTCCTTTTCCAAGATGTAATTTGTTTTTTTTTCATCTGGACAGACATAGATGAGTGTAAGGAGGCGAACAAGTACCCATGTCAGGGTAGTTGCAAGAACATTATCGGGAGTTACACTTGCAAATGCCCGATTGGGATGCGAGGAGATGGGAAATCTGGCTGTCAAGGATTTCGAGTCACAGCTATTGCTGCAGGTTCTGTTTAATCCCCTTCATCTTCATGTTTTTTTTTAAAAATTTTATGTGATCGGGTTGCGAGTTTAACCTTGATTGATATCTATGTTGCACGAACATTCCTTTTTACCTCTTTAGTAGCATTTATGCTTTTCGTGTTTGTATCCGTTTATGCTTTAGAAATAACATTTTCTGTGTATGATACAAATGACACTCCAACAGCTAGCTAGGTGTACAGATGGCTCGTGTACACAATTGGTACTTATTTTGTTTTTGTCTGTTTGTGTAGAAATAACCGTTTGATGTACATCTGTAATACCTTTATCTTTTGTGTGCGTGTCTCTAGTTTTTCCAATACCTGTACATATATAGCACTGTATTTACAGTCATTGGCATTGAATGAAAGGAATACAACCTTCATCTTTCATCTCCTCTTCCTTGAGTTTTTATATGATGGTATCAGAGAGTTTCCATAAACTCTGAAATTTTATTTTATTTTCCTTCTGTGGCGTTAATGGCTGCCATTCCACAGACCAGTCCTTACTTCCTACCGGCAAATGAGAATCTGGCGCTGGTTCTCGTCACATCTCCTTTAACTGGAGACAACTACCATCAATGGTCAAGGTCTTTAAGGATAGCCTTGATCTCGAAGAACAAATATGGCTTCGTGGATGGGACCATCCAGATGCCAGAAGTTGGGAAAGGTGCAACACCATGGTTCTTTCCTGGATAGCGCATTCAGTCTCTCCTCAAATCGGTAAAAGTCTTATATGGTTCGAATCTGCACAATCGGTTTGGAACGATCTTAGGGATCGATTTGCCCAAGGTGACAACATCAGAATTTCTGAGCTCCAGAAGGAGATCCAATCGTTCAAACAAGGTAACCTCTCGATTTCTGAATATCATACACAAATGAAAACATTATGGGATGAGTTATTGAACTACAGACCTTTACCAAAGTGCTCTTGCACCCCTGCTTGTTCTTGTGCTGACATTAGTAATTTCAGATCCTACCTTGACTCTGACCAAGTCATTACCTATTTGAGGGGCCTGAATAGCGATTATCAGAACGTTTGCTCTCAAATCCTGAGCCAACAACTTTTGCTGCAAATTACACCAGTTCCCAAAAACCACAATACCAAAAATTTCAGCAGAACAACAGCAGGTTTAACCAAAAGAGGAACTCAAACAATCTCCCCATATGTACTTATTGTGATATGGAAGGCCACTCTGAAGACATTTGCTATCGCAAACATGGCTTCCCCCCTGGTTATGGCAACAGGAACAGGGGAACAAATTCAAAACCAAACTCGAAGCAAAACAGGGCGAATCAGGTGCAGTCTAATTACCAGAATCATAGTGAACACCATCAATTCACTGAATTTGAAGATGAGCATGAGTCCAGTCCATAACAAGGCGGATACAGCTTCACTAAAGCTCAGTATGACCAGCTGATCAACTTACTACCAAAAATAAAGAATGATTCTGGAGCAGGATCAAGTGGAAATCCCATCCAAATAGCCACTGCAAACAGCAACTACAAGACAGATGCACCTTATTCTGGTAAAGTTTCTTCATCCACTCAATTACTCATACATAGAAATAGTTGGATTATCGATACGGGGGCCACTGATCATGTGGTATGTGATCTCAAATTTTTTACCATATATAGAGCTGTGTCAAATTGTTCAATACAACTTCCAAATAACCAAAGTGTCATAGTCTCTCACATTGGTCATGTCAAATTACATCCAAAATTCACATTAATAAATGCCTTATATGTTCCTCAATTTAACTACAATCTCATATCCAGTAGTAAATTGACTCAACATTCAAATTTATGCCTATTCTTCACCTCACAAAACTGTGTCATACAGGATCTAGGGAACTCCCAGAGGATTGGCTCTACTAGCTTGAGAGGAGGGCTTTATCACCTAGACAAACCATTTCCCAAGCATTTGACTGCTTCCACCAAACGAGTAGCTTCTACTTCAACTCTTTGGCACATGAGGCTCGGGCACCCTTCAATTCAAAGAAGTGGCATATTGTCACAATTTCTTCCTTCCTTAGCTAATTTTCCTCAACACACATCTTGTGATGTCTGTCACCTAGCTAAGCATAAAAGAAATAGTTTCAATCTTAGTTGTAATAGAGCTGATAATTGTTTTGATTTGATCCATTTGGACATATGGGGACCCTTAAAGCATTCATTCAATGAAAAGCATTATTTCCTTACTGTTATTGATGATCATAGCAGATTTGTGTGGCTTTATTTCATGAAGTATAAGTCTGAGACAAGAGATGCAATTTACACATTCAATCAATATGCTTTAACTCAATTCAACAAGCAGATAAAGGTTATCAGATCTGATAACGGGGCAGAGTTTAACATGCCTGAGTTCTATAGCAAATTTGGCATACTACACCAAACTAGCTGTCCTGAAACTCCACAGTAAAATGGAGTTGTGGAGCGCAAGCACCAGGATATTCTAAACATCACTCGAGCGTTACTGTTTCAAAGCAAAATGCCAAACAGTTTTTGGCCCTTAGCAGCTTCTCATGCTGTGCATTTGATCAACAGGCTACCAACTAATGCAACCAAAAATTGCATCCCATACACTTTACTTCACAATCAGCCCCCAAATTGGCAAGAGTTAATAGTCTTTGGATGCCTCTGCTTTGCCGCAACTTTGAACAGGGATAAGACAAAATTAACACCAAGAGCAATCAAGTGTGTCTTCATTGGGTATCAAACTGGCACTAAGGGTTTCAAAGTGATGGACTTGCAGACCAGGAAAATTTTTGTATCACGAAATGTCCAGTTCCACGAAACAATTTTTCCCTATAACCAAGACGAATATCCACCAAATCCATCCTTCCCCTTACCAAATGTATCCGGTGAACTGATTGATAATGATTCCCCAGAGATTCTGATACCTGGATTGCCAGAGACATTGCCTCTTAATGAGACAGATCCAATTCAGCCTGACATTGCAGATCCCATAAACACCAATCCCACTCAAGAAACACACCACAATCCCAATACAAATCAGCCTAGAAGGTCCACCAGACACAGACACCCTCCACAATACCTACAAGATTATCACCATAATCTCCTAAATTCCATCACAACTGCACCACTTCCCAAAATGCCTCATGACCTAAATAAGCACATTTCTTATAACAACCTCAGTACCAGCAAAAGGATTTTCTCACTTCAAATATCGTGTCAGAGAGAACCATCAACCTATGAAGAAGCTATCAAGTCCCCTCATTGGCGATAAGCTATTGAAGCCGAATTAAGCGCCTTAACTGCAAATGATACCTGGTCTATCACTCAATTACCTACAGGAAAGTGGCCCATAGGATGCAGATGGATATCCAAAATCAAACACAGGGCGGATGGTACCGTGGAGAGATACAAAGCCCGTTTAGTGGCAAAGGGCTTTACTCAGAAAGCTGGGATAGATTTCACATAAACTTTCGCCCCTGTGGCGAAAATTACCACTATCAGAATGTTTATAGCTCTTGCTAGCATGAACAATTGGTTCCTTGAACAGTTGGACATCAACAATGCGTACTTGCATGGTGAAATTAGTGAAGAGGTATACATGAAGGTTCCACAGGGCTGTTTAGTTCCTAATTCTCACTCCAACCTAGTTTGCAGGCTCCACAAATCCTTATACGGGTTAAGACAGACGGGGAGGCAGTGGAATTACAAGCTCAGCACTGCACTAAAGGAGTATGACTTCACTCAAGCTACCGCCGATCCATCCTTGTTCATTAAAGCTAGTAATGGAAAGTTCCTAGCAGTCTTGGCATATGTAGACGATCTAATGGTGGCAAGCAACTGCAAAGATGAGGTACAATCAGTTAAATCTCATTTACATGCCTTATTTAAAATTAAGGACCTTGGCCCTTTGCAATATTTCTTGGGATTCGAAATTGCCAGAACATCGAAAGGGATCCACTTTAGTCAAAGGAAATATTGTCTTGAGCTGTTACAAGATCAGGGATTCTTGGGATCGAAACCCGTCCAAACACCAGCCACCCCTAACTTCAAACCAGCACCTACACCAGTCCTACTACATGATATACCTGCCTACAGACAACTCATTGGGAAACTATTGTATCTCACACATTCAAGGCCAGAAATTTGTTATATAGTGCACCAATTGAGCCAACATCTAAACACCCCAACTCAAGATGATCTACACAGGGCACACAGGGTGTTAAGATACCTCAAAAACTCACCTGGGCAAGGCCTATTTTTCCCAGCAGCTGGGCAAACTAAACTTAGAGCATTCACTGATGCTGACTGGCCATCGTGCCTCGAAACCAGAAAATCAATAACTTGCTTCTGCGTGTTCCTTGGGGACTCCTTAATCTCTTGGAGGTCGAAAAAGTAGTCTACGGCTCAAGGAGTTCATCGAAAGATGAATATAGGGCGATGGCCACATCAGTATGCGAGCTTCAAAGGCTCATTTATCTGCTGCGTGACTTCATCATCCCACATGCATGGCCAGCAATACTTTTTTGTGATAATCAAGCTGCACTACATATAGCGCACAACCGTGTTTTTCACGAAAGAACCAAGCACATTGACATTGATTATCACATTGTGCGTGAAAAACTGCAACAAAATATTGTTCACTTACTTCCTATCAGGTCAAAATGACAACTTGCAGACTTATTTACCAAAGCTCAACACTTACCAGAATTTACAACGCTCAAGAACAAACTAGGCCTGTTGAATATCTACATGCCTAGTTTGAGGGGGGCTGATACAAATGACACTCCAACAGCTGGCTAGGTGTATAGATGGCTCATGTACACAATTGCTACTTATTTTGTTTTTGTCTATTTGTGTAGAAATAACCGTTTGATGTACAGCTGTAATACCTTTATCTTTTGTGTGCGTGTCTCTAGTTTTTCCAATACCTGTACATATATAGCACTGTATTTACAGTCATTGGCATTGAATGAAAGGAATACAACCTTCATCTTTCATCTCCTCTTCCTTGAGTTTTTATATGAGTGTACATCTCCGTATCTGTGCAATATACACTTAATGTTGGAACAGAGTTGCTGAATCTGTAGCCTTGTTTCTTGCAGTTGTGGGAGCAGTATTGCTTACAATGATCATTGCTATGCTCATATTGATAATGTACAAAAGGCGTCGAAAAGAGACCAACTTTTTTCGAAATGGAGGCATGCTGTTGAAGCATCAAAGAGTCAGAATCTTCACTGAAGCAGAACTGGTAAAAGCCACCAAGAATTATGATGAAAGTCAGCTTCTCGGTGAAGGTGGATTCGGTTACGTTTACAAAGGAATATTAGCAGATGGCACACAGATTGCTGTAAAGAAGGCTAAAGACATAAGCAAGGCTCAAATAAATCAAGAGTATCAACAAGAAATTGGGATTGTTTCACAGGTTAACCATAAAAATGTGGTGAAAATATTAGGCCTATGCTTGGAAACAAAAGTACCATTATTGGTTTATGAATTCATCTCAAATGGAACACTCTTCCAACATATCCATCACAAAAAGCCTCAAGCTTTAGCAAATTGGAAAAACCGATTACGCGTCGCGGAAGAGACTGCACTTGCTCTTAACTATCTGCATTCTTTAGCAGACCCTCCGATCATTCACGGAGATGTCAAGACATCAAACATTCTATTAGATGATACTTATACTGCAAAAGTATCCGATTTCGGAGCTTCAGTGCTAATATCTCCAGGAGATTCTGATATGGCTTCGAAAATCAAAGGAACATTCGGTTATTTGGATCCTGAGTACCTTATGACCGGTTGTTTAACAGAAAAGAGCGATGTCTATAGCTTCGGAGTTGTTCTTGTCGAGCTTTTAACAGGAGAAAAGCCGAATTTTATGGCAAGAAGTGGAGAAAAGAGCAACGTTATTCAGTACTTTATTTCATCAATAGAAAGTCATGATCTTGATCAACTAGTATGTTTCGGAGTTGCGAATGAAGACGAAATGGAAGAGATTGAAGCATTTGCGGAGATCGCGAAGCAATGTCTATGCAGTAGTGGCGCGAAAAGGCCAACGATGAAAGAAGTTGCAGATGAATTTGGAAGATTGAGAAAGTTGAATGAGAGAAGTAGATGGAATCATGATAAGAAAAGTGAAGAAGAAACTGAACATTTATTAGGTGAATCATCTTATGATTCCATTCATGTTGAAAATCTTAACCAACATGATATTTATAGTCTTGAGATGGACTTATATCCTGCTTATAGCATTTAAATTTTTCTGTTTAATTTGTGTTAATCATCCCAATTTCTGGGTTTCAATTGTTTGACTTGTGTGTAAATAACATTGTATTGTGTTAGTAAAATAAAACCTCAAATTCTTTGACATTTCACTTAAAGTTTAGAATTCTAACATATAGATTAAACTTTATTTGAGGGATAGTGATGTTTGATACTTTAAAGTTCACTTAAAATAAAAAAAATTAGTAATAGTATTCTAAATTTTTTATTTAAAAAATAATTTATATACAATTTAAAAGAATTAAATATGGGTAATTTATTTTTATAAAAGCCATGGTCAAAGAACCAAAATAGATAAATGGTCGAGAGTTAAAAGATTCAATCAAAATTTAAAAATTCTTGTGCAAAATTATATTTTTATTCATATGTAATATTATAACATAAGTGAAATATTAGTAATATTACTCCCTAGCTTTTAATAACGGTAGTTATTTTCTTATCGCTTATTAAGAATTAAGTAATTTTTTTAATATCAATTCATGATGTTTTGGAATATCAAATTGTTTATTCAATATGATAATTTAAAAATATAAATATATATTTTTTAAACTATAGCTATTATTATTATTAATATGTAATGTAATAAAATAGTAGAGTATATATTTTATAGGGAAATGTATAAAAATAAATCATGTGGTTTGGCCGATTTGTAAAGACATTATCTATGGTTTAAAAGTTTATAAACATGAGTTTTGTGCTTTGTGAAAGTTGCAGATATAGGATATGTGAATTAATTTTTCAATCAAACAATATTTGTGGTTTAGTTAATTTGCAAATTCAGACCTCGTATTTTGAGTAATTTGCAAAGTCAGTCTTTTTAATTGCTCGAAATTATTCCATTTTGGGGGTAAATAGTCATGATAATAATTTTTGACAGAATGACTGAGTTTGTAAACTCCACGAATCATAGAACCCCTATTTGCGATCTTTTAAACTATGGGGACTGTAACCACAAGGTTTATTTTTGTACTTTTTTCTTTTTTTTTTTGTAGAAAAGGAAAAAAAAACACAACCGAAAAAAAAACTCAACCCGAGATCAGCCTAGAGAAACTGACCCCCACCACATCCTCAAAGATCAAGGACGAAATGAAGATCGGGGGAGAAGAAAAGGTAGAAAGGCCCAACAAAACAGAGTGCCCTTCCAACGCAAGACGGTCCGCGACGCGGTTCTGCTCCTTATAAATATGGGAAAACTTAATAGACTCGAAGGAGGACCCAATCCTAATAATGCCTTTAATAAGATTCGAGCTGTTCCGACAGACAGACTTGCCCTCCGAAATCATCTTAACTGCTTCTTGGTTATCAGACTCAACCAGAAGCTTCTTCACTCCAAGATCCTTCGCCAGCTTTAGGCCCGAAAGAATCCCCCAAAGCTCGGTAGAAAAAGAAGAACCAATCCCCAGATTCTGAGAGAAACCAGACACCCATCTGCCTCCATCATCTCTAAGCACCCCTCCTGCGGCGATTCTCCCATCCCTCAGACAAGAGCCATCAAAGTTAAGCTTAATCACACATTCGCTCGGTCTACACCAGCCTTAAAGATTGACTTCCTTCCTCTGCACCACCCTAGCTAAGGGGTCTTCACCAAAGCTTTCAACCAAGGTACTGATCTTCTTAGAGAAGAAATCAATGATATTTGGCATAGAAACTACTCCACCTCCAAAGATCTCCTCATTCCGCCACCTCCAAATCTGATGGTACACCACCACAAAAAGAAGAACACCTTGATTCCCAGGCAAAAGAATCCCATTAATCCCATCCACAAACCAGTCATCCTCAGAGTGGGCTAAAAAAGGAGAGAGCACATCCCTAGGGAGGATTCTTCTCCAAACCTCTAAACTTTTCTCACAGTCCCTGAGGGCATGGAATAACGTCTCCTCAAACCCTCTGCATCTGCCACAGGCTCCAGAAACCACCAGGTGTCTCCTTTTCCGATCCGAATTAGTAAGCAACATATTCTTGGCTCCAAGCCATAGGAAGCTCCTAATACGGTAAGGCACTTTCAAACCCCAAATCGTCTTCCAAACCCCTCGAGAAGAGGACTCCAAATCTAGATGGAACGCCTGAAAAGCAGACTTACACGAATAGGCTCCATTGTTTGTTAGCGCCCAGTAGTAACTGTCCTTATCCTCCACATGATTACTTATGTGGACACCTCTAATAGAAATGAGCGATTCCAGACTGAGGTAAGATTCAAACTTATCCCAAATCCACTCACCCTCAGAGTTCACAACATCAGCAATCCTCCAGTCCTGAGCGTCTAACGGAGGCAAGGAAGTATAAACTTCCAGTAAAGGCTTATTACCTACCCACCTATCCTTCCAGAAACTGATGGACCTGCCATTACCCACATTCCACCCAATCCCAGTACAAAACTCAGCAAACACAGCACTGATGCCTTTCCAAAGAAAGGAACAATTAACCACCCTCTCCTTCGGCCCCCCAAACACCTTATCCTTCCGGTACTTCCCACATAAGAGCTTGGCCCACAGAGCAGAGGGACACTGCCACATACGCCAAAGGAGTTTCATTAATAAAACTTTATTATTATCCTTAGCTTTCCTAATGCCCAGACCACCAGAATCCTTCGGCTGACAAACCTCACTCCAAGGCACTAGATGGATCTTTCTATTTTATAATTATATTTAAGTTATATAATTTACTACACTTTTAAATTTTATTTTATGTATATTTAAAATTTTAAAAAAATAAAAATTAATATAATTTAAATTTTTAAATTTTATTGAAATACAAAACAAAAATAAAAAATTACTACTAAATAATATTTAAAATATCTAATTTGTACTATACTGTATAATATTAATAGTCACAAAGCTAGTCTAATGGTTGTGTTTCGAGGAGAAGACTCACTCTGATTAAATCAGTCACATCGACCATGCCTCAATATATATATCTCGATTTTCCCCTAAAGTGTTAGGGCAATGGAGTTATGGTCACATTGGTGGTGAAGTAGTTGTGCAAATGTCTTTCTATCTCTAGAGAATTAATAGTAGTTAGTTAAGATCAATCCTCTTAGAGCACCTCCAACCCTAACCAAATGAGGTTGGAAATGCTATTTTGGTGATGGTTGGCTCCAACCACCACCAAATCTCTACACCCAAATGGTGTAGAGATTAGAAATAAACCAAATTTGGTTGATTTTGGTTTCCACCAAATTGGTGGAAACCAAAATTTTAATAATATATAAATATATTTATTTGTTTGTTTAAAAAGAATAAAATATTAGTAAAAGTGTTATGTAGAGTGGAATAAAGTAGAGAATATTTTTTAGTGTAATAAATGGTGTGGTATGTTAAAGGAAAAATAAGATTTGATGTTTGGAAGATAGAAAATTGAGATAAAAACAGCGTAATGGGTTGGAGATGGCCTTAAGAGGATGAGACATCTTTCGAGGCCATTTCTTTTACCTTACTAGAATAGTCATCCCAGTGAGGAACGATCCTTTGGTTTTATATTTCTTCAAAAATCGTCAATGAGTATAGAATCCCTCCCTGGTAATTGACCAAGGCCTTTTTCTTATCTTATGAATGCCTTTTTTTTTTTGAAGAAAAACAAAAAAATTTAATAATCAAGATCAGAATCCTTACATAAGCTGCTAACGAGCCAATGAGGAACAGTAGAAGAAAAATAGTTAGCATTGGAAAGAGCATGCCTTGCCATAACATGAGCAGCTCCATTAGCTAATCTAGGAACATATGTCACTTTGTAATCTTGACATTGAGATAATAATTCACGACACTCCTGAATAACAACACCAAATTCCGTCAGATCACATTTGTCGGAGTTTACACTATCAGCAACCGCCTTAGCATCCACTTCAAAAGAGACATTTGAATGACCGAGTGAAAAAAACCCAAGCCAGACCCTGACTCAGCGCCATTGCCTCAGCCAAAGCCGGCGGTAAAAGGCTCTCAATAAATGTACTCATGACACCCACACAATTGCCACTATTATTTCGCAGCACTCCACTTGCACCACTCTTTCCTTCCTCCGCGAATATCGCCGCATCAATGTTGCACTTCAAACGCCCAATACTCGGCGTTATCCACCTGGTCTGCCTTGCTGTAGACCTTCTCCCCACTAGCTCAATCGAACCAGTCACTTTTTCCTTCTGTAATTAGCACCATTCCTAGACATACGCATGATTCCGTTCAACTATAATTGTCGGTGCTGTTTCTAAACCTCACCATAATCGATTATTCTGTCTCTCCCAAATAGACCATAGTACCGTAGCACATCGGCATACTTCTTCCTGAGAATTAATTAGCACAAATTGAAAGAACCAGTCCTCTACTCTCTCCCAGGCACCATTCGGCACACATAATCCCGCTGTATTCCAACATCTTACCGCATCTGAACACTCCATAAGCATATGCCAGCCAAACTCAACTTCCACGGGACATGACACACAATGAATCGGAACTTCGATATATCTTTCGAACAATCTGTACCGAGTGGGTAAGCAGTTGTTACCTAATCTCCAAATGAACTGCATGAGCTTTGGTGGCATATTTAATTACCAGATTGTCCTCCACTCATT
The DNA here is from genome assembly GCF_963576675.1 of Euphorbia lathyris. Taxonomy (NCBI): domain Eukaryota; kingdom Viridiplantae; phylum Streptophyta; class Magnoliopsida; order Malpighiales; family Euphorbiaceae; genus Euphorbia; species Euphorbia lathyris. Next base: position 40,486,367 of record NC_088912.1, on the reverse strand, counting down.
TCTGTACTCATTCGTATCCTCACTTATCAATCTATAGCCAGACTTGGCGTTATAAAATCCATCCTTCGATAGATGCCAGATGCATCGATCCTCCACACTTTCAGAGGCAATAAATAGGTTACAGATGATTCGCGTCTCCTCACTGTTGAACCAGTTCCCGACCTTCCCTTTATCCCATGTTCGTGTTCCGTCCATGAATAACTCGTAGACCTTTGCCGCCTCTGTCCCAGCCACACAATCAGATTCACTCACCAACGACCCACTTCTACATAGCTACGGATCCTTCCAAACAGAAATTGTTTCTCCAACCCCAATTCTCCATCTTATCCCTCTGCACAACATATCAATTAAGCCCCACACGCTCCTCCACACACATGTTACCCAATTTGGAGGAAAGGAAAGTATCATTGGGGAAATATTTTGCTTTGAAAATTCTACTAACCAAAGCATGAGGCTCGTTTATAAACTTCCACCCTTGCTTGCCCAGTAGTGATATATTATATGCATGCAAGTATTTAAAGCCCAACCCACCCTGACTTTTTAATCTGCTCAATTTTGCCCAGCTCAACCAATTAATGTTCTTCCTCCCATCCTCCTTCGTACCCCACCAAAATGAGTTCATCATTTTCACCAACTCACCACACATAGATTTTGGTAACATGAACACACTCATACAAAAGGTGGGGAGAGCTCGTGCCACAGATTTTAATAGAACACTCTTTCCCCCACTGGATAGAAACCTCATAGTCCAACTACAGAATCTGCTTTTCAACCTCTCCTTTAAGAATTCAAAAATTGCACACTTGGATCTACCAATAAGTGAAGGTAAACCAAGGTACCTACCAGTGTAAAGTGCCATCGTTACTTGTAACCTTGTACGAATGTCCTGTCTAACATTCTGGTGAACATTAGGTAAATACTGCATATCATGTAAATTTGTTGAAGCTCTCTTTGTTCAGAAGTTTCGATTTTTTAATTCCTGACTTACATAAACTCATTGGCCCCTGCTTCGACTGATGATATGTTTTAGACTTGGGTAGCTCTTTGTTAATTCATGACTGGTAATGACAAGTGAGTTTCTGCATTAGATTCTTTGTTTAGTTCATAACTATTAATTTCATTTACTACTTCAAATTTCTGATACAATATAACATTTTTTGGTTCCTTAGTTGAGTTTAAAAAAGGAAGGGGACATAAAGAAATTTTTTAGTTTTTAAACTAATCTTGACACAGATTAATAGCTTTTAAAAATGATGAGGTTTTTATTTTCAATTTACAAAGTTATTAGTTAAGAAGCTACTGGTGTTTTATTTGCTTTTTACCATTAAAGGGGTAACTCAACTCCTTTTGTACTAATTTATGACTGTTTGTGAGTGCTATGATTTAGACTTGTAGCAGGTAAATACCGCATATCATGCTGATTTTTCATATTCATCATGGAAATTTTTTCCTATTTCAGACTATTGTGATGAAATATGGTTATCTTTCGGGGGATGTTGAAAATATTGACAAATCCTATGTCTTAAATGTACAAGCAAGCAGTGAGCTAGTGGAGAAGCAAGAGTTGCCTTTCACAAAGACATCATCTCTTTGGCAGTGCATTGGTTCCCTAGAAGTTTTCAAAGTCCCGCCATAAAAACCACACTTTAGTCCTTTGTTGGAAGAGAACGAAGCAACTCGGGAAGGATTTGCCATTGGTTATTTGGTGAGCTTTGCTGGCTTGGTAGAGAAGGTGTCAAAGTTGACAATTAACAAGCCTAGAAGCGTTTCTTATTGCTATTTGGAAGCTCTTAGTGAGCTTGAAATGCATGGATTTGATGTTAAGGCAATGGTAGCCCGAATTAGCAATTTATTGTCTGTCAAAATTAGGGAAGACGAGGTGAAGAACAAAAAATTGGAGAAGTTAGTGCAATTGCGAAAAAAGATTAATGAGTTAGAAATGCAAGTGGAGAAAAAACGGATCAAAGTTTCTGAAAGTAATAAAACAAGAGTTTTGTGTGTTTTTTTGTCAATATTGCTGTACTTTTTTATTGCTATTATTTCAATTGAAAATTGGGAAAAAAATTAGGTTTTCTACACAAGGTAGTGATTTTGAGATAGAGTTGGCATTGATGCAGTTTAATTATATCATTTGGCATCCATTTCTTTGATATTTTATTTCATTTCTTTGATATTTAGCAGATATTTGTTTCATTTCTTTGATATTTAGCTGCATATTGATCTATGTTTCAACTCAAATTTATCTTGTATTTTCATGTTTTCTGTTCTAGATGCAGAACAGTCACTGTTCCATCCAAATTTCTTTAGAAATTGGTGTTTCACAAGAAAATGAGATATGGATGGTAATTGTTGCATCAACCCTTAAGGTTAATTACGAAAGCCTCTTAATTTGTTGCATCATGAGGTCAAGTAAAGAGCTTAAAGTCTCAACCAATCAAAGAAGTAAGCCAAAATAGTCTACGGTTATTTAGGAGTGAAGCAAGATTGCGATCTGGATTGATAAGTTTTGAAAATCTTGTGCCAAAATACCCCTAAGCAAGCTTCGAGTTAGGATAATATTAAAATAATAATCATGTGTTGAACAATATGTGTGCACACTAAAATTATTAGGTGATGAATTTGTTGGATTATTCCATATTCTAGTGCTTTTAAAACTGAGCTATGGTGTTATCTTATCTATTAGTTGTATGTGTAGAAGATGCAAAATTGTGGGAAATTATATACTCAATATTAGAGGTTTATTCAAATTATTATTATAATTTTCTTTTGTATAAATTTCACTTTTGAAATAAAATTTTTTAAGTACTAAAGTGAGCCATCAAGCTTGAAAGATTCACTTTTTATATAATCAACCGTGGTGGGAGCTGATCGCAAAAAATTGTTCAACCGTTTGCGGGTAATAGAAGAAAGGCTTCGGATCTTGTTAGTCTCTTATTGAATATTTCCCTTTTTACCTAATTGTTGTAATTATCATACTATCTATTGTCTTTTAATTTTTTTTTAATAAAATGTTCCTTTCCTTTTAACTAAAAAAAAAACTTGTATATTTAAAGCATATAATTATTACTAAATTATATTATTATAAAATAAAATTCATATTTTAGTGGTAAGATCACAAATCCTTTGAGTTAAAGTTTTCGAAATCTTATCATTCATAGATTAATGATATGAGAAATAAATTTATACATAACTAGTATTGTGCCCGCGCGTTGTGCGGGTGGATAAATTTTTTGTACAGAAACTTAACATTTTAATATTTTATAAATTTTATATCATTTACATACAGTGATATTAATATTTTGTTTTAAAATAATTTAAATTTACAAATTCTAAATAAATTAACAAACATAACTTTATAATTGTTTGATAATATTTGGAAGTTGCTGAAGTCATAATCTATTCCTTGTTGACATGTTTGCAATGGTCATTCCTTTCTGTTTAATGTATAATCTTTTTTTCTATATAATCTTGCAATTTATGAGTGAAGCAAGATTGCGATCTGGATTGATAAGTTTTGAAAATCTTGTGCCAAAATACCCCTAAGCAAGCTTCGAGTTAGGATAATATTAAAATAATAATCATGTGTTGAACAATATGTGTGCACACTAAAATTATTAGGTAATGAATTTGTTGGATTATTCCATATTCTAGTGCTTTTAAAACTGAGCTATGGTGTTATCTTATCTATTAGTTGTATGTATAGAAGATGCAAAATTGTGGGCGATTGTATACTCAATATTAGAGGTTTATTCAAATTATTATTATTATTATTTTTTTTTTGTATAAATTTCACTTTTGAAATAAATTTTTTTAAGTACTAAAGTGAGCCATCAAGCTTGAAAGATTCACTTTTTATATAATCAACCGTGGTGGGAGCTGATCGCAAAAAATTGTTCAACCGTTTGCGGGTAATAGAAGAAAGGCTTCGGATCTTGTTAGTCTCTTACTGAATATTTCCCTCTTTACCTAATTGTTGTAATTATCATACTATCTATTGTCTTTTAAATTTTTTTTTTAATAAAATGTTCCTCTCCTTTTAACTAAAATAAAAACTTGTATATTTAAAGCATATAATTATTACTAAATTATATTATTATAAAATAAAATTCATATTTTAGTGGTAAGATCACAGATCCTTTGAGTTAAAGTTTTCGAAATCATACCATTCATAGATTAATGATATAAGAAACAAATTTATACATAACTAGTATTGTGCCCGCGCGTTGTACGGGTGGATACATTTTTTGTACAGAAATTTAACATTTTAATATTTTATAAATTTTATATCATTTACATACAGTGATATTAATATTTTGTTTTAAAATAATTTAAATTTACAAATTCTAAATAAATTAACAAACATACCTTTATAATTGCTTGATAATATTTGGAAGTTGCTGAAGTCATAATTTATTCCTTGTTGACATGTTTGCAATGGTCCTTCCTTTCTGTTTAATGTATAATCTTTTTTTCTATATAATCTTGCAATTTAGGAGTGAAGCAAGCTTGCGATCTGTATGGATAAGTTTTGAAAATCTTGTGCCAAAATACCCCTAAGCAAGCTTCGAGTTAGGATAATATTAAAATAATAATCATGTGTTGAACAATATGTGTGCACACTAAAATTATTAGGTAATGAATTTGTTGGATTATTCCATATTCTAGTGCCTTTAAAACTGAGATATGGTGTTATCTTATCTATTAGTTGTATGTGTAGAAGATGCAAAATTGTAGGTTATTTTATTATATCTATTAAATATAAATTAGATTATATTAGATATAATATTTTTAATTTTCCTTTGTTGCTATTTTGACAACTCATCAAAGGCCTTTTAAACTCTACTCATTAATTTCTCTCTGCTTCCACTATTATATATAACTAACGTGAGTGCATGTGCAATGCACGGGATGTTCAAGAAAAAAAATTATCCGTTTTTTTTTTTTGTTTATTCACATTTAAACATATTGTATTTGAAATAATTAATAAAATAAAATGATTTAAATTTAATATGTTAAAAATATATTTTCATATTAATTAAGATAAATTTATTCATTATAAAAATTATACCTTGTCTTATAAGGATATTATAAAAAATAAAAATTTGAAAATTTATTCTGCTCTTTTATCTTTTTATGGTTATCCTGTTTTTAGTAGTTTCAAAATAAATTTTACTTTTAATTGTAGAAACAACATATAATTGACTATAGCTTTGTAGAAACAACATATAATTGACTATAGCTTAAAACAACAGAATACAGTACGTAGTTAAAAAAAATCACATTAACCAAAGATGCTCAGATAATGATTAAATCCATAAACTAAAGATGCTCAGATAATGATTAAATCCATAAACTATTCAAACCCTACTCCGAGAAATCAGATCGCCGGCAAACTAACCGCAGAACTAACCGCCAATCAGACAGTCAACCATTGAAAATTGCTGAAAAACTCCCTGAAAAACCCAAATCAGATAGGCAGCAATACTATCCTAAAGGCTGCTTGGAACCCAAAAAACATTATTAAAACAGAGAGACTTGGTGCAAAAGCTTTTTAGAGAGAGAAATATAGAAAAAGGTTGAGTCTTTAGTCTTAGTTCTAACTTCTCATCCTAAAAAAGGAAATCCAATAGTATTTTTTAGTGTAATTAATTTATTAGTCCCTATATTTTGACAAAACACACTGTTTAGTCCCTGTATTTTCAAAAACACGCGGTAAGGTCCCTAACCTTTTTCTTGATGAACTGTTTAGTCCCTAACGTTTTTTTCGGTGAACTGTTTAGTCCCTGCCGTTAGACTCTCATGAAGATTCTGTTAGTCAATTTGGATTTGAGTCAAAATCTGTTTAAAATAAAAAAGTAACGCCTTAACTACCATTTACCACAAAATCAAATATATAACCATCATCTTCATTGTTTCTCATCTCTATGTTCTTCTTTTCCTTTATTTTCCTTTCCTTTAGACTCTACTGCATCTGAAATCAACTTTGAGTGTTCTTATTCTTGATTTTCTTCTTAATCGTTCAGATTCGTAAGCATTAAGTTAGTGTTCTTTTTATGGTTCTCCATACAAATAGCTTCTTCTTCTAAATTGGATTTTAGGGTTTACTAATCATAATGCATGAACCAATTAGGAATTTCACAGGATTTCAGTCACAGTGCAACAAAACGGAAAGGAAAGGCAGTGAAGTTTACAACAATAACAAAATTAGCATAAACATCTTTCGTCATCACTGAAGCAGGTGGCAATAAACATGAGTTGAGAATATGGAGGAAATTAAACTCATTATTGAGAGTAAGAGGATTTCCACCTTCAATTCGAACAGGAAGAGTAAGCGAGTGAGATTTGAGTCGATTTCTACCTTCAATTCAAAGATGAAGAGTGAGCATGAGTGATTCGATTATGGGTTAGGGATTCAATCCTTTCTCCATTTTTTGTGAGCGCGAGTTTGTGAATTGCTTTTGACTGATAAATAGTAAAGGTAATTTAGTCATTTTCGAATTCATAAACGGTAAAAAATCTAACAAACAGACGGAATGACTAAACAGTTCATCGAGAAAAAGGTTAGGAACATTACCGTGTGTTTTTGAAAATACATGGACTAAACAGTGTATTTTGTCAAAATATATGGACTAATAAATTAATTACCCTGTTTTTTAATTGTCTAGACAGGCAAGTAAAATGAAGTTTACAATCAATAATCAATAAAGTTGTGAAACTTATTGTTGATGATATTTTGCTGCATTTTACGAATAGGCTGCATATAAGTAGAAACAAAAAGTTGAATATAATAGATAGTGATGAGAGAACTATCTATGAATTACAATGAAAAAACATTATCATCCAACATCTTCGGTCAATTTGCAAATAAAAAGGGAATATAATATGATAATGTCCATTGTTGTTGCACCATAAAATGAAGAGCAGTTGAATATTTAAGATCTTGTAATTCCGACCTTATTCCTGGAAAAATAAATATTTCTCTATTATCCCTTCAATATAAAATTGTAAAAATCGCATAAAAAAGTAGCAATCTTAGTGTTGTCATCTTTAATCATTTATTTTATATGAAACAGTATGCTATTAAAGTATATCAAGTACAAATCATAACATATAAAACTTTATTGTTAGTTAAATTAGTTTCCTATTAATGAAAAAAACTTGGTACGCTAAGGGAAGTAGGTTTTAACCTTTATAAACCAGCAAAAAAAAAATCAAAGTTAGATTACTATATCTTTATGATATGAGTTGGGGGCTATAATTGGGAAATCAAAATAAGAGTTCAACCCAGTGTATTTTCCACCTCCAAAAAAGGAACCTAAATATAAAAATTGTGTTGGACATCATCTCATACACCCTAACCTGGTTCTCCTTGAACCTTGCCTTCATAACAGTAAACTAACACAATTTAAAAACAAAACCAGTGGATGAGCGGGTTCAATTTTAATAAGGAGGTTTCTAACTTTCTATCCATGAAAATCATCACATCAGCAGGAACTATAAGTGAAAACACATCAACTTACTCATAAAGATTTTAGTGTTCAACCAACAAATAAAAGAAATAAGATTTCCTCATTTCATAAAAGCCTATCATTAAATAATTTTATCTCATTACATCAGATGAAAAGAAAATTATCTATAGTTTAGGCAACAATGTTAAATTTTGGGTTTATGTTAAATAAATAAAATGAACACTTGGTGAAACAAAATCACTGATGCTAAAATGGTAGACCAAAAATTGAATCTTCAAATTACAAGGCAAACATAGATTCAAACCTATATATGGATATAATCAAAACCCGAGTGCAGTCTGAAAACAAAATCCTGAGATCCCGGTGCTGATCTACATGATGGAAGAGTAATGAGAACTAGGAATACATAATAGAAGCCAGAAAAAAATAACAAAATCAAAGGAAAAAAAACCCTGAACAATTAGAACTCGGAATAAAGGAAGAGACCGTTGAGGGTGGTTCTTCCCGTGAAAATGAGAGATGGAAAGATCTGATCTGAATAAATATAGGTAAACACTGTGTGTGGGTATGGGACAGAAACCGCTAAACAGATCGTGAGAAGAAGAAATTGTGAGGAAAGGAGTAGTCGTGGGAAGAAAAAATTGTATCAGAAGAAATCCTAAGTAGAAATTTGAAAAGTTAATCCAGAAAAAAGGGGAAATATGAGGAGGTGGTTTTAAAAAGGGAGCCTAACTAACACAGAGTAGTGCTTTTGGTACACAGGGAGGAGAGAAATAAGAAAAATCATGGCAGAAATGAGGAAAAGTTGGTTTTCCTTTAATATTTATAAAAATAATATAATAATTACAATTTTAAGTCAAAAAACGGGATGCTCTATAAAGTAGCCATGTCAGTCGAAACTCTAAAATTGTACCACATGAGCAACCATAGTATCTTGCTTTTAGTATATATATAGATATAGATATAGAATCATCACTAAAAATAAGAAAGAAACTTAAAATGGTAATGATGACAAAGCATGATTTATAATTGAAATAAATTTCACTATAAGTATAATATTCCAATACCTTTTTAATTATTTTCTTCAATATGTCTCCAACTTCAATAAACAACTATTGTGTGAAACTTTATATTTGTTCCTACAAAAAATGCATAAAAATAAAAAAATTCAATACATATGAGTTAGATAAATCCAAATTAAAAAAATCAGTGGGCTTCACCAGGTTCTGAATTTGGAAAGTTAACCTAACTCCAATTAAACCTAACAATTGAGTTTATATACAACAACAACAACAACAACAACAACAACAGAGCTTTAGTCCCGAAATGATTCGGGGTCGGCTAACATGAACAATCATATAAAACCGTGAAATCAAGTCGTGTCAGCGACACAAATTCGCTCCCTCCACTCGTGTCAGCGACAACAATTGAGTTTATATAAAGCCGAAAATTCAAATTTTAAGCTTACCTATGACTCTAGCAGTCATGGGTTCGAATCACATTCGGGTGGGGTGGGTTAAGGGTTTTTTCTTCATCTTTGATGTAATTTTCCTTTGTTTAATGTAAGTGCATTGTGCACAACTTTAAAAAAAAGTTAGAGTTAATAATCGAAACAATTACACCTAGCAACTTATACTAAAGAAATGAAAATAAACAAAAATTTTATTACATGATTTATAATTGAAATAAATTTCATTGTAAGTATAATGTTTCCATACCACTTTAATTATTTCTTTAATATGTCTTCAACTTCAATAAACAACTATTGTGTGAAACTTTATATCTATTCGTATGAAAAATGCATAAAATAAAAAATTCAATTCATATGAGTTAGATAAACCCAAATTAAAAAAATCAGTGGACTTCACCAAATTCTGAATTTGGAAAATTGACCTAACTCCAATTAAACCTAACAACTGGATTCATATAAATTCGAAAATCGAAATTTAGTTAGAGTTAACAATCGAAACGATTACACCTAACAACTTGTACTAAAAAAGAATGAAAATATACAAAATATTTATTTAGTCATTTTGAAAAAAAAACAAACAAAAAGGAAAACATAGATAAGGTAGCGAAAAGTGTGGAACAACACAATTGAGAACAAAATAACTACTACATATGAAAAAAACGAATAATTACCTTCAGATACATAACGATTTCCTGTAATTTTTGACACATTTGTTTTTCCTGATTTCAGTTGTTTATGTCTCTTCTATTTCCATTAGATTTCTTCAATTGGAGATATCAAAGTCTAAATTCTCCCAATTTTTGAAAAAATGCTATTAATACAGTTTATCAATGGAAATCATTCCTAAATAGATCTGAATCTCTTACTGAAATAAGAACAAAATTATAAGATTATATTATTTGAAGTAATAACAAAATTTTAAGATTCACTATGCCATTTTCCCTTTCACATGACACAATGTAGATGACAGACATTTGTTTTCGTGTCGTGTGAATAGTTTTCGTGACAGTATTTTAACTCTATGTCATCTGATGGCGTAATTAAAAATGCGCTCGATTCTCAAATAACGTTACGATTACCGGCTTCTGTCATCCCAAAAGAACGCGATTTTGATGGAAAAGTCAATTAACCATCAGATGACACTGCGGATAAATGACTGTCATCAGTATACGAAAATAAAAAAGCGGCAACCAAATATTGGAAAAGCGTGGGATCAAAAACTCTTACTTTCATTTTAACGCGCGCCCAAAACTCAAAACCTAATTTCGATTCCCCCATTTTCTCTTTTCTAATTTCATCTCCTTTTTTCTATCTCTACATCTTTTTTCCTCAAACTAAAGATCTCGAGATAGTTTCTCTCTTCCCTCCTCTCAACAAAGCTTTGATGGCAACAAAGCTTAGAGCAACCATGGTCTCCTTTTTCTGCTCTGCTTTCTATGTTCCTTGTTCCTCCTTTTTCTTCCGCTCTTAGAGAATCGATTTTAATGGAGGTAAGGGTTTCCATATTTTGAATCCATTTTAAACTCTGTCCAAACCCTAAATCTTTTATGTTCTTCTTTTTCTTCTGAAACCTAATCTTCTTCTTCATTATGGTCTCCTACCAGCGATGACATGCTCTTCTATCCTGAGGCAGTGGTGACTAGAAGGATACCCGGCGATGGTGGCAACAACTCCCCAGTACATAGATTCAGTAGCTTCAACAGGTTAGGTTAGTTAATTTATATCTTAGTTTCTCAATTCAGCGATGGTGCGAATCAGCTGCATTAATTATGAGTTTCACAATTGATAGCTTACATAAACCTGTCGTATGACAAGTAAAAGGTCTATGGTTTCACATACTACAATGACGGTATATATAAAAAATCTGTCATTAGAAATCAGCTAATACTACGGTTTTAACTAAGTCGAACGTCGTTGTAACATGGAAAAGATGACAGACGCTTAGGAAGCGTGTGTCGTCTGCCGCTGCGAAAGATGACAGAACTCGATCGTCGTCTGATGCCTTATCAGACAGCAGTGACCTATGACAGATTTATATCATGCGGGACGATGGTTTTTAACCGTCGTCTGAAGAGGGTTTTGGCATAGTGATTAAGAACAAAACTAATACATAATCAAAATTACAGGTCAATGAGGTCTTTGATTTTCGCTGGCCAATGAATATAATGATGAAATACTATATATCATGCTTTATATATAGGTTTATTTGTGAGTTTTGGATTTCCTTTACTTTGTGTTTTTTCATCTTCTTGCAACTCTTACTTTCTTTTATTACTTTAATTAATGAGTTATTAATTAACAATAAATGATGTGAGATAATTAAAACTCACTAACTCATTTATTATTTTTGCTCATACGGTGACAACTAAGCAAAAAACCTCTAAAACACTTCTTGACACAATTGAGAACAAAATAACTACTACATATGAAAAAAAAATCAAATAATTATCTTGAGAAACATAACGATTTCCTGTAATTTTTGGCAAATTTGCTTTTCCCGATTTCAATTGTTTATGTCTCTTTTATTTCCATCGGATTTCTTCAATTGGAGATATCAAAGTCTAAATTCTCCCAATTTTTGAAAAAATGCTATTAATATAGTTTATCAATGGAAATCATTCCTAAATAAATCTGAATCTCTTACTGAAATAAGAACAAAATTATAAGATTATATTATTTGAAGTAAGAACAAAATTTTAAGATTAAGAACAAAACTAATACATAATCAAATTTAAAGGTCAAAGAGGTCTTTGATTTTCGCTGGCCAATGAATATAATGATGAAATACTATATATCATGCTTTATATATAGGTTTATTTGTGACTTTTGGATTTCCTTTGCTTTGTGTTTTTTCGTCTTTCTGTAACTCTTACTTTCTTTTCTTACTTTAATTAATGAGTTATTAATTGACAATAAATAATAAGAAATAATTAAAACTCATTAACTCATTTATTCTTTTTACTCATACGGTGACAACTAAGCAAAAAAAAACCTCTAAAACACTTCTTCACACAATTGAGAACAAAATAACTACTACATATGAAAAAAAAATCGAATAATTACCTTCAGAAACATAACGATTTCCTGTAATTTTTCACACATTTGCTTCCCGATTTCAGTTGTTTATGTCTCTTTTATTTCCATCGCATTTCTTCAATTGGAGATATCAAAGTCTAAATTCTCCCAATTCTTGAAAAATGCTATTAAAACAGTTTATCAATGGAAATCCTTCCTAAATAAATCTGAATCGCTTACTGAAATAAGAATAAACTTATAAGATTATATTATTTGAAGTAAGAACAAAATTTTAAGATTAAGAACAAAACTAATACATAATCAAAATTAAAGGTTAAGAAGGTCTTTGATATTCGCTGGCCAATGAATATAATGATGAAATACTATATATCATGCTTTATATATAGGTTTATTTGAGGTAAATTACATACGTGGTGTACAACATTTACCTATTATCACACTTTGCTGTACAACCTTTAATTTTGCACACTAAAGTGTACAAACTTCAGGTGACCTCCCACTAAAGTGTACACCTGGTTATTATGACCGTTCAACGAAGGTCAATGCTGCCATGTCATCATTTTACCCTTTCAGCTTATTAAAAACGTGTCCCACCCAACGTGAAAAGACTTTTATACCCCTTTCTTATTTCCCTCTAAAAAATTTATAAAACATATGAATTCTCTGTCCTCTGTCCTCTCTCCTATTTCATCTGACATTACATCTTCCTCGTTCATCCATTGTTTTTCTTCATCACGAGACCTGCAACAGAAAGGAAAAACCCTAATCTGAAAAAATCGCGGGGGTTCACCTGTAAAACACACAACGCAAGGGCGATAGGCTACGAAACCCAAGACCCAAGATGCCTTCTTCATCCTATGCGCAAAATGTATAGGTATATCTGGTGGACCACAAACTGAAGCACGCACTTAAGTCACAAATGATTCAAGACCAAGGAGAAGCACAAGGACACATTGAGGCAGGCAATACTCAAGACAGCAGTGTAACTAATGATTCAAGCAGAAGACCATGCACAAGAAGTTCACAAAGGCCATGGCGTTGAGTGTTACTTGTTCTGTGTATTCTGAAACATGTTTTTGGTGTTCTTGCACATGTTTTTGGTGTTCTGGCACATGTTTTTGATATGTTCTGTAAATTTTTGGGACCCGTTTTTTATATGGTATGTGTATACCCAAAGTGATGTTTGCCATATGCCTATGTAAATCTTTGGAACACATTTTGCCTGTGGTATGTATATACCTAAAGTAATCTCTGTTTTTTATCAATGAAAGCACAAGTTTTTTGGAACATATTATTGTTTACTCACACTTAAAAGAGAAGTGTTGTTTTTAAGCACATATAATTGTATTACATAATGCACCATAATAATGCACCATACTAATAATAATGCACCATACTAATGCACAAAATAGCTAGAACCCAAATAATGCACAAAATAAACAAGGTAACTAGAACCCAGAATTCAGAAAATAATGCACAAAATAATGCATCAAATAACCATTCTTTTCATACCATAATCAGAATTTGTTTACATTGAACTAGAACCCAAAATTCACAAAATAATGCACCAAAAACCATCACTTCTATCTAACCCAACAATAGCTTAGAAATACTACAACCAAGCAAAACAACACAAAAAATCCCAACACAGTTGCACAATTGTCCTCTCTTGTTTTCTTTCTCATTTCTCTCCTTCTGAATTAGTGTCACTCCTTCCTCGGTTTCTCTTAATATTGCCATGTCCTTATCATTGTTTCGTTCTCTTTCACATTTCTTCAATCTCTCACATTCTTTCTCAATTTTATCTAACTTCCTCAGTAATCCAAGGATGACGGATTTTTCCCTTTCGTTCATTGGAGGATCCATCCACTTAAAGAATTTACATTCGTTTCGAGTATGGCATAGAGAAAAAAAAATTAACAGAGCACAAAAGACGACGCAAATTTTTTCTTGACAAATGACTTGCCCCAAATTCTTACAGTTGAAATATCTTTTCCCTGGGTTTGAATCGCTCCAAGACGTTGAGAGAGGTGCTTGGATTCCGCAGTGGCAAATCCATCCTCCCCCAAAGTTCTGTACATTTTGCACAGAGAATGAAGAAGGCATCTTGGATTTTTTTTGGGTTTCGCAGGCTATCGCCTTTGTGTTGCATGTTTTACAGGTGAACCCCCGTGATTTTTTCAGATTAGGGTTTTTCCTTGTTGTTGCAGGTCTCGTGATGAAGAAGAACAATGGATGAACAAGGAAGATATAATGTCAGATGAAATAGAAGAGAGAATTCATATGTTTTATAAAAAAATTAGAGGGAAATAGGAAATGGGTATAAAAGTCTTTTCACATTGGGTGGGACACGTTTTTAATAAGCTGAAAGGGTAAAATGATGACATGGTAGCGTTGACCTTCATCGGCCGGTCATAATAACGGGGTGTACACTTTAGTGGGAGGTCACCTCACTATGCCAAAACCCTCTTCAGACGACGGTTAAAAATCGACGTCCCGCGAGATATAAATCTGTCACGGGGCTCGTTGCCGTCTATTGCACCTTCAGACGACGGTCAGATTCTGTCATGTTTCGTCATTACACATGACATTAGCCTATTTTCTTACTGTCATTTTACCCTTGTTATGATGCGCCTTATTTATTACTGTCGTCACTTTAATGTCATCACATGACATTATAATAATTAAAACCATGAGGTTAACGTGTGGGAAATTGGCATATTGAATTTGAGATGACAGTTCGTATAATAATTTCTACCGTTATAGCCTGTTTAGATGGCATAGATCTTAATCAATCATGTCAAAGGATTTTTTTTTCAGATGACAGATACGTTTATTTTAATGTCTTTTTATTGCTGTTTAGATGACATTTTTAAAAATTAAAATGTCACTTTTTGCCTTCTTCTTCGTTTTAATTTCTGATTTTTACCTGAATACTAAAACATACTAAAATATGAACATGAAATTATGTATATCAACGGTTTTAATTTTATTGGAGACCAATACTCATAATATGTTTACAATTATGCCTATAACTGTCACACCCGACCCTAAACGGCATCAGGTATGAATGGAAAATAGGCTAACGAACATATAAGTCTAGAAGGCGAACCGATTTTCTACGAATAAATATTTAATTGGACTACCTAAAGTTTTATTTATTTATTTGGCTTGGACTTGATAATTCTATCAAGCTTCCTACGTATCCCGAACGTCTTTTTAATATTTAAACCGGGAATCAAAGCCACGTAGTTCTACCTATTTTAGGTAGTTTTCTTAATTACGGTAGTTCTCTTAACTTATTAACTCGTTTTAACTTATTGACACGTTAATTAACTCGCTAATGATTTAACTCTATACTTCACTTTATTACTATAGAATTTTATATATATATAAATCATTCTATCAAAACGAATCAAATCGAACAAACCGCTTTATCAAATCTAGTTCATGAACAAATGAACGTTTTAACAAATCAACGTTTTATCAAACCAACTCGTAATGAAATAAATTGCTTTAACAAACCAACTCGTAATCAAACAAATGTTTTATCAAATCAATTCGTAATCAATCAAACGTGTAATTAATCAAACGTAAATCCTTATATCAAAATCTACTTGTAATCTAAAACGTAAAATCTTATATCAAAATCAACTGTAACCGAAAACATAAACCTTATATCAAAATCAACTCGTAACCGAAAACATAAACCTTATATCCATTCTAGAGTTTCTCCCCTATGTATCAATCCATAACCACACATATCAAGAATCACATAGTCGAGACGTCTCTTTAATCTTGCCTAATCCCGTATTGGTCTTACCCCACACTTCGCTGCCAATACCCGACTAGGTCTTTACACTGTGTACACATGTCATGTTCCTCACTGAACATGGTCTTCAAATATCAAAACCACCAATCCGGATGACTCTAGATGGATATAAAACTCATAAAATCACAATATGCTCAAAATATATTTTCACAATCAAATTTCCAAATAATTCCATAACCATAAACCATTTTCCTTCCATTATAACTACTTCGCAAATAATCACAATTATTCCAAATAGTTTACAAACAAAGTACCAAAATCCTTTAAAATTAATATTCTTTTAATATAAGTAATAAAAACTCGTATAAATCACCGATTCATAATTTAATCCTTCAGGAATTAAATAACTCAAAATATTATATCGATTTAATATCGTTTAAGAGTAAATATTCTAAAAAATATTTTCGATCACCGAAAAAATTCTAAACTGAATAATCATTAGAACTATGAATACTATTCGATTCGATTCGTTAGACCACGTTAAACTACTAAGAGTATATTATATTCAAATTTATATAGACTCTATTCAACAAATATCAGTATTAGTCCTTCTAATTTATAACTTATTTTAACTCTAATAATTTATCACTTAATATTATATAGGGATAAGTACAAAAAAATGTCTGTGGTATACCGGTTTTGCGAACTGGGACCTGTGGTTTTTTTTTTACAAACTCAGGTCTGTGGTACACGCCGTTAGCAAACAGAGGTAAAATTGACTAACGGTGTAAAAATTCAAAGAGAAAAGAGTTAATTTGGTCCTTATATTTATTTATTTTATAAATTAACACCCCTAATTATCTAATTATCACAAATAAACCCCAAAATCAAAAATAAATATCAAAAATACCATCTTTTAATTTTTAATTTTCCTTCTTCTTTCTCTCTCTTCTCTCTCTCCTCTCTCCTCTCTTCTTCTTCTTCTTCTTCTTCAAATTTCCCATTTTAAATTTCCCATTTTCGTTTCCAGAAACACATTTCTCAAATTTCCCATTTTCTTTTCCAGAAACATATTTGAATTCATAAATGTCCAAATTACAGAGATTCAAAGCTTAATCATGTTACTAAGATGGTTGAAAAGTCTGATGTTCATCTTCCATAATTTTTCAAACCTTATAAATATCTAATTCCCCCATTCCCAAATTCCAGCACCCGCCATATTTTTCCAAATTGTCTGCTTATTAATTTAGACCAACAAATCTCCCATCTCTATCAATTCTCATTTTCAAGTAATCCTTCAACAAAATTTTGTTTCCTTTCTCCATTTCCATTTTTACTACCTCAAAATCAGCCACAAATAGAATGCTTGAAAATTTCAGGTACGGCTTATCGGAGCACCCGTCGATTGTAAATTTCCGGTGGAGCATTACACAAACATGGGGCACAACTTGGTCATTCCTCATCTCGGTTATAGCAATTTACATAGTCGCATCCGTCACTCTCCATCTCCTCCTCTCTCTCTCTCCTCCGCAGCCGCCAAATCTCACTCCGCCCAATCCCAGCCATCCACAACCTTGTAGTAGCCCTAATCTCCGCCTTCATTTTCACCGGCTTACTCCTATCAACAATTTTTGGGACTAGGTGAATGCAAGACGTTCCAGAAATTCTGGAATTTTCCAGAATTTCTAGAATCAAAATTAAAAAAAAAAAAAAAAAAGAAGAAGAAAGAAGAGAGGAGAGAGAGAAGATGGAGAAAGAAGAAGGAAAATTAAAAATTAAAAAGAGATGGAAAGATAGTATTTTTTATATTTATTTTTGATTTTGGGTTTATTTGTGATAATTAGATAATTAGGGATGTTAATTTATAAAATAAATAAATATAAGGATCAAATTAACTCTTTTCTCTTTGAATTTTAACACCGTTAGTCAATTTTACCTCTGTTTGCTAACGGCGTGTAGCACAAACCTGAGTTTGTAAAAAAAAAAAACACGGGTCCCAGTTCGCAAAACCGGTATACCACAGACATTTTTTTTGTACTTATCCCTATTATATAAACAACTCAAAACTAAATTTGAAACCAAACACTTTTATCTGAGTATTTTCGTTTGTTACCGAAATTGTAACGTATAAACTAAACGGGTATCGTTAATTTCGACTGAAGGTTCAGTTACACTCATGATACTGCTATGAATATACTAATACTAATTTTATCTTCAAATTATCCAACATATTTTGTAACTATAAAATTTCTCATATTTCCTTTCCACACGTCAACCATAAATCAAATTAACCGTAAAATAAGATACTAAATTCTGAACTCGTACCTAGAAAAATTATCGAAACCCCAACAGTATAAAGTCGGATGCACCTTGTACTTCCAACGGTGTAAAATCAAAACGCAACGGTATAAAGTCGGATGCACCTCATACTTCTAACGGGATCGTTTCTTTTCTATGTTCTAAATTTGCCTTTCCATAATCTCCCCAACATTTCCTTTTTACCCTCCATCCAACTCCCCTTTTTCTTAATTTTCCTACTCTTCCATTTATATGCATAAGATTATATATTGATTAGAAAATGTATATTTTATGTTAAATGGACATGTGTCCTTCAAGTAGATTAACTTGAAATAAGTATTTTTTGTACTTAATAAATATATGCCACGTTTTTTTCTGTTCATTATTATTATTATTGTTCTTTTTAATATAATTATTATTATTTGTTATTATTTTAAGATTCTATCTATACATCACATTCCATTTAACCATAACTATCTCATAAAAATAATTAATTGTATAAAGTTAAAATATATGAAAAACTTATTAAAAGTCCTTCAAGTTTATATTTTATTAATAAAAATTTCCCTCAAACTTTTGATTTACACTAATAGACATAAAATTAATATTAGAACTATATTTCTAATATTAATCAACTACAAATTAAAGGCACAAACGTACTAAAATATTAAATTAAACCAAATAATCTATTTAAATTCATGATTAATTAACACTTTTTATTTCGAAAATACTAAAAATTTAGATACGGATGTGACAATAACGTCAATCCATATCTTGAATAACCAATACATTTCTGAATTAAAACACAAAAAATAACCAATATCTTGAATAACGTCAATCCATATCTTAGAGTAATAGTTAGGCATGTAATCTCAAAGGTCTTGGTATCTGCAAAAGCCAAAGCAGGTCATTAATATTACACACAACCCTAACTCAGTAATTACAGACCCTTCCCCTTCCACGGCATTTCACTTACCACAATCATATCACTATAAATATATGCATCATACGCATTCAGAATCCATATGTTGAGCGATTTTCGCAAGTGCACGGTATACGCTTGTAGTAATAAAAGATATCGAACCCACATGAAACGCTTTTTAACTAAAACTTATTTTAATTCAGTTTTATTGATGACTTTAGGTTTAACTTAAGAAAATCGTTTAATTGATTGTATTCGGATTAATTAGGATTAGATGAGAATATTATATTGAACTTAGAGAACAATTCTGTCTTGAGATTTTGATTATAAGACAGACGCTTTCGTATTTGGAATAAATCGAAGGTATAAAACTTATTTTCATTAAGCAAAGAAAGCAACTATAACTTTGGTAAGATTATGAACATGTAATAATACAAGAATTTATGCAATTAAATGGCTTTGAACCGTAGAAATCTCTCTGGGTCGGAGCAGATTTCTACCTTAATCAAATTAGAATTTTATATCCGATAAGCCGCGGTCACGATCATATCTTTCGTAAAAACTAATTCTTTCAAGTGTTCAACAAAGTTTCTTTGTAAATATGATTGTATAAAACATTTTAATAAAAACACCAATTTATCATTTTGAAAATCATTTTGTCAGAACAATATCAAACTAACAACAGGAAGAATGTATTGAACAAAATAAATATATTATTAGTGAATTGTGAATCTTCACAAGTTAACAGAGAGGAAGAAACATGGATAGAATTTTGACGAAAACTTTGAGATCCGGGTTGTCAATCTTTCCCTCAAACTCCGTAGGTTTGTCAGATCTCTTTGCGCTTCAGCCGTTAGTTCTTCTCGCTGAATCTTCGGAATAGAGACCGGTCAGTCCACTACCAGAATGAAAACTTGTCTCTGATCAACCTTTGAAACTAAACTAATACTAATGTGTTTATAACTAATCTAATAACAACTTGTGTACATCAAGTTTGTTTATACAGAAATGAAATCTAACTTTCTGACTCTTTCTGAATCAGAAACTCAACATAATAATTCTCTGATTTCTCTAACTTTTCTAACTTAGCCAACTCTGATTTCTTGAAATGGATCACTTATTTATAGTTGGTGAAGGGTTGTAAATGAAGGGTCATGTCCGCTGGTGAAGGGTCGCTTTTATCCAAACGAACAGACGCATTTCTTGGATTTAAACATATGAAAACTGTGCAGAATTCTTCGCTATCTCATATGAGATTCTGAAAATCTCAGTCGCGACAGGGGGTGAAGGGACGAGCTGAAAACTTCGAATTTCCGGTGACTGGTGTTCGTATGTCGCGACTGAGATTCTGAAAATCTCAGTCGCGACAGGGGCTTTCTTCCCCGTCTCTCGGCTGCTTCTTGTCTCCTTAAGTCGGTCTTCTGATTGATACGTATTCTTGGCACGTAATTTAGGTTTTTCCTCCGTTTTAGCTTCGTTTTAGCTCCTATTTGGATTTAACCAAATAATTAAGTACCTTGCATCAAAGAAGTAAATAAAGACGTAAAAGTACTCTAAATAAATATAATTAGCACAATTTCAATGTAAATTAAATGTATTTATATATGATATTTTAGGTATATTTTGGGCTTAACACCATACCTTCAACAACCCAGAAAACTTACGATGTAACAATGGATCCCCTTGTTGAAACTCCACAAGAGATAATTGCTGAC
Organism: Euphorbia lathyris; assembly: GCF_963576675.1. Taxonomy (NCBI): domain Eukaryota; kingdom Viridiplantae; phylum Streptophyta; class Magnoliopsida; order Malpighiales; family Euphorbiaceae; genus Euphorbia; species Euphorbia lathyris. The sequence goes on along the minus strand of NC_088912.1, from coordinate 40,465,684 downwards.
TTGGAGAAATTGTACATGGAGAACTCATAGTGGCTTCTGGCCATCGATGGTACTTATGTCAATCCATAGTTGTTCTGTAACTCTTCATGGTTTCTTCTGTGTATTTCTAATGATTCTTCTTGGATGATAACATACAGGTCCTCTCAATGGCAACTTCTTCACATGGTCGATCAGAATGAAAGGCCCCCAATACACCCCATATGAAAGGGGTGTATTTGAAATCAGAATCACCTAACCTCCGAATTTCCCAAACAGTCCTGCAAGAGTAATATTAACTCAGATCAGTAAGATAAAATCACCTACATGACATATAAACATACATTAATAAATCTCTCCTCTTATTCTCAGGTTTGCTTCAGGAATAGGATATATCATCCTAACGTGGCTCCTCAGGGGTTGATTTGCCTTCCCCATATCCTTAATACCCATCACTTATCCACTGCCATGGTATAATGCAACCATTTATCTATTTCATTTGATAAACAAACAACATCATATTTTTGATCTAATTATTCTATGCATTTTGTAGTGTCTGTGGCACCTATATGATCTACTTCTACAGCCCCACAGTGAGGAGCCATATCCTGGGCAAGAAGCAGTTGCTGAGAAATACCGCAGCAATAGGGAAGAGTGTGAGGGGCTCGCCCGGATATGGAATGAGGAGTATGCAAAGTGGATATGAGGGTGTCCAAATCTCCTAAACTATCTTGAGTAAGAGAAAGGAGAATCGAAAGGCAATGTGAGCTCCAAATGTGGTTCTCATTCCAATTCCAAATTTCCTTTCTCTAGTCAAAATAGTTAAGGGGCTTTGGACCGCCAATTACAACCGAAAGGCAACACTCATCCCCCCTCCCCTTTTGTAATATAACGTAGAGCTTTGCTATTCAGTTTGTATGTATATGCAAGTAGACTAAACTTATCCTTTTACAATGCTCCTTCCACTTCGGTTGTACTCGTTGTATAATGAACTTAGTAATGAGGTTTATGATGCTATCACCACAAGGGACTCTGTTTGTGCTGAATGCATCATAAACCTATCACCATGTTGAATGTTGTTGTTACGATATCAAACCGAGTGAAAAGGAACATAGTAAGAGTATGGCCAATGCACATATATAACCCTTTACGTAGAGCTTATTATTCAGTTTGTATGTATATGTATATTCTATCTAATCAAAATATATCTTATCATTTGCAAGCCATGTCAGTACATGCAATTAACCTAAATTTACCCTTTAATACATGCTTCATACATGCTCAATGACCCTTTTACAATGTTCCTTTAATACTTAATGCATGATTAAGGTATATTGTAAACGAATTGCATTCAGAATCCTTACTTATCAGCATAACTCATGTTCAAATAAAAAGCAGTCAGTTGAGTTCATAACATTTTCAGCTTTAAGAGTATGCCTAACATGCTATAACAAGTAGACAACTTATTCAAGTAGACATATGTATATTCAAGTGAACATGCTATAACAAGTAGACAACTTATTCGTGCATGTATATTCCTTACTTATTCCTTACTTATCAGCATAACTCATGTTCAAATAAAAAGAAGTCAATTGAGTTCATAACATTTTCAGCTTTAAGAGTATGTCTAACATTCTATAACAAGTAGAGAACTTATTCAAGTAGACATATGTATATTCAAGTGAACATGCTATAACAAGTAGACAACTTATTCGTGCATGTCTATTCCTTACTTACTCAAGACAACTTATTTCTTACTTATCAGCATAGCTCATGTTCAAATAAAAAGGAGTATGGTGATGAAGTGTATGAACATTCATAGCATAAGAGTATGGCCAATCACAACAACGTCATACATGTAACTAATCAGCTACATGCCCAAATGAACATTCGTACACATACTCAATCAGTCTAGCTTCCTAAACAGAGCATCAAACATAAACATGTTTCACACACATACACATACTCAATCACTTCTAGCAGTATAATGTTGGTCTCGTGTAACGTGACAATGTTAGTTCAAGGGGGGTTAGGAATTATTTAAAAATTTCACGTTAAGGCTGACTTATTTTTCGTTTAAGGCTTTAACTTAGTCTTTTAGCACAATGGTACTAAGTAAGTGTTAGACACATGCTTAGTCAACGGGTGACTAAGACTTCTTCTATTCTTGAGTCAGGAGATAGCACTTAAGTCTATTCCTGAACTCAGATTGTGTTCTTTTTAGTGTTTTACTATGCAGTATTTTAGCAAGTAATGTATAAAAGAGTTAAGGGTTAGAAAGATATTACTCAGCAGACATATCCTGGTTCAGCCTCTCCGCCTACGTCCAGTCCCCGGAATTCCTTCCGAGCTTTTTGAATCCTCTACTGAGCTCTTTAAAGGTAGAGCACAAACCTTTTACAATAGCAACTGAGTATACAAGAGTACCTTCCTCTATTCCTCTACTCAATCCTATTTCTACTGCTGAGTGCTATAACCGAGCAACTCAGCTTCTCCTTTCTATACTTCTAGAAATGATAAAGTATTTTGTTCTAAATAAAAGCTAAGAACACTTTAGATGAAAAAGATCACTCTAGACTTTTACACAAGCATGTGAATTGGTGTAAGATTTTTGCTTTGCTTTCTAATACAGAACTTCGAGTTATGATTTGGTCAGCGTTTCGACTTGATGAAGATCTGCATCAAATGAAGCATTTGAGAGGCCTATTTATAGTGACACTTGAGGCACCAGCCATTTTGAATTTCGAAATAACCATTGGAGGGAAACGGCTTCCTGTCGCTTTCACTCAGTCAGTGCTCAGCGTCTTCGACCAATGAAAATCCTTTATCTTCTGTCTTCAGCAGTGCTCAGATGCTTTTCGTCCGGCTGGTCAGAGTGTCTCTACATTTATGGCAAAGTCTTCCAGACAACTTTCTGAACTTTACCTAAAGTAGAAATACTTTGTCTCCAAGTTTGTTCAGGTCAACTGCTGACCTGACTTCCTTGTCGCACAACTCAGCAGCTTCGTCTTGAAGCTTTTAGGAAAGGCTTCTCAATCATTCTCTTCGCTGGGCTTGCGTTTCATTCAGCTTGAGCCGTGTTTTGATCTGCTTGGGCCATGTGGCTTTCAACAGTTGACTTGGGCTTGACTTTCTCTTGTGGGCTTTTGGGCCATACACTTTTAATGTCTTGATTCTTATAAATCAATTAACTCAACATTGAACAAACACATTAGTATCAATAAATCAAGGCATTTAAATTTAATGTGTTGGAATATTTTTATCATGGTGAATTAACTATACTTAAATAATTTTGTCAAATCAAAATCATGTGGAAAGTTGTTTCAACAAACTCCCTCATTTTAATGTTGGCAAAAATATTCAATTGGAACTCGGTGTTGAGCTCCCCCATGATAGTTGACCATTTTTTAACTTCTGAGAATTCTCCCCCGTAAGGGTTGAACCACTGACTTAGCTTTACTTTAAACATTTTAAGGTTTAATCAAGTAAGTCTAAGGTCAGAGTCAGAAGTAGGTCAGTACTTAGAACATTTTATCCTTACTCAACTTGATACTTGTTAAATGGAAAAAGACGTTCAGTTATCAGAGTAGGAGTAGGCTGAGTAAGTTCATGGATGCTGAGTAGTTTTACTCAGTGGCCAATTACTTGTATAATTTTTTATGTTCATAAGTTTTAATTTATTTTGTTCAATGATTTTTAAGTAAGTAGACTTTTGAGAAAGGTCAGCATTAGATCAACACAACAGATAAGCAAATAGCATAAGACAGTAAAATAAATAACTCAGATGTTATAAAAAGATACGTTCATATATTAGCTCAGATTAACAGAAGGCATATTGGCAACAAATATCAAAATAAGCAAGTTAAAGAAAAATTCTATCTCTTGATATTGACAGGGACTTGTTTGGAGCTGGATGGTTTGGTTTGCTGACTTGACTTAGATGCTCCTTGTTGCTGAGTTACAGGGTTAGGGGCAGCAGAAGTGGATGTTGGTACTTTCTGTTGAGTTCCTTCTGCCGGTTACTTATCCTTATTTTTCTCCCCCTTTTTGCTAGCAACAGTGGGCTGGGGAGCTGAAGCATAAAACCATCCCGTCTGAACAGCATGAGTCATGAGAGTTGAGTACTGTTGGAGTTGACTCATACTATTCTTTAGACCCTTGAAGACTTTCAGGCCACCTTCTATGTTGGCCGCTGGAATGTTCACCGTGGCACTGATGACACTGAGCATAAACTCAAGCGACTTGCCAATCCACGTGATAGAGTCAGTCAGTTTGGCGTAGGATTGATGATACATCTTTAGGAAGGAAGTGTCAAGTGTGTGGCACTGAGTAGTCTGATGTTTTACATGCTCATATGTTGCTTTGGCGTAGTTGAAGATGTCATTCGCCTTAGCCTGATCAGTTTCCATCTCTTCTCGAGTTAAGCTCAGAAGTCGCACAGCCTCAACAACTTGCTCTATTGTGCATTGAGAGGTATATGAAACTAATTCTAGAGCTGCAAGAAGCTCAATGTTCAGCTGCTGATAATGCTGAGTTACATCAGCGGAAGTGGCGACCGTTGAGTTCACAACAGATATAGCGTTGATTTTGCCTTCGATGGAATACATATGATGGATCATCAGCATGTGAAGGTCGGCCAGCTTGACTAGAAATTCCTGCTTAGGCTGCTGAGAGACCATTGAGGTTATAACATTCATCAGCTCCTTAAGACCTTTTAGTTCGGTCAGAAGTTGCGTGATGGTTGATAGTTGGGATGGCTCAGCAAAAGCGGAGGAAGCAGCACTGACATGAGACTAGTTGATTTCATTAATAAGTGCGGTGGCTGAGTAGATGATTCTTCGACCCGACTCAGAGGCATCGAGGAATGGTAATGGATCTCCATCAGCATGGGTAATTGGAGTCTCAGGGGCCATGTTTTCGTCCACATTAGGTATTTGGATATTGGCTTGCTGGACTGGATTTGAGTTGCCAGCTTGATTTTGAGTGGAAGGTTGAGCAATGGGAGCGGCATCCTCAGGGGTGATTCCATCAGCGGGAGCTGACTAGTTTACTAACTGCTCAAGAGATGGAGGTGTTTGATCAGCAGTAGTATCCACCTACTCAGTGTCAACCTAGAGCTGAGTTGAGACTTGGGGTTGAGTCAGCTCGCGGTTGTTTTGAGCAGATATATCTTCAGGTGCTTGCTCATTGAGTTGAGCAGCAGAAGCTTCGAACACTTGCTCATTAGAGGATTTTGGAGCAGCGGTGTCGGCAGATATTTGGCCCTTTTTCGGTTCAGTTACGATGTGTTCCTGTGAGCCAGAAACAGAGGCTTGTTTTTCCTTTCCTTATTGTTTAGAAGGTTCAATTGGACTGGTGAAAAAGTTGAATTCCAAGTTTGTCAAGTCGACAATGGGGTCTCGAAGTGGTGAGTCATCCAGAACATCAAACACTTGTGGTTTGTGTGACTTCCACTTGAATCTCTTTTCACGGCTCCCCTTACTTTTCTTGGAAGGGCCAGCGGGAATAGGGTCAGTTGAATGAGGGGAATCATCCAGCTGGATGTTCTAAGTGAGTTCCTCAGCAACCACTTCGGCTTCCTTCACTGGAGACTCAGTTCTTTACTCATCAACCTGCACTTCAGCAACTGAGTTACAGTTCTTGTCTCCTCAGCACCGCTCTGCTCCTCAATAGAGATTGATTTTTCTTACTGAACATTAGGAGTTTCCTCAACGGTGACCCCCTGAGCTCGTAGGAAGAAGGAGTCCTTTGGCACAGTAAAGTCCAGTGGGGCTGTGTCCAAAGCTGTAACTCCAGAAGATTTCTTCCTCTTTAGGGGTTGCTCAGGTTCATCCTCGATTTCCTTATTAGTCGTAGGTCTTTTCTTTGCTGACTCAGTAGGTGCAGGTTTGGTCAGCATCAGTCTGACCTTTTTGACAGCCTAAATTAGGGACTTAGCTTTCGGTGCAGAGGATGGGGCAGCTTTCCTTTTCTTCCCCTTGCTGGGTAGGTCAGTTTCAACTTCAGCTTTAGCTTCTGTTTCCTGGACCTCCTTACCCTTCTTGGTCTTAGGCTTGAAGGGCAAGCTGTGTAGTAGTCCATCTAAAATCTCCGAGGTGATTTCAGATCCCAGCTCGCTGTCTTCACCTTTGAAGCTGACCTTATGGTCTTTGAGGATTTTGGTGATTAAGGAACCCATCCTTAGTATCCCAGTGCTTCGTTGAAATGCTCCAATGAGAAATACAAGCATGTTCAACGATTGATAAGTCAACATGTGCCAAAAGCACTGTTCGAAGTTGGATGCTGAGGAGGTGGAGTTGACCTTTGGGAAAAGGTAGTTGGTCAGTATGTAGTGAGCTTGTCTTTGGGGTTGACCAAGAGAGGTGGTTGAGACTTCACCTACATAGTTCTTGGGTTTGCAGAATTCAGTTGGAAAATCGATGTAGTTCACATCCTTTGTTTTCCTCATCTTCGTCCCTTCCTCCTTTAGGTCCAACAGTATGGCTAGATATGAGGGATTGATGACTATCTTAGTGCCTTTGACGTGGGTCACCATATAGTCTAAATCGTCATCAGCAACCACCAAGTTTTGGTAGAACTCAGTGACAATCCTCAGATAGGTCAGTCCAGACAGAGAGAAAAGCTTTGTCCATCCATTTCCAGCGATCCACTCACAAAATGGTTTCTCAGTTTCCACAAAGTCCTTTGAGAACCACCTGGAGATATGGACCTTAAGTTTTTCAGGTTTGTTATACACAGCGAAGAAGGTCCTCTCTGCAGGCTCCTTGTTCTTCTTCTTCTTTTTCTTAGAAGGAGTTGAGGTTTCAGCGTGGGGGTCCTGACCAAGGATGCTGACCTCAGTCATTGGTTGGTCATGCTGACCATGGGCTGGTTGGGATTCTACTGAGGAGGAGTCATCATACTTCTTTTCTTGACTTCCTTCTAGAGAAGAAGGGTTGACATCTGAGTTTATGTCCTCATATTGGTCATTTGAAGGGTTCTGAGAATCTTGAGACATGGTGTTCTTGAGAAAACGCAGAAAGATTGAAGGTTTAAGAGAGAGAGAGATTGAGTGCGAATATCAAGCGTAGAATGTGAATAGTGAAAAAACTTTCACTATTTATAGCCGGTGAGAGTTAATTTGATAGGTCATGGTAACAGTGGGAATTTGAACAATTTAGCATCAGTTATTACTGACGTTAATGACAAATTACGACGCATGGTTTACTAATGATAATGCTTACGTCATCCTAGTGGCTACTTAAATACGCGTGCAAACCCTAATTGTGCAAGTTGCTTTACTCAGCAACAAAGGTACTCAGCAGTTGAGGTGCTGGGTATATAAAACAGATTTATAAACTTGCATAGTAAGATCACTCAGCATGCATAGCAACTCATCATGTAATAATCACTCAGCATAGATTATACTTGAAATTTATTGAAGAGGATTAAACATACTGATGGCTTCTCTCAGTATACTGAACTGCTCACGAGCCAGTGGCTTTGTAAAGATATCAGCAAGTTGCTCATCCGTTGGGACATAGGTCAGCTTGATCTCACCCTTGAGTACATGATCTCTGATGAAGTGATGCCTTATGTTGACATGCTTCATCCTGCTGTGCTGAATTGGATTTTTTGATAAGTCAATGACACTTTTGCTATCGCATTTAACTTCGATCATTTTAGTTTGAACTCCATAATCATCCAGCTGTTGCTTGATCCAGAGGACTTGGGCAACACAGCTTCCAGCAGCAATGTACTCAGCTTCAGTGGTTGACAGGGCTACTGGCGACTACTTCTTCCTGAACCAAGACACAAGACAGCTTCCAAGGAAATGGCATCCTCCTGAATTGCTTTTCCGCTCAAGCTTGTCTCGTCCATAGTCAGCGTCAGTGTATCCAATGAGTGTGAAATCATGAGTGTTGGGATACCATAAACCTGCATTCACTGAGCCTTGCAAATATCTAAGGATTCTTTTTTACAGCTACATAATGAGATTCCTTAGGGTTAGATTGATATCTTGCACATTAGCATACTGAGAACTGAATATCTGGCCTACTTGCCGTTAGATAAAGTAGAGAGCCAATCATACCTCGGTACAATTTGCTATCTACTAACTTACCATTTTCGTCAGCACAGAGGACAGTGTCAGTGCCCATTGGGGTAGATATTGACTTACAATTTTCCATTTCATATTTCTTCAATATCTCCTTGGCATACTTAGTTTGACTGATGAAGATGCCATTCTTGCCTTGTTTGATTTGAAGTCCAAGGAAGAAGTTGCGTTCTCCCATCATTGACATTTCAAACTCAGTCTGCATCTGCTTACTAAATTCTTTGCACATAGACTCATTAGTAGCACCAAAAATGATGTCATCAACATAGATTTGTGCCAGCAGGGTATCCTTACCCTTTCTCTTAATGAATAAAGTTGTATCAGCTTTTCCTCTGACATAATTTCTAGTCAGTAGGAAACTGGTCAGTCTCTCATACCAAGCACGTGGTGCTTGCTTCAGACCATACATAGCCTTTTTAAGATTATAAACATGGTTTGGGTACTTAGGATCCTCAAAGCCTGGGGGTTGATTAACATAGACCTCCTCATTTATAACTCCATTAAGAAATGCACTCTTGACATCCATTTGAAACAGTTTAAAGTTCATAAAGCTTGCATAAGCACATAAAATTCTTATAGCTTCTAGCCTTGCCACTGGGGCAAAGGTCTCACCATAGTCAATACCTTCCTGCTGACTGTAGCCTTAAGCTACAAGTCTTGCTTTGTTCCTGACTACGTTCCTTTGTTCATCCAGCTTGTTGCGGAAGACCCATCTTGTTCCTATGGTCTTCTGGCTTCTCGGATATGGCACTAAATCCCACACTTCATTCCTTCTAAACTGGTCAAGCTCCTCTTGCATTGCACCCATCCAGAACTCATCGTTCTCAGCTTCTGAAAAATTCTTTGGTTCCAGAACTGAGACGAATGCTACATTGCTGAGGTATCTCCTGAGTTGATTTCTTGTCATTAGGGTATTCTCAGCAGCATCGAGAATGTTGCTTTCAGAGTATCCTCTTGGGATTCTGATTTCTCTCGGTAGTGTAATGTCTTCAGCAGGTTGTGTTTCAACAATTTCTGCAGGTTTAGATTGGTCAGCAATAACAATTGGAGTTTCGTTTTTACCTTTGGTCAACCCTTGAGGTAGTGACTCAGCGGCTGCACTTTGGTCAGCAGGTGTTGAGCTCAGATCATCCTCAGTTGGTTGATTGACCTTCTCTGCAGGGTTAGTTTCATCGAACTCAATATGAACAGACTCTTCTAAGACCTGGGTTCGTTTATTGAAAATTCTATATGCTTTGTTGTTTGTTGAGTAGCCTAAAAAGATAGCTTCATCAGCTTTTGAATCAAACTTAGCAAGGTTGTCTTTAGTATTTAGAATAAAACATTTACATCCAAAGGCACGAAAATAACCAATGTTGGGTTTTCGTCCTTTCCAAAGTTCATAGGGGGTTTTCCTCATAGGTATGACTAGAGCCCTATTGAGTATATAAGAAGTTGTGTTAACAGCTTCTCCCCAGAAGTACTTTGTGTTTCAACAATTTCTGCAGGTTTAGATTGGTCAGCAATAACAATTGGAGTTTCGTTTTTACCTTTGGTCAACCCTTGAGGTAGTGACTCAGCGGCTGCACTTTGGTCAGCAGGTGTTGAGCTCAGATCATCCTCAGTTGGTTGATTGACCTTCTCTGCAGGGTTAGTTTCATCGAACTCAATATGAACAGACTCTTCTAAGACCTGGGTTCGTTTATTGAAAATTCTATATGCTTTGCTGTTTGTTGAGTAGCCTAAAAAGATAGCTTCATCAGCTTTTGAATCAAACTTAGCAAGGTTGTCTTTAGTATTTAGAATAAAACATTTACATCCAAAGGCACGAAAATAACCAATGTTGGGTTTTCGTCCTTTCCAAAGTTCATAGGGGGTTTTCCTCATAGGTATGACTAGAGCCCTATTGAGTATATAAGAAGTTGTGTTAACAGCTTCTCCCCAGAAGTACTTTGGAAGCCTATTCTCATTCAGCATTGTCCTAGCCATTTCAACCAGAGTTCTGTTCTTCCTCTCAACTACCCCATTTTGTTGAGGAGTTCTAGGGGCAGAAAAGTTATGGTCAATGCCGATGGCTTCACAGAATTCATCAAACATTTGATTTTTGAATTCTCCACCATTATCACTTCGAATGTGAGCTAACTTTAGGTCTTTATCATTTTCAAGTTTTCTAACCAGTATTGAAAACATCTCAAAAGTTTCATCCTTGATACTCAGCAAGATGACCCAAGTGTACCTAGAAAAGTCATCTAAAATGACCAAGGAAAATCTCCTACCACCCAAGCTCCACGGCTGGACTGGTCTGAAGAGATCCAAGTGTAGTAACTCTAATGGACGCTTGGTTGAGACTATATTTTTACTTTGAAAATATTTTTTAGTTTGTTTTCCATACTGACAAGCATTGATCCTTTTCAAACTTAAGTTTGGGCAGTCCCTCAACTAATTGCTTTCTTGCTAATTTGGCCAGGAGGTCCATGCTCACATGACCAAGTCTCCTGTGCCATAGCCAGAAATTTTCTTCCTTTGACACTAAGCATATATTTTTTGAGAACTTCTTTTCCAAATTCAGCATAAAGACATTGTCAACACGAGGGGCAGTTAAAATCAATTCATTTGTTTTGCCCTCGAGTATTTTACATCCAGTGGCATCGAATATAACCTTCCTACCGCTGTCACATAGCTGAGATACGCTGAGTAGGTTATATTCAAGTCCTCTGACTAGAGAGACTGACTCAATAGTAGGATTACCACCAGCGGTTCCTGACCCTACTATCTTACCCTTTTTATTGTCTCCGAAACTTACGCTTCCTCCTTGTTTAAGCACAAGTGTGATGAACTGAGTTTCATCACCAGTCATATGTCTCGAGCATGCGCTGTCAATGTACCACAACTTTGACTTCTCATAACACCTCAGGCCTACCTACAATATAACTAGTTATCGTTAGGTACCCAAGTCTTTTTGGGTCCTCGTTTGTTAGGCTGAGCAGGTGATACATCATATTTAATTTTATGATGGCACACTTTGGTAATGTGGCCATTCTTCCCACAGAAATCACAATAGACCTTCCTTTGGGGATACTTTACTTGTTGGTCAGCACCTGGGTGCTGAGCATGCCAACACACTTTTGTTGTGTGTCCTTTCTTCCTACAGAAATCACATTGAACATTCTGCTGGGGATTCCATCTCCGCTGACCAGTATCTGAGTACTAAGCGTTTTGATGGAAATTTTTCTTATTCGGAACCTTAAGCTAGTTCTGAATGGATGTGATGTCCTTCCTCAGTTTCTTAGAATCTGATTGGACCTCAGTGACAAACCTATGCATGATTTTTAGATTTTCATATTGCCTGGTATTTTCCTGGAGAAGATGTCGAAGGTCACTGAGCTTGACCTCCTCAATATCATCACATCGCCTGCTGAGTGCTCGTACCTTCTTGTTACACTTTTTGACAAGTGTGTAGAGATCACTCAGGGCATTAATCATTTCGTTTCTGAGCAAAGGTAGAGACATTACCTCAGTTGAGTGTCCTCATGGTCAGATGCACATGAGGGGTCAGCTTGCTCAGAAGGACAGGGATCAGCAAACTCATCAGCCATAAAGCAGATGTTTGCTGACTCAGTGGCCTCAGCTCCTGATGAGGATGATTCGTCAATGTCACTCCAGGTGGACACCATTGCCTTTCTGCTGCTCTTCTTGTCCTTCTTCAAGGTAGTGAAGGAAAATAGGCTAATGTATGGCAGCGGAAATATAAAAATTTTAACCTTTTTCCATTAACCCAAGATCCGTTAATCGTTATTTCATATAAAGAGTGATAGAAGGAAATACCTTTTGAAGTTCTATCTACCGTTGCAATCGAAGTGCCCACAACTCTTACTCCGAGTTCCCGAGCACAAGACAAAAACACAATCCAAAATCAAGTTAGATATCAACCGTGTAAAAGCAATCAAGAATAGATTGCCTCTAATAAATCAACACAAGATCAAGGAATAAGAGAAAGAGATGAAAATAAATTGAATCGGGAGGAAGCGGTGAATGATCTCGTCCTCAACTATGGGGGTCGAAATTCTCTTTCTACGGCAGACTAGGGTTGGTCGAAATTTACATATAGAGAGGGTATATATACTCTCTTGTATATAAACCCTAGTTAGATAGAATTAGGTTACTGAATAAGAATTTAATTCGGAATTTAATTCTTATTTATTATCTATAATTATATCTAAATATAAAGATAATAATAATAACTTTTTAGGATAATAATAGGAGCAATTTAATCTCATTAAACCTCCTAACTTATTTATCTTTTAATTAATTTAATTCACAATCATAATCTAATTAGGATTGCTTAAAATCAAATTAATTTCTTTATGCATTTAATACATAAAAATCGCCCCCCTCTATTTACTGGGCCTTGGTGGACTCAGTTGGGCTTCCATCAATTAATTAACATCTGTTTCTCTTTTGGGCTCCAAGTCTTATGTGTGGCCCATTAGGTTCTTATTGCTTCTAGCCGTATGAAACTATTAAATTAATTTTCTCAGAATTATATTTAATCTTTGCATAACGGAATGAGTACGCGAAATGTGATTAACAAATCCGAAACATTCCCCCAGAGCTATAAGAAGACAGGTTGATTTTGTCGTTGACCTTTCCGTATTAGTTACAGTATAATTCGATCCTTTATCAACTACATCCTTGAACTGAATCTTATGACTATGGATAATGTCAAGTCACATATAGCGAGACGTTCGTTTTACTTGTACAGGCTAAGTTAACTCCAATTAGATAGGTTACTTGAAATCTGCATTTCAAGTCTTAAGCTATCACCTTGCAAGGATTTAGAGTAAAGTCTTCCACAAGTGATCCTTTGACGTATCTCCCATTTATCAGGAGTGACAAATGCTCAATCCAATGTATAATTATCCTACAATTACTTCCTGTGATACCCAACGTCTGCCGTTCACACCCCAGAGTCATCTCTGTTATGGATCGTGTTACAACAGGATCAAAGCATCACATTCCATAATTCAGAATCACTAATTAACATTCCTTTGAGTCTGAGGATTACTTATACCTATTAATACTAATGAGATGAACAGGTGACAAGGATGAATCTACCCATCCTGTTATCTCAAGTCGGGTCTCTAATCCTAATGAACTCCCTTTCATTGGATCCACGTAACTGTCCAGATATCTGCATATCTGAAGCTTGTGAGATCAGCTTTCTGTCTCGACAGAAGACATGATATGTCAATCCTAAACATATTACTTGACTTGGGGTGGTTTTAAGTTTGTTAGTTTATTATAAAGTTTCGTCTCACTTCATGCTTGTATGAACACTTTATAATCACTTTAAACAAACTTAGGGATTTCCTTTTATTAGACTTTATTTAGTTCTTAAAAGAGGTTGCCTTTATATAGTTACGAAACCATATCTCATTAAAACAAATGATATAAAGAACACTTCATTTACATTAAGTTTATATCCTAGAACAATTGTCTATAGGACACTAAACCCCAACAGGTAGGACATCTTGACTTGATATGGCCAGTTTGATGACATTCAAAGCATGTGATGGGCTTTGAGCTTTCCTTCTTGTATCTGCTGTCGTTTGACTCAGCTTTGTACTTGTCATTCTTCTTGAATGGCTTCCTGCTGTACTTGTCATTCTTGCGAAACAACTTCTTCATCTTTCTGGTGAACATGGCCATCTCTTCATCGTCAGATGAGTCACCGTCAACAGAGTCAGCTTTCATGACAAGAGACTTTTGCTTTTTGTCCTCAGACTTTTCCTTCACCTTAAAGTTCTTCATTGAGATCTCGTGGGTCAGCAGAGATCTAATGAGCTCATCATACTTGTAGGTGGTCAAGTTCTGAGCTTCCTCAATGGCAGTCTTCTTTGCTTGCCAGCTTTGGGGAAGACTCCTCAGTATCTTCTTCACTTGTTCTTCCTCAGTGAAGTTCTTGCCGAGTCTCTTAAGTTCGTTGATAATGTTGGTGAACTTTGAGTTTATTTCAGAGATTCCTTCACCATCATTCATCTCGAACAGCTCGTACAGCCTCATGTGCTGATTTACTTTAGATTCCTTGACCTTGATGGTTCCTTCATAGGTGACCTCCAGCTTCTTCCAAATCTCCTGTGCTGACTCGCAACCTGAGATTTTATTATACTCTGCAGCATCTAAAGCACATTGAAGCATGTTTATAGCCAAGGCATGGTTTTGCAGTTTCTTGAGGTCATCCTCTGACCACTTAGCCTCTTCCTTGACAAACTTTTGGCCGTCAACGGTTTCATAGGGAACAAATGGGCCTTGGACTATAGAAAGCCATGCACTCAAATTTGTTGCCTGAATGAATTTTTTCATCATGTTCTTCTAGAAGGTATAGTTAGACCCAAAGAATAGGGGAGGCCTAGAGATAGATAGTCCCTCAAGGAGTATCTGAGTTGTCTGATTTCCAGGGAGGAAATGAGTGTTGTTCTCAGCCATTACAAGGATCAGCTCAAGATAGTTTTATCTTGTTCATTGAGCTGTTAAGTTCTGATACCACTTGTTGGTCCCGTGTAACGTGACAATGTTAGTTCCAAGGGGGGGGGTTAGGAACTATTTAAAAAAATTCACGTTAAGGCTGACTTGTTTTTCGTTTAAGGCTTTAACTTGGTCTTTTAGCACAGTGGTAGTGAGTAAGTGTTAGACACAAGCTTAGTCAACGGGTGACTAAGACTGCTTCTATTCTTGAGTCAGGAGATAACACTTAAGTCTATTCCTGAACTCAGCTTCTCAGTTCACTCAACTCAGCTTATGTTCTTTTTAGTGTTTTACTAGGCAGTATTTTAGCAAGCAATGTATAAAGGAGTTAAGGGTTAGAAAGATATTACTCAGCAGACATATCCTATTTCGGCCTCTCCGCCTACATCCAGTCCCCAGAATTCCTTTCGAGCTTTTCGAATCCTCTAATGAGCTCTTTAAAGGTAGAGCACAAACCTTTTACAATAGCAACTGAGTATACAAGAGTACCTTCCTCTATTCCTCCACTCAATCCTATTTCTACCGTTGAGTGCTATAACCGAGCAACTCAGCTTCTCCTTTCTATACTTCTAAAAATGATAAAGTATTTTGTACTAAACAAAAGCTAAGAACACTTTAGATGAAAAAGATCACTCTAGACTTTTACACAAGGATGTGAATTGGTGTAAGATTTT
This sequence comes from Euphorbia lathyris, assembly GCF_963576675.1. Lineage (NCBI taxonomy): Eukaryota > Viridiplantae > Streptophyta > Magnoliopsida > Malpighiales > Euphorbiaceae > Euphorbia > Euphorbia lathyris. Next base: position 40,450,435 of record NC_088912.1, on the reverse strand, counting down.
TGCTTTGCTTTCTAATACAGAACTTCGAGTTATGATTTGGTCAGCGTTTCGACTTGATGAAGATCTGCATCAAATGAAGCATTTGAGAGGCCTATTTATAGTGACACTTGAGGCACCAGCCATTTTGAATTTCGAAATAACCATTGGAGGGAAACGGCTTCCTGTCGCTTTCACTCAGTCAGTGCTCAGTGTCTTCGACCAATGAAAATCCTTTATCTTCTGTCTTCGGCAGTGCTCAGATGCTTTTCGTCCGGCTGGTCAGAGTGTCTCTACATTTATGGCAAAGTCTTCTAGACAACTTTCTGAACTTTACCTAAAGTAGAAATACTTTGTCTCCAAGTTTGTTCAGGTCAGCTGCTGACCTGACTTCCTTGTCGCACAACTCAGCAGCTTCGTCTTGAAGCTTTTAGGAAAGGCTTCTCAATCATTCTCTTCGCTGGGCTTGCGTTTCATTCAGCTTGAGCCGCGTTTTGATCTGCTTGGGCCATGTGGCTTTCAACAGTTGACTTGGGCTTGACTTTCTCTTGTGGGCTTTTGGGCCATACACTTTTAATGTCTTGATTCTTATAAATCAATTAACTCAACATTGAACAAACACATTATTATCAATAAATCAAGGCATTTAAATTTAATGTGTTGGAATATTTTTATCATGGTGAATTAACTATACTTAAATAATTTTGTCAAATCAAAATCATGTGGAAAGATGTTTCAACATATAACTCATAGGTGTAAGAGTATTGTCAATCACAATGAACATTCAAAGCTTTAGAGTATGCTTAATTAGCCACATGCTTAATGATCATTCATTATATAAACTCTATGAGTCCTAGCTTCCTAAACAGTTATATTTAACCAATCATTTCATACCAATCATTTCATCATCACCCACAACATCATACATATATGTAATCGTTCAGTTCAAACCCACATAACAATATATATACAAATCAGGCTAGTTTCCTAAATCAATGAGTTCCAGGTTCCTAAACAGTACATCAAACATACTCAATCACTTCTAAAGGCATGACCAATCAGTTCAAACCAACATAACATTAATATATATTCATTAAGTTAAAGAAATCTTCCCATATGCTAAAGGCATGAACCGATTGACAATCTCTTCAGTCAGACTTCCCATGTACTAAAGCATTCTTACTATCCCTGCAAATATTATGTTCAAATAAAAAGGAATCAGATGAGTTCATACCATCTTCAGCATCAGGCACTGTATTGCCCTAGGTTAAAAAAGATAAAGACCCAAGCTTTTCAGCAGTGAATCTGAATACAATAAAATCAGTGTAGCTAAGCGAGAGATCTAAACCTTTCAGCGATAGGTCTAAAAATCACTAGATCCTTATTCCAGCTGCTGAAATCGACATACACAAAAGTAAATTGGATGAGGAAAAGATAGAGTAAGGAACAATGATACTCTAATACATCTAGGAACGAAGAAAATATGGCTTACCAGTACCGTGTTTCGAGCTCACTCCTAGTGATTGCATGTTCAAATCAACCATGGAGATAGAGAGGGATGAAGCTTTGTGTAACCTAAACTGCGGTTTGGGATTAGAGAGAGGGTTTATATATCAGCTGAAATTTCAGTCAAACGATAGAGCGCCTAAAATTTGGTATATGGCCGCGTAACTGAAATTTCATTTGCCGCTTTTTTGTTTTCGGCATACAATGACATTCATTTATTAGATGTGTCATTTGTTGAGCACATCAAATTTAATGAAAACGCGCGTTTTCTTTGGATGACAGGACTCTATAATCGTAACGTCATCTGAGAATCGAGCGCATTTTTTATTTCGCCTTCAGATGATAGAGTTAAAATACTGTCACGAAAAATATTCAGACGACACGAAAACAAATATATGTCATGTATTTTGTGTCATGTAAAAGGGAAAATGGCATAGTGTTGGATTAGGATTAAATACCCTGAAAGAAACACCAGAGTTTTGAAAGAAGACGTCAAAATTCCACCAGTTCCGTTGACAACTCCAATTGTTAGATTTAAAATCCAATATGTTCAAAATCCATTGTATTGAATAAACAAACATACATATACAAGATTTAATTGGGTGGCAAAAATACCAAAAAAATAAAAAAAATATCATTTGCAGATCTATTATTTAAGAAGGGAAGAATTTAAAAAAAAATCTATTAAAATAGGGACATCATCTCAGAAACGGTAAAAAGAAGAAAATTACCTAGTTTTATATGAATTAACCAAAGACTTTCTTTGAATCAAACCTATGAATCTGGTTTGTGGATTAATTTTGTATGAATCTGCAACAAGAAAATAACATTGATAACTGTTAATTTTATGCATTGAAAACCTTGTAATCAAACAAGCTACAACAGGAAAAACTACTCTAGTGGTTAAGATTAAAAAAAAATCTATTCAAATTGTGATATCATCTGTAAATCAAAAAGCTTACTAACCGATGATTTTGAAATCAAATCCTAATGTATCCACTACTTTTTCGTTCACAAAAGCTTTCACTAAATCAAACATATCAGAGTGCACTCAAATGAACTACAACTCACAGATCTATTCAAATGGATCAAGAAATCTATTGATTCCTTTTGTGTCAATCTGGAAGAAGCAAATAACCTTACTAACTGGTGATTTTGAGCATTCGAAACCTTTAACAGTTATAAACATCATAGTGCACTCAAACAAACTACAACTCATAAACTAATTGAAAATAAACATCATACTTGCAATTGTTTGTATTAGATCCATATTTTATGGTTGAAAAGGGTGTTCCTCAAATCTATTGCAAGTTTGTCAAAATAAAATACTACTTTGGTGACTAAGATTGCAAAACGTCGTCGGCCCTCAACCATAAGTAGGGAAGGAAGCACCTCTTCCTTTATGTTTGCCACCTCCAGGGACATGTGCAATCTTTACCAGAGTAGCCATAGACATCATTCACTCTTTCTCTCTTAATAAGGTGTGTACACTCTATATATAAAAATCGAGTAACCTTCACCTACCCCCATTATATATATGGAATCTAGTCCACTCTATATTTAGAAATCCAGTAACCTTCACCTTAATCTACTCCCACTATATATAAACAAATCTGAAAATTAAATTATTATATTTTGATTTATTTACAATTTAGAGAAGATACAATATTGTATAATGATATTCAGTTTCAGTTAGTTGTCCTTTGTGTCTCTATTATACTTTTTTTTTTGTCTCTATTATACTTTTCTTTATAAATGAATCTTACCTTTTACTATCTTTTTTTTATTAATTTTTATCCAATTTTTTCTTTAATTAACAAGACTAAATGCATATTGAATCCTTTTGAAATTGATTGGAAAACCGATTGACCACCTAAATATCATTATACAACATTGTGGCTGCTGCGTTAGCCTTTGCCTCCCACGTGACACCGGAGCCTAACACCTCGATAACACTGTTTAAAGCTCTATTTGTTTCCATTATCGTTGTTTTGTGTTTGGTTCAAGGATGGAGAGGTGATAACATCGAGATATTATCCACGGGACTGAAAGGTATATTAACCAAAACGACCGCATATCTAAGTAATCGGGAAAGCCATGGCATATCACGCAAGCTACTAGATAGACGAATCACAGGGATTCCTCCACATGTTATCCATGGTCAAACCTATGGAAGACCTGCCATCATGCCTCGATCCGCCCACAGGATAAGTACGCTGATTCCCGATAAAGGTAACCGATAGACTCATTAATAAGCTAACAGTCATACTTGAATGAGATCAGTAACCGCCATCAATGGAGCATTAATGGAGACTTTCTAGTTACTGAGGGTTACAACTACATGACTATAAATAGCTTGCATCCCAAGCTATTGAGGTACACATTCACGCTCTCCTAAACCCTACTTTGTCAATACAGTTTATTCCTATTACTAGATACTGACTTTGGCATCGGAGCTTCCCCCCGCCGATCCCAACGGTGCCCCCCGCAGGGAAGGATTCCGATCAAGAGTTCCACGCCAGTTATCAATTGGTGCGGTGAGCATGGAGGTTCTAATCCAAAAAGGACTTAGTTCACAATTACAAACATGGCAAGTGGGGGGTCTAACCCCTCGACGGGAACCGCAACGCCATCAGTACCGCTTTCAGTTAATCCCACGATACTTCCTGGAAGTATTGATCCCGATCGACCCATTGTCCGTGATGAAAGGGAGATGTCACCAGAATCTCTCATAGAAATTTGCGCAGAGGCAGTGGGGAGTGTGCATGGGCCACTTTTGGCGGGTCGATTGAGGGCCTATCTGGAGAACCAGGATGTAGGTGAAGCCACAACAGGGACCATTCCCACACTAAATCGTCGTCATCCGCCAAGGCCAACCACGTCACAATGGCAAGCCGCCTACTTCAGACCCGGTGCATTCTGCGATTCGTCATTTTTGCTCTCTCAATCCAGGGATTCAATAGTCGTTAATCTGAAGCTCGCTAATGATTTACCAATAAATCGGAGGTTATTCCCCGAAATACCAGAGGGAAGTCGAAGGAATGATCAAGCTCCCTTGAGGAACACGACAAACCCAGGAATTACTATTGGCAGACCTCGAGCTCCTCCGGTGCAAATAGGAACACATGCGGGTCAGGAACAGATTAATGCAATGGCGGGTCACCCAGGAGGCGGACATGATGGTCGTGGATATAAAAGGCGAACCAGATCACACGAGAGAAGACGATCCAAATCTCATCCTTATCGCAGACGTCGAGCTGGATCCCCTCGGCCGGGAAGATCGCCACCACCTCCAAGGCGAAGGGAAGATGAATGTCGAGTTGGGGTCGCCTCACCAAGTTATACCACCACCACCACCACCAAATCAAGGAGGAGGGGGCAGGCGGTCCCCACCAAGAGGGCGTGGCAGAGGTGGAAGGAGGTCACCATCAGATCCTTCATCAGAATCCAGCTCCTCCTCCTCACAGCGAAGCAGATCTCATAGTAGGAGACGCCCAAGAAGGAATCAAGGTACTATAGCGGATCAGATCAGGGAAGAAATACGCATGCAGAATGAGGAGAATGTCAGGCATAATCCATTCGCCAACAGAGAATCGCCCTTCACAGAGTGGATTGAAGCTGAGGAAACTGATAGGCATTTTAAGATCCCAAATATACCAACTTACTCTGGTGAAGATAATCCTGAAGCTCATGCAAGGAAGTACCGCATGTTGCTTGGACTTAACCGTGCTAGTGAAGCAGTGCTCTGCTGAATGTTTATCACTACGCTAAAAGGCCCGGCGTATGATTGGTTTCAATCACTCCCCCAGGATCGATAGATAGCTGGGATCAATTGATAGAGAATTTTGCACAAATTTCGCAGGACGCATCCCACCAATGGTTAAATCACGGAAACTCTTCGAGCTAAAGCAAAAAGAAAATGAATCTCTAAGGGATTATATCAATAAGTTCAACAAGTTATGCATTCGTGTGGTAGATGTGGATGTCTCCATGGCCGTTGAAGCAGTGGTAAAAAATACGACTTGTAAAAGCTTGCAGGTGGATCTAATCAGAAATAAACCAAAAACCATAGCAAAGCTAATGGAAAGATGTAAGGATTTCATGGAAGTTGATGATATCCGAAGAGAGTCTGCTTCTCCTCCCAAAAAAGGGAAAGGTGAATCCTGAAGACGGGATAAGGAAAAAGAAAGGCTACCCGACTCATCCTCCCGAAGTAGGCGGAGAGGCTCCAGGAACAAATCAACATGTACGCCATCGTTTACGCCGTTAAACGCCTCCAAAAATAAAGTGCTGATGTGGATAGAAAACAGCCAACACAAACGGAGCATTTCATACCCTGAACCAAAGGGAGGGGAGTACACCAACACATGGAGAAACCCCAAAAATTATTGCAAATATCACAGGAGGAATGGCCATGAAACTAATGCATGTTGGGAGCTGGCCAGGGAGATCGAAAGGCTTATTGAGAGAGGAAAGCTAGACAGGTTCTTCCAGAGTGACAAGAAAGGAGATGGTGATAAACCAAGAGATGATCCAAATAAGAAGACTAAGGGGGTCATTAATGTCATCACTGGTGGGCCAGGGTATCAGCCTACAGTGAAAAAGGCGAGAACTATCACTCTAGACAGAGCATCACTCAATCGCCCCTTTGTGGATATTGGTCCAGCGATACCTCCACATGCAGACGCTCTCATCATCACCATGATGGTGGAAGGATGGGAAATAAAGAGAATGATGATAGACACTGGCAGTTCATGCAACGTCATCACTAGAGGAGCGTTCGCTAAGCTCAAAGTTGGTCCTATTTAGGTAGAGACCACCATCATAGACATCCTGGGAGTAACAGGCCACACAATCCAGACAAAAGGGCAAGTGACGCTGGAATGCGAGTTAGCGGATGAAGATCAGGTATGGATGGGAGATCTGGAGTTCTCCATCATGGACTGTCAGTTGGCATACAACATCATCTTGGGGCGGCCTTTTATCTCAAAAGTGGCGGCTCTCATATCAATATGCCATTTGATGATGTACGTCCCTACAGCCAAGGGAGGAGTGATGATCAAGGGGAATCAGAAAGTTGCTCAAGGGACATACTCGGCGTCCTTATCGATCTGCCCACAGTCTAAGGATGATAAAGAAGATGAGCTTGTTACGACAGCCCTTGGAGATACATAAATGTTCCTCATTGTAGATGGTAAGCAGGTACGGATCGCCAAAGGGCTGAGAGTTGAGATTAAAGAGGATGTTATGAAAGTTCTCCTTGAATCAGAAGACGTGTTCGCATGAAAGGATGAGATCCTCACAGGGGTCAGTCCTGATGTGATCACTCACAAACTCAATATCGCCGAAGACGCGGTCCTTGTGGCTCAGAAGAGAAGGAATCATGGTCTAGAGAGACAGAAAGTGATCGAGGAAGAGATATCTAAACTGAAGAAGGCAGACGCCATTGAGGAGGTTATTTATTAGCAATGGCTGGCGAATGTGGTCCTAGTTAAAAAGGCAGGCGGATCATACCGCATGTGTATCGATTTCACGGACCTTAATAAGGCTTGTCCCAAAGACAACTACCCTCTGCCTTACATTGATATCCTAGTTGATGGAACTGCAGGACATGCAATATATTCCTTCACAAATGTGAAGTCGAGCTATCACTAGATACCCATGGAGCCATCAGACAGGATCAAAACTTCCTTTGTAACTCACCAGGCGGCCTATTGCTTTAAGGTCATGCCCTTTGGGCTCAAAAACGCTGGAGCTACTTACCAGCGGATGATGAACAAAATATTTGAAGGAAGGAAAGGTGACAACTTCTTAGTCTACGTGGATGACATGATCATTAAAAGCACCACCATGGAGAGGCATGCATATGACATAAGAGAGGTCTTAGGAGTCCTTCGCCATCACAACATTAAGCTAAATCCTGAGAAATGTACTTTTGGAGCAACTTATGGAAAATTCCTGGGATATATGATCAACAAGAAAGGAGTAGGTCCCAATCCAGATAAAATCAAAGTTGTACTGGACATGAAGGCGCCACAAAATGTTAGAGAAGTGCAACGTCTTAATGGACGGATCATAGCACTTGGCAGGTTCATTTCATGCTCTGCTCGTAGATGCCAACCCTTCTATGAAGTGATCAAAAAGCAGAAAGCATTCGAGTGGAATGAAGATTGCAAGCAGGCCTTCGAAGGGATCAAACGCTTCCTCTCAGAACCACCTCTAATGAGCAGGCCTTTGGAAGGTGAGAATCTGTACATGTATGTTTCTGTTATTGATAAAGCAGTTTGTACTGTCATGATAAGGGAAGAAGATGGCCAACAATATATAATCTATTATGTAAGCAAAGTTCTAAAAGATGCCGAAACTCGGTATTCAAGATTGGATAAAATGGCCTTAGCAGTGGTCACCACCTCGATTCGCCTTGGACCCTACTTCCAGGCTCATACAGTCATCATCCGCACCAACATACCCATAAGAAAGGTGCTACAAAGGCCAGGAACTTCGGGGAGGTTGATGGAGTGGGCAATCCGCCTGGCCGAATTTGACGTTCATTATGAAGGCAGATCCGCCTTAAAAAGCCAAGTCTTGGCAGATTTTGTGAGCGAATTCACTGAAGAGGGCGTGAGTCTTCCTAAACCAAAAGTGGAGGAATGGACGATGTACACTGATGGCGCTTCTTCAGCAGAAGGTGCAGGGATATGCATAGTGATCAAGGGACCTTATTACATTAAGTTACAATATGCTGCGAAGCTAGAGTTTCCCGCGACAAATAAGGCTGCAGAATATGAGGCCTTGATATTGGGCCTACGCTTGTTGAAGGAGATTACACCAGAGCGGATTGTGATCTATAGCGACTCCAAGCTGATGGTCAACCAGGTGATAAAAATTTTTGATGTGAAAGATGACACTCTGGTCAAATATGTAGAGGAGGTAAAAAAGCTATTAAGCCACCTGGAAATCAAAGAAACCAAATGGGAGCTAGTCCATGTACTTAGAGGATCAAACACAGAAGCGGACCACATGGCTCAACTGGCTTCTAGCAAAGATCAGTGGGCCGACCTGCAATGCCCATTCGAGGTGAAAACTAGACCGGCATTTGCCTCAGAAGCCGTAGCTCTCCTTACATCCGCCGTGGGAGATTGGAGATCATCGATCCAGCAGTATCTTGTAGACGGAACTTTGCCTCAAGACAAAGAAGAAGCCAGGCGGACGGTAAGAAAAGCAGCATACTTCTCCGTAATAAATGGTAACCTATACAGAAAATCTTTTGGTCAGCCTTGGTTGAAGTGTGTTACAACAGAAGAGGGACAGGAGATCCTCAAGGAGTTACATGAAGGTGCTTGCGGAGCCCATGAAGCATCCGCCTCCATTCTAAAAAAGTTCAGGTTGTCGGGATTTTATTGGCCTACAGTGAAACTTGACGCTCAGAAGCTAGTAGAGTCCTGTCATAATTGCCAAGTTCATGCAAATGAATCTCACACGGCTAAGCACCTACAAAAACCCATCATCGAGGGACGACCTTTCGCCATTTGGGGTATTGACATTGTCGGCCCTTTTCCTCCTACTAAGAGACAGAGGAAATATGTGGTGGTAGCCGTTGATCACTTTACGAAGTGGGTAGAAGCTGAAGTTGTCTCCTCCATAAGTGCAGAGTGAATGGTCGAGTTTGTAAGGGATAACATCGTCGAAAGATTCAGAGTCCCCTACACAATTATCACTGACAATGGGACGCAGTTCAATTGCGGGGAGTTCAGAACATTTTGCGAAAGCCAAGGCATTCAGAACAGGTTCGCCTTAGTATATTATCCTCAATCCAACGGAATGACTGAGGTCACAAATCGAACAATCATCAAAGGCATAAAAAAGAGATTGGGGGAGCACAACAAAAAATGGGCGGATCAACTGATGAATGTCCTATGGGCATACAGAACCACTCCACGGACGGCAACGGGTGAATCACCGTTCGCCCTCTCCTATGGTGTAGAAGCCATAATCCCCATAGAGATTCAGGTCCCTAGTGACAGAGTTCTATTCTACTGCGAGGACAAGAACGATGAAGGGTTGAGGGAAGGTCTCGATCAATTGGAGGCGAAAGGGAAAAAGCGTATGCACGAATTGCCGCCTATAAGCAGAGGGTTGCAGCCTACCATGACAGACATATCAAACTCATGGATCTGAATCCGGGAGACCTAGTGCTCCCAAAGGCGGACAAAATTCAATCCACAGAGGGCAAAGGAAAGTTGGGAATCACCTGGACGGGACCATACAAGATAGTCACTAAAATTGGAACCCGCCACCTTCAAGATCCAAGATATGGAGGGGAACACACTACCGCGAACGTGGAACATTCAGAACCTCCGCAAGTATTTCACCAGAGAGTAAAATGTAACCAAGGTCTTGAGTACTCTTTTTCCTTTAGTAAGGTTTTATCCCATGTGGTTTTTCTTATTAAAGGTTTTAATGAGGCTCACACATTAGACCAGTCTGCTGTAATAAGGCGAATCGCCATTCAATAAAGAGAAATTTTCATTTACGATTTCCTTCTTAAGTATCTTTTTGCAGAAATAAATATTCCAGATTCAAAATGGGGAGGCAACAAAAGCATTCCCATGGTAGAACAATGCTATTATAGCATATCTACATTCTCCTCAAAGATAGGAGAGCAACAAACTCAGATGCCGAATCAATCTACCTCAAAGATAGGAAATGATTAACCGCCATCAAAGAGGGATTAAAAATTTCTCAGACGTGAGATCTTTACATCCTCAAATATTCTTCCCAAAAAAGAATGTCAAGCCCTGGTGGCAGATCGATTCACCTCAAAGATAGGAAGCAATCGATCGCCTAAGGCAGCTTAACTTCCTCAAAAGGAATAAAAAGCTTCAAAGCCTTCAAAAAGGCTCACACAAGCTTCAAAGGCTTCAAAAAGGCTCACACAAGCTTCAAAGCCTTCAAAAAGGCTCACACTCTGAGGTATGGCTAGCCACCTACCTTGAACTAGCAAAATAAATCCTAAATACAAGAAATTTACTTGCTGAAAGATATAAAGCATAGAAGTTAAAAGGTTTCAACAAAAATTGTACTTAGTTACAATAAAATTAAATGTTCACAACATTATCCTCTTGAGATCCCTTCTCAAGAGACGCATCCTTCGAGGGAACCTCATTCTCCTTATCAACGATCCGCTTGAGGAGCCGTGTTATTGATCTCCGCTACATTCTCCGTATCCCCTGCCTCCTTGGATGTCTCACCAAGGTCATCCGCGTCAAGGTTGACAACTGTCTTGACGTCTTCATTTGATCCTTTCAGCTCTTTCCGAATTTGGTCACGGATGAAGTCACGGGGATTTGGTACTCTATCATATATAATGGCGTCCTCAACCTCGGGGACCACGTACTCCGGATCCATAAAGTCAATCTCTGGGTAGACAAGTCTGACATAAGTCATGATCCGCTCGCGATAATAATATGCTCGACTACCCGCCATAATCTCTGTATTTATCAAAGCAGCTTTGTGATCCTCCGCATCCTTCGCCATCTTCTCTTTCAGTTCGCGGATCTCGTCATCCTTACTTTGATTAAGGGCAATGGCAGCAACCGCATTTGTATTAACAACGGCTACATCCTTCTCCAGCCTCTTGATTGTAGCCTTATCCGCGACTCCCTGGAGAAGATCCGTGTTGTCCTCTGAACAGACTCTATCAAGTGCACTTACAAGTAATAAAGTGATAAATAGAGTATCGTCTCCACAGGGATTGAAGACCAAATTTTACTAGAAAAACCTTGTAGAACAGGGTGTTCGTGGTGTGTGGAATCTTTATAATGAGAGATATTGTGAAAATGTGACAAAGTCAATTAGTAAACTGATAAAAATGATTACTTGATAATAGATAAAAGGTAGAACAGGTTAGGCACAGCAAAACCGGCTACTTTAAGTCCCTAAACACCCTATTTATTCATGAATGGAGTAAAGTGAAGTCAATGTGTCTGTTTTAATGCTCACTAGTCAACTCTCATGTGTTCTTAAGATTCTAAGACTTACTACAACCATAAGTGTCCCTAAGGTTGGTTCTTTCTTGCATTAAGGTTGAAACAGCATTTCAATAAAGAAAACCCTTGATATAACCTCCTAACATTCCTGGTTCGGGGTTGGATGCTTGATAAATAGGTCCGTGAAGATGAAAGCAGTTCCCTATCATTCATCTAACACTCGCATATATGCATAAGAAATAGCATAACAAACTTCATCAAACACATCATAGTTTATCAACATTCATTCATAAATAAAAGATAGAGATCTTACATAATCGGCCCTGACTGGCCGAACCCATTCAAAATGACTACTCACTCATGCTACCGAGTGAACAGTCTGCATCTTTTCTACCGAGCTCCTTCAATGGAGTCATCCTCTTCTTTGAGAGCTCTTCTCTCTACCAAAACGTCTATTTTTTAGTTCACAAAAAGATATATTTTCCTTTCCCCCACTACGTCTATTTAAAGGAGAAAAGATCAAAACAGTACTGAAAGTATGCGATAAAATATTATAAAAACCACTAAATTGTTCATAAATCCTAGACTATTAGAAGTGGTTAAGATCCTTTTGACCCTTGAAACTCAAGGGTCAAACTTTCTTGTCATCATGCTTCTTTTAACTGCTCTTATCTGCCTTTCCTGCCTACTGCTCCTGCCATCTGTCAAGTCGCCATCCGTCATCAGAAATTACAGCGTTAGACCGTTGGATCATAGGTTGCTCATCTCCTCATGGTTTGTGCAAAACAGGCTGCTTACAGTCTGTTTGACTTAATCTTTCCAAATCTGCACAAAAACACTTATAAGACCTTCTTTCACATAATTTAACCCTAAAAACACCCTTAATTCATCATAAATAATATGTTAAATTGTAATCAAATTCATGCCTAACAATCCGCCTCCACTACGCGCATGTGAGCATAAGCCTGACAAAGTAAGAAGACCATTCAGAAACAAAGTCTCTCTCATGGAGGTCACTCTTTCATCCAAAAATGCAAAAATAAAGAAAAGAAAAGCTTACCGAAAGGAGATCCCTTTTTCCCATCTTGACATGATCAGATCCAGAGAATTTGGTCTGACTCTCTTGAACCTCCCCAAGCTGGCCAGTGGCTTCATCTAAGTCATTCACGACCGCCTCGTTCCTTAAAGACCCCTTGGTGCCGTACTTGGAGAACCAGTATTTCCCCAAATCAGGTTTAGTTACCTACCCATGGAAAGCAAAAGATCAGAATCTATAGCAAATGAACAAAGAAGGATAAGGTAGCCATACCTGCTCTTGGTTGAGGCCAAGCCAGTCTCTCTTAGGCATCCCAGCCCTCGAAGCATCCGCCAGCAGTTTTTCCCCACCGGCAGCAGCTGATCTTGTTTTCTTGCTCGGGGGAATCGCAGCATCCTCCAAAGGCGTTTCTCATCCCGTTTACTGGGATTCGCCACCTGCGTGTTCTTCTGAGCCTCCATCTCCATCTCCTTATGCTTCTTACGCCTCTCTACAAGAGCGCGACTGGCTTCAGAAAAATCCCTGACAAGGGAACAACAAAATAATCAAGGTTCAAGGAAAGAACAAAGGTACCTTCATCAAGTTGAGTAAACTTCACGTAAGTAATCTCAGCCCCCACTCGACGAACTAGGGGAATGTCATTCATCATGAATTCCAGAGCATCAGCGTATGTCCAGAAATCTATTTTGATGCTCTTCATGAGATTCGCCACTTTTTCATCACTATCAGTCAGTATACGCAAGTCCCCAGCCATATTTTGAGGTTTAGCATTCCAGTTCAACGGGAATCCAAGAGATTCGCCCTTTTTCACTTTGATAAAGAAAAACTTTTCGTCCCAGAGATGGACGTTCGACATCTTATCACTAAAAGGCGAATAACCTTTGAATTTGACAAAGGTGATGAAAGATTCGGTTTGGCATTTCGAAGGCTTGTGAAGAGATCGGAAGACACGGGGAGTACAGGTTACCCCCAGATTCGAAGCTAAAAAAGTCTAAAGCTATGTCCAGCCAGCCATTTGGATGCAGCTGGCTGACAGTGATCCCAAAGAAATCCAAAATATCCCCCATCATCCGGGGAAGAGGAAGATGAAATCCTCTCTCCACATGACTCCTATATACAGAGAGGAATCCCCTAGGGGGGCAGGCGGGTCGCTGATGAGCAGTCGCCAATTCGGTCTCGTAATTTTTAATCCACGGATAACGATCCGCCAAATCGGCAAGATCAGTGGCACTCATACGAGGTGAAGTGATCTCCGCACGAGGTTTCTTTTTTTCTAATGGGGTTGAAGGGGAAGCCTCCATTCCGGAAAAGGTCCTAGGGTCTATCGCCGGAGCGATAAGAGCTACGGCGACATAAGGGTTCTGGATTTCAATTAAACTAGGGTGACGATTCCTACGCTCCCTCACCGTATTACACAACTCTGGCAAGTCACAACTGGGGGTACTTTCAGAAGAACTTTCAGAGGAACTCCAACTAAACGAAGGCTTCGAGGAAGTTGTTAAATCGAAAAGTTCAGTAGTAGAGCCGGAGGAAGAACTCATAAAAACTAGATGACAACAAAATAGAACAAGAAGGCAGACTTACATGGAAAATCAGAAGCTCCAAGAGTTCTCGACACAAGGAAGGCACTGGGAAAACACAGACAAAAATCGAAAGTGTATTAGCAAATGAAGAGAATAATGGAAGCGAGAGGGGGAGAGAGGTTGAAGAAAGGCCGCCACTTACCTCGAGCGGTGTGACTAGGATACCTGTCACATGAAGGATGGTCTGGAACAGAGCAACAATTAATACGATGCATCATGACGACACGCCAAGAAGTGCAAAAGCCCTAAAGGACTTTAACGCTACTTTGGGGGGGCTTCTGATAACATCGAGATATTATCCACGTGACTGAAAGGTATATTAACCAAAACGACCACGTATCTAAGTAATCGAGAAAGCCATGGCGTATCACGCAAGCTACTAGATAGGCGGATCACAGGGATTCCTCCACACGTTAGGCATGGTCAAACCTATGGAAGACCCGCCATCATGCCTCGATTCGCCCACAAGATAAGTACGCCGATTCCCGATAAAGGTAATCGATAGACTCATTAATAAGCTGACGGTCATACTTGAATGAGATCAGTAACCGCCATTAATGGAGCATTAATGGAGACTTTCTAGTTACCGAGGGTTACAACTACATGACTATCAATAGCTTGCATCCAAGCTATTGAGGTACACATTCACGCTCTCCTAAACCCTACTTTGTCAATACAGTTTATTCCTATTACTAGATACTTGGCATCGGAGCTTCCCCCCGCCGATCCCAAAGGCGCCCCCCGCAGGGAAGGATTCCGGTCAAGAGTTCCACACTAGTTATCAAGAGGTTAAGAATAGTTGTTACGACATTAACCTCTAGGTTCAGAATTTCTACACCTATACCTGAGCCTAGGTAGGGTACTAGTAAAGGTATAATTCTAGCTTCGGCTATCCGAGTATGTTATGGCTAGCATGCCAAGCTCATAAACGATGCAGTTAGATATCTCAAATGACTGAAAATTAAAAGATAATATGTTGACCAAAAATGATACTGTCATTTTTGTTGCTTCAATGGCGGCCTTGTTTCGTATTGCAACATCGGGTTTATGGTTTCCATCAGCTGATTTCAAAGGAATTTCACCAGGGCCGGCTCTAGGGGGAGGCCGCCTAGGCGGCGGCTTAGGGCCTCCGATCATAATTTTTTTAAAATTTGATAATTATTAAAAAAAATTATGGTTAAAAGGTATATAGATTTAGATATATAACACAAAATACTGTTGGGCTGAATGGTAAAGACACAGTGGATGTGTTTATAAGGGTGAGAGTTTGATTTCCTGAATTAGCATTTTTTTGTTCACATTTTCTCTTATTTTTTCTTTCTTTCTTTAACAACACGAATGTATAAATTATTACTTTGTTATTGTAGTTATTTTTAAATTTTTGATTTTTTATAAATTACAATTTGTAATTTGGTGCAAAATGTTATTTAGACTCTGATTTATTTAAAATTTTAATATTTGGCCACTAATTTATTATTTGCTCACATTTAGACCATAAACTATTTAAATTGATGAAATTTCACTCAATTTTGATGATTCCTTGGATCAACATTTGTTGGTTCATTTTTTTTTTCTTTTGACAACACTTGTACTGATTTTTTCTGAACTTTTTTTCATATTTGGAAACAATGTATAAACTATTATTTTGTTATTGTAGTGATTTTTAAATTTTTTATTTTTTAATTACAAGACAAAATGCACTTATAAATTACAATTTGTAATTTGGTATAAAATGTTATTCAGACTCTGATTTATTTAAAATTTTAATATTTGGCCACTAATTTATTATTTGGTCATATTTGGACCATAAACTATTCAAATTGATGAAATTCTACTTAATTTTGATGAAGTCTTGATAAAATTGTTCCCTTATAATATGTGGTGATATTTTGACATATGAGCTTGACATGTCGTACGTTTTAAAGTTGATTTACCCAAATAATTAATGAGATTAAAACAAGAAAATAAATCTCTAAACTAAAATTTATCAAGTCTAGTTATCACAATATCATCATATGTCAATAATTCTATTAAGTTTCCATCCAAATTAGATTGAAATTTCACCAATTAGGATAGTTCAGTGGCCAAATGATAAAATTTTGGATAGATCAAGTGTCAAATAACAAGATTCTTTGGATCAATCGATGTCCAAATAGTGATTTAAGCCTGTAATTCATAATAAATATGCGACTCAACTAATTTTTAATTTCCAAGATAAATTCTTCTCTTTCTTTCCATAGAATCTTGCGATTAGGTTCGAGTTCAGCCGTCCAAGATTAATTTCCAGAAATTAATACTTTGTCGTCTGTTTGCTTCTCGCATGGCTGGTGAGAAGAAACTTGATTTTAAATATATAAAAGAAAACTCAATTTTACATATACAAAAGCAAGAAGAATAATAGTTTCTTAGCTTTATGTTATTATTATATGACTTGAATTGTAGTTAATAATATATTGGTTTTACTATTTAATATTTATTATTTCAAAATAGTATTAGATTTAGATATGAAAAAAATGCATAATGCGCCTAGGGCCTCCAAAATGCTGGAGACGGCCCTGAATTTCACTACAAAAAAATGGTTTTTAGTAATGGGAAAATTTATTATTAAAAGTCTAAATACCACTAGTAAAAGCTTTTAATAAGTGAAAAAGCCCCTTATGAACCCCTTATTAAACTCTTAGCCTATTGGTTGAGAGCTTACCTATGATCCTAGAGGTCATGAGTGCTGTTGTGCTCTAAACAGACTCTAGCAATTGCACTAGATACAAGTAATAAAGTGATAAATAAAGTATCGTCTCCACAGGGATTGATGACCAAATTTTACCAGAAAAATCTTACAGAACAGGGTGTTCGTGGTGTATGAATTCTTTATGTTGAGAAGTATTGTGAATTGATGACTAAGTAAATGATTCAGCGTATGAAAATGAGTTTTTGATAATGATAAAAGATGGAACAGGTTAGGCCACAGCGGAACATGTTACTTTTAGTCTTTAAACATCCTATTTATTCATGAATGACGTAAAGTGAAGTCAAGGTTTCTGCTTTAATGCTCACTTAAGTCAACTCTCGTGTGTTCTTAAGATTCTAAGATGTACTACAACCTTAAGCGTCCCTAAAGTTGGTTCTTTCTTGCATTACGATCGAAACAACATTTCTATGGAGAAAACCCTTGATACAACCCCCTAACATTCCTGCTTCGGGGTTTGGACGTTTGACAAATAGTTCCGTGAAGATGAAAGCAGTTCCCTATCATTCATCTAACACTAACATACATGCATATAACAATAGAGTGAAAACTTTATCAAACACAACATAATATATCATCATTCATTCATAAATAAGAAAATAGAAGACTTACATAACAGGTCCTGACTGGCCGAACCCGTTCAAAACGACTACGCACTCATGCTAAAGAGTGAACAACCTAAGTCAAATACACAGAACTCCATGAAAGGAGCTATATAGATCCTAAAGAGCTTCTCTATCTAAACTTGTTCAAAACTTATATATCTTCTGCTCCAAAAGACGTCCCTTTCCTTTTCCTCCACTACCTCTATAAATAGGAGGATCAAAGGGATATGTACACAAAATATTAACAAAATATTACAAAGCAGAAAGATTGTTCAAAGTATCCGAAATTTCTAAAAGTGGTTACAAATATTTTGATCCTTGAACACTCAATGGTCGATCAATCTTGTCATCATGTTGCTTTCGCCGCCCATTCCTGCCCGCACATGCCTGCTTGTCAAGTCACTATCCGTCATCAGGTACACAACGTTTAACCGCTTATTAAAACTAATTATAATAACATAAAAAGAACTTATAAAAAATGTCACACCCGACCCAAAATGGCATCGGGTATGAACGGAAAACAAGGTAACGAACTTTTAACAATCTAAAAGTCAGACGAAATTTTTAGACACGGACGTTACAAAAAACTAGTTTAGATGATTAAAAAACCCCTTATTAAGAACTAATTATAATGATTAAAGATACTTATTAAAATATATTATTAATAATAAACAAATCCCTTATTAAAACATATTTATAATGATACAAAAATCACTTATTAAAAGTATGTAAAATGATAAAAAAAACGCTTATATCACCCAAAAAATAAATAAATAAATAAATATATATATATATATATATATATATATATATATATATATATATATATAACAATGCTCTGATTAAATCACAATTTTCACATTAAAGCATTGCAACACAAATTAACCATAAAGAGCTACCATATAATAAAGATGGAAAGATTAACCATTCAATAATTACAATATATATGAACTTCTAAAATATGCACAAGAAATTGTTTGTAAAGTTAGTTTCATCAAGTGATAGAGGCAATTTCCTATTTACATAATGAAATGTATCAAAAAAAATATTGTTTGTGTCGGAGAATAATATAAGATCTATGATTGGGCCTTAACTATCAGCTCGAGCTTTTAGTTCAATCGATTCCATGACATGGTATCAGAGCCTCTAGGACCAAACGGTCGAGAGTTCGAGTCCCGACAACCTCATTAACGTGTGGAATTAAAAACACATGGCGGGATGGGCCTGTGTTGTGCACGCTGCAAGCCCAATGGGCATTTGCGTGTGGGGGTGTGTCGGAGAATAATATAAGATCTATGATTGGGCCTTAACTATCAGCTCGAGCTTTTAGTTCAATCGGTTCCATGACAGTTTGGAATTTTAATCTCTCTATCTTGAACCTAAATTGACTGGTAATTTTAGTTTGTCCAAGAAGTTGCTCGGTCATGTAGCAAAAAAGTGGTGCATCAAGCAACATGCAAGAAATAACAAAAAGATAAAAAAAAAAAATAATGGAGTTGAGTCAATCAAAAATAGGTAAGTGTGCAAATGTTATAAAATAATAGGTCTATTGGTAAATACTACCAAATAAAAGTAAAGGTCAAAGACCAACATTTCTAACAAGTGAGAGATTATGATGCTTTAAACCTAATAGAACATGTTCTGTTAAAAGTAAAAGAAAAGACATTGTTGATTCCGATTAGAATACATGGATGGATCAGAAGTCATTTGAGAAGTTAATTGTTTATGATTACCCTGTGAGCAACACAAGGTATTCAAACGCTTTACTCTCGAAATGATTCGGGGTCAGCTAACATGAACTGTCATACAGAACCGTATAATCAAGTGGTGTCAGCAACATAAATTCTCTCCCTCCACCCCATCCTATCCATTGTTATATTTTCCTCTATCCCCAATACTCTCAATATAAAATGATAGATTATTTTACATAAACCAACATACAAATTCATCATAGTAAGACATATTAGAATCAACATTTGATAAACTGCAGAACATGAAAATTCTTTACCTTGAGAGCTATTTTGATAGCTCTGGAGTTAGTGGCGAGATTCCATGAACATTTTCTAAGCTGCAGAACATGAAAAATATGTAAGAAAGATATTCAAATTTCTAACAAAAAAACGAACCCGCTAACGGGCGTTCCGGGGCGCTAGATAAGAAATGTATTTTATTATTTTTTATATAACACACATTAAATGGTTTGTATTTGAAAACGTTATTGAATTGGAAAATGTTAATATTTTGTTATTCCTATTACTTTAATTAATTTTGGCACAATTTTTTAAGCTTTTGCCTTTAATTAATTAATTTGTGTCAAACCACTTATATAAATATATATTTCTTATCAAGCGTTCCGGGAGCGTCCGTTAGCTTTTTGCCCAAAAAAAAAACTTTTTGAAAGATAATGATCATTATATTATGTTGAGAAATTAGTAATTACTACCAATCATCTTCTGTGAGCATCAGGTATTGGCACTTACATGCAAAATACCCGACTTCATTAGAAATTGGTCGAATCTTGTTACGTTGTAAGACTAATTTTATATTTATTTTATAGATTTTCTCAGATGCTATTAAGTTACAACATTAAAATTTCACTGCGCCTTAGAGCATTTCTAATGCATAGGAATTGTTTGTTACTTTCATAGATGGAGTTGTAACCAACATTAGATTAGTTATTATTTTTTTTATAGTTTGTGACTAAAAAGAGTTACAAACTCTTTCTGCCACCCTATAAAATTAAAAAAGCCACACAAAAGAGTTTGTCCATCACGGGAGGCGTCAGATGCGTTGCATCTGGCTCGTGTCTGACACGCACCAGGTGAGGTGCGTCAGACGCCTCCCAAAGCACCAATAATTTGCTTTTTACTTTTTGTGATTTTTACAGTTTTAATCCTTATTTTTTATTTAAACTATTTTTTGTACCCAATAATATTTTAAAATAACAATATATTCTACTGTTATGTTACTTTGAACTTCTTACTTTCCTACGTGTCACTTGAAAAGTTACAAAGTTTATAACTTGGGACTAGAGATGCTCCACACATCCATATGTCCCTGTAGATTCATACATGTGAGGTGGGGTCCTCCTCTCTTTTGTACTCTGAAAGTTAAGGTTACCTTAATTTTCTATCTAGACATGATTCGTTTAGATAATCCTAATAATAAATTCATATATATATATATACCTAATAAATATAGACTAGATAATTTTTTAGTCCTTAATTTTTTATTTATTTATTACACTAGTTAATCCCAAGACCGTCTTAAATTTTTTAGGGTTCCTGTGCTAAATTTTTATCAAACTGCTAATATTTAATAGAATTTTGTATTAAAAAATATAAAAAGAAATGAATGAATACGTGGATGAATTTTGAACGATTGAATATCTAAATAATGTAAATATCCACTCAATGCAGTGAAATGATATAAATAGTTCTTATTGTATTATATTATTATTTTTTTCAATTTAAGCTAATATTTATATTTGACTAAGCACATCATAAAATTTTAAGACCCTTATAATTTTGAGGCTCTATACGGAAAGACTCATTGCACACCCTCATCTACCCCCTGGTTAATCCTCATATTAATAAAAAAAATATTATAAGGTTACTGAATTTTGTTACCGTCAACAGTTCAATCTTTCCATTCATTTTTGACGTTTTTCTAATGTTATATGCATACTAAAATACAAATATACCCATTTCGTTAAGTCTTGGAATGTTAAAAAAACATACGGGTCAAGATAAAAATTTAATACTTAAATTCTTAGAAACTAGAATGATTTATATTTGAGAAAAAAAACTAATTTGCTAAAATAATTTATAAAATAAAATGAAGTGAGTACTTTTTTCTACCCTTTTTCAAATTTATTTTAACCTTTTTGTTTTTTAAACTTTAACAGTTAATTAAAGAAAATAGGTTGCCTATACTATTTTCAGTCCTATGTTGTAAAGCCAAAACCAAAATTAACTTCTTTTTCAAGAAAAGAAATTTTTTTATCGCGATTAATACATGGTACTTAGTCTAAAACTTCAACTGATCCGTTAACTTTCAAAAGTTTCTAATTATTTATTTACTTGTGACAAAAGAGTTTGTTATAATAAAAAAGAAAAGGTAAATCTATCATTTTACTTTTTTAATTGTTTCTATTTAATTATTAAATACGTTTTTACTAAATGTGAAACAACGTTTTTTTTTGTGTTTTTAACATTTTTTTCACATTTTCGTATTTTCCACTTTTTTCCATGTTTTTATTTTTTAATATATTTTTTACTTTTCGTGATTTTTGCATTTTTTCAATTTTTATGTTTTAAATAAATTTTCACGATTTTCACATCTTTTCACGTTTTTTTAACGTTTTCGTGTTTTTCACATTTCTATTCCATTTTTTTGCTATTCTATTCCTTTGGTGTTTAATACATGTGGATCTCTTTTTTGTGTTTTATCTATATTTAGTGGTTGGAAAACATTTTCCAGTGTTGTAACCAAACATCGGAAAATATTTTCTAGTATTGTTACCAAAAACAGATTTATTTTCATGTACAATATTTTCCCTACATAAAATTTTGCAGAACACAATATTTTTCCCTAAACAAACGGGACGGATAAAGATTATTGGACCAAAATACCCTCCCAAATCGCATATATAAACAAAGTCATTCACAGATAAACCCTAGCCTCTCACCAACATTGTCTTCTTTGGGCAAAGCAGGCTGCTCGTAGACTTCTCTGGATCTCGTCCAGTCCTTGGATTCTTCTCGGAGCTAGGACTTCTCTGTACCTCGTGCTGTCTGTGATTCTTCTCGGAGTTAGGACTTCTCTGGATCAACAGTTGTGGCCGGCGTAGCTTTCACCTAAGAAGTGCGGTGTTTTGCCTCTGCTTTTCTAGGAGATGTATATTTATACTCTCTCTCTCATTACTTGTATATATGTTCATTTGATGGGGTTCAAAACCGTGTCTATAAATTCCTTGTAGTCATTTTTAGTTTATGCATATACTGCTTTGAGTTTATACATATGATGCTTCTCAACCCAAATTTCTTTTGGTTCTTTTGCCCATTTGGGTGCTGCATCTTCTTTCAATATTGTAGAATGGGTGTGCTTGCTTACAAAGATAGAAAGAGTTCGATAAGGACATGGCTATTGAGTTCTTTGTTTTTAAAATAAAAAAGGATGGAGAAATCTGAATACATCTACCTTGTAACTTTTAGGAAAAAAATATATTTGAAGATCTAGATTGATAGGGAAAAATCTTAATTAATTTAGACACCTGATGATTAACATGAAAATGATGATTTAACTTAGTTAATCTTGTGCAGGAAAAAGGTGGTAAAGAAACATGAAGAAAATCCATGTCAAGATACGAGTGCTTCAGCAAATCTTCTAGAACTCATACCAAATCAGAAGAAGAAAAAAAAAAGATATTCTAACACCGGTTGCAGAACTTCACACGGGCGAAAACTACCCCTTTGCTGATCTATGAATGAGTGGAGGAAACTATTGCATAGATAAAAGCAAGAAAGTCTAGTTTAAATGTGACAATAACATCTCAGGAGGATGAATAAAGGGAATGCACAAATGAAGTTCAAGTTTATCATGCCTCTCACCAAGTAAGTTCTCTGAATAGAAAAAGTTATCGTCAGTTAGTGTTGTGAGATGTTTTATCTTTCTTGCTTCAGTTTTTGCACCTATGGATGAGGCAGTTTCGATCTTGCCATTCATTTGAGTCTATACTGTTCTCGGGTGGCAATGAAAGGCTTATCGACTAAAGCATTGCACGGCTTGCATCTCCACATCGTTATTTTCAACTATAAAAGTATGCAAAGCATATCTGCTGGATGGATTGAATTTACACATTCATTTAGATTTAGATAAAAGTGACAAGAGCAATTAGAGTTAGGAAGAGAAAGAAGAGGTTGAATTCATTCTTTGTATAGATTACCAAAAGCAGTTAGAGTTGGAAGAGAAATAGGTTCATTTCATTCTTTGGAGATTTGTAACTTTTGTCTGCATATTTAATGGCAAACAATCTACTTTCAGTTTTACTTCTGTGTCTTCTGATTTTGTTCACCAGTTCATTCATTTGACAGATAAGGTACTTGGTTCATTATTGAGATGCATTACTAAGTTTAAGTATACCCTTTTTGTTGGCAGTCCAGGAGAGAAAATATTAGAGAGGATGAAGGTGCTACAAGACTTGGTCCCTGGTGCAATAAGGTACTGGTTATTGTGTTATCAGTTCAGTTACCTCCCAGCTTGAATCCAGTTCAGCTGGATGGTAAAAACATTAAAGTTGATACATGTTTGATAGGGATTCAAACTCATTGAAATTAAACTGATGCTAAGTTCATCCAAATTTAGTCTTTAATATCTACCACAAGTTTTAATTGATCTAATTGCGAAACTTTTAATCCTTTGTTTTCGTGCTCTTGTGCTCCCCTTTTTTGTTGGTGATTCCATAGAACGCTATTTACTGCAAACGAGTAAATGTCTTGGTTTTTCTTATTTAAATTGAAGCCGATAGAAACTGACTTTGAACTTAGTTAATTTTGTGCGGAAAAAAAGATATTCTAGCACTGATTGAAGAACATCCCCAGCAAAAACGATCACTTCTGACACGGAAGATGATAAGTAAGAAAGCTTAAAGTTTCTGTAAATAAAAGCAGCATTTTGAATATCAAAACAACTAATCCAACACTCAATGATATATAAGGAAAGTAAGACGGAATAACTAAAAAAACAAACAAATAAAAAGTGAGATTTCTAACACAACTTTCTTTTTAAAAAAAGGTAGAAAATCAAACTTGAGACCTTACTTAATGAGAAAGAGCATTAACAGCATGAACTCAGGGTAGCCAAAATTTTAAAAGTTTTAGGGCTGGCTATTTATTGTATTTGGCTCAATTCATACTAGTCATTCATGCTATCTCAACTTGAAATGTATTGTATTTGGGCCAGTTCATCAAAATGTAGTAAGCAAATATGCTTTTTGCTGCTATGGTTTGCAATATATAATCGTGTTCTAACTTGTGTAGGCATGAGGGAGTGGACTTGTGTAGGCATGAGGGAGTGGAGAAGCGGAAAAGGAGGAAACCGAAGAATAAAGGGAAACCCGGGTAATTTCTTGATGAACATCTTAATTCTCTTGTCTGCCATTAATATTAACTATCCATAATCATGGAACTGGAAATTCGGGTTCCGTCATGGCATTGGCCAAACAAAGACTGTCAATGTATAATAAAGATGTGTAATGACCTGCCCTATAAACAAATGAGAGAAAAAGTAGAAGAGCTAATTGTTATATTTTCTTATATTGTCTTATCCATTTGTATACTTTTGTTTTGGATTTGGTCTAGGGATTGTAATTTCTATAAGAGAAAACCATGATACTTTAGAATATCAACATTATGAGAAGTAATTGATTGAAAACAAATGAGTGGCTGTTCTAGCTGTTTCAGACTGGATAAAGTCCTACATTTTCTAGTAAAATACACACCACTCTTATGCTCAATAAATATGAAATATCCTCTCTACCCGAAATATGCTTTACTAGATTTTGGTTACTGTAATTTAATCAAACATCAGTAGTTTTAGATGTACAAAGCAATGGAAGAATTTTGGGTGCACATATCGAGGAAAGTAGCATTTATGCAAAGAACATTAACTTATTAAAAATCAATGCATAGGATATCATTTCTTTCTAAATTCACTTGGAGACTCGTCTGTTCAAATCTTCTTTTCATGATTTTTACAAATATTCTTCTACATCTATGGTGCAGTTTCCTGTGGATCGTTTGCACAGTCTGCAAATGGAAGGATTGGTGCAACCGCTGCTGTTTATACAGCAGTTATACTGTTTGAGTTGGCAATGAATGCAAGCAAGGATCTGAAGGTAATTTTTTGGAATTTAAACAAAGATATACCATTCTTGTTTAGCTAAATACACAAGGAACCCTCTGAACTTGACCTAAAAAACCGGTTGACCTCTAAACTTTTGAGATATTTTATTAGCCTTTTAAACTTGTATAAAGTCTAAGCAAATGATTAGTTGAATATTTAAGTTTTTATGGGAGACAAGTTGTGTTTGGAGGAAAATATAGTCTTAGACAGTATATTGAACTTGTTTAAAGTTGAAATTTAAAGGTCACCTATCAATTTATTAAATTATTCAAATGTTCATATGCCAAAGAACACAGAAAAGTTCAATATGTGCACACAGAAATAATATATTCTCAAACTACCAAGTACCAACCTAAAATAAGAAGTTATATATTCTCAAACTAGCAAGTACCAACAATTATCTGACGAGCCCCTCCTACTATCCTTTATTTTGCTCTATAACGTTAGTACCATTTTTGTATTCCTTTCAATGGGAATGTTAGAATGTTATGTTACAAGAAATTGATTTTGTTGGACTGTCGAGTTAATTACATTTTTATGCATTGAATAATTGAATGCAGGGACAATGATAACAAATCAATTTTTGTATATATATGTTAACAAAATAATTGACTAGTACTATTAATTTAACATTTTTAATTATTTAGTTTTAATATAATAAATATATTTAAATTAGTATAGAATTAAATTTTTTTACTTTCTCCTGATTTGTTTGTATTTTAGATTAACATATTTTAGTTCCTAATGGTCGGCTCTGATGACGCTTCTTAAATTTTAATGGTCGGCTTTGATGACGACTTTCTACTCAATAATGGTCGGCTCTGGTGACGCTTTCTTAAATTTTAATTACTTCTCAGTCCATTTTCAACTTGGAAATGTCTATCAGCCCACCGAGAAGAAGGTGCTCGGTTGTTGGCTTTCCCGTGTTCCAAGACAGCTGATTCTGAGAAGAAGGCATAGATTTTAGGGTAAATTTCAAATAAAACCCGTGTGGTTTTACTAATTTTTAGATAAAGGACTGTGGTTTACTTTTTGTCAAAGCGGTGATTGAGGTTTTCAATTTCAGCAAAATAAGGACTTTTTCAATTGATACTATTAAAATTACCATTGACGATTTCAAAAATGATATATTTTAAGAACTATTATTCTAAGCAACTTTAATTCTTTAACTTTTTTATTTTGAGATTATTTAGATGATGTTTGGTAAAGAGAGAGGAAGTTAATGTTTAGAGAGAGTTCAAAAAAAGATGAAGTTCCATAGAAAATATGACATTGAACAACTTTAATTCTTAGAAAAATTTCATTTTTAGGTCGTTAAAGATGGTTTTAATAGGATTAATCCAAGTGCAAAACCTCAATCCTCGTTTTGACAAAAAGTAAATCACATTCCTTTATCTGAAAATTAATGAAACCCACCCTAGATTTTAACCTCAATCATCCACTTTTGTGCCAAACCTTAGGCAGTCATTCGTTGTTCCACACCGTCATCCCATTGTCACAGATTAAGTTATTAGTCGATTTTGAACTCGATGCCACATTCCAAGGATAATAGTTTGCTCCTTGAGACACTGCAGTTGGTTTCTACATATAAATAAAGTAGCTAATTAATAATTGTTTATTAAAAGAAAAATTAAAATATACTTTATAAAAATTCTCCATAGTTCCTTGTGGATGGAAAGAGAATACCAGCATCTTTGATAATATATCAAAGCTTGCCATGGAAGAACAAGTTCCTTTCCTGTCAATTTCTCATGAAGCATGCTTCTAGGGTCTCGTAAGATGGAAAGATTCTTACCTATGAAGCACGGACACTTCCCCGGGGTTGCCGTGGCCGAGTCGGACTCGCCGGACTCGGGGACTTGACGGGGACACGGCGGGACACGGTCGGACACGGCGGTGACACGGTCGGAAAATTGGACACGGACGGGGACACGGCGGGACACGGATTGGGACTCGGCTGGGGTACAAAAATTTAAAATTTAGGGTTTTTTTTTAAAATTTTTAAAACATTTAAGGATTAATTATGCAATTTATAAAAATCCTAAATTATAATCTCAGTATATCACAGATTAGGAATTATGTCTTCTCACCTGCGCAAATCGCGATTCTTCCTTCTCCCCCTCGGATTGAAAATCGCTGGGTTCTTCTTTCTTTCTCTCCTTCCTGCGCCATTCTTCCTTCTCTACTTCCTGCTCAAATCCTGGGTTCATCTTTCTCTCCTTCCTGCGCAAATCCTGCGCAACATCACGATTCCGATTTCCTTCTCCTGGGATAATGACTTAATGACTTAACTTATTATGAATGTTTTTTTTATGGATTAGAGAATGATTTATTTGTGATTTAATAAGTTTTTTTTATATATTTTTATATCTAATATATATAATTAATTATATAAAATTTGCCGTGTCCCCGCCGCACCCGTGTCTCCTATTTTCTAAAAATGCCGTTTGCCGTGTCCGCACCCGTGTCTGCACCCGAGTCGGTGCTTCATAGATTCTTACAAGAATTTATACGACTGAAAATGTCGTCTGCAGATTCATATAGCAGCTGATCCAGCTCTGGCCCTTCATTAACTCGTATTTTTTCACCAAACATATTCTATCAGTTTTTTCTAGCACAAACATTTTTCCCTTGGGTTTTACGTGTGCTTGTATATTCTATAGAAATATTACCTCACTATCCAAAGCTTGTCAACCTAATTTATGTTAGGAGTTTGGGCGGAGTCAGTGGTGGTTGTTAGGGGTGCAACCGAGTCGAACTGAGCTGAACCCTAGGTAGACTCGGCATTGGCTCGTTAATATCTCGAGCCGAGCCCTCTCGAATCGAGCTTTGACCGAGCCGAGCTTTGATCGAATCTGACCGAGCTTTGACCGAACCGAGTTTTTATCGAGCTTCTAACGAGCTTTAATCAAATTCATCATACATGCATAGAATAAGTAGCATAAAAAAATAGAAAAGCCTTATAACATACTCCATATGAGTTTAAAATATTTATAAAAAAAAGCATGTTTTTGTTGAGATTATAAAACAGTATATGGTACTTGTGATCGGAAAACACAAGCTCGGAGAAAAATTTCAAACAATGACATATATATTAAACTTTGTAATGTATTTTATTCCTTATCAAAACCTAATTGTCTCCTAAAAGTCTCAAATTTCTAAGTTTTTTTGTATGGGTTAAATCTTATTTGATTTGTGATGAAAACTAATAATAACTAATGAAATATATATTAAATATATATAATGAAATATATATAGTAATTAAAAATAATCGAGCCTGCTTGCGAGCTTTCGAGCCGAACCCGAGGAAGTTCGGACTCAGCTCGTTAGTGCTCGAGCCGATCCCGAACTCGAGTCGAGCTATATCGAGCCGAGCTTTGATTGAGCTTTCACCGAGCCGAGATCGAATAGTTTACGAACTACCAAGGCTCGCTTGCACCCCTAGTGGTTGTTGCTGGAAGTAGACTTTTGCTTCCTTGCTCAATGAGTTTTGGATTAGACTCTCCGTTTATGGGGCTAATAATGGAGAAACATTGCACGTGAAAAACTATAATAACAATAGAAAACATAAAGAAGAATGCTAAAGAAAATACTATCTATGCCCTTGATGCATTAAGATCATTTGCAAAGCTCCACACTGCTACTGCTTTCTTCCCCACACGTCTCGTATAAGCTTTAAGTCCATTCGCAGCAGAAGTCTCAAACTCTTTCCAATTGCCATTGTGATTCACATGTTTTGGATGAAAGAAAAAGTGAAGACAAATCATACTAGAGGAGAAGATTAAAAATAGCTCTCTTTTAATTAGTTGTTCGGCAAAACAATAGTAACCGAATTTACGAGAATCAGCAAGCCTTACCTTGGCTGTTCGGGATCGTTTTCGCTGACGACATTCTGCAATTAGTGATAGAATATCAAGATCTGCTGGTGCATGGACATCTTGACATGAATTTTGTTCTGGTATATTATTTATAAGTGTTCTTTAGGTATATGTAGCAAGTGAAACTAGACTTGCTCTTTGGCTATTAAACTTTTCTAGACACGTTAATCGAGAAGATCCACTTGCGTTGGGAGCGGTCCCCTGTATATACTACGACGATCAAGTTAGTAAAGGGTGTATAGAGAAAGTCCAAGTGCTTGGTGAGACAAGAAGTTACCTTTGTCGATGCATTTATAGGTTTCCCTTTTGGCTGGCACTAGTCCGCATGCCCCGGGCCTCTAGATGGACATTCTCTAGAGGTAGAAACACTCGTCCGGGCCTGATGGGCGTCCGACGTAGAGGATGGAGATCGATAGCACATGAAGGAGGGATCTTCATTTGCTTCATCAAATATTATTTATAAAATTAAGATCATTAAAATTCTTAAAGTTAGATATTGATTTAATTTTTTAATATTAAATTTCAAAAATAAATATTAATAAATACTAAATGAATATTAAATAGAATATTTAAATTATTAATATATTTAACTCATTTAAATTGACGGCTAGTAGTAAATGATCGGTGCTTTGGCAACCAATGGATTCCAATGATATCTTGTTGTTAATGGTCATTATAAACAACTATTGTCAAAGCTCAATCAGACTTTTAAAAGACCCCAATTATATAAAAGATAAATAATAATTTGAATTTTAAAAATAAATATTTAAAATAATTTGTTAATAAATATTAAATAAAAATGCTAAAATACACAATCAATATCAAATCTCTTCTTTAAAAAGCCAGTCCTTACCTTTGTCCCCCACATGTTGAAGCTACACTTAAAATTACAATGAGAGACCTGCAAAGATTTTACAAATTCATTCATATTTATCAAATTAAAAACTCATGAAGTTATTATTATTAGTAGTAGTAGGGAGCATATATAATTAAGTACTATATATATAGTTTTCAAAAAAGTACTACGTATATTTATTTTTTTTTGGCTTAAATCACTGTTTGATCTTTAATTTATACAAAATTGTCATTAGATCCCTAATATATTAGGATATTATATAATTTGGCATAACTTTTATAATTGATTATATTTTAAAGGGTTAAGGTGCAAAAATACCCCTAACGTTTTGGGTCAGGAGTAATTTTACCCCTAACATCTAAAATGGTATAATTTTACCCCTAATGTTGGAAGCTAAGAGCAATTTTATCCCTAACGTTGATAAATTGTATCAATTTCAAACACTATTATAAAACACATAAATTTTTGTTTATTATTCTGCACCAATTACATAACAGTTCGTTCTAAAAAAAGGATTTCATGTTTTTGATAATTTAATAATAGAATTTGAGATTAATATTTATAAATTCGGTGAATTTTTTGATTTTTTTTTTTTTTTGCCTAATTCGTACAAAAAGACAGTATATTTTTTTTTTTTTTTTTTCACATCCCAACGAATGTTTGTGATTTGCTACTGAAAAATAACATACGTATGAAGTGTAGGTAACAAGATTCATGACCGAGAAGGCAGTTTGATGCATTATTTTCAAATTAACCTAATTTATTAACGTTAGGGGTAAAATTGGGCTTCCAACGTTAGGGGTAAAATTGCTCCATTTTAAACGTTAGGGATAAAATTGCTCATGGCCCTTGGCCCTTGGTCCAAAACGTTAGGGGTATTTTTGTACCCTAACCCTATTTTAAAAAAAAAAGAGGTCTATATATTCATCATAACCAAAACCTAACCCTAACCTAGCCCCCTCTCTTCTCTTCTTCTCTTCTCCTCTCCATCTCTTCCACACAGAAGCCTCACTCCTCTTCCATCTCTTCCACACAGAAGCCTCACTTGCGAATCGATGGACCAAGGTAGGTTTCAACTCCTTTTGTACTAATTCATGACTGTTTGTGAGTGATATGTTTTAGACTTGTAGCGGTAAATACCGCATATCATGCTGATTTTTCATATTCATCGTGGAATTTTTTTTTCTGTTTTAGACTGTTGTGATGAAATATGGGTTATCTTTCAGGGGAGAAGCAAGAGTTGTCTTTCATAAAGACATCAACTCTTTGGCAGTTGATCGAGTCGCTAGAAGCTTTCAAATTCCCGCCACAAGAACCACATTTCAGTCCTCTGTTGGAAATGGACGAGATACTTCGTGAAGGATGGGCCTTAGGTCATTCGGTGAACTTTGTTGGCTTGGTAGAGAAGGTGTCAGAGTTGACAATTGACAAGCCTAGAAGCGTTTTTGATAGTTATTTGGAATATCTTAGTACGCTTGAAAAGCATGGATTTGATGTTGAGGCAATGGTAGCCCGAATTAACAATTTATTGTCTCTCAAAATTGGGGAAGAATGAGCAATTTATTGTCTGGTGGAAGAAGAGAAATGTAGGTGGAGAAAAAAGGGACCAAAGTTTCTGAAAGTAATAAAACAAGAGTTTGTTTTGTGTGTTGTTGTTGTATTACATTTATTAATCCTCATATTAATAAAAATATATTATAAGGTTACTGAATTATGTTGCCATCAACAGTTTAGTCTTTCTATTTGTTTTAACATTTTTCTAATTTTTTTTATGTAAAAATATTGGTGAAACAATTAAGTAAAATGTTCAAAAGTGTTTTGTTATTTATTATGGACGATTTTGTTCTAATTGTATTATATTTAGATAGTTCCCCTATCCGTTGGAGCACAAATTGAAACAAATTTAATTTCAGCTTATGTTTCTTTTAAAGAGATGAGAATGAAAAACTCACATTAATAATGAGAATGGAGATAAAACCATGTTTCTTTTTTTTCCCAATATCTCCCCCATTAAGAAGATATGAAAAACATACCCACTAAAATATTCTGCTGGCTATATATTGCTTTAAAATAATGATCTTTGGTGTTCATTTACTGAGCTTGCACACTGCAGTTTAGAACTCCTGTGCATCAAAAAGAAAGAAAGAACACTTGAATTAAATAACAGCCATATTGCAAATATTGGCAAGTTTCTCTACCCAAATGAAACCAACCACCTCTCTCCCTTTTCAAGATTTCCATCAATTCCCAACCCATTATCATCATCAGAAAATACACATTGGCCATTTCTATACAAGTCCTTACAAAAAGTCCCACTTCATCTTCATTTTTTGACACAATCAACGAATCACATCAAGCCCAAAACTTGAAAATTTATATCAAGTAGAAAGTCTCTAATGTCGGAGAACCTAGAAAACCAAAACCAAGACCTTATGTTATGCATACAAAATATACTTGTGAACAATCATTCATATAACTCAATTTTATAGACATTTTCTCAAATGCCACTCCATTTTTGCATACTAAAATACAAATATACCCATTTTGTTAAGCCTTGGAAAACATCTAGAATGATTTATGAAGTGTCATGGAGTGAGTTTAACTTTTTATTTTTTAAACTTTAACAGAGGATTAAAGAAAATAGGTTGCAGATGCTATTTTCAGTCTTATGTTGTAAAGGCAAAACCAAAGTTAACACTTCAACTATCTATCAACTTTTAAAAGTTTCAAATCACCTTTCATTTTTATTTAATTGTATTCAATAATCTTTCTAATAAATTTTCAATAACTCTATTTTTGCCCAATTACATTCAATAACCCCAAAACTTCAACTGCCCAATGAACTTTCAAAAGTTTTTAATTATTTATTTAGTGACCTGCTATCTACCGCCCTCTAATTCCGGTTCACCGCACCCTGTTGACCATATTGCCCTTCTCATTATTTCAAACAAGGATTTTGAAATTTCCAAATCCTCTTTACTTTCTTTCTATTTTCAAAAAACCGAACTAAAACGACATGACACCAAAAGTAGGCAAGGGCAAAGGATACATGGGTATTGCGGTAAGTTTTTCCGTTCAAATAATTAACGAAATCATGATTTTTACCTACGAAATCGGAAGAAAAAATTCCAGAAATCGCACCAAACGGGTGCGATTTACTGGTTCCACCTACGGTGGAACCAGTATGCGCCACGCGTTCCACCCCGCACGCGTTTGGCCCTTTGGCCAGGTGGTGTAAGCCACCCGCCCAGGCCAAATACGGGCCAAATTTTGATTTTTTTTTAAACAACTGTACGGACCGGACGTAGGCAGACCCGAACACAAAAAAAAAACAAAAAAAAACGGTAAATTGAATGTAATAAATAAATAATATTACAGGATGAGGCGGGATCTGGCCGCAGACACACGTCTTCACGTGCTGTTACTGCCTCTGCTCGGCGGGAGCGGACGGAGCAGCAGCGGTTCATGGCGGACGCCCAGAGGGCACATGCAGCACAGGCGGAGCGTGACGAGGGACAGGATGAGGCGGCTGATGTAGAGATGGACGAGGATGACTCTATGCCTCGTCCTACTTCTGATACTATCCCCATACCTTGTGGCGTCGTGACGAGGGGTCGAGACGGACGATTTTCTTCTACCGCAGGATCGTCTTCTGGTAAGGGAAATTTCAAAATCTGCTT
This sequence comes from Euphorbia lathyris, assembly GCF_963576675.1. NCBI lineage: Eukaryota > Viridiplantae > Streptophyta > Magnoliopsida > Malpighiales > Euphorbiaceae > Euphorbia > Euphorbia lathyris. Next base: position 40,416,675 of record NC_088912.1, on the reverse strand, counting down.
ATTTTTATTTGTTTTAATTAGACCTGGGCATGGGCCGGGCTGGACTGGGCCCGGGCCGGACCTGTCGGGCTTTTAATAAAGCCTGATGAGCCCAAGCCCAGCCCAGCCCGCAGGAAATTTAATCGGGCTCGGGCTCGGCTAGGCTCGGACCTGAGATATGAATCCCAAGCCCGCCAAGCCCATCTATATATTTAAAAAAATATATAATTAAATTTAAAAAGCAATAGACCCAAAAATAACAACAGTTCAAAATTAAGCTCAAATTACATTACTATCATTCTCAATTCCTTTTTGGACCCAAAGTACTATCATTCTCAATTCTGTTTTTGGACCCAGAGTTAAACGCAGCAAACTGTTTTTTTTAATCATAAACACAGCAAACGTTAATTTTTTTTTGTTTATAAAATTATAATATAAAAATTATAATTTATATTTATATAATTATATAATATATTATAAAAATATATAGGTGATATCGGGCCGGGTCGGCCCGATGTAAAATATGTAAAGCCCAAGCCCGCGCATTTTTGACGGGCTTATACGGGCTTGGGCTGGGCCTGAATGCTTTTTTATGTGTCCAAGCCCGGCTAAATGGGCCTGGGCCTAGGCGGGCTCGTCGGCCCATGCCCAGGTCTAGTTTTAATCGTGATTATTGGAAAATATACCAAAAATTTAATGTAAACCGTTTACTGTAATTTCAGGTAGCAGCAAGCGCTCGAGGAGTTCTACAGAGGATGACTGGGTTGTGAAGGACCCCGTACCCGGGGGTCCATTTGATGGTGTTGTGATCCCGAGCTTTCTGGGACATGTTGCATGTGCTATCTGGGCCGATCAGGATTTGGGCGTCCTTAGGTGTCATACCAGATCAGGGTATTGCGCGAAGCTGAGATATTGGTACAGTTCTTCTTCCAGGACGATTCAGTCGCGTATCGAGTCATCTGGCATGTTCCATTTACCTGGTATTATGCATGGTCACATAGATGCTGCTCTGATCACGGCATTTGTAGAGCGGTGGCAGCCAAACACGTCATCATTTCACATGCCGTTCGGCGAGATGACCATTTTGATGCATGATGTGTGGGAGATATTGCGCATCCCCGTAGATGGTGCCATGGTGACTGCTGATGCGAGTATTGAGGAGCTTAAGGAGTGTGTGATGGATTTGTTTGGGATGACTCGGGTTGAGTTAGATGCCGGTCACTATTCCTCTGTTGGTATACGAGTCGCTTCCGTCATGGAGCGCTGTAGAGGTGATCGGATAGCCGAGACACAGGCTATCGCTTGGACGTGGCTGATGCTCGTTTCCACCTTGTTCGTAGACAAGAGTGGTGACTGCATTCGACCTTCTTGCCTGCTAGAGGTGCAGGACCCGGCAGCTGGAGCCGCTGGACTTTCTTGGGGATCGGCTGCACTAGCATATCTATACCGTCATCTTGGTATTGCTAGCAGAGAAGATTGCGGGCAGATGACGGGTTGTATGACATTGCTCCAGTCCTGGATTTACGAGTATTTTCCTTGCTTCAGGCCACATCGAGAGGCAGTTACAGTTGACCCGGATCTTCCTAGGGCTTCAATGTGGCCATCTATATCGATGGAGAAGAGCGATGAGCGGCTAAGAGCATTTCGTGCCCGGCTTGATGTGTTGACGGCAGATGAGGTAAATTGCTATATAATTCTAAATATTGTTCAATTAAAACAAATTTGTATTACTCGTATGTGTTAATATAATTTTATACATCCGTAGGTGATGTGGATGCCGTATAGCCCTGGTGCCGTTACGGGAACCCCGAGGACGTTATATGCTGGATGGATACGATATCGGGATGTGATTGAGCCGTACATGCCGGGGAGATGCCTTCGACAGCTTGGATATGAGCAGTGCATCCCTACACCGATATTGCGGCCTTCGAAGGCTGTGCGTCCCTGGGCCAGTTTGAAGTATAGAGTAGATGTGCCAACTGTGATGGTGCAGGATCTTTGGGACTCTTTTCCCCAGTCGGCCGTGCTTATATTGTCTGCATTCACTCCAGCACGTACTCCATCGGACTGTGAGGATCAGTACATGCATTGGTACACCCGTCACTCACACCCTCGTCTACTTCCAGAGATTGTTGCACCCGGTCCCGATTGTTTATACTCGCTCGAACAGTGAGATTGTAAGTCATTTTTTTTCTTTACTGATCTACGAATATGAAATGATATTTAATGAATTGTGAAGTGATATTAACTCTGGTTATTTGTTTTTTTTCTATTGACAGTGGGTTAGTCGTTTAGCTACCTGGGGTGAAACTGTTTTGGATCACATGAGTCATCTTGACGAGGATGCTGCGACTGGCTATAGACAGTTGTTGGAGCAGATTATGGGTTCTTGGCATTTGGCCAAGTGATTTATGACTGTATTTTAGTACTATTATTAGTTGTTGTACGATTTATATTTCGACGTATTTTAGTACTATTATCAGTTGTACGGATTTCAGAATTGGCTTTTTGGTATTTTTAATTGTAGTTGTACGCTTTATAAGGTTTGGTATTCTGGTATTTTTACATAACTTGTAAGGTTATGTAATGTTTACAGGTGAACTGTAAGGTTATGTAATGTTTACAGGTTAATCTGATGAATTCTGTAAGGTTCTGTAAACATTACAGAACCTTACAGAATTCATCAGAATTCACCTGTAAACATTATATAACCTTACAGAATTCATCAGAATTCACCTGTAAACATTACAGAACCTTACAGAATACCTGTAAACATTACAGAACCTTACAGAATTAATCACAATTCACATGTAAACATTACAGAACCTTACAGAATTCATTATAATTCACCTGTAAACATTACAGAACCTTACAGAATTCATCACAATTCACCTGTAAACATTACAGAACCTTACAGAATACCTGTAAACATTAAATAAATACTAATATCCCCTAAGTTTAGCCAATCTGGTCAACTGTGCCACTCTATCCTCATAAAAGCGCTCCCATCCTACAACGCTTTGACCTCGGTGCCGAAACCACCAGTATATTATAGGGGGCACCGGAAAGTTAGGCGATAAATTTAAACGTATGTAGTGATGGCAGTGAGTCCCTAAATGAGCTATACATATCTCACGTGCTGGTCTTGTAGCAGTGGATGCGGCATACAAGGGTAAGATAGTACCACACAACGCTAATGTGTCCCCACCCGAGAAGCCGAATAACATGAAAGCAGCATTATACATTGTAGCAACCGGCCACAAGTCATCCCAAACGAGCATCCAATAATCCGGTGTACAACCCGCACCGTCCCAACTTACCCTACGAATAGCTGCATCAACACTTTCAACAAACACTCTTTGATACAGACAACGGTTAGCAATTATTTCATTTCGAATGTGATGCCTAACTGTCTGCCACGCTTCTTCGCTACCAAAAATGTAACTTGCAACCGTACGGAAACCACAATTTCCATCACCTACAACGTCGTAGTATGATTCGACATATGGTTTAATTATGCCAACTATTTTATCGGCATGTACGAAGTCAGAACCATAATACGTTTTTCCATCTGCATTCATGTATATTAGTGTAAATGAACTATATATTGCAAAACATTTACAAAAAGAAGCTAGGTTTATAAAATAAACATTACCTGATGAGGCACCATTATGTACCGAGGATGAAGAGCTAATTCTGCCACTTCTACCACGACTCCTAGATGAACTATTAGAACGAGCCCGTCCACGACGAGTTTCATTGTATTCCCAAGAACTCGGCATACGTTTTGTGGATTGGCTCGTCTTAGGTCGTCCTCTGACGTGAATTTTGACATTGGGTTCAGTGTACTGAGCTTGATCTGGGTGTAGTTGATCATGGATAAGCATTGAAATATTACGCATTAGGGCTGGGTCGCCTTTCGAGACCTGGTCCACCAAGGACTTAAAATATCGCTGATCCTCGTTCAGATCATTACACCCTGCATTTTCGTCAGTGTGACCAGAATTGATTAAAAGTGTTCTCCAAAACACATGAACACTGATCATTTCGTCCAGAACACAAGCTCGTTTAAGCTCGCATGCACATGGTATCTGATGCGAGGTTCTCAATACACAACTGTAACGCACGTCCACTTCATGGCTCAACCCTCTCATGCGCTCTAACTCTTCATTCAGCAACTGCAGGCAGTAGTGAGAGACATTGAAAACCAGGTTGTTTAATGGCCGTCCGGTGAAAGTGACTGCTTGACGAAGCCGTGACTGCTCAAGCATGTACCTGAGATGAAGACAAAATTACTATTACTTAGTGAAATGATACAGCCATAAATGCAAATTCCTAAATTGCAGTAGAACAAACTGCAAATACCTTATATTAGTTGCTTGTGATTCAATCTGCTTGTGAACCTTCTGCCATACCGTGTCGAGGGAGCCAGTTGCCGTATTGAGCCATTGCTTTAGACTAGCATGTTCGCTCTCCACTCGATAAGAAGTTGTGTTGCCAAAATGTAGGAACTCCTTTGTCCAAGCAACAACAAACTTCTCCTTATGCACCAACCACGTCTCCTCAACATACGAGATAAGATTTTTGTACCTACTCATCTTATCCTTCATCATGCTAAGATTGGTCTCGTACTCCTCAGTGGTTAATGATTGTAATATTGTTCTTCATCTGCCATTCTTGAATTTAGAGGCAAGTCCTTTATCTCCCATGATTCTATACACCTGATCTTCCACATCCTTATTTATATGCCAAGTGCATATCAAGTGCGCTGCTTGTGGAAAAACTTCTTTGATCGACTTTAATAACCCAAGCTCCCTGTCACTAACAATAACGGTCGGGTTAAGATCAAAGCCAATCAAAATCTTCAGCCTTTGCAAAATCCAACGATAGCTCCCTTTCAGTCTCGTCTTTAACTATAGCATACGCTATCTTGAAGTTGTTATTGCATGGCGTCATCCCCACAATCTCAACAAATGGCATTTTGTACTTGTTTGTTTTGTACGTTGAATCAATGCCGATGTACCAGTGGTAAGTCTTGAACATATCAACTAACTCTGGATGTGCCATGAACACATGCATTATCACACCTGAATCAGCTTGTGTGTAATTGACATATTTGTTCTCCACAGCAATATGGTAGAATTGACTAGCCAAGTCTCTACCTTCAAACCCGTCCTTCCTCATTTTGTCCCTGTAATTATATATGTGTTTAATTACAGAGTTGTCTTCTGGGTGTTTTTCTTTAACTGTTGCTAAAATAGCACAGGGCTTTGCTTGAGCTGAAATCATATCACGCACAATTTGTTTAGATGCGATACTGAGTCCGCTCATCTGCCGACTTCCCTCTGGATACACACGCATTGTATGATTATGCATTCTAGTTAACCCAGCCTTAGCTTGTATCCCCCATCCAGAAAGGTCTGCACGTTGATTGGCTTTAATCTGAAATTTACAGCGGCACGCTTTAGTTTTACTTTTTCTTATTGCAGGATCTTCATCAATTCTCACAACACCTCTATAGCGTTCACCCCGTGAACATCGCAACAGCTTCTGTTTTACCCCCATGTTTGTGCGAAGATATTACAATCTCAAACCCATTCTGAATAGCTATCTTTTTTGCCCAATCAATAGCATCTTGACACGTAGGGAAAACGGTATCCGTTATGAAACGCGAACTATAATCAATGCTATCGGGTTTTCAATCTTCTAACGGTACCTGAATATACAAAAAATGCATATTAGGTTATCATAATTTACATTAAAAATAATGCAAAATATAGTTCGGGGCAATTTCTCCCCCGCAAAAAAATAATTCGGGCCAATTTCGGCCGAAATGGTCTGAACGGGCAGGCTGCCCGTTTCACCGTGGGTGGAAACGGGCAACGCGTACTGCCCGTTCCGTAGGTGGAACGGGCAGCGCGTACCACCCGTTCCATCGGTGGAACGGGTGGCGCATACCACCCGTTCCATGGGTGGAACGGGTGGCGCATACTGCCCGTTCCTTAGGCCGAACGGGTAGTTCATCCGTTCGGTCTAAGGAACGGGCAGTATGCGCCACCCGTTCAGGCAAAATTCAACGAAAAAAAAAATTTAAAACTCAAAATTAACGTTTTTAATAATCGTAATGTTACCTCGTGTTCGAAATCATTATCTTCGGGAATGCTTGGATCCATTTTTGTAAAATCCGAGATTTATGTTCGGGAGAAAAAGGGAGAGAGTTTTTAAGGTTTTAGAACAAAAATCATGAGAAGGGCAATATGGTCAACAAGGTGCGGTGAACCGGAATTAGGGGCGGTATATAACAATACCCTTTATTTACTTGACATTTTATTTTTGACATTTGAAAAGGTGTCCCATTTTTTTGCATTTAAAAATTCTATTAAGAAATAATGGGTTACTAAATGCAATAGAGAATCATTTGAACTTTTGAAAATTCGATGTTAAAGTTTCAACCTAAATATACGTTTTAGTGCATAATAGAAGAGGTGTATTAGTCCTTTTTATTACTTTCTAGTCGAGTAAGTGAATGAACACGCATTGGATACAACTATATGTAAAGTAGAAGAAGAGTTTGATATAATAAAAAAGAAAAGGTAAATCTATCATTAAGTGAAAGAAGTAGCATGCGCAAGCTAAGTACATAAGAGACTCATTGACATTGTACATGAAACCAACTATAAAATAGAGTAACATGTTTCCAAGAGTAATATATATATATAATCTTGATCAATAATATGATTTGGATTGTGATCAAGAAAATAATGTGGATTAAGGCTGCACCAATGAGGAGAGCAAGGCAGGGCAAAAAGATGAAAGAGCTCCCTCATTTCTGTAAAGTCTGGAACAAGTTACCCATTAGAAAGCAGCTGCTGCTGCTGCCACCAAAAGCACAATGTAATAGACTAACCCTAATTATTACAGTCATTGTATGCATCTAGCAACTCCATTTGCTTGTTTCGAAACATCCACCATTTCTTCTTCTTTTTCGTCTCATATATTGGCCAATCTACACCAAAACAGAAACAAAAAGGTCACAACTTTTCCAGTCTGCCAAAAACTCATATGATACAACAGGTTACATGTCGCATTCGAATACGAAAATTTCTTTCTAAAGCAAGCCCTAAAACAACAAAGCTTCTTTCCTTTTTATGAAATTCTCAGTATTCTTACGTTCTATAAGCATTCCAAGGGGGAACTATTTTGCTGTTTGGACCCCTATCATCCTCAGTTCTTATTTCACTCGTTTAATAAGTAATTTTAGCCCTTCATTTTCCACTTTTCAGTTTCACCGATGAGATTTATAAGGATATAGACAATAATATTATACAGTAGTAAATTGAAGGCATGTGGAACTGATACAATTCTAGATTTACCTCCTCGTGAAAATATGGAGTTGTAGTGCACCTCTGCCCAGAAGCTTAACAGAATTACTGCACAACAAATATTAACCAACAAAATTCATATCATATATCTGAAGAATCATTAAAAACAGTTGGAATATGAAATATAGAGATGCTTCAGGAACAAATTAAGAAAAGAATATTTGACCTATCATTACTAGTCATTTGAGCAGGTTATTCACCTCTTATGCAATAATATATTATCTCAATTTTACACATCCTGATCATTTCATACGGCAAATGGTGGATTTTCATACAATCTTCAAAGCAGTACCTCTTTTCTATTGAAAAAGACCCAGGATAATGACAAATGGGATCATTAATGGAATAGAAATCAGAGATAACATTAAGAACCAAACTAACTGCTAATTCAGTAATAATGACTTTTGGAGTTAAATACAAGTTGCAGCCATAGTTGTTAAAGGCCCACTAAGGCACTAAGGGGTCCTGGAGCCTAGATGCAAGGCTCAGGCGTGCGCCTGTCAATGGAAGGTGCAGAAAATGAAAAAAATATTAGATACAAAATCTAATTATAAATATTTGATAAGTACTCTAATAGTAGTTAAGGCACAAGTATGAGCTAAAAAACACACCTGTAACCACACAAACAAGACAACCAAATAAAAACATAATATTGAACGTCAAAGACACCAAGTGTTAACAACAGAGCCTAAGATACTAGTACTGCAGCAGACCTCTGTTGGTTTCTTGTGTCACACGGCAGAAGGAGCTCCTCTCCTTTACGTCTCTTAGTCTTCTTCCCTCCCTTCTATTTTTACATCTCTTCTTATTCTTTTTTACTTAGATCAACAGTTTAGATTTAACTTTACTAAATAGGATAAGTGGTTGAGATAATCAACTGGAAAAGTATAAAAATAATGCATGTGGTTTGCCCAATTTGCAAACAGAGACCCATGGTTTAAAATTTTGCAAGTAGAGGCTTGTGGTATGTTTTATTTACAAAATAAAGTATTTCAAATTAACGGTTAAGTTCTAATTACAACCAAGAACATATTTATCTTTAAAAAAATTATTCGCACATATCGGCAAAACACATGTCTCCCAAACACACAGCTCCCAAAATCGAAACCATAAATCATATGGTGGAATTTTTATGTTTTTTACTAATTTGACAGTTTATTAACTAAATTGATATTTAAGTTCATTTTACACGGAAACCAAATGTTTTTTGTTTTCCTTTGCCCTTAATTTTAATGAGAGCAGTAAAAAAATTAAGAACCTAATCATTAATCAAACGCTGAAGAGACGCGAGTGAGGAAAGCCCAGGTGAGGTGCAAAAGGCGAAATCCTTCTCAGCCAGAGCCTTGCCTAGGATTTATTAGGCGCATGACCTTGAGCCTCACTCAGGCACGCCTTTAACAACTATGGTCACAGCAAATCAAACTTTTATGAGCCATGGATATACCGGGAAGACAAGTAACTCAGTTCTAAAAGATAGATGAGTAAACAATTTATATGCAAGGACATCAAACAAAATAAATGGTCTTTCCTTAGCATTCTAAATAAAGAACATGGAGTCCATAGTGCAGAATCATAGGTTTTTGTACCAATTTCTTCCTACTTGATGGATCATAGGCAGAAAACCATCGAATATTATAAGAGTCCATGACAAGGAAACTAAATGCAATCTGATTGGTATGCCTTTCAAACTCAAATTATAATTTCGTTCAGAATGCTACTTTTAACAAAGTGCAATTGCTCCCGAAATTCTCTCCAAGTGAAAAATAAAATAAAATAAAAAAATCTTTAGAACAAAGTTGATTACTGTACCTCTTTTTGAACGTTGAACATTTGGAAGGATCTCAATGTAGCAAGTATCCTTGAAAGATGTAATAATGATTATCTTGACACCATACTGCATCAAATTAATGGCAAACGTTAAACAGGAATGTCCACAACAAAGCATCTGCGAGGTCTTAAGCCCTTAGAGAATTGTTGCCATATTTAGATCATCGGATCATAGTAAAAAATAACTCATCAAACTTCATAAACCTGTACAGTTTAGCAGTAATGTCCTTCATCTATCACTCTTGCATCCCAACCATTATCACTGATTTTTAGCTGTAATATCCTTCATTTATCACTACTACATCATTGGCCATTGATTTCAACATAGATCTTCACTTAAACAAGGGAGAACAGAGACCAATATGTTTATACATATAAACTAACAATCATCATCTTTTAAAATTGATTCGACTACTGCACAACATTTCTTTATGGAACAGTGAATCATAAAGTAGAAGTGAGTTGATCAATGTACCACACACATTCCCCCACAGAAATAATTATCCCTTAAAGCAAAGAACTAATGCATCAAATTAGTGCATCTCAACTAGGAATTGCAACTGAGTAGAGTACCCCTGAAAATAGCCCCTCCCATTCCCATGCCTGTTTAGCAAATGTACTACGCGTCCATCCAAAACTCGTTTAAAAATGCATCGTCAATTCCCTTTCTCGTCCCACTTAATTTACAAATAACAGTTAATTAACCAAACCCATCCTATTTACCTTATATATATAATGACAAAGACATCATTCCACAAATCTACATAAAAAATAACAGAAACTTTCAAATCCAAAAATTATATCTAAAGTTCTAAATAAATATAATAGATAATTCAATCACAACTAGGAATTAAACCCTTTAACACAACACTTGAAACCAGGTTTGAGTTGAGGGTACCCGAGGGGTATTACCCATATGCGTCTTGGGTTTTTCTTTTGCCAATATGAATCTTGTCTCATACCCCCTGCGATATAGGGTTCAAGTAGTCCCATTAGGGGTGGGTAGGAGAGAGTACCCAAAAATACCAGTCTAGTTGACATCCACAATCTCAAACACTCATCTTAGGTAGAAATTATCTGATAATTTAATGCTAGTAACTCGTTTTCCCTTTCAATGAGCAATATATACTTCTCATAGCCAGTTAAATATTATGAACGAAATAACAATTTTGCAGAAGCATGTAAGCCCTTAATTGCATAGCACTCAGAAGTTTATGAGGATGGTGATATAAAAGGGAACAAAGAAAATGTAACATTTTTCAAATGCTGGAATCCGACATTTGGAATGACAAATTGCAAGTCAAGGTACCTATAAGAACTACAAAATAAAATAGCATCGTAGAACAATTAGAAATTATGAGGAGAAAAGGTCTAAGACAAAGGTTTCTAAAGCATACCGAGTCCGCAGCAGCCTGCAAAGTGACATGATCACCCCATTCACCACTCCTATATTAAAAAACATTACAGCAAAACCAAGATCAATTTTTACTCCAAACAAAATTAACAAGTTAATAGAAAGGAACAGAGATATACATGGACATCTTCTCCAAATAGTCACCATAAGCCATGGGAACATAACCCTCGTATGTCTCAGGATACGACTTGAGCTGATAATTCATTGGAACACAAGCCCAAAAGCAATATCATTGGTGAAATTGTACCGAACCGACCAACGAATTTTCAGTAACAAGAATGGCTAACCTGATGTACAACTTGTTGTCTCACAAATTCATGGTGCTCCGGAGTTAGATAAAATTGGTCTGAGAGAGCACGAAACTGGAGACATCATTAAAAATATCAGATGTGAAAAGCATACAGTGACGCACAAAAGTATCTAGCAAGTACTCAAGCCACTTAGAGTTGAATCTCAAGCAGATAATAACTAAAGTAAAAGAAACATGATCAAGAGAAAATATGCACATACCAAAAGAGAGAGCAATTTTTTTTTATATCTTTCACAACTATGTAACTCGTTACCATTTAAAGCTCAACAGAGGCCATAATATCAAGCAACCAAATAAGGGGAAAAAAACTAGTTCGAGCATTTAATGGAATGAAACTGCTAGACGCAAAAGAATAAATGAAATATGGCATCAGCTTCAATTTATAGAAATGTTCTATTTTGTTTGGATGAAAGATTTCAAATGAAGAGATTTGGCTGCATAATTTTTATTTTGCAATTGAATTCTATATGATTAACCAGATTCATGAATTGACATTGATTTCATCAATGTGAATGACCAGTTATTGTAGGCTGACTAGAAATGACAGCTTCTTTCAGGCATTCAATTATAGACTTACAATTATCAAACCCTATCTTCATTTAGCATTCTTCTTCCCAACGTCAGCAATATAGGTTCCCACTACATTGATATGAGACTTTTTACTCGGATTTGATATCATATCATGGCAAAAACATGACAAGTGATGCACATAACCATCAAGCAACAAAAAAGAGGAAATCAAATAAATATTTTCCAAAATCTTTCAAAACCCATGGAAACATACACAAAACACAAAAATATGTATTGCCCTGTTATATATAATAATATTCTCTATCATACAGCCATCTAAAATGAGATGTTGCAGGTGGAATAGTGAAGTTTATGAAACAACCACATGTTCAGATAAACATCTCTTAGGCTGACCACTTCAAGCAAACACTATAGAACAGGCCACATTCATAAGTGAACTCCAAATTATTCTCGCAACAGGGATTAAATCCATATAGTTTTTCAGATATTCTATTACGTACAAGTTAGGAATTTACTAAGGAAGGAAACTAGCATCAGTACTAGTCCTGTAGGTTAGACGAGTATAATTATAAATACAAGGGGCTGTATGTTTTTGTATAACGAAACTAGAAGAACTCTTTTCTTCAAAGACTTCGTGATATTCAAGAGTGGTTCCAACTCAAACAACTAGGTTTTCTTTTTCTGGCCATTTTCTGTTTTTCCTAGCAGCACAAAAGATCATTATGTCTGAAATTTCTTCTTCCAATTCCACAGAAAACTCTTCACAACTTGCTAATAAGCCATAATTAGTACAAATTACCTCTACTCAACTAATGGAAATAACTTCCCGTGCTGATCCCAACCTATCCATATGTACAATCGTGGTTGTAGAAAAGACTGCACCTGATAAAAATGATGGAGAATATGCCACTTGGGAACGCGTACAGGTTAATTCTATGGAGGATGAAATGAGAGCAACTCAACCGCCAGAATACTTATCAGCATATACTCAGAAAAATCAAGAAAGAAAATGATATAGAGATCAAGATTTTCAATAACTTTTTCATCAAAAAAAAAAAAATATATTTTCAATAACTTTTTAATGGTTATAGTAGGACCTTGATTTGTTTAATGAGTACGACTAGGAAAATCTAGAAATGGAGCTCATTATCGACAGCTCCTTCATAAATTTTGTTTTCTTCCAAGTTTAGTGAAGGGTTACAAAAATTGTGCAGGGGCCACTTCCATCCATGAATTTGCCAAAGTAAGAGAGAAGAGAATAGGAGAAAGGCAATGCTGGGAAAAAAGGTGACCCATTCATTCAAATTTAGTTACAGAAGTAGTGGTTATAAGGTGAACATTTGCAAACTTGAGGACAAGCAGGATGCTTCTTGTGATTGTACACTTGAGCTCACAATCTCCGTTAAATTGCTGAGAACTTCATGGAAAACTAGAAATTTGGAACCTGAAAAATTAAGCTAAGAGCCTTCCATAACTGGAAAGAGATGATGTTTTACTTTTACAGATGACCATACCTGAATTTAATTATTTAATGCAACAAAAAAATGATGTTGAAAATTATGCAAGGATTTCCAGACAAGCTAAGAATCAACTTGAAAGTTAGATTGATATTCTAGGAACATAATGCGAAAGATTGTTTTATTGAGACTTTTTTTGACCAAAAAGGAATCAACATCAATCTTCTTCTAAAGACACCCTAACAAAACAGTCTAACTTAAAAAGAAAATTCCCAGCTTTCAGAAGTTAGTAGGGAATTAAATGTTCCTATCAATGTTCCAAAACAAGTTTAGGGGCAAACTGTTTCGGCAGCAGCATACTTGACAAGTAGAATCACTTCTTGTGTTCTAAATCAGGAAACACGCTCAAAATGTTTCACAAGTCTTCTTCCCAAAACAAACTTGTTTCAAATTTTACTTCTCAAAGTGTTTGGATGTACTGTGTTTCTCCATACACCTGAGACACATATCAGCCAAAGCTTGATAGTAGAGAGGAGTACAAAAAATTTTACTCATTAAGTATGCATCTAATCGTAAGGGTATTAATTGTTCTAATCCTGTCACATTAATAATAAACATATAGAATAAAAATCCATGTCAACATGAATATATAGTTTATTGAACAGTGAGCCCTCTTAAGTTTTAACCAAAATACATCTTGAGGGGAAGCACGTAAAGGCAAATGAAACAAATTCTAAAAATTCTGTACAACTAAATGTTAATCCGGTGCCAAAAGTATCTCAAAATTTACTGTGGAAATACATTAAAGGGCGGCCCGGTGCACTACGCGTCCCCGCTAAGCGAGGGTCCGGGGAGGGGTCCCACCACAAGGGTGTATTGTGGGCAAGCCTTCCCCTGCCCTTTTTTTTTTTTTTGGCAAGAGGCCGCTCCTATGACTCGAACCAGTGACCTCTCAGTCACACGACAACAACGTTTACCGTTGCACCAAGGCTCACCCTCACTGTGGAAATACATTACAAGGTGAAAATCCTATAATAGAGCTAAAGTATATACAAGAATGCTTCCTCATTGTAGAGAACAACCTCTCTTGGCACAAGATGAATCCCAACCCCAAAATCCTGATCCTGAACCCAATACTCTTCAACCATGTGGTTCTTTTTATCTTTCTTAGCCTATATTAAACTTTGCCATTCCAAAAGATGTTGGTAAGTCAGATAGTTTATGTTCCCATAGCCAATAGGAAAGGGATTCAACCATGTGCTACACATCCTATAGACAAATATCTGTCCTACAATAGGTTGTCAAGTAATTGTAACACCTTATCTCAAAAATTTCAAACTTATCTATCCCTAGAAACATCAAAGCACTTGAACTGATTGAAAAAAAAGTCATTATAATAGATGAGGTGCAGGCCCTTATGATTCTATTTTTTTTAAAGCATCAATTTACCAAGGAGGAGAAGACAGTTGGATAAAAACGGTCCTTCACTATTAAATGTAGGGCGAATGGTTTTCTAGTAAGATAAAGAGCTAGATTTGTTTCTAAAATGATTCACCAGACTTATGGTACTCCCTCCATTCCATTATATAAGTCATTCTAGGGTATTTCACACAAATTAAGAAATATATTGGTTAACTAAAAAAAATTCTCTCTCATGTCACTATTGGGCAATAAGCATTGGAATATTAAAAAACACATGTACCAATACAAAAAATAATTCTCTCTCATGTCACTATTGGACAATAAGCATTGGAATCCTAGAAAGACTTATATTTTGGAAAAAAACTCAATTGCTAGAATGACTTATAAAAAGGAATGGAGGGAGTAACAAATATCATGAGACTTTTGGTCCATTAACAAAGATTGATTCCACCTGGGTTCTACTCTCTCTGGCAGCAACTTTTAATTCACATATACATAAATTAGATGTAAAGAATGCTTTCTTCAATAACAACCTTGAAGAAGTTTTCACGGAACCTCCACTTGGGAATGAAATGGACTAAGCAGGCTGATGATGCCTATATCCATATATAGACTCAAATATTCTCCTAATGAATAACAATCTTGAATAAGTTTTTATGAAACCTCCACTTGGGAACTGAAAGAAACCAGGAAATGCTGAAGTATTCAGGCTGATAATGTTCTTATATGGACTTGAACAATATCCTTATGTGTGGTTTGAAAGATTTGGAATGATGTGAAGAAGTTGGGTACAACCAAAGCCAAGATATCAATACATTGTTCTTTAAGCATCCTCATGAAGGAAAAAAGGTTGTGCAGACTCTCTATGCAGATGATAATGTCCATTGGAGATGATAGTGAGAGCCAGAAAGATTTAAAAGAAAATTATAGTTAATATATTTGAATCAGAGACCTGGATGAATTGAAATATTTCAGGGAATGGAATTTGCAATCAAGAAAGGAACTTCTTGTTTCTGAAAGAGAATATGAGTTTGTTTGGAGAAACTGGAATTTAGGGTGTAAGTTGTAGAAACTCCATATAGTGAGCGAATTTGAACAAATGGTAGCTACAGAGCTAGATTTCTGTAGGCAATTTGATATATTTGGTTACACCAGACCTGATAATTCCTTTTTTTGTTAATATGGTGACTGAATTGATTCACTCTCCTAAATGAAAAACATTAGGATACTGTTTTGAGGATCTTCTTCAGGTACCTAACTGGAACTCTTGGGAGCGATAATTATCTGCCAAAATGAGTCATTTACAAGTGGAACTCTATGATGTGGATCAGGTAAGTAGCAAAATTGACAGGTGCTTAAGTTTTAGTCCCTTAGATTAGATGCTATAAAGGTAGGAAATCTTATAAGATGGTGGAGTTGAAACAAAGTGATGTAGCTCGAAATAGTGCAGAAGCAAAGTTCGGGAAAGCTACTCCTGAGATTTATGAGGTAATTTGATTTAAGAGGATATCGAAGATTAAAAAATACCAGTTATTCAAGTCCTAAAAGTTTGTGACGAAAAGGTTTGCTTCTGCACATAATCTCCTACATGATAAAACCAAATATGTGGAAGTAACTCATCAAACATAGTTATAAACTATACTAGTTTGTATGCCAAAACTTCCTACATCAAATCAAGTAGCAGTTTTGTTTACCAAGGGACTTCATAAAGAGGCAATTTTTTATAAGCTAATATACAAACCGCGCAAACCATATATATTCAAAGCCAGCTTGAGGGAAATGTAGGAATCAAAACCTGAAATTATTCTGGTAAGCTGTTAAAATCTTAGTCTATTTTTGTAAATATTTTGAGAGCTAGAAGCTAGGGATTTACTAGAGTTTAAAGAAAGCAATTGAGTTGAGGATATTAGATTTGTCAGTCTTGTAATTTAGCTAAAAGAGTGAATATAAATACTAAGTAGTTGTATTTTTGCTGTATCATAAAATAACGAAAAATCTATTTTTCAAATACTTAATAAACTTGAACTTCAAATGCTGCCAGGGGTCGATTTAACCTTCCACAAGAAGATAGAATTACTGGTCCCTTGTTCTGAATGACATATAGTGTCAATGATGGTATAATATGAGGAAAATTTCCAAGAATATATCACCAATGCTTCTATTATACAAGCAATCAGACATTACAAGAATAAGGACTGCTCCGAGATAACAAAGCTGACCTGACAATTACCATCTCCTTGAACTTTACGCTCAACCAAATCATACACCAGCAATCTGAAGAAAAATCCATTTCAAGGGTCATGACAATATGACGTTTATCACCAATGAATCTAAAAAACCAACAATTATATAAACAAAACATGAGAAGCCCATAAAACATTTGTCAAAGAATAAGTCACGATCTAAGAACCAATTTAGAGAGCAAGCACTATCCAAAATTAAAGAGGAACCACCTGTCTAATAGCCTTTGATGATCTAATGTTGCTTCATCAATTGAGGGAATTTCTCCATTGATTCGAGGAACATGCTGCACAAAGCTCAGATATCAAGCATAAAAAACAGCCTAATTAAGCAAACAAATTAAGAAGCCAATAGATATACAATTACATCTAGCAGAGAAGCATACATCTTTTTTTTTTTTTTTTTTTTTTTTTTTTGTGTAACTTATTTGTCAATCTTCAGGGGAAACATGACAGACATTTATTTATAGCAAACCAACTTTTTTGAAGTTTTGAATGGAGAAAAACAAAATCTAATAAGGTAATCATATCTCAGGAAGGTTAAGGTACACCATGCATCAAAATTCAAGCAGAAACCCTCAACACAGTAAGGGAAAAAAGATGACCGAGGACCAAATAAAATGTCATCACCAAGCGACATACACACACAGAACACACTAATTTGGAGGCAAGAAAGAGAGTGATTCATGCCATTGCCAACTAAATTCCAATCTCACATAGCCAGAAAAAAAAAATCATTACATTAAATAACTAAAAGAACATCGGGATGCCAACTCATAAAGCGAGATAAACTTAAAACAACTCAGAAAGGTTCAAACTAAAAGAACATAGTATTAAATCCTACAATATCGAACAAGTATACCGAAGATGCAATTGTAAATGTGCAAATGACCTTACACATTAACGAAGGTAAAGCACTGAAGATTCGAACCCATTACAACTATAGAGACCATTTGAAATAGAGGTATCAAAAGTGGCTTTATTTCGAAGTGGCACTCACAGGAATAGGGACCATCTCGTTCAACCATTTTCCTACTTCACCATCAAAAGCATACTCCTCTGCTAGCTCTATGGAATATGACCAGTCTTCCAAAGGGTAAGATATTTCCTCAGGACTAGAGCATGAACTAGAAGGCCCCATATCATCCATTTCTTCCTTATGACCCTCTTGCCCTACATATTATTGACAGAACAAGCATAATAGATTAAGGATATAGAACATCCTTATTCAACCAAACAAGTATTTAGATTTGCATTCTAATTTTTAACATCTACCATCACCATAATCCTCAATAGATTGGGCATGCCAATCTAGTTGGACTGAAGAACCTTGCAATTGATCATCCACTTCTTGTGGAGAATCCAGGGCTTCTGCAACTGAGAGTTGTGATAATTTTTCTTGAAGAGTGTGTGCAAGAAGCTCATCATCCTCTATATTGGAACATTTCGTGTCATAATACTCATCCTTGAAATGCTGCCCAGCATAATAATTTATATCATCTTGTGTATTAGTGCCACAATACACATAAGTAGAATAGGGATTGCTCTCAAACAACTGGAGACCCCACTGAACAACATCAGGATCTTGTTCATGAGTAATCATTTGCAACGCATAGAAACTCTAAAGTTAACAGGTGTTTGTTCTGCAGAAATAAATTAAACTCTATCTTTAGCCAATGTTGACATTGAACCCCAATACATTGTTGTCACTGCTTCCACCTGAAATATCACATCACAAATTTTCCCTAAGTGATTGAGAAATTTGCTTCAAAATGGTACAAATAAAATAAAACAAAATGATCAAATTCTTCAGCTTTACAATGACTGCCCTCAAACATCAAGGCAGGCCTAGATGCGTCAAAATCTGCAAGACTCACCCTAATACCCCGCTAAAACCTTCTGGTAATTAACATTTCAAAGAGAGCAGTCCAAAGAAGTAAGAGAGAGAGAGAGAGAGATATTACAGATATATATTCATCCAGACATAACTTAATTCTGATTATTATTTCTAGATAAAATATCTAAAACAATTCATGAAGGCCATAGAAGCCAGTAAACTGGCATTTCCCTCACACGCAGTCGTACTTTGCTCAATGTTTTGCAGCATTTTCACACGAACCAAACACAAAGTACACTTTACCAAGCAAAATCCTCAAACATTTATAAATCCAGACATTTTAACTTAATCACCAGCATTTGAGGTCATCAGATTTCACTAGTATGCAAAAATCAACCAAAAATTTGAAGAAGAAAAAAAAACATTGTAACGTAAGAAAGATAAAATTTCAGTTTCATCGTCTGAGTATAGATTCTTTTTGCTTTTCTAATTTGCCAAAGAATGCCATTCTTATTACGGTAATTAAATATTCCACATATCAATACCAAATTAAAATCATTGGAGAAAACGCTTTCGAGGCGCCACAGAAAATGAAATGTACTCACTTTGGTTAAAATGGCGGTAATGTGTGGAGGCTTTCTCTTTCAGAGATGCAGAGGCAGAGGTTTTAACACTCTTCAGTGACAGCGAGAGGAGGAATGGGAGTGAGAGCAGAAGGGAAAGAAATTGATTAATGAGTGGGAGGAAGAGACGTCAATTGACGGCGACGGATCTGAGAATATTTTGGCTCCAAAATTTGTCTTTGTTCATACAATTATTCTATTCCGGTGAGATCTTCTGTTTTCTATTTTGCATTTACCGCCGTTCACTTTTATTAATAATAATAATAATAATAATAATAATAATAATAATAATAATCTGATCAAAATAATAATAATAATAATAATAATAATAAGGTTTAATACATCAAGAGCCCGAGCAATTGGTAAGTTAAAATAATTCATTGAGGGTCCGTTTGATATGCCGTAATGCAATGTAATGTAATCAAAGTTGTAATATAATCAAATTTGTAATGGAATGTAATGGAATGATGATTCTATTACAATGTTTGGTTGACAAATAAAAACAAAATGATAGAATGTAATGACCATTACAATACTTATGTTTTCCTAATTAAATGTAATTATAAAATTTTATTTATATAATTATAATTATAATAAACGAACAACATGAAAACATGAAAATGAGAAAAACGTGAAAAGCATAAAACACGAAAAATGAAAAAAAAAATTGAATCGAAATCAAATACAAAATTATATAACTGAAATCAATAAATTAATGAGTTTTTCGTTTTTTAGTTTCCATTTTCACCGGTTTTTGTTTTTTTTCCGGTTTCCCATTATTTTTTCATTTTTTGCGTTTTTTTTTTGCGTTTTTAATTTTTCATGTTTTTCTCTTTTTGTGTTTTTAATAATGATAAGATGTGAGATTTGATAAATGAAAGGTTAGATTGAGCTTTAAAAATAGAAATTAGAATTACATGCTTTGGATGTAATGGGAATTCTAATCATTTTTCTATGTAATGGGAATTACAAAAGTTGTTGAACAAAATTTAACTAATGGTTTTCTCATTCCATTACAACAAATTTGCAACATGCAACCAAACATGGTGATGGGCCTTGAATGTAATGATCATTCCATTACGAAGCCCATTACATTTTACCAAACGGGGTCTAAGAGTCCAGGTCAACATTTAAAATATCATATTAATCTCTGAGGATTTGTTTGAGAGAAAGTGTAAAAGGAAAATAATGAAAAGTAAATATCACATAAATTACACAGAAATTCATTTGTTAAAAATTATTTACAATTATATTAAGTCATAATTTTGGATTAGGTTAAACTAGTAAAATCAGCACTTTTAATATATTTAAAGGATTAGAATTTATAAATTATAAATTACACAGAAATTTATTTTTTAAAAATTATTTATAACAATATAAGTCATAATTTTGGATTATGTCAAACTAGTAAAATCAATACTTTTAATATATTTTAAGGATTATAATTTATAAATTAAAAGTCTAGAATATACTTTATAAAGTTTATGATTTATGAATTGGAGTATAGAATTTTTAAATTATAATGTAAAATCATAATATATAGAGAATAATGATATATTAAGAATTAAGTTTGGTGATATGACTTAGTTGTAATTTTGTACTTAGTTATGATATTCATGTATTTAACTCTAATTTTATTTGAGAATTGTTTTTAGAGAGTTGATGAAGGTTAATGAAAGTTAAATGCTTCATTCATTTAGCTTCCAAACTCTATTTTTCAAGTTGGGACATTAATTTTTGTATCTTTGCCACGTAAATTTAACTTTCATTCTTCTCTATATTTAAACTCTCAAACGAAATTAAATTTATAACTTTTTAATTTCCATTATATCATTTAACTCTCACCTCCAAGCTCTCAAACAAAAGCTTAAATTTGCTTACAATGATTTATTTGAGTCATAAACTTATTTATAGTGATCTACATTTTGATTTGTCTAAATCTGTATAAATATGTAAAACTTAAAAAATAAAAATTTAATTTGTGATTCTAAATTTTTAAAACAAATTATCTTTCTATTTTATACATTTTTGTAGCGTTTTTATATCATAACGTAATAAACAAATTTAAAGGGTTAATGAGATAATATATAAATTCACAGAGTTAATTAAGCTTTTTGGACAAATTCCGTCTAATAATAAGATGGGGTAAGGTGCAAAAATACCTCTAACATTTATAGTCAGGAGCAATTTTATCCTTACTTTCAATATTGGTAGTCTAGAGCAATTTTATCCCTAATGTTGTCAAGTTGGGTCAATTTGAAAAATAATCATAAAACATGTATATTTTGTTCCTTATTCTGCACCAATTTCACATCATTTCATTTTAAAAAAAGATTTCATATTTTTTTATGATTTAATAATAGAACTGAAAATTAATATTTATAAATTACATGAATTTTTTTGAATTTTTTTTATCCAACTCATATAATAGACAGTATATTTCTTAAAATTTTCTAATAAAAAATTTAACATCTAATCATATATTTATAGTTTGTTACTAATTAGTGATAAAATGATTCAAATGTGAAGTGTAGATGGTGAGATTCATAACCGATAAGACATTTTGATTATTATTTCTTAAATTAATCCACATTGACAATATTATGAGTAAAATTGCTATTGGTTGTCAATGTTAGAGGTAAAATTGTACAATTTTAAACATTAGGAATAAAATTACTCTAAATTATGAACGCTACGAGTATTTTTTTGCATCTTATCCCAAATGGTTAGACTATGCTTACTTTGTTTTTAACAAATAAGCCTTACTTTGTGTGTTTTGACCAAGTAAGACTTACTTTGTCAAAAACAAAGTAACCATAGAAGACACCCCAAATAATATTGTTGATTGAGGGTTAGGCTATGCTTACTTTATTTTTGACAAAGTAAGCCTTGTTTTATTTTTTCCACCATTGGATAGTGATGAACTTTGACAAAGTAAGCTCATCCAATGGTACAAAAACAAAGTAATTTATCAAAAACAAAATAAGCATAAAAAACATCATTGATTAATTGGATTTTGCCCCAAAATGAAGCTCATAATGAAAATTATTCTTCATTAGGAGCATAATTAAACATTTTGTCTACTGTAGAGCTTATTTAATTAGGTTCGAAATCGGAGGCTAGCTTCCGGTTTCAATTTGTAAGGAAACCGGAAGCTAACAACTTTTTAGTTTTTTTATTTCCGGTTTCTATTTAAAATATTTTTTTTTACTTCAAAGCGGTGGCCTCTGCTTTTTCAAAATTTTTATTGTAAAATTTCAAAATAATCTCTCTATATTTTTTAAACTTTTAATTCAACTTCAACCTTCAACTATTTATTTTAAAATTCATTAATTAAATATTTTCTTACCAAATTAGTTAGTAGTAAATACCTAATTTGGTTAAAAATATTTTATTCTTTTAAGTTTGAAATTATATTTTTGATAGTTTAAATTACGGTTTTTACAGTTTCTTTATAGTCACATTACGGTTTGAAATATGATTTTTGCACTGCGAACATTTAATTGTCACTTCGAACAGTTTGAAATGGTTTAACCGTCACTTCGAACCGTAACTTTTCAGTGACGTTTGAAATTACGATTCGAAGTGGTTTAACTGTTATTTAATTGTCACTTTGAACTGTAATTTCAAACGTCACCAAAAAGTTACGGTTCAAAATGACAGTTAAACCATTTCAAACTGCAATTTAAATTGTTCGAAGTGACAGTTAAACCATTTCAAACTGGTATTTAAACTGTTCGAAGTGACAGTTAAATATTTGAAGTGAAAGTTAAATGTTCGCATTGCAAAAATCATATTTCAAACCGTAATGTGACTATAAAGAAACTGTAAAAACCGTAATTTAAATTATCAAAAATATAATTTCAAACTTACCTTTAAAAGAATAAAATATTTTTAACCGAATTAGGTATTTACTACTAACTAATTTGGTAAGAAAATGTTTAATTAATGAATTTTAAAATAAATAGTTGAAGATTGAAGTTAAATTAAAAATTTTAAAAATATAGAGGGACTATTTTAAAATTTTACAATAAAAATTTTGAAAAAGCGAAAGCCACCGCTTTGAAGTAAAAAAAATATATTTTAAATGAAAATAAAGTTGAGAAACCGGAAGACGAGTTTCGATTTCCTTGTAAATTGAAACTGGAAGCTAGCCTTTCGATTTCGAACCTAGTTAAACAAGTCTCATAATGGATAAAATGTTTAACTAGACTTCTAATGAAGAATAATCTTTATTATGAGCTCCATTTTAAAGCAAAATCTTGAACGAAATGAAAAAAATGCGATCTTTGTTGTCTAATAGAACAAACACTAATACCTTAATTGAGTCGGTCAAGATTAAATCTGTTTATCAATGATTAATTATAGTATTTGAGTTTTAAAAAATATAAATAATTAAAGAAATCCGAAACGAAAACGCATTCTGACGACCTCAGACTGACTCCCCTCAAACTCAGCTTTACTGTTTCTTCTTTTATTGCCTCCTTTAAATTATTAATTTTTTTGGTTGAAAACTCATCAATATTTTCCAAACTAATTAAATTTTGCTTTAAAAAATACTAATTAAATTTAAATTCTAAATATTTTTTTCTTTCTTTCAGAAACATCTTATTATTTTTCATTATTTTACTTGGATTTTCCGAATAATAAAGTAATAATGCTGGTTTTGAGAAAATATCTAAAGGTAATACACACACAAGTTTCCGATGTTTAATTGTATTAGATTAAAAATTATAAAATTGGATTAAATTATTCATTTACCTATTTGATCAATTACCCAATATATTATATATTTAAATTATTTGTGTGTGATTTTTCTAAAATATCCTAAAACATTTCATCTTCTTTTCTTCCAATCGTTTTATCTTCCTCTCTCTCTTCCCTTCTTTTTATTATGTAAACCGAAACTATTTTTCATTATTATTTCATTTTCATCTTTCTCTTTCTCTTTCTTTTTTTTTCTTTCTTCTTATGCAATCGAACGTATCGTTTTTCATCTTCCTATGCAAAAACATAAAAAAAATTGCAAACGGTAAAACATAAAAAAAATATAGAGACGTGAAAAGCTATGAAAACAGAAAAAAAACCCATGAAAACAAGAAAATGTAAAAAAAATCACAAAACATAAAAAACGTGAAATGGAAAACACGAAAATCATGAAAATCACGAAAAGTAAAAAATATATTAAAAACATGAAAAAGCGAAAAATATAAAAACACGAAAATGTTAAAACATGAAAACATGAAAACACAAAAAAAATGTAGAGACGTGAAAAGCTATGAAAACGTAAAAATAGAAAAAAAAAATCCATGAAAACAAGAAAATGAAAAAATAATAATCACAAAACATAAAAAAACGTGAAATGGAAAACACGAAAATCATGAAAATCACAAAAAGTAAAAAAAAAATATTAAAAACATGAAAAAGGTGGAAAAACTACAAAAATGTCAAAAAAGAGAAAAATATAAAAACACGAAAAAGTTAAAACATGAAAATGTGAAAAATGCATTTATAACGTTTTTTCATATTTTCATATTGTTTTTTACGTTTTTTCGTATTTTTCAAGTTTTCTTGTTTTTCGTGTTTGTTCCCATTTTCAGATTTTTCGCATTTTGTCATGTTTTCGTGTTATTCACGTTATTGTGTTTTTTTTTTGTTTTAGTTTTTCGTTTTTCCCTTTTTCACGTTTTTTTTCGCATTTTCGTTTTTTTTTATTTTTCGCATTTTGTTACCTTTTCGTGTTATTCACGTTTTTTCATGTTTTTTTTGTATTTTTCGCGTTTTGTCACATTTTTCGTATTTATTCACGTTATTGTGTTTTTTTGTTTTTTCGTGTTTTTGTATTTTTCACATTTTGTTACTTTTTTGTGTTATTCGCGTTTTTCTATGTTTTTCGTATTTTTTATGTTTTCGTGTTTTGTTTCATTTTCGCCTTTTTATGTTTATCATGTTTTTCACGCTTTCTGTTTTAGCATTTTTCGTGTATTTCTCATGTGTTGTATATTTCATACTTTATCACTTTTTCACGTTATTCATGTTTTGTGTTTTTCGTGTGTTTATTTTTTTTTTATTTTTTTTTGCATTTGTTCACGTTTTTTCGTGTGCCAAAATTTATAGGATTTGAGAAATTGGCTAGAGAGAAGATTGAGGATTTAATGGAGGATAATTTTGTAAATTACAAAATATAATATTAGGAATATGCTATTTCTTGGCTAAATTGAAGAATAGATATTCCATGAAAACAAAGAATAGAGATTACATGGAATAGCTATTCTTTCCAAAAAAATTCAACCAAATGTGGAAATATCTATTCTTTAGGAATAACTATTCTATTACCCATTTATTCCGTGAACCAAACTAGTAATTAGTGTATTTATATCTCTTTTGTATAGAATTTTTCCTCCTTTTATAATCTCCAAAATGTCTGTTGGAAAGATATGTTAGTTGGTGAAGAGTAGCCTCGATCCGAATGAAAAGATGTGTCGCTTGGATGAAGATAAGGATGGAAAAATGCATGAACTGCTCGCTGATGCGTACGAGATTCAAGAATCTCGATCGCAACACGTGAGGGAAAGGTGGAGAAAGGCGCGCGTTTCTGGCGAGATTATGGTAATCTCGCCAGCATGCCCAATTGGTGCATATTGTTTCAACTTCTCAGACGTGACTTCCAATTCTCAAATGTGATTTTACTTGAAAACTTGTTATCTTGCCCAATTTTAATCCATTTTTGCTCTGATTTAGCATTTTCCAAATAATTAATACCTTGCAAACAAAATTCAAATACCTACGTGAAATCTTTTTAAAATAAAATAAATAACACATACATTACATGAAATCAAACATAATTATACATGCTAAATTAAATGCATTTTGGACTTATCAAACCAAAAAATTAATTATTAATAATTAGTTGATTAATCGAATATACGCCGACAAGTTGATTAATTGGCAACTTCCAATTTCACATTTGTATATTTATTCAATTTTTGTAAAAATTCACTATATACTTCCTATTTATTAATTTTTATTTTCATAATCCAAATTGATGTACTTTTTTTTAATGAAAGAATGAATGGAATTAATGAATGGTAAGACTATTACAAAGGAAGAGAGGTGGGATTGAATACCACACACCCCAGTGGTCACTGTCTATAACATTCTTGGCAAGAATATGCGCTGAACTATTGGCAGAGCGCCTGGTAAAAACTAAAGAGCATCCCGAGAGGTTATCGAGAGCCTGCTTACAATCTTTGATTATGACAAAAAAGGCGAAACTACCTTCGATGCGTGGACCATTGACTGAGTTACTATTTGGGCATCAGACTCGATAATTACCTTACTCCAATTATTGTCTTTGATCCAGCTTAGGGCTTCGCGGATTGACAGAGCTTCGGCAAAAGTGGCATCCAGTGTGTGCGGTAGGAAGTCGTTACAAGCCGCAACAAACACGCCCTCATCATTGCGAACAACACAGCCGTAGCTTGCCTTGTTCGTTTCTGCCGACCACGCAGCATCAATGTTCAGTTTAAGGAAGCATGACGTTGGTTTGGACCACTTACTTGTCCCAGCAGGTGTAGTCGAAGGATTCTCGAATGCTGAAAGCCTGTTCTGAGCTTCCTTCCAAGCCTTCAAATATACTACAGCTCCTTCGTACACGATTGCTGCAGGTGCTAGTTTCTGTTGCCAAATAAGCTCGTTTCTGTTGAGCCAGATCTTCCAGCACAGCATTACCACCACCTCCAGCTGCTGTCTCGGTTTTGTAGACACCGCCAACCAAAAATCCATTACGTCCGCCCGTGATCTTCCGATTTCTCCAACAGAGGAACGAAGCCAGACCTGACGAACCTATAAACAACCAAATAACGCATGATGTATATCGCAGTTCAGCCATAACCGGAAGACAGTTAGTTAGAGCTCTCCACATCAGGTTTTTTGCTTTTGGAGGAAGATGAAGCACCCATAACAGGTTCCATACCTTAGCTTGCAAGGTTGACGACTTCTCTTTAACTCTTGCTGTCAGATGTTTTTAGCTGCTCTTTACAGTATAGATGTCGTTGCGCTCATCCGACCAGAACCACGAGTCAGCAGTCCGATTCCTGCTGAGAGGAATTTGCACAATTTGATTACTGTCCCGTTCGTTGAAGACACCTCGAATCAGATTAGTATCCCAAGTGACTGTTTCCACATCAATTAGGTCCGCCACCATGCTAATATCCAGATCAACCAGCCTCTCGCTTTCAATCATTGGATTTTCTTTGTCAAGAAGCCAAGGGTCCTCTCAGACGTGAATTGTAGAACCGTCTCCGACCAATTTCCGCACTCCTACTGTCAGTAGTTCTTTTGCTGCTATGACACTTCGCCAAATGAAGCTAGGCTGATCAGTGAGGTCCGCTTCAAGGAACGAACAATCCGGGAAATACCTTGCCTTGTACACATGGGCAATAAGAGAGTCCGAGCAAGCAAGGAAACACCAACCTTGTTTAGCGAGCAATGCAATGTTAAACTGATGGAGCTTTCTGAAGCCCATTCCTCCAAATTTCTTTGCTTCACACAAATGTTGTCGAGCTTTCCAGCGAATACCGCCTTTTCCTCCTTCATTCGAACCCCACCAAAAGGCATTCAGCTTTCTTTCCAACTCGTTACACATGCCTTCTGGTAACAAAAATAAACTCATAACATAGGAGGGCAACGCCTGAAGAACAAACTTTATCAGTATCTCCTTACCTGCACGTGACAGAAACTTAGATTTCCAGCTTCTCAGCCTTGAATCCACCATATCAGATATGTATGCAAAAACTTGTGCTTTATTCTGACCAATAACTGAAGGTAATCCCAGGTATTTGCCAGGCACATTTGAGATTGGAACTCCGAGAATGGAGCTTGTCAGATTTCAGCTGGCCTCCGGACATCTTCTACTAAAAGTAATGCAGGATTTATTAAAATTGATCTTCTGACCCGACACCTTCTCATACTCCTCCAGACAGAGTTTAATTGCAGTTGCTTCTGATCCGTTTGCTTTGAAGAACAAATAGCTGTCATCTGCAAACAGTAAATGGGTGATTGATGGAGCATTGCGAGCAATTTTACAACCATGGATTTGCCCATGTAGCTCAAGATTGTGTAGAGCTAGTGACAGTCCTTCTACACAGATAATAAAGAGATACGGAGAAATGGGGTCACCCTGACGAAGGCCCCTTTCGGGAATGATTTCCTCACTAGTCTGATTATCGTTAACCACAACATATTTGACTTTCCAGACACATTGCATAACCAGATTAACCCAATTCACAGAGAAACCCAAACGGAGCATCATCAATTCCAAAAAATTCCATTCAATACGATCATAAGCTTTAGACATATCAAGTTTGAGAGTAGCAATACCTGAGCGTCTATTCGACCTCTTATGGATGTAATGATTAATTTCATATACGAGCATAACATTGTTGTTAAGCCCAAAATATACCTAAAATATCATTAATATTTACATCAATATTGTTACGAATTTATGTTATTTATATCTATTTAGAGTACTTTTACTTTCAAATATCTTTCTTTATTGCAAGGTACCTAAATATTTGGTAAAATCCAAGTAGGAACGAAAAAGGATCTAAAACAAAAGAAAAACCCTTCAAAAGGAGTCAAAGACGACGTAAATCGAAAGCGCCAAGTCGAGGACACGAACGAAAGCAAGAAGTAAGAAAATTTACCGGGCCGCGATAGTGAATCTCGAACCCGCGGCCGCGACACGCGTGGTATAGCTATTTCTACCCTTCGTCCGAAGCTCAACTCAATGCTACGTCATTCACGGCCGAGGATCTCCATCCTCGGTAAGTGCAGAAAATTTACAAAGAGCATTTAAAACATGCTGAAATCCAAGAAACACGT
Organism: Euphorbia lathyris; assembly: GCF_963576675.1. NCBI lineage: Eukaryota > Viridiplantae > Streptophyta > Magnoliopsida > Malpighiales > Euphorbiaceae > Euphorbia > Euphorbia lathyris. The sequence continues at coordinate 40,387,768 of NC_088912.1, read as the reverse complement.
TCGTTCAAGTGGATAAAGACGTCCTTTCACAACGGACATGACTCTTAACCAACGGATACATCACTTCAGTCACAACCATTCAACATCTATAAATAAAGAGTTGATATGGAGAGAAAGGTTGTTGTTTTTATGTTATGTAACATGTTATGTTATGTAATGTAATATTGAGAGAGTTAGATTAGAGCAAAGTTTATGTAGAAACTCTGACTCAGAAATGAGTCAGAGATTAGAGTTCGATTCTGTAAAAAGCAATATGGTGTACACACATTGTTTATAAGATAATTACAAACACAGTAGCGTTTAGATTCGGTCTTATTAGTTTACATTTTGGTAGAGGCCGTCCACATCCCTATAACGAAGATACAACGAGAAGATTGAGTAGAGGATCCGCCCCGGAGTCTGACAAACTCTAACGAAGCCCAAGGGAAGAATTGACAACCTTTCACTTGCAATCGTCAAAAGTTTCCATGCTTTATGTTCTCTGTAAACTTGTTTCAATTCATATTTCATCTAATAAAGTTGGTTCTCTTCAATTCATTTTTAAGTAGCACTTATGGTAACCAATCCACTAAAGTGAGTTCTGGTGTTTTCATTAAAATGTAGTTAAATTCAAAATCAAGGAAACTTTGTTGAACAACCTAAACGAGTTGGTACTTTTAATGTTAAAGATTAGTACCAGGTTGATTAGGGCACGATACTTTGGATTAAGATCGAAAGCAGTTCAAAGCCCAATACATTGAAGGAGCTTATGATATTACATTTTCATAATGTACAAAGTTTAAAGTTGACTTCTTTGCTTAATGTAAATGAATACATTTAATCGTTTTTCTAAAAAGAACTAAATGTTCCTGTTTTGTAAATTCATCCCTAAATCAGAAGACATTTCTAACACTCTACACATTCTACCCTAATTCTTGTTCAATCAATTTCAAAACCAAACCAATTTCAAATAACGTTTATTTATTTTATAAACCTTAAATTGTATTTAAACTGAATTAATATAAGTTTTCGTTAAAAAGCGTTCTCTGTGGGATCGATATCTTTTTATTACTACAAGCGAAACCGTGCACTTGTGGAAATTGCTCAACAAGTTTTTGGCGCCGTTGCCGGGGAACGCCAAATTTTTAACAAAAATTTATGTTTTTCGTGTTTTATTTCGAATTTTGGTTTATACATCTATTTATTTATTTTTATAGTTTTTATTTTGTTTTTGAGGATGGTCACTAGGACTAAATCCTCGTTGATATTTAACGTTTGCAATTAGATGTTTGCAGATATAAAAAATCCAAGTCTTTTCAACAATAAACTGGAGATTTGATCATCAATATATTCACAGAAGGAGTCTATAGAAAAGAAATTCGGCCTGTAGATACATCAGAGAGGAAAGAAAATTTTTGAAACAGGATGTCAGACGTGACATATGACTTTTCCAGATAATTTACCTTTTCCCAAACACCTTTACCTCTTTTCTATAAACTCAACCCTTCACCAAAAATCTTATCTCTTTGTTAAGAAATTTATTTAATTCCTACACTAAACCCAAATAATTTTCTTTTATCACTACCTTAAACTCCTACATCTTCGCAACAGAAATACCGGAAGTAGGAAGAAATTACCTTATCCTCCAGGAAGGAATTGTATACTTTTAATATAGTTTTGAAAGTTTCGGTTCATGTGCGTAGTTTTTTTTCATGCGCTGAACCAGAAGTTCGGACATTCAACCGAAATCATTAGATCCTTAAATTGAGAAGATGAAGGAAAAAAAAGAAAGCGCTAAAAAAGTAGAAAATGCTAAAAAAAAATAGAAAAACAAAAAGAAAAAAAATAATATAAAAATAATTTCAAAGTTTGGGATGCAATTCTACTTTTTGATTCCAAATTGAAATTATTTCCAGGTAAGTTTTCAAACCTTTTGTTGTTTATCCTTAATCTTGTTTGTTGTTTTATTTTTATCTTTACTTGTTTTAAATTTAATTTACATTTGTTTATGATTTTTAATTTTTAGTTTTTTCGAGTTTAAAATCAATAAAAATTTATTTAAGTCATGTTCTAAGTTTGTCCAAGCAAAAAGAAGAAAAATAAATTTCTGAACTTACTGAGAATGTGAATTCTCAGTTGAGAATTTTACTTTCAAAGCCTTGAAAATTTCTGAACTTATAGAGAATCTGAATTCTCAGTTGAGAATTTAGGATTTTAAAATTTCAAGGGAAAGGAAGAGAAAAGAAAAATTTCTGAACTTACCGAGGATCAGAATTCTTGGTAACTTCAGCGATTCAAAAAAAAAAAAAAATTAAAATTAGCGTGCCGCGACCGCGGCTCCTGAATTCTCGGTCGCGGTACGGGTGTATCAGACCTGTACCTTAAAAATTCATGCACCATTGTTGAAAGTTTTGAAAAATTAAGTTTCTTCATATCCAAATGGTGTGAATTTACACCTTTTTAATCCCAACAGACACATTGATTTGTCTTGGATTGATTATAAATAATTGGAAAATATCAGATTTTTTTTGTTACTTACATTTTCTATTCATCTTTATCAAACAAAATCTGATTTCTTCTCAGTTATCACACATTTAAAAATTAAGTTACAGAAACTTTTTCTTCCTTTCAAAACCAACAACAGACATTTTAATCCTTCCTAACATCATTATAAATAATTAGAGAAAATCAGATTCCATACTTTTCATCTCTTTCAAACCATTCTGATTTCTTCTCAATTATTCAAACCTTTCAAAAAGTTCCAGAGACTTTTTCCTATTTCCAACACATAACTACCAAGCATAAATCTTCCAAGAAGATTACTGCTGCACGCAACAAGCGTCCTGATTTATCAGAATGCTATGGTGCACCGTTTTCCATTCATACACATGATGAAGAACGAAGAAATTATAAACCTATTTGTTATATTTCGTTTGTATATAGGTTTGTTTTTGTGTTTGTTCTTTCTGTAACTAGTTTATATGTCTTCTAATTTTAATAAAATTATCAAGTTTGTGCTTAAATATACATTAACCAATCAAGTTATACGAATACATCCGAATTTAAGTTTAAATGAAACAATATAATTTTTAACATGCATTTGCAATTATTTTTAATGAATCTGTATTCATTTCAGAACTGTTTCTGAAAATCTGACTTTTCATATATATTACATACTAATACAGTATACTCACTAATAAATATTGAACAAATTCATTAACATTCATTTGATATGATAATTCTAATTTTTGTTTTATACATATATTTTTCAATTTTGATAGCATACAACTTTGATTCTTTGGTTATTTTTGATTAGTATATGTTAACTATGCAAGTTATTAGAATGGATCTGTATATAATATTAAAATGAGTCAGTATAACCTTCAAGCATGAATGTGTATGTGATGTTAAAATGACTCTGTATATCATTTCATTCATCTACATAAGTTTCAAAGTTTCAGATTTAATATAAATAAGTGATTAATAATTTGATTTGTTTCATTTTCATTTGTTTGTTTTTGTATGTAGGTTTGTTTTTAATCTTTCTTGTACATATGTTTTTGTTCATTTATGTACACATGTGTTATGCAATACAACTTCATTTCATTTCATATATCAAAATTTTTCATTCTGATTTATGCCTATTCAGATTTTACACTGATAACACCTGAATCTGTATGAATCACTTTAATGCTAATAAATTATGATTATTATCAATTATTGCACATGCTAATAAATTTTCATTTTCATGCAATCATTGAGTTTAAATTTAATTATGAAATCATGAACTTATATTGTGTTGATTATTGCATATATCAGTATGAACTTATTAAAATAAAACATACAAATTTTTCATATAAACCTGTATCAATTAGAATAAGGTTAATGCCTACGGTTAAATGTTTCATTATTTAAATGATGGTTTATTTTGTATAAGGTTCATATTTTAAGCATGAATAAATATCTATATGAATTTACATTCATTATATTTTAGAAGATTAATTTACCTTATGTGAATTAATGAACATTGATTCTACATTAACTCTGTTAAGGCATTTATTTGTTTCATTTCTCCAATTTCCTAAGGATAAACCTTTGGTTTACCTTGAATTTAATGTTTTCATTTGTGCTTTTAAGTTTCAGGTATACATGTTTTCATTTATAGGACATATTTACTCAAAAAATTGCACAAACAGAGTTTTGTTCGCGTATTTCAGCGATCGAGAGTCATGAATCTCGGTCACGACACACGATCTGTAGGACGGAATTAGGATCCGATTTTGCACAATTTTTCAACTTTTTCCTGTTCCTTCAATAACTCCTAAACACCTATATTTCATCCCTATATGTACCTATCCCTTACACAAACCTAACATCACCTTCCATTTTACCCAAATTACACACTCCATACTCTTCCCCGTACAATTAAATCCACCTCATATCACCTTTACTTTTACCAAATTTTTACCTACCCAATATACTTCTTTCCCAACCACACCTTTAAAAGTTTTCCACACCATGCCTAAACATAAGAAGGTTACTCATTAGGATTCCTTTACCTCTAATAATTTGTTGCATGTTGAATATGGATCCATTCAGCATCATTTCAGATTCGGAAGGGCAGCAGTTCCAATTTATGCAGTTGGGGATGAAGAGATTCGTATTAAAGAGGATGGTAATGAGCAAACCCATTTTGGTGGGGATGACGATATGCATTATGATGATGGAAATGTAGAGGATGCAAAGCACAAGGGCATGTTGTTTCCTACAAACAAGCACAAAAGTATGGTTAGATGATATCGTTACAAGCATTCCAAAGATGGTCCGTGGTGGGCACCAATATCATATTTTAAGGAGAGAACACACGTCAACCCGACGCCGGTTATTATCATTTTTCCGTCGTCAAGGCGTAGTGACCACACCGTCTCCACCAGATTCACGATCACGTAATCAGGTTATATCTAATCTTTTCTTTACTCATTTATTTTGATTTGTTACAATACTCCTATTTTATATTATGTTTGGTACACTTTTAATATCTTAATTTGGATACTTTAATTTCATACTTTTTCTTTCTTCATTCGTATGACTTATTTTCGTACCATTTTTCGTGTTTTATCAAATTTTGCACCAATGAGGACATGGTCCAATTTAAGTGTGGGAGGAGATATTGCATATATCATTTTATTTCAGTACGAATAAATGCAACGAATAAGAATAATTTATAAATGCAACACTTCTTTTATGCAAATGCAACATATATTGCAACACAATTTATTTAACATTTTTCTTATGATTATTTTTAGGTTATCATTATCTATAGAAATAATATTTCTATACGGGTAATATTTTTCAAATTTTTCACAAATCTTCGACACGATTTTAAGTGAAAATTGTCTCGAGTGAATGTATTTAAGTAAAAAATTCTTTATTTTTAATCTCTATTTCATATCATGCAATTCATGATACAATAAATCTTATTTTAAATTTTCAATTAGGTTTATAGGCATTAAATTAAACTAACAAATTTTAGCCCGGTTTTGATTTTGTCTTACATTAACACCAATTGAAGTTTTTAAGGAAACTTTAGCCATAATACATGTTGAATTTTAAGTCAATATAGGATGAATGTGCTATCTTTCTTTTTCCCAATTTATAATTCATATCAAATAAATCATATTCTTAACTTTTGGCCACGATTGAGACCAACCTTATCACAGTCGAGGTATGAAAGGGAAGAAAAAAATTAAGTAAGCGTACTTTTGGCCACGGTTGCGACCACCCTTATCACAATCGAGGTATGAAAGGAACGTTTAAACAAAAAAAAATTAAGCGTGTTTAAAGTTTAAAGTAACGATTGCGTCCACCCATGGCATGGTCGGTACCTCTTAAGCGAACACAAAACAAATGCATATAAAGTTACGATCGAGACCACCCTTATCACGGGCGTAACTAAGCAAATAAATTAAAACTTAATAATTCAAGTTTGGGAAAGGAAATTTGGTGCTTTGAAATGCCTTGAGATGAAAAACTCAATAACGTGCGTGCTTATATCGTCCCGAATACTTCAATTTAAAAATTGGAATACAAGACGAATGATATATCGTATTTATACTAAGTTAGTTTGATATTTTGCGTATAAATGTGCCATGCGAAGTTAGTCTTTTCGGCTTAACTAATTTAAAAAGTAAACACAAAGATATATGTTTTATTTTCAAAAAGAGATTAGTTAAGGAATAAATTCAGTGAAATTTTGCTCGGGACTAGCAAAAGATTAAGTGTGGAGATTTGTTAAGCCCAAAATATACCTAAAATATCATTAATATTTACATCAATATTGTTACGAATTTATGTTATTTATATCTATTTAGAGTACTTTTACTTTCAAATATCTTTCTTTATTGCAAGGTACCTAAATATTTGGTAAAATCCAAATAGGAACGAAAAAGGATCTAAAACAAAAGAAAAACCCTTCAAAAGGAGTCAAAGACGACGTAAATCGAAAGCGCCAAGTCGAGGACACGAACGAAAGCAAGAAGTAAGAAAACTTACCGGGCCGCGACAGAGAATCTCGAACCCGCAGCCGCGACACGCATGGTATAGCTATTTCTACCCTTCGTCCGAAGCTCAACTCAATGCTACGTCATTCACGCCATCCTCGGTAAGTGCAGAAAATTTACAAAGAGCATTTAACACATGCTGAAATCCAAGAAACACATTCGTTCAAGTGGATAAAGACGTCCTTTCACAACGGACACGACTCTTAACCAACGGATACATCACTTCAGTCACAACCCTTCAACATCTATAAATAAAGAGTTGATATGGAGAGAAAGGTTGTTGTTTTTATGTTATGTAACATGTTATGTTATGTAATGTAATATTGAGAGAGTTAGATTAGAGCAAAGTTTATGTAGAAACTCTGACTCAGAAATGAGTCAGAGATTAGAGTTCGATTCTGTAAAAAGCAATATGGTGTACACACATTGTTTATAAGATAATTACAAACACAGTAGCGTTTAGATTCGGTCTTATTAGTTTACATTTTGGTAGAGGCCGTCCGCATCCCTATAACGAAGATACAACGAGAAGATTGAGTAGAGGATCCGCCCCGGAGTCTGACAAACTCTAACGAAGCCCAAGGGAAGAATTGACAACCTTTCACTTGTAATCGTCAAAAGTTTCCATGCTTTCTGTTCTCTGTAAACTTGTTTCAATTCATATTTCATCTAATAAAGTTGGTTCTCTTCAATTCATTTTTAAGTAGCACTTATGGTAACCAATCCACTAAAGTGAGTTCTGGTGTTTTCATTAAAACGTAGTTAAATTCAAAATCATTACAAGGAAACTTTGTTGAACAACCTAAACGAGTTGGTACTTTTAATGTTAAAGATTAGTACCAGGTTGATTAGGGCACGATACTTTGGATTAAGATCGAAAGCAGTTCAAAGCCCAATACATTGAAGGAGCTTATGATATTACATTTTCATAATGTACAAAGTTTAAAGTTGACTTCTTTGCTTAATGTAAATGAATACATTTAATCGTTTTTCTAAAAAGAACTAAATGTTCCTGTTTTGTAAATTCATCCCTAAATCAGTAGACATTTCTAACACTCTACACATTCTACCCTAATTCTTGTTCAATCAATTTCAAAACCAAACCAATTTCAAATAACGTTTATTTATTTTATAAACCTTAAATTATATTTAAACTGAATTAATATAAGTTTTCGTTAAAAAGCGTTCTCTGTGGGATCGATATCTTTTTATTACTACAAGCGAAACCGTGCACTTGCGGAAATCGCTCAACAATTGTCAGAAATTAGTCTATCCGGAATAAAGGCACTTTGAGATGGAGAGATGATAAGATGCAACACTTTTTTCAACCGGTTCGCTAGTACCTTTGACAAGATTTTATATATGATATTACACAACGCAATAGGGCGTAAGTCTAAAGCATATTCTGGAATTGACTTCTTTGGAATCAGAACAATATTAGTCAAATTAATGTCACCCGGAATCACCCCCAAATTCAACCAGTGTATACAATAGGAAGTTACCTGAGGTCCCACGATGTCCCAATGTTTCTGGTAGAAGCCAGGGTTGAAACCGTCAGGCCCCGGGCTCTTGTCAGGGTGCATCGAAAATAGTGTAGATTTAACCTCCGCCTCGTCAAATTCACTCATTAGTTCAGAATTGATCTCTGCGCTGATCTTAGATACAACATTTGGAAGAATGCACGTTTCATCACAGCCTGTTGATTTGAATACTGTCTGGAATAAGAGTGGATAACTGAACCCAAACCCGTCTCCCATGTACACCATTGCCTATTATCATCCTTCAACCTTTCAATTCTGTTCTTTTTTCGTCTTGCTGAAGCAGCTTTATGGAAATAGCTAAAATTCTGATCTCCTCCATGTAGCCATAGTTTTTTGGATCGTTGGCACCAATAGGCCTCCTGTTGCGCAAGTAACATATCTAGCCGCCCCCTAAGGGCCAAAGTACGCTGCTGTGAATTTTGATCTCCCCTTCCTTTCAATCGTACAATTTCAGCTCGACATTCCGCCATATCGCCACGGAAACGCCTGCGCAGCTCTTCTCCCCAACCCATCAACTGTCTACCATATTTTTCTAATCGCAGAACCAACTCCTCATTGTTACCTGATTCCCAAGCTTCGATTACTTTCTGTTTACATCCATCCTCTCGCAACCAGGAATTCTCAAAGCGGAATCTTCTCCTCCAGGCATAGCTTGTCTGTTTTAGGGCAAGATGCAGAGCCATGTGATCGGAGCAATGAGCTTCGCCATTGATGAGCTTTACCTCGGGGAATAGAGATAGCCAGTTTGAGGATGCAAAAGCCCAATCCAGTCTTTCTTCAACAAAACTCCTTGAGCCTCGACTCTTTTCCCAAGTGAACACGTAGCCCTGCATTTTAATTTCAAAGAGGTTACAAGAAGAGATAGTGTTAGCAAAACTACTGAGCAGTCCAAGAGGATGGTGCCGACCACCCCGTTTATCAAGAGCTGACATCATATCATTGAAATCTTCGATGATAACCCAAGGGAGAGTAGAGGCACTGGTGAGATGTTTAAGCAGATCCCAAGATTGAGAACGGCGGGCACCCTCAGGGAACCCGTAGAAACCGGTTAATCGATACTCCGGAAAACCTTGAATAGTCACTTTGATATCAATAAAATTTCTGGAGAAACCCAGTAAACTAGCCACCCCATTATTTTTCCAAAGTAAAGCGAGACCACCACCAAGCTGAAAAGGATCAACAAAAAACATACCATGATAAGAGAGCTTTCTTTTCACCAAATCAATCTTTGCACGACATCAATTCACCTCCATTAAAAAGATAAAATCGGGTTTTAATTTATCCACCAGGGCAACTAACATACGAACTGTACGGGCGTTGCCAATCCCTCTACAGTTCCAGCTTAGGGTGCTCATTGATCCTGGCGGGTCTGAGGTTCAGATCCCGCTAATTTTTCTGTTCCTTCCTTGTCCATTCCATCGGTTTTTTAGAGTTCACCCCTGAGTTTTCCTTAGATGCTAAACCCTGGTGTTCCTGCCTCCTGCGTTTCACATCTGAGATGCGGATTTCATCCTCTGGGCTATGAGTATTAACACTGTAGATTACATTTTGTTCTAACACATTTATCCTTAATGAGACAGAGGTTCCAAAAGGAACCTTAGAGACAAGGGGCTGCTGTGTAGTGACGGATGGTGTATCGCCCGGGGGAATGTTTTCCTTCATCAGAGGACCCGCCGATGAGGAGCCAGTTAGTGGCGGCCCATCTAGCAGCCAGCGGGATTGGGGTTGAGCAATCACTCTCCTTGTGGGTGCTCTAAGCATGGTACGATATGGCCTCTCCGCGCTATCCGGTTGCGGGTGATCAAGCAGGGTATAACAGTATTTGTCTGCGTGGCCTATAAGATCATAGAAGAAATAGAAGGTGGGTAACCGTTCATATTTAAAGAATATCCATGTAAAATCACCCCCTGCCTTGGCAATCTTCATTTTTATTTTCAGTGGTTGCAGGACATTCATCGAAACTCTAATTCGCATAAACAATCTGCTGGCTCCCGAGAAGTTGTTTGGATCAGATTCTATAAAGATGCCCAAGAAATTACCAATGCTAACTGCTACTCGCTCAGACATGAAGCCAATAGGAAGTTCATGTACCTGAACCCAAAAGTTGGCAAATGATAGGATGTCGTCCTTGTGTTGCTCATCTTCTAGTTTCCTGGTCAGTAGCAGGTTCTGTTCGAAGGTCCAGGGGCCTCCTCGGATGACTCGGTCCCTCTCCACATGATGGAAGAAATCAAATCGGAATAGATTCAGTTCCAATACAGCAATACATAAGCCCCTGATCAGTCTCCAGAGGTCGGCAAACGTGTTTTTCATTATCTGAATTTTGATGTTGCGATCAGTCAGTAGTCGACCTAGAAGGCTCCATTTGGTTGGTTCTTGTCGTTCTAGCACATCGTCCGCCTGCAGAACCAGCCCCGTTTCAATTTTGGCGGCGAGGGTAATCACCTCCGTGTCATCTAGAGTGGTGGTCATTGGGAAAGGTGGTGATCGGACTTAGGGTTCAGGGTGAAGGGGCGGCGATAACAGAGGAAAACAGGGGAAAAAACTCGTCAAAAGTGAGACAATCTTACAAATTTATGTACTTATTTCATCAAATTTCCGATTCGAATTGTTGTATATAATCCATCTCATTTTTTTATTAAATTATATATATATATATATATATATATATATATATATATATATAGAGGAGAGATCAGGTGTGACACATCTCTTATGGTGTGACAAGCCTTATTTTGTGACAAGGACCAATTTTATAATTAACCAAAAGGAGGTGGCAAATTTGTAAATAAATGGAAAGAGAAAATTGTTTTATTTTTTTTAAATGCATTTTTCTGACTTTTCCAACTTTGTTTTTCAAAAGCTTTTATACCGTTGGACTCGTCTTAATTAGACGGTCATTTTAAGATCCCAGAAGCTCGGGTAAAAAAAATTCCGGTGAACGGAATCCGGCGATCTATTTTTATTTGAGAAAAAAATATCCAGAAAATTTTGAAAAAATTTCAGAAAATGTAAAACATCATTCTGAGAAACTTTAATTCTTGACTCAAAATGATATTCCTTACGGTTTAGTCCCAAATCAACGGAATCCGGCGATTAGATGAGCGTTTTCCGGTGAGAAACCCGAAAGTGCCTAGAAAATTCTCAAAATATTCTAGAAAATGTAAACTATTATTTTGAGAAACTTTAATTCTTGAGTCGAAGTAGGATGTCTTACGGTTTAGTCCCAATAAATTATTGAAGCATGTAAAATTGATAAAATTAAGGAACAAGTTTTATTGGGACTAAACCGTAAGAAATCCCACTTCGACCCAAGAATTAAAGTTTCTTAGACTAATGTTTTACATTTTCTAGAATTGTTTGAGAATTTTTTGCGCACTTTTGTTCTCACCAAAAAACGTCCATCCGGGTTCCGTTCACCGGAATTTTTTTTACTTGAGTTTCAGGCATCTTAAAATGACCGTCTAATTTAGACGAGTATAATAGTATAAATTTTTTCGAAAAACGATGTTAGAAATGTCGAGAAAATGTATTTTAAATAAAAGAAATAAAACAATTTTCTATTGAAACAATATAAGTATTATGTTGGAACAAATGGTACACTGCTTTGGAACAAATGGTACACTGATTTGGAACAATTTCGTACACTGTCGGAACAAGTTTTATTGGGACTAAACCGTAAGAAATCCCGCTTCGACCCAAGAATTAAAGTTTTTTAGGATAATATTTTACATTTTCTGAAATGTTTTGAGAATTTTTTGGGCACTTTATTTCTCGTGAGAAAACGTCCACCCGGATTCCATTCACCGGAATTTTTTTTACTTGAGATTCAGGGATCTTAAAATGACCGTTTAATTTAGACGAGTCTAATAGTATAAAAATTTTCGAAAACGAGGTTAGAAATGTCGGGAAAATGTATTTTAAAGAAAAGAAATAAAACAATTTTCTGTTGGGACAATATAAGTATTATGTTGGAACAAATGGTACACTGATTTGGAACAATTTCGTACACTGTCGGAACAATGTAAGTAGGACAAAAAATGTACCCAGAAAATTATCAAAAAATTTCAAAACATGTAAAACATCATTTTACGAAACTTTAATTCTTGGCTCAAAACGAGATTCCTTACGGTTTTGACCCAACAAATTGTTGAAGCATGTAAAATGGATAAAATTAAGGAACAAGTTTTATTGGGACTAAAACGTAAGAAATCTCGCATCGTCCAAAGAATTAAAGTTTCTCAGAATAATATTTTATATTTTCTGAAATGTTTTGAGAATTTTCTGGGCATTTTTTTTCGCCAGAAAACGCCCACTCGGATTCCGTTCACTAGAATGTTTTTTACTTGAGCTTCATGGATCTTAAAATGACCGTCTAATTTAAACGAGTCTAATATTATAAAATTTTTCGAAAAACGAGGTTAGAAATGTCGGGAAAATGTATTTTAAAGAAAATAAATAAAACAATTTTCTCTATTCTCACTTTCCTTTTATTTACAAATTTGTCATCTTGCCCTTTTCAATTATTATCAAAACTACGTAGTTTTGTTATGTCACATAATAAGCTCATTGTCACACCTTAATCCTTTGTCACACTGGATCTCACCCATATATAAAAACGAGAATTAATCTGAGATTTTATTTCATATTTAACTAACATTTTATGCATGTAAATAAATTTGTAGAAAATTTCTTTCAGATTTTCATGCGTACATACCATGTACGCAAATTAAAATAGCGTGTACATGTGATAAACACATTCAAATTAATTTGAGGAAATTGCTTGACTATTTCATAATACATTTAAAATACTCGTGATTAAAATTGGTTTCTCATTTCCATATACACGATATATGGGAAAATAAAACAAAATTTAAATTAATATGTATATGATTATGTATACTTGTGAGCGTTTGATCCTTTATTTGGAAATTTTTCGTTTTTACAATACACTGTCACTTAACGTTTTTAAGGACGACACATGGTGTGCCCCTTCTAGTGTATGTATTATTAGCCTTTTATCATGTTTTCAAGCTAATTCGATATGTCAAAGTCACAACTCATGATTAATATCCAGGAACATAAAATTAGATGTAATATGGGCTCACACTATGTCATGTCTTTAGAGTTAGGTCTGTGAATTAAACGATTAAAGAGTTTGACTTGTTTGATTAATAAATTTGTAGACTTGAGTTCTGTTAGAATATCATTTATAATCTAATTCATTTTTAATTTATAATCATTCATCACACGAAAGCGATAATAAATACCAAATAATAAATTACATTTCAACATTGCACAAATGCCTATACAACCAGTCTAGCCCTAGGAATTAAAGCTATTAAATCTGTAAGATAGATAAATGTTAGTTGCAGGACGTTCGGACCCGTTTTTGAGATTTCTACGATGCCGGACTCGATCAATTAGAACTCATTTAGATCCTATTATCTAATCACATCAGCATGCATTTCGATATGTGATTTATATCTACCTATTCTAGCAGATTTAATATTTATTCTAGAAATACCTCTAACCCGCAATTAATTGCATTTTACGTGTTTGAACATTTATTCGACCATTTAAGCTACTAGAATTTAAATTACCAAATTCAGGAAATTACGGACTCAACCTTACGAAACGGGACGAAGGCAAAATCTCGCACTTCTACATTTTACGAGTTCTTATAAGTACCGGGTCTTCCATGTCACTCGGAGGACCTCCAATTCACATTTGGACATGTGTATTGTGACCCCACGTAATAATTAAAATAGTGGGGCCTCTTATAATATATGAGGGTCCATGTTACACATGTCGAAATATGTATGGGAGGTCCTCCGAGTGACATGGAAAACCGGGTGCTTATAATAATTTGCCACATTTTACATCCAAAATCACAGCAACCCGAAACGAATATAAATCAAATTGCACAATAAAGGTAAGGATTTAAAACCCTTCAGATTGTTACCTTTGGTGTTATAATCCAGCTTTGCATAGAGGTAGACTCACGAACATAGGCGAATAGGACCACAATCGAAACCTGAAGAATCAGTAAGAGAATTCAAGGATTTCGTTCATTTCAAATCGTTTCTCTCTCTAAAAACTCCTTCAATGACCTTAATTCACTCAATTTTGATCTTTAATGGTGTTTAGAATGGTTTGGACTCAAATTTAGGTGTTTTGATTAAAGAAGAAGAAGGCTTAATTCTACCCTTTCTCTCTCTAGAATCCATTTCTATGTTCTGTAATTCTTTTAAAGCTCTCAAAATATGGCCCCCTGGTTTCTGAGCATTTTTTTGTGTGTTTTAATTCATATTACAACTTGTGAGATCAATTGCCAAGTTAGTGGGCAAGTTAAAGGGGAGTTACGGGGAAAATCTACTATAACTACAACAGGTGGTCGATCAACCACCACCTAATTTGGGGCAGATTTGCCAATTTGCATAAACAGGGCCAAGATTGTTCCGAGGCCCAAAAATACCCTTCTTGACCTCCAATTTGGATTATTCTTATACCATTCGAATCATCTCGACAAGACGAATACTTTCGTCTCATGGAGCATGGCTAGAAATGTTCCAATTTAAGGTTATTTCCCTAATTTCGTGCCAGGTTTTCATTTAGAAACTTCGGATGGTCATAATAATAAAATGGCAAATATAAAAGCAGAAAATATCATCCATAGTAAAAATTTATCGGGCGGGGTAAGGTGAGACTTTGTCTTTTCCCTGCACATAACCGAAAAATGTATCTGAATCTCTTTGCAATCCATCCTTACTAGAAATGAACACAGAGTCAATCCATAAAACTGGGTGACCAATCGCGCGCTACCCATATTATGATTGGGGGCCAATCCAAACACACAAAGACCAACCCCGACGTCATAAAAGGGCAAAACAATAACCATAGACGAAGCTAGCCAACCCCGAAAGTGGGGCCTATATGTGGGTTAAGAGAAGGGGCCGAGCGACGCCACACGCCCCACCCGAGCGCCAAGACGCGACAATTGGAGATTACAAAATTTATCAAGATAATCTTTACTGTCATCCATTTGATCAAGAGATGCCTCTATAAATAAAACAAGACCATTAACAACAAAACATGGGAGATGGTTAGCCCTCTTTGTGAAATTTTAATAGGTTTCCACTTCTGTTACTACACATCAACATTAATAAAATGAGAAAGACATTTCATACATAAAACAAAGATACAAGAGGAAAGATAGTCTATCTACCTAATGCCTATAGAAGGAGCAAACTGTTCAAGTTGTTTCCCATTCTAGATAACAAACGTTTTGGCAGGTGTGATATAGCTCATAAAGTTATTTGTCCAAGTATCATCACACTCAGCTTCTTTAAGAGTCTCCTATTTAAAGGATCAAGCTATCGTAAGCATTTTCCAAATCAATTTTGATAATCATATATCCCTTACCAATGCTTTCAGCTATTCATTATATGAACAACTTTTTGGAGGATGACAACGTTATAGGTAAGCGGCCCGAGTTAAAGCTGTTATAAGAGAGTAAAATGATCTCCGTGAGGATGCTTTTTCGTTCTATTTAACTAAAGACTTGATTAAAACTTTGTGGCAACATTGTAGAGGCTAATGAGTAAATTGTTTGATAGTCTGAACATTGTGAACTTTAAAAATTAAGCATATAATAATATCATTAATCTTGCCAGGAATGCTCTTAGAATTCCTAAAATCGTTGAACAAGTTGAAAATGGATTCTCCTATCCACTCCAAACGTTTTTAGTAGAAACCCGTGTTGAAACTGTCAAGACCTACTACTTTGGACAAGACTATATCAAAAAGAGCTTATTTCATCTCATCCACAAGAACTTCTACTGTATGCCGCGTGTAATACACTTGACCAATAAAAAGAGAAATGAATATTAATTCATAGAAGATGATTAGTATTAAGAAATAAACATCTACAAATGACCACTCTTAATTGATCGGATATATTACACTAGAATTACATTAGAATTTCTCTCCATCCACCATAAAGGGAGATTGCAATTGAATCTTGCCGGTTATTCCAGCACAACACCAACATACAACCTTACTATATCAATCCATCCAATTTCCCAACATAAAAAAAACCCCTCAATTCTAGGATGTCAACCAACTAATTTTGTAGAAAAAAACTATTAAATCCTTTAATATCACATAGATTTTTGAAATATATAAGTTACCTATAAACTATATTTAACTAATTACTAAATATATAACGTACATTGTTGTTATAGTGTATTTTTTTAAAATTAAGTATAATTAATAGCTGTTAAAGACAAATTAAACCATAATAGCTTTTGTAATAAAACTTGAATTGAAGAAGAGAAGAATATAAATATTGAATATCTCATCTTTTAAAAACATCTCCTTCCTTGTATTTAGCCAACACTTTCTCTCTGCCATTTCTTCTTCCGAAAAATCTCCATTCACCATTTCCCTCCATTTTCATAATCTCCTTCCTTCTTCTTCATCATCTTACCAAAATTTTCAACTTCTTTTCCTTGCATTTTCCTATGTTTAATTATCACATAATTTACATATTACGTAAAAACATTTGAATCATAAACATTTTCGGATAGATCAAATAGAAATGGGCAGAGAGAAGCATAAAGGACGAAATTGTTTTCTCTCTGTGCCCATCTTTCATGTTCTCTTTGCTTTCAGTGTTGTATTGAAACCCATTTCCTGTCAAAATGTTACGAATCCAGCTGCACAACAGGCTTTATCGAAGCTTGTTTACAAAAGTTTCGACAATTTTACCAGCATCTTCAAGAAAGATCTCGCCAAAGAATTTGCTTTTTGCGTAGCCGACGTGTATGTATTAATGCCTGCCTACAATCTATCTGTGATAATAAGGAAGGTCTTTGTTTCTTTTAATGTTTTTGCTATTGGTTTTTCAGGGATGCAGATTGGGATATGGCATTCAATTTCTCCAGTAATCCAACATTCATAACCAATTGTGCTAAGACAACCAAAGGTTTTATATATTCATTTTACTAGTATGCATGCTTATATGTTCTTGAGATTATTTTATGGAAATTAATATGAATACCTGTGTTTGTTTTTATAGCAAATGGAATAGTTTTAAATAGGGCAAAGGATGATGGGATTGGATGATCATTAGGCTTTTTTTTTCTTTCTCCTGAATCTAATTTCCCAAAGCTCAATCTTTGCATTATTCATATATTTAATGTGTTGGTATATTTGGTGGGATTAGGAGATATGACACAACGGATATGCACAGCAGCAGAAATGAAGTTCTACTTCGATAGTTTCTTTTCAACAGCAGCATCGAAGAGCACAAACTATTTGAAACCAAATAAGAACTGTAATTTGAGCTCCTGGAATGCTGGATGTGAGCCAGGATGGGCTTGTAGTGTTGGAGGTCAAAAGGTTAACCTCAAAGAGTCTAAAGTAATACCTGATAGAACTACTAATTGTGCTCCTTGCTGTGAGGGTTTTTTCTGTCCTCATGGTCTTACCTGCATGATACGTGAGTTTCCATATCCGTTTTCAAATTGACTAAATTGATACCCAAAATTGTTTTTTTTTTTTGCAATCAAAGTTAAACATGAAATTGACCCTTTGTTTATGTATGCTGGCACTTCAGCATGCCCACTTGGTGCATATTGTCCCCTTTCACAACTGAATAAAACCACTGGTATATGTGACCCGTAAGTTCATTCTTGTGTTCTTGTTCTTTGCTATATATAAGTTTCAGCATCCAAATACATTAATACTTAAAATAGCAGATATCTGTTGCAGATACAATTACCAACTTCCTCCTGGAAAGCTCAATCATACTTGTGGAGGAGCTGATATTTGGGCTGATATTTTGAGCAGTAGAGAATTATTCTGTCCGCCTGGATCATATTGCCCTTCCACTATCCAGAAAAATCCATGCAGTAGTGGGTATTGATAACTATCCTTAAACTCACAATTTACTTATGCTTAATGGTACAATAATTTCACTTAATTTCACTTCTCGGTTGTTATTTCAGATTTTACTGCAGGACTGGTTCTACAGACCAAGCAAGTAGGTCTTTTGAAAATATGATTACAATTTTTTTTTATCATATTAGCAACTATTCAGGATGTGAAAACATCTCTTTTTTCCATTCTCAGAGTGTTTCAGGATGGCATCTTGTGAACCAAACTCATCAAATCAAAACATCTCTGCATATGGTATCTTGACTTTTGTGAGTGATCAGTTTCCACTTCTATATATTATGCTTTGAATTGATGTTTTAATTACTGGGTTGCAAAAAAATTCATGTGTTCTCTTTCTGATCTACATGTAATGATGATGTTCAGTAGACTAATTGAATTAGAATGATCATTGATTCAGGTTGGTTTGAGTTTTCTGTTAATCGTTATCTATAACTGTTCGGATCAAGTTCTTGCAACTCGAGAGAAAAGACAAGCACAAACTAGGGAGAAGGCAGTGCAAAGTGTGAGAGAAACAGCACAAGCTCGTGAGAAATGGAAATCTGCAAAAGACATTGCTAAGAAGCATGCAGTTGGACTCCAAAGTCAATTATCAAGAACATTTTCTCGAACGGTATCTAAGAGAGATGCTAAAACAAGTGGTCAACTTAAGGGAGGAGGAGGAGGAGGCCCCTCTATACCAATAGGGACTTCATCTAAATCCAAAGGAAAGAAGGAAAAATCTAATAACCTTACACAAATGATGCATGAAATTGAGAATAATCCAGATAGTCATGAAGGCTTCAATCTAGAAATTGGAGATAAAAATATAAAAAAACATGCACCAAGGGGCAAGGATTTGCACACTCAGAGCCAAATGTTCAGGTATGCATACGGACAGATCGAGAAGGAAAAAGCTTTGCAAGAGCAGAATAAGAATTTGACTTTCTCAGGGGTAATTTCAATGGCTAGTGATATTGAAATCTTGAAGAGACCTACAATGGAGATTGCCTTTAAAGACCTAACTCTTACTTTGAAACATAAAAACAAACATCTTCTAAGATGTGTGACTGGGAAATTATCGCCTGGGCGAGTTTCTGCTGTTATGGGTCCTTCTGGGGCTGGAAAGACAACCTTCCTTTCTGCTTTGACAGGTAAATCACCAGGTTGCCACGTTACAGGTCTGGTTCTTGTTAATGGTAAGCCAGAACCAATCCAAGCATATAAAAAGATTATTGGTTTTGTGCCTCAAGATGATATTGTGCACGGAAACTTGACCGTTGAGGAGAATCTCTGGTTCAGTGCAAGATGCAGGTATGCAATACTAAATTCTATGATGCAGTAAAAGATAGATATTAGCAACTTCCACTTTGTACTAACCGGATTTTCATTATTGTAGACTCTCTGCTGATCTGCCAAAAGCAGAAAAGGTTCTAGTTGTTGAAAGAGTGATAGAATCCTTAGGATTGCAAGCGATAAGGGACTCTTTAGTAGGGACTGTGGAAAAGAGAGGAATTTCTGGAGGTCAAAGGAAACGAGTAAACGTTGGGCTTGAAATGGTTATGGAACCTTCACTTCTTATATTAGACGAACCTACGTCTGGTTTGGACAGCTCATCATCCCTTTTACTACTTCGGGCTCTTCGACGTGAAGCTCTAGAAGGAGTTAACATTTGTATGGTTGTACACCAGCCTAGGTAATGATTGTTCATAATGGCTTGTACTAAATGTACATAATCTACATGAAAACGAAAAAATGAATACTAATTCATAATATCTGTTTCAGCTACACATTGTTCAGGATGTTTGATGATTTGATACTTCTAGCCAAGGGGGGTTTAACTGTATATCATGGATCAGTAAAGAAAGTGGAGGAGTATTTTGCAGCCCTAGGGATAATTGTACCAGAGCGGGCGAATCCACCGGATTACTTCATTGACATTTTAGAAGGAATAGTAAAACCAAGCACAGGGGTGAACTACAAACAGCTTCCAATTAGATGGATGCTTCATAATAGCTACCCTGTTCCTATGGATATGCTTCAAAGTGCTGAGGGATTAGGAGCATCAACAAGTGATTCTGCTGCTACCCCGAGTGAACCTGGATCAGAATCTCAATCTTTTGCTGGAGAGTTTTGGCAGGATATGAAGACTCATGTTGAAGTCAAGAAAGATAAACTTAATAGCAATTTTTCTAATTCAGATGATTTATCCCAACGTACAACTCCCGGAATCATTTACCAATACAAATACTTTCTAGGGAGGTATGTCTGATCTTTGCTCTTTTCTATTCATATGACCTTTGGAGTTGCTAAAATGTTCTTTCTTCTACTTGTGCAGGCTTGGTAAGCAACGTCTACGAGAATCAAGGACACAGGCTGTAGATTTTTTGATTTTATTACTGGCTGGAATATGCTTAGGAACGGTGGCTAAAGTCAGCGACGAAACATTTGGTGTGCTTGGTTACACATACACTGTCATTGCAGTTTGTAAGTTATAATCAATCTATTCTAGTATAAAAGTAAATAACTTATGCAGTAGGAACCTTTCATAAATTGAATTCCTGATGGATTTCAGCTCTCCTGTGCAAGATCGCGGCTTTGAGATCATTTTCGTTGGATAAGCTGCATTATTGGAGAGAACGTTCGTCAGGTATGAGCAGCTTGGCTTATTTTCTAGCAAAGGATACAGTGGATCATTTCAACACAATAGTGAAACCACTTGTTTACTTGTCAATGTTCTACTTCTTCAACAATCCAAGATCAACTGTGGGAGATAACTATATAGTTTTAATCTGTCTGGTTTATTGTGTTACTGGGATAGCTTATATATTAGCCATTTTCCTAGATCCTGGTCCAGCTCAATTGGTGAGTG
Source organism: Euphorbia lathyris (assembly GCF_963576675.1). NCBI lineage: Eukaryota > Viridiplantae > Streptophyta > Magnoliopsida > Malpighiales > Euphorbiaceae > Euphorbia > Euphorbia lathyris. The sequence continues at coordinate 40,366,877 of NC_088912.1, read as the reverse complement.
TAATTTTCTTCATTAAAATAGTTTTCCATCTATCTAACTCTCCCAAGTAAATGAACAAGAAACTGTCTTGTGTCGTGCAGTGGTCCGTGCTTCTTCCTGTCGTTTTGACCCTTATAGCAACCCGTGGCCAAGACAGCAAGTTTGTTAACCAGATATCAGACTTATGTTACACTAAGTGGGCACTTGAAGCATTTGTTATATCTAATGCTAAAAGGTTAGTTAATAAGACTATGCTTTTACCAAATTTTAATCCCGAAATTTTATTATATGCCTGGCGCAAGACGCCATCCGTGCTAATTAATTTAGTTGATTTAACTTTCAGATATTATGGTGTATGGCTGATAACGCGGTGTGGTTCACTCATGGAAAACGGGTATAATCTGGACCATTGGTACCGTTGTTTAGTGTTGCTTGTTGCTTTCGGGTTTGGTAGCCGTATTTTGGCCTTCATTCTTATGATTACCAATAGGCGTTTATGAGAAGTAAAATGCAGGATGCCTAGGCTATGTACAAAATAGAAAAGATGAATGCCCCATACGCTTGCTCTTGGGCTCTTGTGATGATTTGTATAATGATTTGTATGAAAAGGCAACCTTTTTCTCTTCTGTACTGTACTGTACTATGTTATATAGTCAAATATTAAACTTTTAGGAGTAGGAATTTAATGAAAAGGTCAATCTTTGTTTATAAAGGTATATGATGTTTGTTTTTCCATTATCAAATTCTGAGGTAAGGCTTTAAGGAAAACAACATCAATCAGATGAATTATAAACAGTCAATGAGATGAAAATTCAAACTACAATTCTGAATCTCACATCTTTGACTGAAATATTTGAAGAAGAAAAAAATACAAAGAAAATTAATGAGTTCAAGGTGCATGTATGTATGTCAAAAAAAAAAAATATATATCTTAAGAATAATAATCGAATTCCATACATGACGCGGCAGGAATAAACATGGTTATTCCGAATATTAAATCGCACACGATTTCTAATTGAAACCTTCAAAATTCAATTAAAAAAAACTTTAGAAAAACAAAATAAATTCTTATTCAATGCTATAATTGTCTAATACATCAGAAGCAATGGTTATATAATAAACTCTACAACCTAATCCTAAATACAAAAGAAAGAAAATAAAAAAAAGGGTAAATTCTAAAAAAAACCCCTGTGGTTTGATGTTGTTCCAAATAAACCCTTGTGGTTTGGTTTTACAAAAAAAAAGGACCGTGGTTTCGCCGTTACCCGAAAAACGGAAATTGACTTAACACCGTTAAAAATGCTGACGTGGCAAGGGGCAGAGTTGGAAATTCGATTTTTTTTTTCTTTTTCTTTTTCTTTTCCTCTCCCTTCTTCTTCCTTCTCTCCTCCTCCTTCTTCCTTCTCTTCTTCTTCTTCTTCTTTTTTTTTTTAAATTTCTGAAATTTTATTTTTATTTTTTTTAATTTTTCTTTTTCTTTTTTCTTTTTCTTTCTCTTTCCCTTCTTCTTCATTCTCTCCTCCTCCTTCTTCCTTCTCTCCTCCTCCTTCTTCTTCTTCCTTCTTCTTCCTTTTTCTTCTTCCTCCTTCTTCTTCTTCTTCTTTTTTTCTATTCTTTTTTTTAAATTCCCTTACTCGAAGAAATTTGGAATTTTCCCGAAATCTGGAATTTCCAGATTTCGGAAAAATTCCAGATTTCTTCGGAAATCTGGAAATTTCCGAAACTTAAAAAAAAAATAAAGGAAGAAGAAGAGGGATGAAGAAGAAGAAGAATGGAGGAGGGGAGAAAAAGGAAGAAGAAGAAGAAGAAGAAGGGAAGAAAGAGGAGGAGAAGGAGGAGGAGGAGGAGGAGGAGGAGAAGAAGAAGAAGGAGGAAAAGGAAAAGAAAAATTAAAAAAAAATTAAATTTCAGAAATTTAAAAAAAGAAGAAGAAGAAGAAGAAGAAGAAGCAGAAGGTTAATTCATCCGGAAGACAAAGATCAAACCAAATCAGGGAAGATCAACGTTGACCCTAGACACTGACATTGCACCTCTATGTTGGGAAAGAAGTACAAGCAACAAGTTGCTTGTCCCCCAAGACAATTTGGAATCTTTACCCCATTTGTGCAAACTGTCAGACTGCTTCTGGCAGAACTCAGAGGCATGCTATCTCCTGAAGACAGAAGGAAAAGAGAAGTTCAATGGTAGGCTTTTTGTACTGATACTGAGGATGAAAGCGACGGAAGGAGCATTTCCCTCCAACGATCTTTTTGAATTTCGAAAAGATCCCTCCTCAAGTGTCACTATAAAAGCCTCAACAAATGCTTCATTTGGACTTGATCATCAACGTTGAAATTAAGAGAGAATCATCTTTGAAGTTCCAAAAGCAAAAAGCTCATACACGCTCATAGTTCTTCATTCATGTAATAGCTTATAGATTTACATTGTGTTCTAAATTAGGACAACTTTATCAATAAGTAAAAAGATCAGAAGCTCTTCTGTTCACTTCGGTTATAAGTGAATAGGTTGAGAGGTAGATATATTGCTGAGTGTAGTGTGCAAAGGACGGTACTTTGCAATGCCTCTGAATCTATTGTAAAGGTTTATGCTCTACCTGTTGAAAGAGTTCACTAGTGGATTAAAATCCAGAAGAAGGTATTCTGGGGACTGGATGTAGGCATGAGACTGAACCAGTATAAATCACTGAGTAACTTTTCCTTAACCCTTTACTTTACTTATTCTGATATTTGCTTGCTTCTGTGTTAAATCATTTAAAATGCGCTTCCAACTATTGTATTTAATAGATCGTTTAATCTTAAGTCACAACAGAGGCTCTTCTAGTTAAGTTGTTTTTTGTTTAAAGAAGGTCAGAAGCAGAATCAAGCTTCGTTTACTTGATCAACGCTGTAAATAAAGATTGCCTCTGATTCTGAACGTGCCTTTAGTCTTGTGCTATTGAAGTAATTTGTGAGAAATTTATTAAGAGCCAAATTGTTTTCCTAACCTGAGACTTATTTTTGGCAATGATTCAACCTAGACTACCTCAAGAACCATGGAAGTGGTGGATAAGAAGTTAGAAGACTTCAAGAGGGAGCTAATGGAGATGCTACAGAAGAAAAATTGGATCATAACCGAGAGTAGAAAGGTATATGGATGAACAAATGAGGGAGATGAAGACCTTAATGGAAAACTTCAAGTTTGAAGTGTGGGATATGATTCCACAACCCACCGGAGGCATGAGGAGATTCTTATACCCTAACCACAACGGCAACCAACACCACCACATCACCACCATTGAGAAGGAATATAGCACAACTACAACCACACCAAGCGGGCCCTAAAGCTCCCGATGTAAGAAGACTGAATTATGTTATCATTCATAATGGGGATAATGATAGCGATGGCTTTCATGATGGTGAGCATGCTAGACTTGGTAGGAATGTAGAAAATGTTAATGTTAGTGTAATTGGCAATATACATGTGGAATTTGTTGGAGGAAATCTGTATCTTGATAATGTCCATACTAGGTGCGAATATGTTAGGAATTATGATAAGATGACGCCTTCAAACTGAAAATTGACTTGCCTTGGGGGTGAGTTGGATATCGAGGGTTTCCTAGATTGGTTATCCGAAGTAAAGAGATTCTTTAAGTATGCGGGTATTCCGGATGAGAGGAAAGTCTAATTGGTAGCTTATCGGTTGAAGGGAGGAGCATCGGTTTGGTGGGATCAGGTAAGAGAAGAGAGAAGAGGAAGAGGGGACAGGGAGGCGATTAGATATTGGCTTCAGATGAAAGCGATGTTGAGGGAGAGGTTTCTACCATCGGACTATGAGCAATATATATATAGTTCGTACCATGGGTGCTCTCATGGTGTTAAGAGTGTCCATAAATATACTTTGGAGTTCTTAAGACTTTCGGTAAGGGCCAACTTGTCGAAAACCAAAGGTCAAAAGACTTCTAGGTATCTCGAGGGCTTAAGGTACAACATCCAAGACCAAATTGGTACACAAATGGTTATCCGAGTGCAAGATGCTCAAAATCTAGCTCTTAAAGTCGAATCACAGTTGAGTGTAAGGGATTGGGACAATTATCGGAAGTCCAATAATGATGGTTCGTTTGGGGGAAGATAAAATTCAAAGGTGAATGACAAGGGCAAGAACGTTGCTAGTACAAGTGGGAAAAATGCAACATCATCATTGACAATGGGATCCAAAAGAACAACATTAGTGACATTGCGGCTTAGAAGTATGGTTTGAGTATGGAGGTGCACCCTAAACCTGTTCATGAGCCCATTGGCTCGTCCAAGCCCGCCATTCATGAAATGAGCTTGGACATATATATTTAACATTTGGCCCAGCCTGGTCCGAACCAATGTAAAATAGTTTGGACTTGAGATTTGTCTCAAAACCCAGACCCAATCCGGTCCGGCCCGTCCTTATAAAAAATGCTATATTTATCATTTTACTTTGCACTTTAATATTTTTTCTAATTGTTTATTTCAAATTATTCAGGTTAGTAGTAAATTGATAACTCGATCTACTGAGTTAGAATTTAATAGTGCGTAAACAATTTTTCTTTTTATTGTTTATTTTAATATTTTATGCTATTTGATCATAATAAATAATTAAAATTTAATGCTCTTGTATATACTTCTATTTTTAAGTGAGAGAGTTTTCTCCTTCTTTCATTAGAGAAGTTTTCTCCTTCTCATGGGAGCTATGGTTTTCTCCTTCTCGTGGGAGCTACGGCTTGTGGTTTGGTTATTTTGAGGTTTGTTTTCTCTCTCTCAGAACTGTCTTCTCTCTCTCAGATCTATCTTCATTCTATCTTGGATCTATTCTCTCTCTCAGATCGATCTTCTCTCTCTCAGATCTGTCTTCATTCGATCTCAGATCTATTTTCTCTTTCAGATCTGTCTTCTCTTTCTTAGATCTGTCTTCTCTCTCTCTCAGATTCGTCTTCTCTGTCTCAGATCTGTCTTCATTCGATCTCATATATGTTTTCTCTTTCTCAGATCTATCTTATCTCTCTCAGATCTGTCTTCTCTCTCGCAGATATGATGGCGAAAGACAGAGAGAGACCTAGGGTTAGGCGGACCTTGGAGGGGGGCGGTGATGGCGGCAATTCCGATCTTGGTGAGGCGGATCGGGCGGCTGGGGTAGGGCGGGCGTCGGATCTAGTGCAGGATGGAGTATCGGCTGGTGGCATTGTGGCTTCGGCAGGGGATGCAAGGGAGAAGAGGGGGCATGGCGAGCGGGTGAGGGACCGCTCCCAGGAGCGGGGTCGGGGGGGCTTGGCAAGGGTCCGATGGGTTAGATCCGGCAGGATGCGGCGCCAGTTTAGGGGTTTGGGGGGCTGGAGGGGCCTGGGATCATGGGGACAAGGGCGTGGCGCCTGGATCGGTTGCCTTGCTTGCGGATTCGGCTGGGACGCAGGCGGCGCCGCTGGAGGGGGATTCATCGGTAGGGAGGTTGGACGAGCGGTGCCTTGTGCCTGGGGCAGTGGTTGCAGGATGTTTGGGGGGTGGGCGCATGGGATCGGGTGACGCGGTTGCCCGCCCCTTGCTCCCCGCGATCCCGGATGGACGGGTGGGTAAGTTGCCGCCTGCGGACTGTGCGGCGCCTATCCTCCCTACCGATGGCGCCGGGCACCGCAGGGGGCCTGTCGATGCTGGGGCTAGGCATTGGCCTGGTTTTTCCGGCAATGTGCCTGGCATTGATTGTCCTATTTTGGTCAGTGCTGGGCAGGCTGAGGCTGCATTTGGGGGGCAGGTTGCCTCAAGTCAGAGCCCTTTTGAGGCTGGGCATGATATTCAGGGACAGGGGAACATAGCCTCCCCCAGGACTGCAGTTGGCAATAACGGGATAGGTAAAGGGTCTTGGAAAGACACTGTTATGGGAGTGGTTGAGGAGGAGCTCTGCTTTGAGGAAGTGGAGATGGTAGGGGATTCTGCGGATCTTTTCTCTGATTCGGACGAGGAGGATGGTGTCCAGGATGATCCTCTTTGTCCGATTATTAGACTGTCTTCGGAAGAGAAGAGGGAACTCAGAGAGAAGTGGAAGGTGTCTTTGATAGTTAAGGTGTTGGGGAAGAGGATCAGCTTTAATTATTTTGCCCAAAGGATTCAAGCCCAGTGGGCTAGGAAAGGGAAAGTCAGTATTACTGACCTTGAAAATGACTTCTATGTCATCAAGTTTACTAGAGTTGAGGATTACAATACTGTGATCAAGGGGGGCCCATATATTATTTCCAACCACGTTCTGGCTTTACGGCCTAGGGTTCCTAATTTTAATCCCCATGATTCTACTGTTAACAGGATTTTGACTTGGGTTAGGTTTCCGGGCCTTCCCATTGAGTATTACAGTGAGAAATTCCTAAGCAAAATAGGAGGCATGGTTGGGAAGGTCCACCATGTGGATAAGACTACTATTGGTGCCATTAGGGGCAAGTTTGCTAGGGTTTGGGTGGATGTGGATCTTGCGAAACCCTTATTATCTAAGTTTTGTGTTCAGAACAAGGTGTTCTTTATCGAATATGAAGGCTTACATAACATTTGTTATGATTGTGGCATTTATGGTCATTCTCAGGAAGGTTGCCCCAAAAGGGAGAGTGTTTTGAAGGAGACTGTTATGGAGAGTGGGAGTATTTCTGTAGGTAACCAAGGGAATGAAGGAAACTTCGGTCCTTGGATGGTAGCTAAACGGACTACTCGTCATAGAACTCAGCCTCCTATTATGCAGAATCTTCCTCCTGATATTATCAAGAAGGGGATTTCCGCTCCTTCTAAGCCTATGGCTGCCCCTAGTGTGAAGGAGAAGCCTATCCCCAAGGCTAGGGAGGAGGCTGGTACCAGCTTAGCTCTTAGGTCTGGCTCTAGGTTTGGTGCCCTATCTATTGAAGACGTTCATGAGCCTGTCCAGGGAGATGAGCTTATGGAACACAGTTTGCCGGGTCTGGAGTCTGTTGTGTCTTCTGAGCTAGTGGTTGATTCTGTTAATCCCCTCTTTGCTTCCAAGAATGAAGCTCAGGGGGGGCCCCTGGTTCAGGAGGCCCGAAAGATGAAGGAAACTAATGAGGGTAGTTCTTCTATTCTTACTGGTGGACCTGGAATTGGGAATCCAATGGGGGTTATTAAACCTGGCTTGAAAAAGCCAAAGGGCAAACAAAAAAGCATCCAGAATTCCTTGGCTTTTTCAGAGAAGAGGGGACCTGCGGGTACCTCGATGAGGCTCTCAGGAGCCCCTAGTAAATACCTGGCTTAGGTAGGTTGGTGCGGTCAGTCTCCTCCTTTCTATGGACTTGTTGTGCTGGAATGTTAGGGGTGCGGCTAGCAAGGCTACCCGTATCCATATTAATGACCTAATTAAACAGTTTAACCCCTCGTGTTTTGCTTTACTGGAAACTAAGATTAGTGGAGAGAAAGCAGATGAGGTGGTTAATAAGTTTAAGAACTGGAGGTGTGTTAGATCGGAGGCTACTGGCCGAGCTGGTGGGATCTGGCTTTTCTGGAGGCCAGATCGGATTCATTTTGATGTTATTAGTATCGATAAGCAGTTCATTCACTGTAAAGTGAGCATTTCTGGTATTACTCCCTTTTTGACTACCCTTGTGTATGTTGATCCGATCTTAGTTAATCGCAAACGGCTGTGGGAGATCCTCTTTTCGATGAGTGGCAGCATCTTTGAGCCCTAGTTTATTGCGGGAGACTTTAATGATATCGGCCTTATGAGTGACCAGAGAGGAGGTTCCAATCATTATGTTAATCGCTGTCTTCACCATAAAAATAATATGGATTTATGTGGGCTTTCCGACTTAGGGGCTTCGGGTCATAGATTCACTTGGAAACGCAATAGTACCTTTGTTCGTTTGGACAAGGTCTATGCTAATGTGGCTGCCCTGACTTCTTTCCCTGAGTGTTCTGTTTTAAATCTTCCGTTCCGTCATTCGGACCATTGCCCTATTTTGTTTAGACTTTTGAGAGACAACCGGACTAGGGGGAAGAGACCGTTCCGGTACCAGCTGGCGTGGGAGTCCCATCCTAAGTTTAAGGAGTTCGTCCAAGATAATTGGAAACCTCATTCGAATGTCCTGCAAGCTTCTGAAGGGTTCAGGAAGAAGGTGCTTGGTTGGAATAAGAATGTCTTTGGGCACATTATTAGAAGAAAGAATAAGTTGTTAAAAAGGATGGAGGGCGTTCAGCGTAGGTTGGATGTGAGGTTTGATCACAGTTTAGATGGCCTCCTTAGAACCCTTCAGAAGGAGCTGGAAGCTGTGCTTAGGCAGGAGGAGCTTCTCTGGTTCCAGAAGTCTAGGAAATCCTGGATTAGGGATGGGGATTGTAATACCAGGTACTTCCATCTGTCTACTATGATCAGGCGGTAGAGGAATAGAATTGAGGCTATCAAAGATTCTGATGGGGAGTGGGTGTATGAAGATGAGGTGATTCAGAATTTGGCTCTGGAGTTCTATAAGGAGCTTTTCAAAGAGGATCATGTTCAGCTGGAGAGGGCTCACTCTATTGCTACCTTTCCTTTGATCAGTGAGGATATCAGTCAGAGTGCCTTTCTTCCTATTTCCCGAAAAGAGATTGACCATGCCATCTTCAGCATTGGGGCGTCTAAAGCGCCTGGTATTGATGGTCTTCCAGCTGGCTTCTACCACAAGCACTGGGGTGTTGTGAAGGAGGGTATCTATGAGTTTATCATAGGTGTGTTCAATGGGTCTAAGGATATTGAGCTGGTTAATAGAACTCTCCTTGTCCTTATTCCTAAAATTGATAAGCCTTCTTCCTTTTTGCATATGAGACCCATCAGTCTTTGTAATGTTCTTTACAAGACGATTACAAAAATTGTGGCTAATAGAATCCGTGGCATTCTTCCGAAGATCATTTGTCAGAATCAGGGTAGTTTTGTACCCGGTAGACAAATGATGGATAATGTGGTGATTGCCCAAGAAATGGTGCACACTATGAAGATTAGGAAAGGGAAGAAAGGCATTGTGGCTCTTCAGCTGGATTTGGAGAAGGCCTATGATCGCATCAACTGGAACTTCCTGATGGAGAGTCTGGAGAGAGCTAGGATCCCGGACAGTTGGAGAAATCTTATTAAGGTTTGTATTACTTCTCCTGTGTTTCAGGTTATGGTGAATGGGGATATGTCGGAGGAGTTCTCCCCGGGTCGAGGCATCCGTCAGGGTGATCCTATGAGTCCCTTCCTTTTCGTTATTGCTATGGAGAGGCTGTCCCACCTTATTCAAGATGCCATTGATATTGGTAGTTTCCACCCGGTGGCCATCAACAGTTTCTGTCCCCAGGTGACCCACTTATTCTTTGCGGACGATATCCTTATCTTTCTTGAAGGTAATGAGGAGCAGTTGAGTGTCATTATGGATATTCTGGATTGTTTTTGTTCGGCCTCTGGTCAGAGACTTAATATCCAGAAATCTAGGATGATGTGCTCTAAGAATATGAATCCGAGAATTTGTAAAAGATTAAGTGATTTGTCTGGTACTCCTCTTACTAATTCTCTTGGGAAGTATCTGGGGATTCCTCTCCATAGTGAGAGAGTGTCTAAAGTTTATTTTAAAGATACTTTGGACAAAGCCAATACGAGGTGTGCCACGTGGAAAGCCAAGACTCTCTCCCTCGCTAGCCGTCTGACTTTAATTCAATCTATGAATTCCGCTGCTCCCAACCACATCATGCAGGCTTGTCAGCTTCCGAATCCTGTGCTTAATGATCTTGATAAGATTAACCGAAGGTTCCTGTGGGGGGAAGCTGCGGAGGGAAGAAAGATCCACCTGGTGCCTTGGAGTGAGGTTTGTCAACCCAAAGATTCAGGGGGTTTGGGCATTAGGAGAGCTAAGGATAATAATAAAGTTTTATTAATGAAACTCCTTTGGCGTATGTGGCAATGCCCCTCCTCTCTCTGGGTTCGCCTTCTTTGTGGTAAGTATCGAAAAGATAAGATCTTTGGGTGCCCGAAAGAGAGAGTTATCAATTGTTCCTTCCTCTGGAAAGGGCTTAGCGCCGTTTTTGCTGAGTTTTGCTCAGGGGTTGGTCTGGATGTGGGTAATGGTAAGTCCATAAGCTTCTGGTTTGATACCTGGATTAGGGATAAACCTTTAGTGGATGTGTGCACTTCCCCCCTGCCTAGTGATATCCAAAACTGGAGGTTAGCCGATGTGGTAGACTCTGAAGGGGACTGGGCTTGGCCTAAATTTGATTCTTTCTTTAGCCTTGAGACTCTCCTTAGAATTAGAGGAGTGAAGGTGAATAATCAAGAGGAAGACATGAATAAGCATTGTTGGGCGCTGACTAACAATGGAGTCTATTCTTGCAAATCTGCCTTTGAAGCGTTTTCCCTTAACAGGACTGATAATCCCCCGGATATTTGGAAGACCATTTGGTCCCTTAAAATCCCCTACTGCATGAGGAGCTTCCTGTGGCTGGGCGTTAAAGACAGATTACTTACTAACTCAGATAGATACAGAAGGCATTTGGCGACCTCTGGAGCTTGCGGTAGATGTAGAGGCCATGTTGAATCGTTGTGCCACGCTCTTAGGGATTGCCCTAAGAGTGAAGAGGTTTGGAAGAAAATTCTCCCTCATCATACTTTCTCTTCCTTCATGTCCCATTCTGTGAACGACTGGTTCTCAGATGGTATTAGGGGAAAGTTATTATCTTATATGGAGCATGGGGACATTTTCTTTGCCATTATCTGTCATCAAGTGTGGAAATGGAGGAACGAGGAGATTTTTGATAATAAAGTTGTGCTTTTGCCTAACTTAGCTGAGTTCTTCTTGAAGAAACTCTCTTCTATTATTGATAGTTTCAAAGGTGAGTCCCTTGCCAGATCTTCCCCGAGTAGTGATGTCCACCTCGTGAGCTGGAGCAGGCCGAGAGAGGGGGTTGTGAAGCTGAATACTGATGGTTCCTGCCTCAGTAATGGTAAGATTGCTGCCGGAGGTGTTCTTAGGGATGCGGGAGGCGCCTGGCTTTCTGGGTTTATCTAGAATTTGGGTTTGGGTTCTTCCTTCTCTGCGGAGCTCTAGGGCATTCTCTCTGGGATCCAGCTGGCGATTATGCTGGGTGTTAAGAGGCTTTCTATGGAGTCTGATAACTTGGAGGCCATCAATATGATTTTGGGTAGTCATGTCATGGGTCTTCATAGCCGCAACCTTATTAAAGCTATTAAGAGGCTTAGCTCCTCATTTGATATCCTTGAGTTCAGCCACATTTTTCGGGAGCAGAACCGTGTTGCAGATCACTTGGCGGCGGCAGGCCATGAGAGGGTGTTAGTGTTTATACCCTTACCGTTCCCCCCTATCGCTCTTTATCCTCTTCTTTTAGAGGATAGGATTGGGGTTAGCTTTCCTAGGCTAATCCCGGTGTAGTTGCTTGTTTTGCTTTGCTTTCTTTTCCTTTTCTAAAAAAAAAAAAAAAAATTAATGCTCTTGTTGCGTCTAATTTATTCTTTTTATACAAATCAAGGCTTAATTAGTCCTGTTAACTCATTTTTACCTCTATAACAACTCATTCTATTTTGTAAATAAATTGGTCTAAATCTCATTTTCTTTCCTATTTAATGACTTATTTGTTTATAGATTAAATTTTATTATTTCGTTAATTGTTTTTTGCTTATAAAAAGCATGTCCATTGTGTGCTGTTAATTTTTTTTTTACATCCATTGAATGTTATTGAATCAGTTAACTAAATTTTATTTTATTATATTTTTCTTATTTATAATCATATTTTTTAATTTTAGTTTAATCTATTTTTTAATATAAATATATTAGTTGGACGGGCCGGGTTGGGTTTGGGAATTAGTTTTTGTAGCTTGGTCCAGTCCGGCCTGAGCCCGATGTAAATATAATGTGGGCTAGGTTGGGCTTGGACAATGTAGTTAAGTGTCAAACCCGCTTAAGCCCGGTCCGAGCCGGCCCGGCCCAACCCATGAACATGTCTAATTCTTATAGTGTGGGGTGGATCAAGAATATGGGAGAGTTGAGAGTAATCCAACGTTGCAAGGTGCCTATTAGTATCAGAGAGTATCAAGATGAAGTTTATTGCGATATAGTGGATATGGATACTTGTCATTTACTATTGGGAAGACCATGGGAATTTGATCGGGATGCAACCCATGCCGGCAGTGGCGGATGTGGGGGGGTCAAAGGGGGCATCCCCCCTAAAAAAAAAAAATTGGTCCAAAAAGAAGGGTTAAGGTGCAAAAATACCCCTAACGTTTTAGGTCAGGAGCAATTTTACCCCTACGTCTAAATTAGTGCAATTTTATCCCTAATGTTGGAAGCCAAAAGCAGTTTTACCCCTAACGTTGATAAATTGGGTCAATTTGAGAAATAATTCATCAAACTGTCTTCTCGGTAATGAATCTTGTCATCTACACTTCACATGTGCATTATTTTATCAGTAACAAATCACAAACATATGTTGGGATGTGAAAAAAATAAAAAAAATATATTAACAATATACTGTCTTTTGTACGAATTAGACAAAAAAAATTCAAAAAATTCACCGAATTTGTAAATATTAATCTCCAATTTTATTATTAAATTACAAAAAACATTATATCTTTTTTTTAGAACAAATTGATATGCAATTGGTGCAAAATAAAGAAAAAAAATGACTGTATGTTATAATAGTGTCTGAAATTGATCCAATTTATCAACGTTAGGGGTAAAATTGCATCATTTTAGACGTTAGGGGTAAAATTGCTCCTGACCCAAAACGTTAGGGGTATTTTTGCTTCTGGCTACAAACATTAGTCTAAAAAAATTTTACATAAAGTTTTGCCTCCCCCCCCCCTCAAATCCTGGATCCGCCACTGCATGCCGGGAGGAGGAATATATTAGACATATATACCATTTAGTCCCAACAGTTAGTTTCATATTTCTAGCCTAGAGTCTAGATTTAGTCATTCAGTTAGATACAAACTGTAACCTATATATATACTATCTTATACATCAATAACAATCATTGAACAATTCAAATTGTTACATGGTATCAGAGACCTAATCTAATTCTATTTTTTCTCTCTTCCCTCTCTTCCCCACACCCGTCGACCTTCTCCTTCCCCAAACCCTAATACCACCGCCGACCTCCCTTCCGCCATGACTAACACCTCGGCAACTCAAACACCAACACCAACACCGTCAACACGGCTAATTCCAACAATGAACCCACCAAAACCGACACACATACCCCTATCCATCCCTCCCTCACTGTATCCAATATCTCCACATTCATCAAATTTACCCTGGATGTTGAAAAAGGCCACTATCCGACCTGGGCCGCCTTGTTCAAACTCCATGCCAAAGCCTACCAAGTCCTCGACCACATAATTCCCTCACCTGAAAACGATTCGGCCACCTCTCTCCAAACCACAAACCCCGAATTATGGTCCCGTATTGATGCCGTGGTCCTCCAATGGATCTACAGCACCATCTCTCTTGATCTGCTTCACACAATTATCGTAGCTGATTCTTCCGCAGCAACAGCCTGGAGCCGTCTCCAAGATAACTTCTCTGACAACAAGCATTCCCGTGCCCTATTTCTTCAGCAAGAGTTCTCCAAAACCAAGCTCGATGATTTTACTGATATTTCATCCTACTGTCAACATCTGAAATCCCTGTCCGATCAACTATCTAGTGTCGACTGTCCTGTTACCAACGACCAGATGGTCCTTCAACTCATCTCTGGTCTTACTGATGCATATGACACTGTTGGCACTCAAATCCGCCATGGTGATCCTCTCCCACCTTTTAACAAAGCTAGGTAAATGTTGCTACTTGAAGAAACGGCACGATCCAGAAAGAACATCAGCCCGCATAGTCCTGTTGCCCTAACGGCATCCTCAGCCACCGATCCTCCATCTCACTATTCTCCCGCGCGTTCAGCGCACAACCGATCCGGAAGCAACAGCCGCGGCGGTCGATACGGCAGTCGCCCATATCGCGGCCGGGGAGGCCGTCACCACTACAGATCGGCGGGGCCGTCCCACTATCGCCCAACATCCCTCCCTCCGTGGGGTTACGCGCAGTCGTGGGGGCAGCCACAACAATGGGCCGCTCCACCGTGTCCATTTCCCATAAACTCGTGGCAGCCCCAGTACCCATCTGGCACCCCACAATCTCAACCGGGAATCCTCGGACCTCGACCCGAAAGCCCACAAGCTCACCTTAATATGGCACCATAGCCATATATGCACACTGATATCGCTGAAGCCATGCACACTATGACCATATCACCACCTTCTGATCAATGGCACATGGATACAGGAGCCACCTCTCACATGACAGCTCATCAAGGTACGCTCACTTCTTATTTTAATTCGAGCTTCAATGAAAATATTATTGTCGGTAATGGTCACTGTGTTCCTATTTGTGGATCTGGCTATGCTAGTTTGCCCTCTAAAAGTAAACCTTTACATCTAAATAATGTCTTGCATGCACCTAAACTTATCAAAAATCTTATTTCTGTCCGTCAGTTTACCAAAGATAACCAAGTCTCTGTCGAATTTGACCCTTTTGGTTTTTCTGTGAAGGATTTACAGACGGGTACACCTATCATGAGATGTAACAGTCCCGGGGAACTCTATCCAGTCATGTCTAGTCCATCCACACCACACTCGTCCCCATCCGTATTCACCGCACTGTCTTCTGATGTCTGGCACAACCGTTTAGGCCATCCCGGGCTTCCAATTATGAACGCCCTATTGAATAAGAATTTGATTTCATGTAATAGGAATAAAAGTACTTCTGTTTGCTCTTCTTGTGTAAATGGAAAACAGGTTAAATTACCGTTTCAGTCCTCACATAATTTTGCATGTATGCCCTTTGATCTAATTCACAGTGACATTTGGACATCTCCTGTTTTAAGCTCTAGTGGTCATCGTTACTATGTTCTGTTCCTTGATAATTTCACCAATTTTCTATGGACATTTCCATTAGCTAACAAATCTCAAGTCTATTATGTCTTTCTTCAATTTCGAACTTTCATTCGCACTCAATTTGAGCGTGACATCAAAGTTTTTCAATGTGATAATGGGGGCGAATTTAACAATAACTCCTTTCGCCAATTTTGTAATAATCATGGGATGCAATTTCGGTTCTCGTGTCCATACACATCACCTCAAAATGGGAAATCTGAACGCACAATAAGAACCATTAATAATGTTGTCCGGACTGTCATGAATCATGCTTCCGTTCCATTTCACTTTTGGCATCATGCACTAGAACTTGCTACCTACTTGCTTAACATCTATCCTCACAAAATTCTCGATTACCAATCTCCCACAAAAATACTTTACCAACGAGACCCAACTTACACTCATCTACGGGTTTTCGGATGCTTATGCTTTCCCTTAATCCCATCAACATCTCGTCACAAACTTGAAGCCCGCTCCTCACCATGTGTCTTTCTCGGGTATCCACCAAATCACAGAGGTTATAAATGCCTTGATCTGTCCAAACACAAAATTATAATATCCCGACATGTCATTTTTAACGAATCTGTGTATCCATTTGTGCCTACCCCTGTTCCTTTACCCTGGTCTGCGCCTTGCGCATCACACCCGTCTCGCCTGCCTCCATCCACCACATCGCAAACTTCAAACGAAACCGAACCCTCCCTTATTTCCCCTTCATTTTCCCCTGCGTCTCCCATCGTGTTATCCCGTGTTTCCCCTATCGCGTCGTCCCCCTCCCTGTCGCCTGCGTCGTCCTCCTCAACATCTCCTGCGTCTCCCGTCGAGTCTTCCCCAACGTCTTTTGTCCGCTCAGTCGAGTCTCCCAATTCCCGTGTCATGTCCTCATCGTCTTCCCCTGCCTCGTCTGTCCCTGCGTCATCTAGCGACTCCCCTTATAGTCCAGCACTCATATCACGCTCAAGTTCCCCTATTAGCACAAACTCGGCCACCAATTCTCCTAATTCACCATCCTTCTCTACTGATTCTGACCATACGCCCACCCCAATCGCACCCAATCCCCAACATAATCCCAACACTCATAATATGGTCACCCGAGCCCAACACGGCATTCACAAACCTCGTAGAATGCTTAACCTGTCTGTGTCTGCACCACCCACCATTTCCCCGATCCCCAAAACACCAATTCTAGCCCTCCGTGATCCAAATTGGGCACAGGCCATGACTGACGAATTTGAAGCTCTAATTGAAAATAAGACGTGGGTACTAGTACCCCGTCCTAAGTTTGCTAATGTTATTCGTAGTTGGTGGATTTTCAGGCACAAAACAAAATCGGACGGATCATTTGAGAGATACAAAGCAAGGTTGGTTGGAAATGGATCAGGCCAATTATCAGGTATTGATTGTGGTGAAACGTTCAGTCCTGTCGTCAAACCGGCGACTATCCGAGCCGTCCTCAGCATTGCACTATCCAGAAATTGGAACCTTCGCTAGTTGGATGTCAAAAATGCATTCTTACATGGGGACTTGAGTGAAACAGTTTACATGCACCAGCCATTGGGGTTCCGTGATCCTCAGTTTCCTGATCATGTCTGTCTGCTGCAAAAATCGTTGTATGGGCTGAAATAGGCACCTCGGGCCTGGTATCATCGGTTTGCTACGTTTGTAACCACAGTGGGCTTCACAAACAGTGTCTCAGATCATTCTCTGTTTATCTATCAGCACGGTTCCGACACCGCCTATCTACTGCTCTATATCGATGACATTGTTCTTGTCACATCCTCAGACCGGCTTCAGTCCTTCATCCTCTCCAAATTAAATTCGGAATTTGCAATGAAAGATTTGGGACCTCTACACTACTTCTTGGGAATATCAGTCACTCACTCACCGGGTTCCCTGTTTCTATCTCAGAAAAAATATGCAACAGAAATTCTCACTAAAGCAGGTTTGGCAAATTGCAACCCGACTTCCACGCCTGTCGACACAAAGCAAAAGCTTAGTATCTCCTCTGGCTCGCCTCATTCAAACCCCACGGAATACAGACAGTTAGCGGGTGCTCTACAGTATCTTACTCTCACTAGACCTGACATTTCATATGTTGTCCAACAGATCTGCTTGTTCATGCACGACCCCAAAACCTCACATATGGCAGCTCTCAAACGTATCCTTCGATACATACAAGGTACTCTTGATTTTGGTCTCACTCTACTTGCATCTTCCCCATGTCAATTGACCTCCTATACTGATGCGGACTGGGCCGGCTGTCCCGACACTCGGCGCTCAACATCCGGGTACTGCGTTTTTCTTAGGGACAACCTCATTTCTTGGTCAACAAAGCGACAGCCTACCCTATCCCGCTCAAGTGCAGAAGCTGGATATCGTGGAGTTGCCAACGTCGTCTCCGAAACTTGCTGGATTCGGAACCTCCTTCTTGAACTTGGCTGTCCAATTCAAAAATCTGCAATTGTATACTGTGACAACGTCAGCGCCATCTACCTCACAGGTAATCCCGTTCACCATCATCGCACGAAGCATGTCGAGATGGACATTCACTTTGTCCGGGAACGGGTTGCCAAAGGCCATATTCGTGTTCTCCACGTCCCCTTCAGGTACCAAATTGCAGACATCTTCACTAAGGGACTGCCTACACCTCTATTCGAAGATTTCCGCAATAGTCTCAATGTTCGACCACCGAACCCTTCGACTACGGGGTGTATTAAACATATATACCATTTAGTCCCTTATCTATTGTATAAAACAGTTAGTTCCATATTTCTAGCCTAGAGTCTAGATTTAGTCATTCAGTTAGATACAAACTGTAACCTATATATATACTATCTTATACATCAATAACAATCACTAAACAATTCAAATTGTTACAGAATACGTATAGGTTCGTGAAGGATGGGGTGAGGTACGTGCTTACAACTATGGTGGGAGAGCCCAAATCGAAGAAAAAAGCTACACTAATCGTTTGCCCTACTCATTAGGCATTCATCAATGAATGTAAGGAGAAACAAATGGTTTATATAGTATTGGTAAATGCAAGTGGGAAGCCGAAAGTAGAGGAAGATAGAGAGGTATCAGAAGAAGTGAGTCGTATGCTTGAGGAGTACAATTTGTTCCCGGAAGAGTTACGTTGTGTTCACCCATGTGGGAATGATAAAGTGGAGGAATTAGCTTGCAAGTTTTTGGATAAATGTGAGAAAAAGATTTCATATTAACTTTGCAGACTTTCAGATTTTGCGTTTTCGAACCCTATTTTGATCGAAAACAGGCCAACAATTGAAACTCACTGCTTCGTGACTTCCGTCTTTTCGGTCAAATTCCATCATATAAGGTCTCAAAAACACAAATTACTATATTTTGGGCCTTTCATGTAATTTTTTTAGGGTAAATTCCAAAAAAACCCCCTGTGGTTTGATGTTGTTCCAAATAAACCATTGTGGTTTGGTTTTACAAAAAAAAAGGACCGTGGTTTCGCCGTTACCCAAAAAACGGAAATTGACTTAACACCATTAAAAATGCTGACGTGGCAATGGGCAGAGTTGGAAATTCGATTTTTTTTTCTTTTTCTTTTTCTTTCCCCTCTCCCTTCTTCTTCCTTCTCTCCTCCTTCTTCCTTCTCTCTTCTTCTTCTTCTTCTTCTTGGACTCAGCTTCTAGATTCTTCCAGTTATTAGGCCGAAATTGCGTCTTGGGCTTTTAGTCAATTTCAAGACCTTTACTTAATTTCTTTTTTTTTTTAATTCATCAAACACACTTAACAAACAATTAGTCCAATTAAATCAACATTTAATTTCTATATTTAAACTAATTATGAAATATTAATTTTCTTATAATATTTTTGTCATAATCAAAATTCAGTGTGCATATTGTGTTTCAACAAATACCTCCCCTAATTTGAATATAGAAGATTATAAAGCCCTTGTTACGGTTACATCTCTTACTTAAAGGAATATGGGTAATGTGTGCTAAAAAAAGCTAAGTGTTTGGCAAAACAGTAATAAGGCTGAAAGCAGGAATTTGGTAGTTTGGTCTCCTTAGTGAGGAAGTAACCTCACACGGTGTGTGCATGGGCGTAGACAGGGGGGCCTGGGCCCCTCCGGCGGAACCACCTTGACCCCGAGTACTTTCGGCCACCCAGTCTCCCAAAAAAAAATAAATATCGGGATGTTGAATTAGCCCCCCCCCCCCCCCCAAGATGGCCCAATTTTTTTTTAATATTTTGGGCTTATTATGTACTCCCTAAATCCAAATTTTTTAATTTTTTTTTGGATCTGTTAGGCTTCTCTAAATCCAAATTTCTAATTTTTTTTCTCTCACCTGTTAGGCCTCCTTAAATCCAAATTATTAAATATTTTTTGGGCCTGGTAGGTCTTCTCAAATCCAATTTGTTTTTACATGTTAGGAATCTTAAACAAAATCTAGCTTAATTTTGAGAAATTGTACGTTAATACTTAAAAATTGGTTTTTGACTACTCAAATTATAACACGCATACAAAAAAAAGAGCAAGTTCAATTTAGCAAATTTTTTTTTCGAACGCACATGTAAAATCGGACCCCCCAATCGAGTAATCATGTATTCGCCACTGGGCGTGTGACATGTTTGACACGCTCTGTAGCTAATACCTCTGGCTGCTCCTTTGATCGTCGATAAGAGTCTTCAATGTCCCTTCTTAACAGGTCACACGACGTGTGAATTTCTTTGAAAATTCCAGAAGCTCAGCAACCCATCCACACGTCGTGTGGCTCCTTTGACACGTTGTGTGGATCCATCTTGCAACCTTCTTTACCCAGCATCCGACTCACACAACGTGTGACTGATGTTACATACCGTGTGAGTCACTCCTCCATCTTGGCTTGGGTTCTTCTTGATAGAGATGTCCGCATCAAAAATGCCGAAAACTCTATAGAAAACGTGAACAATGCTTTAATTTTTTATATCAAAAATAAAATATCAATTTAACACTCATAAATCACGATAAATACCCCTCGTAAATCTTGGATGGATCGGTCCGTGAAAGAGAGATGAAATTATTTGGATTGTTAACAATATAATTTGATGATAGAAGAAGAAATGAGAAAGTTGGTTGATATGCGAAACCTTGAAAATACTTGTTACAGAAGTGCAAGGTACGTAAGGCCATAAAACTAGTGTATCTTTTAATTAAGATGTTATGCAGTTAACATTAAAATTAACTCATAACCAACTTGGAAAGCTCCTTCTCGTCTCCTTTCAAACTCTATCTTCTTCATCAAATCATATTTCAACAACCTTTAGTTGCCATTCCCATATTTATTCCTTTACTCCTAAGCCACTTCCATCCTCTTATATCCTTCTTCTAATTCACTATTTTCTTCATGTTTCAATCTACATAATTTTCCATGGCTACTAAAATTACTGATTCATCCGCCAACTTTAATGTGCCATTGGATATTGTAAGTTCGGTCAATTTTGAAAAAAATAAAAATAAATTTGGTCCTTTAATTATTTTCTTTCTTTTTATTATAGTGTTCTATCAATTGTGATTTGAATTGATTGTAACCATACAGAGGAAAAAGAAGATATTGGGGCAGCAAAAGAGAGAGGAACTTGAAAGAGAGGTATTTATTTATTTATAGATTAATGTATTATTAATATAAGCAGGGATTAAATTGACAAAAATTATTAGTTACATTACGAAATTGATTTTTAATTTACAGGTTTCTGCGCTTCAGAAAATGTTGAAACAGGAAGAGAAAGTTCATGAAGTTCTGGATCTTTTGCAGAAGAAGAGGGATGGAAATGGTATATCCATCCCAAACTTTCTTCCTCCTAAGGTGCGAATTTGTTTTTATTTTTTAACCAACTATTCAAAATTAATATTTTAAATTTTTTTATGAATAATGGCCAACATTTGAAATAATTTTGAGTCCACAAGCCTAATTTATGACCTTAAAATTCTCTTAAACAAATTAAAAAAAATTATTTGTTAATTATTATATAAATTGAACAATGAAGACATGTATGAAATTCAATACAATTCGTAATTGCTTGCTACTGAAAAAAGAAAAAAAAAAAAAGACTTTTTTAGGCCTACGAAATAGTTACCAATAATTATTTTCTTAGCTTCTAAGCAAAGAACTACAATAAAAGGAACTGAATTAGATAGACATATGCAATCAAACTAATAATTTAATTAAATACAAATAATTAATATGTATTCATATATTTTTTTGGTAGAAATATGTATTCATATTTTAATTAGTGTTAATTAAGAGATTTATAAATATAAAAATCAATATTAATATTTAAAAAATATGTATATATACAGGCAAAGGAGGTGTTAGCGGAATTAGCGATGGTTGAAAGTGAGATAATTCGATTGGAAACGCAAATTAGTCAACTCCAACTGGGATTAAAGCGTGAACAACAAATGAATAAAGAAAAACAATCAAGAAATTGGAGACAAGAGAGTGAAATATGGAGTATGCCAAGTCCTTTAAACAAATTTCAAGTGCAGCAGGAGAGAACATCTTTTGAAACAAAGGCTTTGCATTTCATTAGTAAAGCTATTAAGGGTGATTATAATAATAATAATAATAGTGTTAATGACAAAAATGGAAGCTATCAAAAAGAGAATCAAATATTCAACAATGAGGAATCTAAAACATTTCCAAGAAAATCTGGATTCTTCAAGTCCCCTTCTCCTTTCCGAGACCCTAGACATCCTTCTCCTAAGGTATTTCTTTTTATTGCTTGAATTATATATGAATTGCTTGTTTGTAGGGCTAAAACCAATTTTGATATTAAAGTCATTCGGCAAGATCAATTTTATTTTTATTATATAAAAGGGTTAATTTTAAATAAATTCCCGGTGGTTTCACCTTTTTTTTTATAGATAATGTGTGGTTTTTTTTGTTACAAAACCATGTAATTTGTAAAATTTTCATTTTTTGTTGACTTTGCTGAATTTGGTTGATAACGACTTCAAAATTTAAAATTTTAAGAATTAAATGATATTTTAAGCAACTTTGATTCTTCATCTTTTTAGATACGTTTAGAGAGGAAAAACTCCAAAAATTATGATTTTGAAAATTTAAAAATATGGTTCCATGTTAAATAAGATACTAAACAATTTTAATTTTTGAAAATTTTCATTTTGAGGTCATTATTGGACAAATTTGGCAAAATTAATAAAAAATGAAAATTTTACAAACCACAGAGTTTATGTTTGTAACAAAAAAAAAAAACCACAGGTATCGATCTGCATAAACATGAAAACCAAAGGAAATTTATTTGAAATTAACCCTATATAAAATGCCCATGAAAATTTATTAGTAACTACCGAAATATTTTGATTCGTTTGTAATTTTCGTTGATATTCACTTGGAAAATGATAAGAACGAGTTATAATTTGACAAAATGCATTTTGAAGTTTTTGACCATTTTGATTTTGGATGCAATGAGTTTATAATCTTTTATTTCAAGACTTAAATTCTTGATTTTTTTTTATATTGAATATTTATTCACCAAATTAGTTAGTTGTGAAATTTTATGTTTTTCTATAAACATACAACATACGTAAAAATTGCTTTCGAACTGTAATAATTATTCCGAACCAAGATGAAATCAATAATGCTATGTAATTAGATTTTATGTTGAACCCTAATTTGTGTGATCATCTGATATCACCAAGAGTAAAATATCAATAGCGAAATAATTTTTGAATCTTTATATAGATGAGAGAGCGAAATAATGTGGACATTCCGGGGGATAATCCATTACCGAAATCACTATCGAATGCAATAATAACAGAAGAGAGCAATATCCAACAATTGCAACCCAACAAACTATCAGAAAATATAATGAAGTGTTTGAACTTCATTTACATAAGACTCCTAAGAACATCAAGAGCTATGGAACTAGAGAAGTCTGGCCCAATTTCCAGGTCATTACAAGCTTCTTTAACAAGAAGTTATTACAGGAGTGATACAATAACCTCAAATACCACATTACAAAAGGAATCAAGACAACAAGATCCATATGGAATATTCTACTTGGAAGAATCTATTCCAAGAGATATTGGTCCTTACAAAAACTTGGTCATTTTCACATCAACATCTTTGGATCCTAAATGTATCTCAACTTCTAGTTCTATTCCTTTACTAAGAAGGTTAAGGTACGTATTTGGAAACATTTATGTTGTTATAATATAAAGTTTGTAGGAGAATATTAATTAATTAAATATAAAGTGCAGGGTTCTAATGAAGAATTTGGAGACAGTGGAGTTGAGATCCTTGAGTTATCAACAGAAACTAGCCTTCTGGATCAACATGTACAATGCTTGTATCATGCATGTATATATATTAATTACATCAATTTTTCTTTTACTTAGTTTTTCTATCATTGACTTTGATGTGCTTATAATTCCATTTATCTGAGTGGAGTAAATTTTCTCATCTATCTATACATATTGCAGGGATTTATCCAATATGGAGTACCTTCTTCTCCAGAAAAATTGTTCACATTAATCAACAAGGTGAACAATTTTATTTAATTTTATTGTTATAAAAAATTTAAAAATTGATAACTAGCTTCTTAATTTAATTGAATTGTACTAAATGAATTCAGGCAACCCTTAACATTGGTGGAAACATGATTAATGCCGAGGCAATAGAGCAGTATATTTTAAGGAAGTCACCATCTTCTACCAAGGTACTATATGTATACAGTGACGGAGCCAGGAATTTAAATTTGGGGGGCTAATTTTTAGTCGTGGATTAAAAGTAAATTTTTAAAGTCCAGCCTGTCAGCCTCCCCCCTCCCGATCCCTGGACTGGCTCCACCCCTGTTATGTATACAACAAATTAGGTATTTTTCCAAAAATTAAAAGTCTAATGTATATATTATGATTCGTTTTGAAGGTTCATCAAAATGCAGAAAAAGAAGAGAAAGAGTCGATAGTTCGTAAGCTTTATGGACTTGAAACAATGGATCCTAATGTCACATTTGCTCTTTGTTGTGGAACACGTTCTTCTCCAGCTGTAAGTTCCACAATCAAACCTTTATATATGCAACTATAATAAATTAAAATGCCTACTTAAAAGTTGTTTATGTATTTAAGTAATGACAATGATGAGAATAGGAGTTGTGATTTGCTGTTGGTTGGGCCACAAAAATAATAAAGAAAAACTGAGGAATCAAAGCAAGAATTGTCCAATATATAATTATAAAGTTTCTTTTTTTTTTTAGGTTTATCCAGATTACATTTTTGGTCAACTAATTTCTTCCTATAGTCTCTTAGACTAAATGAGTTTCAGATAATGACACTCCACAATTAATGAATTTCAAGTTTTCAACCCATTGTGACATGAGTCTGTCCACATTTCAAGATCAAAAAGACATTCATTCATACTTATAAATGTAATATATATAGTCAACTGTTAGGTTTGGGAGCTAATTTTACATGCTATCGCAACCTAATTTTCTGAAAATATAGGGGTAGAAACCACCCCTGTTAGAAGTGGTTTCGACAGCCAAGGGGCTGGGGTCTCGAGAGTTCCTCATATCTCCCCTCATATGAGTATGTCCTACCTAAATCAAAATTATGTCGTTTTTACATTCAATATGGAAAAATGGGAGGGGGAGAGCGGCCAGATATATCTTTCTTCATTTGATTGAAGCACAAATAGCACCCCCAACTCATGAATTCCAGAGCTAAGCTAGAGCGAAATCATCTCTCTCGAGATAGTTCTAATGCCAGATCCAAAATTCACTAACAAACGATCCTTGGGCTGCTTTCTGAAAATTTATGAGTGATCAATTATTATATTTGGGGGCTTAATTAAGAATAGAAAAATAAAAATTGCCTATAGAATTTTCATAGAGTTTTTCGAGGACCTGTGGGTACTTAAACCCTTGTCTCTCCCCATATCGATGCTTCATGGGTTTCGTCGGTCGAGGGGGCCATGACACCTCATTGCCCCCTCTAGATGATGATAATAAAAAATATCTTTCCATATCATCTATCAACTTATTAAGTTTTTGGGTCAAATAATTTACTTGATAAGTACCAATTAAACAATAATATTAATGAATTTGTAAAAATAAAATGCAGGTGAAAATATATACAGGTGAGGGTGTTGCAGGAGAACTGGAGAAATCAAAGCTAGAATACTTGCAAGCTTCAATAATAGTGACCAGCACAAAAAGAATAGCATTTCCAGAGCTTGTGCTAAGGAATATGCATGATTTTGCTTTGGACACAAACTCATTAGTTGAATGGGTTTGTCATCAATTACCCACTTCTGGTTCTTTGAGGAAATCTATTGTGGATTGCTTCAGAACCCATAATAGTGGCAAGATTACCACCATCTCTGTTGAGAACATACCTTATGACTTTGAGTTTCAATACCTTTTGGCTATCTAATTTTCTTTTATTTTATTCCTTATTTCCCATTTCTACAAGCTACCATTTTTCATTGTGAATTTGTATGTAAATCAAAACATAATAATATGAGTTCATATGGAAATGCTTTTATTAAGACAAATTTTGCATATATTTTATTGATAAAGAAGGATATATACAAAAGCAACGTGGGCATTCTGCTCCTCCAATTGACATTGCAGGAAGTTCTCCAATTCACGAAGGGCCACAAGCTCATTTTCCTTTTTCTTCAACTCCTCCCGAAGAGCGGATATTTCCAAGCAGCTCCAGTAGCGCCCGTCCTTAATTCCACCAACTCCTTCTCCTCTTGCCTGTACATTGCATAGGCTTGGCTATAGTCAACCAAACCCTGCAAACACATACACAACTTCCATTAATGCAATTAAAAAACACTTAACAGAATTATCAAAGGCATCACACAACACTTACCACCCCATGAGCCGTAGTAGCCTCGTTTAAATAACTTCCAACCGATAAACTCTAATGTCTGATCTTCTCTCTTGGTACATCCGCCAATTTAGATAGTTCGGGGATAAGAAGGGAGTTAAAAAAAATTCCTCCGCCCCAATCTTCCCCATGAATTGCAGGAACAAACGCACATTGCTGTCGTAAAAGCTTTATTTTCGAAAGTTAATCTAGCGGAAGAACCCACGGCTGCCACATTGCTCTCACCTTCAATTTCCCTAGCTCTGTCCATCCGCAACCACTTCACACAACCACGCTGCACTTCTTCCTCCTCAATTTGCCATCGGAGCACATTGTTCTGACTACCTTTGTCCTCACTCTCCAAAAATTCAACAACTAGCGCGGTCAGCGGACGATGACTAAGAACCTTGGTTACGATGCGTTTTGTACGATCAACTTTTGTTGTTGAACCTACCGATGCCTTTTCCTCGTCCCTAA
The DNA here is from genome assembly GCF_963576675.1 of Euphorbia lathyris. NCBI lineage: Eukaryota > Viridiplantae > Streptophyta > Magnoliopsida > Malpighiales > Euphorbiaceae > Euphorbia > Euphorbia lathyris. The sequence goes on along the minus strand of NC_088912.1, from coordinate 40,340,641 downwards.
GCTTAAATTCCAGCTCAGTAGCATTTGGCATACTTATAATCCGAATCCCATCAGGAATCCTCTCGTCAATATCAAGCTTGGTGGCCACATTTAACACCCTGTCGATGCTTTGAGCCACTTGATTGGCATAATCTAAAGTGTCTAAGGACGGCAGAAAACTACACAGCCTGGTAAGCCACGCCCGGTGAAAGAAACTTTGTACCAAACTCTAGATCATCAAAGTCCATGTTGACATGCTCACTCAATAGCGCTGCACATATAAAAGTGGGCATCAGTACAAAGATCAAATACATATCCGAATAGGAAAAACATGAACTCTCGAACAAACAAGTCACAACTATCAGGACTCATCATGCACAACCACTTCAACAGTTACAGACTCAAGCTTTGCCATATCGCTAGGCATCAATTGGTGCGAACCCATCCAACTAGTTAGTGTGTTCCGCGACCACCTAGTTAAGTGTGCTAGACGCCACTGATTCCAAATATGCCACATGGACACAATGAAGTGCTTGATCAAACTTTTTATATCCTACTTCGGTTCAAAGGGCAAACACTTCAAGTAGGCAACCAACTTATCTCTTCTCCCTCCAGGTCCCTTTCCATCAGCCACCTTGCAGAGTCCATCGGCTCTGCATTCCAGTTCACTCGAAATGGAAACATCCGATCTTTCAGCGACACCTTTAAAAAGTGATGTCTTCACTCCGTAAGCTTGGTAGATAGTCTGTCGATCGTGTTAAACTTTCCATGCGAAAATCTCATATGTTGCAACCTCGACCCCTTCATTGGCTTAAAGAACTTCCAAAACACAAGCCTCAGTAAAATCCCACCATCATCTGCCACCCATTAAGTTGTATCTGCCCCAGGCACAAGTCAAATTCCCGCATAACCTCCATAAAAAGGGAGCATATGCAACCATATCACAGCCTCTAAATGTTCCTCATAAATGATCATCTGATGAGGTGTCATGGGATCATTCACCCTCACTTCCTCTTTTATGGCAGTCAACTCGTATGGCTCCCCAAGCTAATATGACATCAATAGTCCCTCAAATCTTTCTGCATGATAATCGAATACACCTCCTCCAATCGCATGCTCTCCGACACCTTTGACCTAGTAGCTAGATCAAAGCAAGCCTCATTTGACCCTACCTTAGCACCTTGCATCCACACCTTCTTTCTCATCCTCCCGTACAAACTCCCAAACATCTGACCATCACTCACCAAATAGGCGGGCACTTTCACCACTACCTCGAGTGTGCCTGGGCTCACGCCACCTACTGGCCTAGCAATAGAAGGAGGCAGCCTCACAACCGAAGGAGCTCGCACTCGACTTTTCTAAACAACAGTTGTACCCTCCCTGATAAAACTGCTTCTAGGAGCCTTTCACTTCCTCTGATATACTCGACCAGAGTCGACTAACGTAAAATCCCAAGGCAAAACCAGTCAGCTTTAGCATAGGTCCCCGACTAGACTCAATAGTCATATCAAATAAAGTAGGCACTCAACCCTCCCACGCAACTACTACAGACTCTAAAATTTGAAAAAACACCAAAAAAATTCCAAGAAGATTAGACTAACCTCTTCACTAGCAAGCAAGCCCAACTGAATGTCTCGAGCAACATCTCTCTACTATATAGTGCCTCAAAACGAACTAGTGGACTCACTCGTAACCCTTAGACGATAATGCAAGTACCTCAGAACCATAGAAAATCAGGAATGGTTCTTTACAAAGGAGGAGCGTGAGAAGTCTTTTTGTAACAAGAAAAACTCTCAGAAGTTTAAAACAAGATCCTTTTATAATAGAAAGCTAACCCATGAGAAGTCAAACCCTCTCTCCTAAGAATGAAATCGACATTTGGCAAACAGAGCAGTTATTTACATCACACCTCAATTAATGCATGTCAGAAACATCATTACGACCCCTTAAAAAACTCTTTGAATACCAGATAGGTGTCCTCCACCTACATCAAGTAAACCTTTGCCTCGTTCCATGAAATACTCTGACCTCGTTCCAACGAACGAACCATTGATCAAACATTTGCCTCGTTTTGCGAATGATCCCCAAGGTCTGTTATAACCTTTTTCCACGAACAACCCATCAAGCAAAATTTTGCCTCGTTCTATGAAATGCTCTTACCTTATTCCAACGAGCGACCCATCGAGAAAACCTTCACCTCATTTCATGAACGATCCACAAAGTCTATTATCACCTCATTCCATGAACAACCCATCAAGCAAGCCTTCACCTCATTTTGAGAATGATCCTCAAGGTCTATTATCACCTCGTTCCGTGAACGATCCATCTACCAAATCTTTGACTCATTCCTTAAACAATCTTTGAGATATACTGTCACCTTGTTCTGCGAACTTCATATAATGCAAACTTCCATATCGTACCACGAACAATATTCTAGCTTATGCTCTCACCTCACTTTGCGAAACAACTAATCGAACATATCTCAGTAAGCAACTGTTTGAAAAATCACTAACACTCCGTTCGATGAACAACGCTCAGATATATTTTGATGTCATCCCTTGATCTAACTCCGTAGCACACACCTTCAAATTCCATTCCACGAATGGCATATGCAGTAAATTTACAACTTCACTCCCCACAGGGATTTTCGAAAGACAACTCACATCCAATGGTTCTTCCAAGGCTCCGCTACAAAAGGGGGAAGGACTATATTGTAATGAATGTGGGCCAAACCCATTAAACCTAGCTCAAACACCCCCAAGTAACAGGCATGTCAGTATAACCCAAGTCTATACCCATAGAACAGACCCAACCCAATCAGACACCTCTATCTAAAGACCCCTAATCCCCAACAGGAAGGCTTATTTACTTTCTCGCTTCTTATATATCTCTCTCTACTTAAGACTCTCTCTTTCTAGAATCAATACTAACTTGGGCGTCAGAGTATTCCTAGGGACCGTCCCCGCACAGGTGACGTTTGATCTCCGAAGGTCAACATAGGTTATCACATCTCCATTACTTGGTATGGAAATCAGAAAAGAGAGACCCAAATGAAAATTATTCTTGAGTCAGAAAGGCTACATTGAGCGGGTTATTGAAAGATTTGGGATGAAAAATGCTAAGTCAGTGGTGACTCCATTGGCTCCACATTTTAGGCTCTCTAGTAAACAGTCTCCCACTAAAGTATAAGAGAAGACATCCATGGAACGTGTACCTTACACTAGTGCAGTTGGCAGTTTGATGTACGCTATAATGCGTACACGTCCAGATATTTCACAAGTTGTCAGTGTTGTTAGTAGATTCATGGTGAATTTAGGAAAGGCACATTTGGAAGCGGTAAAGTGGATTCTAAGGTAATTGAAAGGTACCATTAACACAGGTTTGTATTTTGATGGAGATACATGTCAAATAAATGGTTTTGTTGATTCAGATTATGCTGGCGGTCTAGATATGCGACGATTTACTACTGGTTATGTGTTTAAAGTACATGGTGCTCCAATTAGTTGGCGATCGATGTTAAAGTCTACAGTGGCACTATCTACCACAGAGTCTGGGTATAGGGATGTAGCAAAAGGAGTGAAGGAAGCATTGTGTCTGAGATGTCTTTTAGATGATGTAGGTCTAAAGCAAGATTGTGTAAATCTGAGATGTGATAGTCAAAGTTTGATTCACTTAGTTAAGAATTATGTTCATCGTGCTCGTACGAAGCATAGCGATGTAAGGTATCATTTTGTACGTGAGGTTGTCGAGGAAGGTCATACTTCTCCTACGAAGGTACACATTGATAAGAAGCCATATGACATGTTAACCAAGATTGTGACAGGTGGTAAATTCCAACATTGTTTGGACTTGTTTAATGTTCAAACATGTTGAGTCATGTGGAGGAATAACATAACTACGCTTAATCTCGGTTATATGATATGTAGGCAATCATAGTCATTATGGTGCATTGTTCGTCCAAAATTTGAATTCTTTCAAATTATGAACGATGTGGAGAATTGCGAGAATTGTTAACATTTTCTATTTGTATGGATAGTTAAAATAGGAAATAATAATAATAATAATAATAATAATAATAATAATAATAATAAAGAGAGAAAAATGAGTGAAAGAAAATAGAAACCAGAGGTAATAAGAATTATCCATATTTAATAAGTCTTTATTTAGCTTTTATGTAGAATGTTTTCTGCTTTTTGTTCAAGCCAAATACTTAGATAATATCATATTTACTTATTTTTCTATATTAGAAGATAAATTTTCGTTGCAAGCTCGAACACTATGGCTGCATCTTTGCGATGCAACAATTCAATTCATTAAGCATAGTAAACCCGTAAGTGAGAAATAACTAAAGAAGAGGATGAAGATGAAGATTAAAGATGTGTTGAGGACACTTGTATGTATAATGTGGATTTTGGCGACATAGTGATGTATAGAACATTCATCTTTTGCTCAACGTTTAATCAACAACCATGCAAGATGTTTGATTTTTCTTTATTGATTATAGGGTTTCAATATTTTTTAGGGTTGAATGTATTTAGAAAGAGGATATATTTCAACTAGGAGAATGGGTTTAGAGATGTATTCCATTTTGATTTTGATTGAGGATAAAGGAGAAAATAAATAGGATAAGATTGTCATTTTAAGTCGACATGGAGGAATTGAAAAAAAATGATAAAGAAAAGATAGGTGTACTAATAGCTTTTGCCTACCAAAAAAAGTTAAGGTAAATTATTAAAAAAAAAAAACCTTATTCAACGTACATTTTTGGATAGCATAGGTGTACTTTATCAATATTTTTTTTTTTTCACAAAACATGAAATCAGATCCAACCATATTACTCCCAAATTTTTTTTGTTCTATAATATATGACATTTTGTTTCAATATATGTACATTAATTTATTTTTACCAAATATATCTTTATTTAAATTCACTTTTATTTAATTAATATAAAGATAACGAAGTTTTTTATTTAAAATTAATTATATTTTTAATTAGTATACATTAATCCTAAAAAAACATATATTGCTATATCAGAGTTTAGTTTAAAAGTTTAACTGAAGGGACAAGTTTAACTTAAAGGAACCAATTGTCCCGTATGACTATGAAAGGCAGGTTTCGACTAAGCAAGCAATATTAAACTCCTCTGTAGCTTTTTCGATGAAAGAATGGAATAAACTTTCATTTTTTTTAATAGATTAGGTTTACAGAAGAAGAGAGATAAGAAAAAATTAGGATAAAAAATACAATTCTAACCGTGTTACAGTTATAAAGAATTGACTGTTTCAATTATGTCTGCTCGTGCCTTTGAATTGGATATTTTCTTTTTTTTTTTTTTTTTTTTTGATAGAATTTTCATTTTCTTTTAAATTAATGAACATAACAGATTGGACTGGAATTGTTAAACTTTAAAACCACCTCCCATAATTAATAAAATATGCAGATTCCACCCACCTCTCCACTTGTGTCACCATCAAAATGCCCTAAATAAAATTTAATCATTAATAACTAAAATAGAGCCGCCGAATTTACTTTTTCCAACTCATCATCTCGGTGCTAAGGAGACTGAAATCTGGTCAGAGATCCTACACTTTTCCGACCATGCTTTTGAAGCCAAATACAACTTTGAAATCTTCCCTGCCACGCGGCTCATATCTGGCCGTTTATCTTCTTCCACGTGTACGCACTCTAATGCTAGACGTACTAGCTTCTCCGCCACCTCCACCGGAAACGAGTCTTTCATCCTCCTATCTATCCACCTCCTCAGCCTTCCCTCTCGTCCTTCTCTTCCTTCCCCATCCTCAACAACGCCACCGTCTATCACCGCTCTTGCTGTCTCTATTAATGAAGTTCGTGTGAAATCTCCTCTGCTTTTACTGTATTTGTATTTGAATGGCTCCTCACCGGACAATAATTCTAATATAACCACACCGAAAGCATACACGTCTGATTTCTGCGTAGGGATTCCACTGGCTTGAAATTCCGGCGACATATAGCCTCTCACGCCTTCGAATTGCATAATTCCGCTATTAGATCTCTTCAATTCTTTCGATCTATCTTCTTTACCTTGTAATTCGTCTTCGTCTTCCTCGCTTATTTCTCTGATTTCATTCAACACGCTCTTCTTCTTCTTCTTCTCTCCGACCTCATTCTCAGGAGCTTCCCCACACAATTGTGCTGTGCCAAAATGACATAATTTGGCGCTGAGATCTGGCTCCGTAATGATAATACTACCGCTCTTGATATGGTTGTGAACTAGAGTTAAATACAAACCTGTTTTGTTGTGAACATAATCAAGTCCGTCAGCTAGATCGGCGGCAACTTGCATTCGCGAGTCCCACAAGGATAGAACCGTGAAATTCGGATTCCTCTTGTTCCTTAAACAATCGGCAAGATTTCCACCGGTGATAAATTCGTAAACGAGATAGATATGATCACCTGAAATCGATACTCCTAATAATCTGATTACGCTCGTGTGGTTACTCCGGCAGATAACCGCCAGACGTTCTTTAAGTTGCGACATTTCCATTTTCCGGCGGAACTTGCGCTGGAATACGATTGTCTCAATGTTCCGTAAAGTGCAGCGCCAACAAGCGGTGGAGGAGGAAGAGGAGTAGCGTTTGGCAAGGAAGTTATTAGTGGCGGCGCGAATCTCGGAAATATCATAGATGTTAGGGTTTTGAGAGATGGATTGTCTGAGACTAGTGAGAGAGGTGCGGCTGGAAGTGGAGGAAGAAGCAGTTGTATAATATCCACTGGAAGTATTAGAAGTTGAGGGAGCAAAAGCGGCGGAGGAAGAAGAGGAGGAAGCGGTGGCGGTGGCGGTGGCGGTGGCGGTGAAATTGGGTGGCGTTTGGGGGAGACGGCGGCGTGAGTCAGAATGACGAGTTGGAGCATGGCGAGGTGAGCTGGGGTTGGACACGTCTAGTGCCATTTTGGTTTTGCACATGTGCGACTTGGAAAAAATTAGGAAGGAAGGGGATAAGTGTTTAAGATGAGAGAGAGAACAATGAAATGAAACGAAATGAAGGGGCGTTGAAGTGCGCACTCGTGAATATGATTGGTGGTTATGGGTTAAAGTGCGCACGTGGGGTCGGTGCAAGATAGCATGGTTTCAACTTGATGACAAGAGCTATGACATCACCGCAAAATGAGATGATGAAGTGGCATTTGGATTTTATCGGCAAAAGGAGTTATGCCTTTTGGTTGCTTGAGATGTGTGTGGTCGGTGAGGAAATTTGTGTTCTGAATTTAATTCTCTCAAACATCAATTGATTAATACCGAATTATTTGGTTTTTTTAATTTCTAGATTAACATTGTTGAAATAATATTGTGTTAAATAGTTTGAATGAATTATGATGGAGATAGGAGTAATACTATATAATAAAACAAATTTAATCATTTTGGAAAATTTCAATAAGATGAGAGAGTTTACAGGTCAGCTAATTGGTAAATTAGAATGATATTCCTAAACTCTTCATCTTCAAGGAATATAATAATGTTGTGCCTAATCCAACAAATTATTTGGACAAATCTCTCATTGCACAGCTAATTTGACATTTCTGGATTTTATTGTTGTTAACCTCAAGTATGGCCCACTGTCATATCTTGTTATATATACATCCAGATTTTGATTTAGCTTACTGTTTGCTGATTTTGTTTGTTATTACTGTTGCTATTTATTATTTAATTTTTAATGTTTAATAAAATTATAATTAATTAACTGTTAATAATATAAAACCAATATAGAAATATTTTAAATCAATAAATAAAATATAAATGTAATTCTAAAATTAATAATCTTTTAACATCATTATTAAAGTCTCTGAGTAATAATTTAGAATTAGGGTATGGTTCGCTTTTTCATTTTACAATGAAAAATATCAAATCATCCTAATCATTCCAAACCATATAAATAATGCAATTCAGTGACAATACTGTATAAGAAGTATTTAATGGTGAAAACATACAAAGTAAGGTTTACTTTATCAGAAACAAAGTAAGCAAAGCCTTTGACAAGAAGTATATAGCAGCGACACAAATTTACAACGGAATTAACAGTAATTTATATACACATATGCCACAAATCTGCAAATGGATTTTACAGAGATGGCCCATAAGGGCCCATAACCGGCCCTATTCCATTATGTGTGTCTAAAAGTAGTCAAGCCCAAGAATCTTTTTATCCTTTCGCCAAAGCCCAACAATACCATTGCTTGACATCTATATAAAGTGTTCAGATTTTTTCTCTTGTAGTGTATATATGGGACCATTCCTAGGACATGGAGGACTCATCTGGAAGGGTTCCACTAGATATTACTATTCATCAACAAATTTTCTTAAATTTTTAATAGTTCCGTTCAAGTTTCTGTTAGGTACGTTAAGGTTATAATAGAATTGTTAACTTACCATTTACATTAGTTAAAATTTCATCAATTTTTATAGGTCAAAGGAAAATATTACCAAATAATAATTCATAGGATAATACTAATATTTTGAATAGGTCATACGGCTAATAGTGGTTAAATCTCTAATTTTTGTTATAATTAGATTTTTTAAGTATAAAAATCCATATAATTTATGAATAATTTCGAGAATTCAAATATAGTCGAGATTGAAACTCTACAGGACGATACGATAATTTTAGAGATTAAAATAATAAGTCATTCTTGTCCCATAGAGAACTTTTTCGAGGATTCTCCATCCTATTGGGACAGATCCTCTACAGGGACGTGAAGTTACTGTCTCGTTTTTTTCTTATATAAATGAGGATCAATATTAGTTCCCAATTAATGTTTGTGTTTCGAACCCACATCTCATTGGTAATTCTAATTATATTATAGTTGTGAGCAATATATAAAATATGATTAAATGAAGAAAACTTGTGCTAAGAAAAAAAAATTAAAGAATAATAATACAAAAAGAAATTTCATTAAAAGAAAAAGAAATACAGTTTTAACCATTATTAATCAATGCAGTTTTATCAGATGGATGTTAATGACCATGTAGAATTTGGTTATTCACTGTTAGATCTAGGCTATTAGAATTCCAGGATAGAGATTCAAAGCTTTCTAAGGTTTAGATTTAATAAAGCTAGATCCAACGGTGAATGACCAAATTCACATGGTCATTAAGGTCCATGTGAACATTACTGTCAATCAATGTGGCAATAAAAAAGAAGCTCACGTTTCAGTCGTACTTAGCAGATATGCGTCCCACCGTTTCAGCCGTTGTAACTCCAATGTGTCGTCCGCCAGATCTCCCTGATTGGATCGACGCATGTGGTGGGTTGGCCCGACGCTTATATCGTGGCACTGCTGTTGTTGATCGCCCTCTGTTAGATGAAATGCGTATTCCTCAGGATTTGGCAACTTTTGGTCTTATGAAGGTAAATTTCATTGATGGTAATAGATCGCAACCTCATTTTTCTTTCGCATCAAAACTTATTGAGCAACTACAGAAACCTTGGAAAGACAGCTTAATTGTGAAATTGCTTAGACAAAATGTGTGTTACATTACTTTGAGCACGATAGCTTTGGATCTTTGGAAGCTTACAAGAAAATGGGAAATAAGAGGCCTTGGACATAGGTTTCACCTTGTTCAATTTGATAACTCGGGGGATGTGGAAAGAGTTATAAGGAATGGTTCGTGGATGATTCAGGGGCAATATCTAATAGTCAAAACTTGGTCGCTAGAGTTATCGCCTCAGATGCTGCTGTGAATTCTACGTTTGTTTGGGTCTGTTTTCCTTTTCTTCCTATGTATTACAATAATGAGAATATCCTTTTAAATATTAGGGATTATGTTGGAAAAGCTATGTGGGTGGATTAAAAAGTCTTACAACAATTAGAGTCAAATTTGCACGAGTTTGTGTTAAAGTCGACCTTACTCCACCTTTAGTGGCTCACTTTTGGATTGATGATGAAATGTTTAAAGTCGAATATGAGGGCCTTCATGCCACCTACACTTGATGCAGATACTATGGGCATGCCAAAGATGATTGTCTCAGCCTAATGATGGTTGTTCCTATCGCCCCCCTTATTATTCCTAATGAGTGTAACATGGCTGAAGGTAATGACGGAAATCCCCCTATTATTACTAAACAGGATCATCGTACTAAGAATGGGGAGGAACACGCCTCTAATTATGGCTCATGGATGATGGCGCCCCGCTGCAAATACAACCCGATGAGAAAAAAATTTCAAACTTCAGAACCACACCATGATGCTGAGAACCTTCCAACAAGGAGCATGACAACCTTGATGCTAATAGACCGAATGTTTTTTCAGGGGCTGAGACTTGGGCGATACATAATCGAGGCAAGGAAAATATAAATAGTGATTTTCATTTTACATCCCTGCGTAGACAGGGTGGGAGAGAGTCATGGGTGTGGATGTCGTGGTGATATCCCTTTTAAGCCGTTTTTGGATATTACCAACCATAATATTTTCTCAGAATTAAACATGGATAGCGAGGATTCAAATATGGAAAAAATGACACCGAATAATTTGAAAGGTAAGTCACCTGACATTGGTGATGGGGGATCGCGGGGCAAGCGATCCCATACTGATATTGCTTCTAATAAAGCTCATACGGAAAGTAATTCTCCGAGCTTGGCTACTGTTAATAAGACCTGACCATGGGCCCGGGTACCTGCCCAGGCCCATGTCCATTGGGATGGGTTTGGACAATGAAAATTGATTTTAGGTCCGACCCGGTCCAATTCCGCTAAAGCCCATCTATATTTTGGGCGGGCTTGAGATTGATAAAAATAACACAAGACGACCTAGTACAGCCTGCATATTAATATTAATCAATAAATTAATAAATTTGGGTTAGGTTATGCTTACTTTGTTTTTGACAAAGTAAAATTTATATATGAAATATTTACTTTTAGGTATAAATTTTATTTTATTTAATTGTATATATTTTTAGGTGGGTTTATATGGATTGAGCTGGGGATTTGATGTTTAAGCCCGAGCCCAGCCCGGTCTGAACCCGTCTAAATTAATAATGGGCTGGGATGGGCTTGGACTGGGTGTTTTTACCTAAAAGCCCATTAGACCCGGCCCATGGACATGTCTACTGTTAATACTTATATGTGTTCGGATAATGTTATGATTGTTGACATAGAGAGTAATAGGAGTGAGCGGGTTTCCGCTCATGTTGATTGATCGTGTGTCTTCTTGGTCTTTCTCTCTTCTATCCCTTATGATGAAGCTTATCACGTGGAATGTTTTTGAGGTCGGTGGTCGTGCCTATTTTAGATCCCTGAATCATCTTGTTAGCTCATTTGACCCATCTATTCTTGTTTTGTTGGAGCCTTGCCTCCCTGGTACTCGTGCCATGGATTTGTACAGAAAATTAAAGTTCTCTAATTTTGATTGTATTGAAGCAGAAGGCTTTAGCGGTTGTATTTGGATGTTTTAGCATCATTAGAGGATTAATATCAATGTCCTAATTCGCAACCGTCGGTTTCTCTCCACGGTCGGGCTTGTGTGTAGGAAGGTCCCTATCATATGTTGTTTTTTAAGATTTCGTTTGTGCATGTGTGGCCCCAGAGTACTTTTAAGGAACAAATTTTTGAAGATATGTCTAATCTGCAGCCCTCTATCATTGACCCATGGCTGATCTTTTGACCTTAATTGCATTTCTTCTATTAGTGAGAAGATGGGAAGGGTTCCAAGAACCTTTAATACACGCCCTGCTTTTAATACCCAAATCAATGATTTGGATCTCGTTGATATGGGTTTCATCGGTCCTACGTGTACGTGGTATCGTGGTAGAACCCCAAGAACTTGGGTCTTTTGTTGTCTTAACAGGGCCCTTTGTATTAGTTTACACGCTCTATTCCCTAAGGTGTATGTTTGTCACCTTCCTTGGAATGGATCGGATCATATCCCTCTGCTTGTGGACCTATATAAAATATGTTGCTGCCCTCCAAATAAGTCTTTTTGCTTCCAAGCGGCTTGGTTTACTCACTCGGATTTCTTTTACTTTTTTTTATCAGAATTGGGATAGAATGAGCCTTTTTTCTGATGCTTTCCAATGTTTTACCCCCCCCCCCCCCCCCCCCCCCCTATTGCGCATTGGAATGAACACATCTTTGGCAACTTGTTTTACAAGAAGTGTCTTACCTAGAAGCTTAATGGGGTCCAATGACGTTTGGGTCTGCATGTTTCTAGGGAGCTTCTTATCTTAGGCACATTTACTGAGTGAGCTTCAATGAACCGCTTCATCAAGAGGAGATTTATTGGTATCAGAAGTCGAGGATTAAATGGATTTGTTACAGTGATCGAAATACAAAAAAAAAAAAAAAATCACAGTACAACCATTGTTCATCGGTGGATGAATAAGGTGGATGGTCTCAAATGGTGCTTGGATTTGAGATCAAACTGGTCTTGAGTCCATGGTTTTTTTTATTTCTTTCGAATTCTCTATATGGATAAAGTTGTTCTCCATCCTATGCTTGTTTCTCAACATGTTTTCCCCGCTCTCTCCCAATCTGATCTAGCTGTGATTCATTGTCCCTTTGTGCTCAATGATGTCCGTATGGCCCTTTTTGACATGTCGCTGTTTAAGGCCCCTAGGCCTGATGGCTTTCACATGACCTTTTATTAGAAGATTTGGCCTAGAATTGGGGCTCAAGTTAGTGACCTGGTTTTGGCTGCTCTCAACAACCGTGTCCTTAACCATTCAACTAACAAAACCTTAATTACAGTCAACCTCAAAATCTCCACTCTTAAGACTATTTCCCAATTTAGGCCTATAGGTCTTGTAATATCAAATACAAGATGATCACCAAATGCATTGTCAATCGCTTGAAACCTTTCCTCTAGAAAGTTGATGGGCCTATGCAAAGCAACTTTATCTCGGATAGATAGATTTCTGACAACATTATTCTCCTTTAGGAAGTGGTGCAAGTGATGCATCGAAAAACATGTAGTAAGGGTTTAATGGCTCTTAAATTAGATTTGGAGAAAGCACATGACCAGATCAGTTAGGAGTTTCTAAGGGATACTCTTAAGTTACTATCCTCAGTTGGTTTAGTTAATCCTGAAGTGTGTTTCAGCCTCCACTATGGGTATTTTGTGGAATAGGGAATGCTTGCCTAAATTTACCCCCATGAGAGGCCTCACACAATATGATCATGTATCACCCTATCTTTTTGTTCTTTGTGTAGAGCAGTTAAATCATTTTATCTTTGATGTTGTAAATGATGGGCGTTGGAAGCCTATCCATCTATCTTGGAACGGGCTCTCTCTTTCTCATATATTTTGTGGATGATATCATTTTGTTTGGGAGGCGACTCATCAGCAAGTTATTGCTATAGGGGAAGTCCTTAATTATTTTTGCTCTTATTCTGGCCAAAAATCAATGTTGCTAAGTTCAAGATTTTTTTTCTCTCCTAATGTGCACTCTTATGTGATTTCAAATGTTTGCAGCGACATGGATTTCTCAGACACGCATGACATTGTTATATGCTTAGGGATGCCTGTAATTCATAAATGGGTTTTCAGGTCCACTTATGACTTCATTTTGGATAAAGTTAACAATAGGTTATCGGGTTAGAAAGCGAAGAAGCTTTATCTTACGAGTATGAGTACTCTTGTCAAATGTGTCATATCTGCTATTTCATCTATGCTATGCAAACAACTCTTCTTCCTAATTCTCTTTGTGACAAATTAGATGCTTGTAACTGTTGCTTCCTTTAGGGCTCAACTGAGGCTAGTAAGAAGATGCACCTTGTGAGGTGGGAAAATGTTTGTAAACCGAAGATGGAAGGCGGGTTGGGCATCAGGGAGACTCGGCCTTTTAATCTCTCGATGTAAGCTAAGGTGGGTTGGAGGCTGATTACAAGGAGCGCATGTCCCTAGATATCGGTGATTAATGCGAAATATCATTTGAAAAATGTGTCTGCTGTTACTTTCACCTGCAAAGCTATTGGATTTTTTTGGAAGAGTGTGGTCAAGTCTTCTTGTGTTCTCAATAAAGGCGTTGGTCGGGTTTTACATAATGATACTATTTTTTTTGTTAGATAAATGGTGTGGGGACATCCCCCTTATTTGCTTTGCCACTGGTGCTATCTATATTGAGGACCTTCACAGGTCAGTCTCTTTGTATTGTTTAGATACAAGTGGTTGACGTTGGGATGAGCGCTCGGACAAGCTCCCTCAAGATTGGATTCTGAGAATAGTCGCGTATATGGTGTTCCTGGACGACTTTGAAAGGGATTCCTTCTTCTGGATGGGGTCAAGGACTTGCTCCTACACCATCGCATCGGGTTATTTATTACAGCGTCCCCCTCCACAACATGATGAGACTGCGTTTTGGCAGTGCATTTGGAGCCTTAATGTTCCGGAACGGATTCAAGTTTTTTTTTTTTTTGGTGTTGGGTAACAATGGGTAACATTAATAGAAAAAGACGATACATTGCTCTTTCGCACGCTTGTGGTACCTACGGCGAGGCCGAAAATGAGATTCTCATTCTTCGTGATTGTATTTCTACTCGAAATGTCTAGAGCGTCCTTGTCTCTGCTGCGTACCAAGCTCGGTTTTTCTCTCTTGAGCTCTCTGATTGGATTGCACAAAACGTCTCTTTCTCTGCTTGTGTTCATGAGGTTCCTTGGCAAATTGTTTTTACTGCCAGTACTTGGAACCTATGGAAGAGAAGAAATCTTTTAATTTTTGAAGGGGTTGATGCAGTCTATGTTGACAAAATTGGAGTCCTTGCCCAAGCAAAAGACTTTCTCCTTGCTTTCAAAATCGCAGGCAATAGGTCGACGTGTTAAACTTCTCTGGTTTGGATTTCTTGGTACCCCCCTTACCCGGGTTGGGTTAAACTTAATACAGATGGATCCTGTAAAATGGCGAATGGGTTTACTTCAGTTAGGGGTCTCTTGACAGATAATGGTGGCGCTTCGAAGGGTGGTTTTCGTGTCAATCTCGGTATTTGCTCCGCTTTTCATGCGGAAATTCCAGGGTTATATTATGGTTTGACGCTCGCTTGGCAGAATGGTTATCGGAAGGTTATTGTAGAGCTTGGCTCAAAGGTTGTGGTGGGGTTTATGAAGGCTAATGTCGCTCCTACTCACTCTTTTGCATGGTTGATTAACAAATGTTGAGCGTTGAGAGGTAATGATTAGAGAATCTATTGCATTCGCTCTTACAAAGAAGGCAACATAACAACAGTCTGGTTAACAAATTATGCATGGTCACTTCTCTTGGGTCATCATGAGTTTGATGAGCCTCCTGCAGGCATCCAGGATATTCTAAGACTTGGTAGTAGTTTTAGTAGAACTGTCCCTACTTAGTGTCGTTTTTCCTTTTTTTGTTGTTGTTGTTGTTGTTCTAGGGCTCAGCCTCCCGTAATCTACCAAAAAAATATAACGATAAAAAAAAGTAATTAATATATACCATTGGTAGACATCAAACACTAGTTTCTAAATTAGAATTTCAAATATCAAGTAACACGGACTATAAACAAAAAGATTAATATATATATATATATGGAGGATATTTCACTAATAACAAATAAAAGATTTTCATTGTATGCGGATAGTTTTTTCGTTAAATCAATGCGAATTCAAAATCAAACATCATATTCATTGTTGTAGCAATAATTGTGCTAACAATAATCTCGGCATAAAGTACAATTGCCTTAACCTTTGTTGTGCTAATTGCGTTTTTCAAAGTAGGTTGTTTAGTTTAGCATTAACTTGGAAACTATGTAGGTAGCTGATTTTCCTACGTATCAGATTAGTTGTACAATTTTGAATCTAAAACTAATTCAACTAATCTTTGTTGAGTATTCATGTATTTGATTAGTTTTTCATGAATCTGTTTCATGATTGGGTTGGGTAGTTTCAGAGATTAATATAAGATATATGATTAACCTTTAACTATCAGATTGAGCTGTTGGTTAAAACAATTCCAAATACTACTAGCCCAACCATGACCAACTCCTTTACTGAAAATCAGCCTTTGGTGTCGCCTAGACTTTAATCAGGGTAAAAGATGCACAATGAATAGGCAAAAGATAAAAACAGAGAGCTCTTATTTAATTGCCAAAAAAACTTGTACATGATGGCTCTTTTCAGATACCAGCAAGTTGATCCTAACTCTGTATATTGTTTGTCAGTACAATTAACCAAGTTTATGGTACAATTGCCTGTAGTATCACTAAATTTTACCTATACTTTGAACTGAGTTCATACTGAACCTAATGTCAATCAATCATGCACATATGAACCGATAGAGTAGAAAGAAGAAAAAAGATTAGAGCTATACCAACGTCTATGAGCAAGAATAAGAAACTTGGGTTATCCCTTGGAAGACACTATTCCAAGCAAAGTATTACTGAGGACAAAATTCATCGAATGCAGGCAACCTTCTCCTATTACTTGGACCATAAAGAACACTATGAATATAGGAATCAACATCTTCATTGGAAGACGGATTGGTTTGTCGTGGTAAACGAACCTCAATGCCATCATCTGAAGGCTGCCAGTCTTCAGATATAATGTTGGTGGTGGGGCTTTTCTTGGACGTTTCGCCAGCGTTCTTGTCGGAGTTGATGGCAGGGCTCGGTTTCTCGTTCTGGCTTGGGCTCTCGTTCTGGTTCTGGCTGGGGCTCGGGCTCTGAGGCCTGGAAGAAACAGCGCTGGGGCTTGCTGCCGTTGCTGATGGAAGGAAACGGGACTTCGGGAGATTGGAGGATAATGCATTGGCATATGATTTGCGAGAAGGAGCCTACAAACACCAAACAGATAAGCATAACTTCCACTTTCGTTTCTAATTTCTGCCAATTTCAAAATCAAGATAAAGCATTTACTTCAGATTTGTTCTTTATGGGAGAATAAGACGGACGAAGCTCTTCTTTTCCGTGTGCAAACTGCAAAATACGGCACCAAATCCATCATTCTCCATCAAGAAAGTAAGGTCAAGAATCATTGATTCTTGAATTATATTCCAGCAATACACAAATAATCAATCGTGAGAAAAGTAATACACAACGAAAGCAACGAGCCTTCACCTGTTTCTCCATGAAATTAAGCGCAGAGACTAAAGAATTTATGTCATCTTTCTTCTCCACTGCCTAAGAAATAATTCTTAAAGCGAAGATTATAATATAATTCCTAATTCAATTTCATAAGAAAAAAATTGCATTAGGGCTTTTATAGGGCCATTGGCCATGCTTTATCTCAAAATTGAAATTAATTAATTGCCAAACAGACATTAATTTCTCCTTCCATACAGTTGAATGTCTGTGCAAATAATAGACCACAAGATTAACATGCTTCATCACTCAATAAACAAATCTAACGGTCTTAAATCGATCAGAAAAAGAGAGAGAGACCTGGCATTTGTATCCAGAGCGGCATTGTCCAATTTCCTCCCAAGACCGACAAAGCTCAATCTTATACCCGCGAATTCCAAGAGAAGAAGCAGAATTGAAGGATGAACCACTAGAATCCCACGATAATGACTTGGAAACCCTACCTCCTGATGAAGACTCGACAATAATCTCATCCATAACCAGCACATCTTCATCTACTAGCTTTACAGGCGTTCCGTAGACCGGCGGTGAAATCAGATTTTCGATAGCTGATAGCGGCGACAAGGATCTTCCAAAGGTGCTGCTACCTCCTCTAGAAGAATTGGATTTGATTGACGGAGAAGAGAATGCATCGCTGCAGGTGCGGTAGCCACCGGATAATGTGATCGGAGATCCGCCGCGAAGGTATCTGATGAGTGTGGAATCGGCGTTGAGGCGTGTATCGATCGGAGAAATGCTTCCGTTTATGGATTTGATTTTGGGGATTTTTCTGGAGCCATCAAAGGCATCCATCTGCCTTTGTAACTTTGCGACTATTATTACATCGTCAAACTTATATATAAAAACGAAGAAAGAAGAGACTGAGCTCTGCGTCTGGGTCTGGGATTTTATTTATTTAATTATTTTTTAAATTTCCCGCTTATGTTTCTGCTTCTTTCCTACTTCGTGGGCTACTTACGTCATACAACAAAGAGCCCATTACGGAACTTACAAAAGCCCATTAATATCTTTTTACGCTTTTTACAAAAATTATGATATTAATATAAAAAGCCCAAAAAAACTATATTTAGGTACAAAATCATAACTGATAGAAATTAATTTTCAACGTCATTATTTTCTATATCATAAATAAAATATAATTTTATATTATAATTTAAGAATTTTAAATTTTAAGCTCCAATTCATAAATCTTAAATATTAAAAAATATATTTCAGACCATTAATTTATAAACCCTAATTCTTAAAATATATTAAAAATAATATTTTTTTTGATTTTATATATTTAAGTTATTACTTGAGGGTTTGACTATGCTTACTTTATTTTTGATAAAGTAAGTCTTATTTTATTTTTTCCATCATTGGATGATGATGACCTTTGACAAAGTAAGCTCATCCAATGGTAGAAAAAACAAAATAAAACTTACTTTGTAAAAAACAAAGTAAGCATAGAAGATATCATTGTCTAAATAGTTATACATAATTTTTAAAAACTATATTTCCATATAAATTATTATTTTTAATTATAATTTCCAAAGCATCGATTTTTATGCAATGGGAAAATATATGATAGAAGTGTGAATTTGTTCATAAAAAAAGGGCCTAATGCTTTCCCAGCCCCCTTAACTTGTCCAAATTAGTCATTTTACCCCATCAACTCATCGAATGTCCTATTTACCCCCCTTAACTCCATAAAAATGGTATTTCTCACCCTTTCAACTTGTCCATTTATCCCCCCAACTTATAAAATGTTTTATTTACCCTCTTAACTCCATAAAAGTGGTATTTTTCACCCCTTACAATCCGTTATCGAAGCCTAAATTAATAACTTTTTTTAAACGTTAAACCTCTATTTTGTAAGTGGAACCTAAATTGATACTTTCCTAAAATCATAGGCCTATTTTGGTACATTATCCCTACATATAATGTATTTAACTTGTTTATATTAATGTTCTTGTTATTTGTATTTTTTATTCGTTCTTTCTCTTTTCAATTTTTTTGACTACTATAAAGGATAAGAAATACCATTTTTATGGAGTTAAGAGGGTAAATAAGATCATAAGTGGTGAGAAATACCATTTTTATGGAGTTAAGAGGGTAAATAGGATATTCGATGAGTTGAGAATGGGTAAAATGACAAATTTGGACAAGTTGATGGGGTGAGAAATACCATTTTTATGGAGTTAAGGGGGGTAAATAGGACATTCGATGAGTTGGAGGGGTAAAATGACCAATTTAGACAAATTAAGGGGGTTGGAGAAGCATTAAGCCTAAAAAAAGTGATTAATTTTTACAAATATAAATTTAAAATCATTTATGTAAATAAAATCTATATTTTATCATTAAATAATCTAACCTAATTGACAAAATTTTAATATTTTACTTCTAAAAACTAAGAATATTTTGAGTTAATATGTGATAATAGATAAATATACGAAACTAAACACGTGGTTTCAATAAAGACTATGAGGATGTATGTCATAATGAGATTTGATGGATCAAGCTGAATGATGGCATATAACTGCTAAACTATGTGAACAATAGCAAATGACTTATAAATTACACTAACATCATACCTGGAATCGTGGGACGACAGTTTCGCCAATGCAAACTGTTACAAGCTGTCAACAAACATTTTAAATTCAGAAGCTGACACATATCGCCAAGCTCAATTAAGGCATATAATCGGTCAAGCTACCCGATCAACCTCTAGCGCCTATAAATAAAACATATTGATATGAAGCAAGAAGTACACGTTTCCTTTACAGTAAAACGTTAATTCCATATTTCTTAGTATTTGTTTTTCGCAACTTCAAAACTTTAGCATCAAAGTGGGTGTTGGTCCCCTGTGAGGTTAGATTAGTTCCAAAGGAGGGGTAAATAGAACTATTGGTTAATTTTTCCCTTTTATAAAATTCCTCATTTGGCGTTTAAATGACTTAACACAGAGGCAAGTTTAGTTTACTGAGTTAGTCAGTCTACTAAGCTTGTTTCCACTTCTAATGAATGCACTCAGAGGATAGCTTGCTTAGTGGAGCTTCTGACTTCTTAAGGTTAGAATTTTTAATAAGCGTTTATTAGTGAGAGCTTAAGTGTGAGATAACAATGTTAGAGCAAGCAGTGTAATTACAGGAGATAAAGGCAGAGTTAAGAAATACTTTACTCAGTCGATTTATACCGGTTCGGCCCCATTGACTTCACTAAGAGCCACCTACACAACATATTCTCCCATTGTCTTCTCTAATGTTGCCTTGGCATCACTAGGCTCCCTTGGGACTCATTCTCTTGTCTGTTTTGACAAAGAAAGCATAATTAGATCCTCACCAACCGCACTAGACGACCTTCTCAACCTCTTGGTGGATCTCTCGTTCGACCTTTTCTCATGTCTCTTCTTATTCTTTTGCTTCTTCTTTCGCTCATATTCGCTATAGGGAGGGATGCATGGTCATCCTCAATAGAGTTTGTTGACCCACCGGAGATGATCGACTCGTCTCCCTCCCCTTAGCTCTTAAAACAACCACACATTCACCCTCTCCCATAACCTCTTCACTGACCTCTATGCCAGCATATAGAATGTGCACATCTCCTTTGTTATCATCACCATCCACCACTACTCTCTTTCTCACTTTAGCCATCATAGAGGTCCATACGGTTAGAAAGAAAAAACTTACAAATGACTCAAAATGATAAGTATGAAAGTTGAAATGAGGAAGGATACATACCTTCTCCAGCATCATCATCATCACTCTCCTCTAGGCCCTTACTTAGGAATTCCAGCATCTCCCTAGCTAAATCCCCCAAGTTGGGTTTCTAGATAGGAGGCAGCGACCCTTCAGATAGATTTTCCATTTTGGCCAAATTACTCAACGTAAAGGCCTATATCTAGGTATACACATCGTCTTCCCTACCGAGCAAAGTAAGGTCGTTTCAGTCAAATTAAGGTTAGGACACCAAACAGCCTCGGTCTCCTCATAAATGGTACTTGTGAGCAACCAAAGAAGAAAGCGAGTTAAGCCTAAGTAAGCACAAGTCAACGGGAACTTCAAAAAGAAGATTTTTTGGGGGGGAAATATCAAGCCAAGTAGAAAAAAAACTCCCATACTCCATATTTTTGGGGTATATCTCTTGATATCTACCCTAAGCAGCTAGAACAACCTTACACTCTCAAGGGGGAAATTTGTCTCCTCAAGCAAATCATTCGCCAAGCTTTTATTCAAATTCCTAACATAAGGGAACTTCCACCCCTCCAAATCAGGTTGCACTCATCCAAAAACTCTGCAACCAGTTTGGTTACTGGCTCGCTCAGAGGAGGGGGCACCCTGTCAAAGCCCTATAAAAAGTCGCGTAACTCATGCTCAATTTCCAGGCTCACCCGCCTGTCATACGGTTCATTACACTTTTAGTAGTGGGGTTCTAATTGGTCAAAAATGGGAAGGTCGTCTTCTTCCTAACTATAAAGAACATAGTTGTCCACTCTTAGAGCTTGTTGATGCTATTCTAGAGAAATTTTGACCTATGCGCCTTGATGCGTGCCGTCTAGTGTAGTGTTTTCTACGACAAAATGTATATTATGATAAGTGTGTTACGACTATGGATGTGATCTTTCTAAGTGCTCTATCTTTACTAGACGTCACTACTTAGGGGCAAGTGTACCCCGTCGTATCAAATAATAATCCGGTTAAGACCGGGTATCAAATCCACGGGATTTATAACTGCAAGTATTAAACGACTCGGTTTTATACGTTATTTAAGTGGTGAATACATTGAGGTTGATATGGGGACCAACTACAAACTACTCCTAACTACGGGTGAGGCGAATTTATATAACAAAACTCTATGAAGTGATGTGGATGCGATAAGTTATAACTATGACAAATAACGACTTCTAATGTTTATATGGTTGATGGTTTGCACTTGCAAAGACGACTACGTGTAGTGTAATCGACCCGTGAAGTACTTAGACTACGTGGTTCCTAGTCAAGGCGTGTCTAATGCTTGGGACTAGAAATTAGGGCCCGTAAGTTCCGTGGCTTGTCAATTCCTACGGTTTCCGGTTTGTCACTTCCGGTAAGGCAACACCTATATGAATCCCTAAAGATAGCCCGAATGGCGTCGGAAATCGCGTTCTCCTACACAATAATCAATTATGAATATCAAAACAAGTAACAAACATCAACACATATATAGAAAAGAAGATTATGAATCATACATTATAAATATGGAGAATGTAAATATGAATTACAACCAAGCCTAGTACATAGGATGAGTTCAAGCTAATTAGCAAGTGTAAAGGGAAGAATCCACCCTCAGAACTAGCTAACCGGACTCAAAGCCGTTTCTTAGGACTTGGATGGTGGAGCTTTCGAGCTTGGTGCACGGAGATGGAGCGGAACTTTGATGGAATGCCGGGATCAATGAACAAGCTCTCAAGATGGAAGAGTTTGGCTATACAAAGCCTAAAAACCAAATCTAAAACAAGAATTTAAGAGAGTATATTACAAGGTATCTAAGGGTGTCTATCTATATGGTGTCTCAAATGAGTGCTAGTCACTCTTATTTATACATCAAGCTGGGGGTAACATTGTAATTCCACAAGGTGCAAGCATGGAGGAACATAATTTTGTGCAGAAATCCCATAATACGCCCCGCGTATGGTGGTATACGCCCAGCGTGTGTGCCCATTCCGTTAGAAATCTTCTGAATGTGGACCAATTCCAGATCTTGTTATCTCAAACACGCACCGCGTAGAATGGCATGCGCCTCGCGTGTTTGAGACTCTGATTTTTTATTGCTTGATTTGGTCCTTTTACGCCGTGCGTAGCTTGAGGCACGCCCCGTGTATGGATAGTTGACTCAGGGAGACCGCGCAGTCTGACTTTCAGGACTAGGCTAATCATTTCTGACATGTGTCATATGCCTCGCGTAGGTTGGCATACGCCTCGCGTATGCTGACTAGATCCCACGTGGTGCTTGTGGATAGGGCAATTATTTCTGACTTCATGTTTCACGCCTCGCGTAAGGAATGAGGAGCCTCGCGTATTGAGTGGATTTTCACTCCTTGCTCGTACCTGAAATACAAATCTCGAGGGTCGAGTTAGCTTGACGTTTTTTATTTCCTAAATTAATCAAAAACAAGGAAAATTAACTGAAAGCACGGAATTTATTTTTATTTCGTTATTTTATTAAAACACTCTATTTTTGTAATTAAACTTATTTATTTCTTCTAAAATTAACTCATAAATCACGCTAAAAGATAGGGTAAAATACCCCTATCAAACCTCCCCGGACTTTAAAGTTTTACTTGTCCTCAAGTAAAAGAAATCGAAAGACAATGGATTGAGATTATTAAGAAACAAACCGTCGGTCGGTTTTACCAAGTGCGTGATTTCAAAGTTACAGTTTTATGCAAAGTTTTCGGTGAATACCCACGCAAACAATCAAGTGACCAAAACTTATTTGAAACCTCCATGATCAAAATTAATAGGCAATATTAACGGGGGTTGATTATCTTTTGAGAACCCGATAGTACCTCACCAAGGGATTTCACTCTTACGCTCAAACTTTGGTGGGTCGGTGTTTTAGCACTCTTCTTTGCACTTACCCGACATCACTTTGAGTTTGCATTTTCATCCGAGTTTTTCCTCCTATGTTATGGTTTAGACAATATTAAAAATGAACCCAGAGGGGGGTTGTAGTGTGGGTGGCTTTTTAGTGGTTAATTTTTGAAAACTCGAGTTCAAATACCATTTTGATGATTGCACCGTATTTTATTTTGGCCTTGGTAAGTTTGTAAAATAAAACTCGAAATTGCTCGGGTGGAGCTTGAGAATGCCTTTTTGCTCTTTATTATGTTCTTTTTTTTCTTTTTTTTTGAGAGCGGCACAAAAACGATCTCGAGAACTTATGGTGCTCACTTATTAAGGCCTTGACTTATTTCGGGTGCGAATTGATTTTGTTGGTATTTAAACAAGAGGAAAAAGAGGGTTAATTGTTAAAAGGGTATTGGCAAGAAAAGTCGGTTAGTAGGCTCAAGGGGGTTTCCTAGAGGTTGATAAAAAGGAGAAAAATAAATTAAGAAAAGAATTGGACTAAGTGGGCTCGTTTTATCATCTATTGCCATTTTAACCAAAATAGGTGTACTTAACCCGGTATTAGGTGCAAACTCTATGAGTCGAGTGAAGTCAAAGCTCTCGAAAAATTGTGAAAGAAATAGAGTTCTCGTACGAACTCCTTTAGGCTCAAAATTACCTCACAAAATTTCGGGTTTAAATTGTGTACTATCGAGTCTTCGCTAAACTTTCAAACATCCCATTTTTATTGCCTTTTTAAATTTCATTATGGAGATGACATGTGGGTTAGGACTCGATGCTTTTGTTTAGTATAAACCTAGGCTTTGCATAAATTCTAGAACTTCAAAATTAAGACTAAAATTTCTCACTAAAACCGATCCTTTGTGTTCCGTCTTTTTATTTTAAGGACTCATAACGGAACTTTTATTTTATTTCCGAGGGAGGTAGTGTGTCGGAAAAATTTAAAGAATCAATAAATTAGTTCAATTATTTTGTTGTTTATTTGATTTTTTATTTATTTTTGTTTTTGTTAGTGCAAAACAAACTGAAAGTGCGGGGTTGCACGGCCCTCCGCGTTATTAAAATGACGTCTATTCCAAGGACGCCGCAAAAGAAGAGAAAAACAAAAACAAAAATAGACATGGAATTAAAAATTAGGCCCTTCAAAGGTTTGGTCCTACGCGAGGCGTGCCCTATGGGGCGCCTCGCGTAGGAGGTGCGTTTTGAGCTCTTATTGGGCAGAGACTCAAATACGCGGGGCGCAGAAAGAGGGGCACCCCGCGTGTTTGAGTTTCTGAGCATTTTATACATGAAAACGGGGATCACGCGGGGCGTAAAAGGGAGTACGCCCTACGTGAAAGGTGCACTTTAGGTCGATTTTGGCCAGAGGCTCAGATGCGCGGGGCGTGACGGTGTGTACGCCCCGCGTGAGATATTTGGATCTGCATGGGATTTGTTTTTCGTTGATAAGAATAGTGCCGAAAAATAACAAACGGATTTGAAACATATATACAAAGGGTTTGAGGAACGCAAACCGAGGCTACGTTTAGAGTCGGAGTAGCTCGACTTTCTCTTGATGTGTGCATGCTCCCAGTATTTTGAGGAATGTGGTTTCTCCGTGTTGTGGAAGAGTGACCCCGCATTAGATTTTCAGGTGGTGGCCATTCACCCGGTGGGTTTCATTGTCGGAACCTTGGATGTCGACCGCTCCGGATGAGTGAGCACTAACAACGGTATACAGGCCCGACCACCGACTCTTTAATTTTCCTGGGAATAGGCGGAGGCGAGAATTATATAGGAGGACCTGGTCCCCTTTGTTGAATTCCCTGATTTGCACGTGCTTGTCGTGCCATTTCTTCGTTCGTTCTTTGTAAAGCTTGGCATTTTCGTACGAACCGAGACGAAGTTCATCAAGGGTATTGAGTTGGAGGAGACGTTGGTCCCCTGCGGCCTGCATATCAAAATTTAAAATTTTTAGGGCCCAATAGGCCTTATGTTCCAATTCCACAGGAAAATGACACGATTTCCCGAAAACTAAACGATAGGGAGACATCCTGATAGGCGTTTTAAACACCGTGCGGTAAGCCCAAAGAGTGTCATCGAGCTTTAGGCTCCAATCTTTCCTAGAGGAACTAACCGTTTTTTCCAAGATACGTTTGAGTTCGCGGTTAGAAACCTCGACTTGCCCGCTAGTTTGCGGATGGTAGGGTGTTGAGACTCGGTGTGCAACCCCATATTTTTGTAGGAGTTGGTCGAATTGGCGATTGCAAAAGTGGGAACCCCCGTCACTAATGATAGCTCGAGGGGTGCCAAACTGAGTAAAGATGTTTTTCTTTATAAATTTCCCTACTACCTTAGAGTCGTTTGAGGGTAAGGCAACGGCCTCCACCCATTTGGAGACATAATCAACCGCCACAAGAATGTAGGCGTTGTTATGCGACTTAGGGAAAGGTCTCATAAAGTCTATCCCCCAAACATCAAAAAGTTCACAAACGAGGATCCCTTGTTGGAGCATTTCATGTTTACGGGAGATGTTCCCGCTCCATTGACAAGCGTCACATGATTTGACGAAGTCTTGGAAATCCTTGGACAAGGTAGGCCAATAAAAGCCACATTGTAGAACCTTTGCCATAGTCCGACTAGGGCCGAAGTGGCCCCCCGGCTCTTGGGTGTGACACATATGCAACACATGATTTACCTCATCTTCCGGTATGCACCTACGAATGACATTATCAGCACAAGATTTAAACAAGTAGGGCTCTTCCCAAAAATAGTTCTTAGCGTCATGAAAGAACTTCCTACGTTGCTCGTAAGTAAGGTGCGGGGGAAGAATATTACCGGCTTTGTAGTTTGCCATATCGGCATACCAAGGTAAAGGTGTTACCGCATAGAGAGTTTCGTCGGGAAAGGTCTCCTTGATCTCCACAACTGCCGAAGAAGTGGCTGACTCGCTTTGTAATCGGGAAAGATGGTCGGTTACGACATTCTCCACTCCTTTCTTATCCCTAATTTCGATGTCAAATTCTTGTAGGAGTAGAATCCACCGTATCAATCGTGGTTTGGCATCCTGTTTAGTCATTAAGTACTTGAGAGCTGCGTGGTCAGTGTATACGATAATTTTGGATAACACGAGGTATGATCTAAATTTATCAAAAGCAAAAACTACAGCAAGCATCTCTTTTTCCGTAATGGAATAGTTTTGTTGGGCTTCGTTGAGCGTTTTGCTCGCATAAAAAATGGGGCAGAAAATTTTATCCACCCGTTGACCCAAACAAACACCTACAGCCAAATCACTTGCATCACACATAAGTTCAAAAGGAAGACTCCAATCGGGTTTCACCATGATGGGTGCATTGACTAGTTTTTCCTTTAGCGTGTTAAATGCAAGCAAACATTCGGAGGAAAAACTAAATTTCGCATCCTTTGCAAGGAGCTGGGTCAAAGGGGTCGCTATTTTAGAGAAATCTTTAATAAATCTCCTATAGAACCCCGCGTGGCCTAAGAAACTCCAAAAAGAAGATTTTTTGGGGGGGAAATATCAAGCCATGTAGAAAAAAAACTCCCATACTCCATCTTTTTGGGGTATATCTCTTGATATCTACCCTAAGCAGCTAGAACAACCTTACACTCTCAAGGGGGAAATTTGTCTCCTCAAGCAAATCATTCGCCAAGCTTTTATTCAAATTCCTAACATAAGGGAACTTCCACCCCTCCAAATCAGGTTGCACTCATCCAAAAACTCTGCAACCAGTTTGGTTACTGGCTCGCTCAGAGGAGGGGGCACCCTGTCAAAGCCCTATAAAAAGTCGCGTAACTCATGCTCAATTTCCAGGCTCACCCGCCTGTCATACGGTTCATTACACTTTTAGTAGTGGGGTTCTAATTGGTCAAAAATGGGAAGGTCGTCTTCTTCCTAACTATAAAGAACATAGTTGTCCACTCTTAGAGCTTGTTGATGCTATTCTAGAGAAATTTTGACCTATGCGCCTTGATGCGTGCCGTCTAGTGTAGTGTTTTCTACGACAAAATGTATATTATGATAAGTGCGTTACGACTATGGATGTGATCTTTCTAAGTGCTCTATCTTTACTAGACGTCACTACTTAGGGGCAAGTGTACCCCGTCGTATCAAATAATAATCCGGTTAAGATCGGGTATCGAATCCACGGGATTTATAACTGCAAGTATTAAACGACTCGGTTTTATACGTTATTTAAGCGGTGAATACATTGAGGTTGATATGGGGACCAACTACAAACTACTCCTAACTACGGGTGAGGCGAATTTATATAACAAAACTCTATGAAGTGATGTGGATGCGATAAGTTATAACTATGACAAATAACGACTTCTAATGTTTATATGGTTGATGGTTTGCACTTGCAAAGACGACTACGTGTAGTGTAATCGACCCGTGAAGTACTTAGACTACGTGGTTCCTAGTCAAGGCGTGTCTAATGCTTGGGACTAGAAATTAGGGCCCGTAAGTTCCGTGGCTTGTCAATTCCTACGGTTTCCGGTTTGTCACTTCCGGTAAGGCAACACCTATATGAATCCCTAAAGATAGCCCGAATGGCATCGGAAATCGCGTTCTCCTACATAATAATCAATTATGAATATCAAAACAAGTAACAAACATCAACACATATATAGAAAAGAAGATTATGAATCATACATTATAAATATGGAGAATGTAAATATGAATTACAACCAAGCCTAGTACATAGGATGAGTTCAAGCTAATTAAGTCGTCGTTGCGGCTGCACGGAGGGTTTGACTTTATCCTCCATAAAGATGCGGTGTGTGCAAATGGTGGGGCTGATCCCTTTAATGTCGTGAATGGTCCATCCAAATGCGCCCTTGTGTTTTTGTAACACCGCAATTAATGCTTCCTCCATTTCTGCTGTCAAAAGCGAAGATATAACAACCGGTAAGAAATTAGGAGGTTGTAAAAATACATATTTTAAATTAGGAGGCAAGGGTTTAAGTTCCAAAGTCGGAGGCTCCTCGAGAGAGGACTTCGGCTTTGCTTTGCTGTCCCGGTCCAAACCCTCGAACCGGATCCTTGCCAACAAACATTGTTCTATTTCGGAGGAGTATTCAAATGGCTTGTTTAATGGCTCCTCATCCAAATGTTCATTACCATCTATTTCCGAAGAGGTTCCCGCAGAAGTCCTATCACAAAAATCCTCAACAAAAAGATCAATAGAGTCTACGGAATTTAAAAAGTTACAATCCTCTATGGTATTAGACGGGAATTTCATGGAGTTGTATACGTTAAACTCTACCTCTTCGTCTTGCAACCGTAGGATAAGCTTACCTTCGTGGACGTCAATGAGAGTCCTACCGGTTGCAAGAAATGGTCGTCCTAGGAGGATCGATACCGACTCGTCTTCCGCCATATCGAGTACTACAAAATCGGCGGGGAAAATGAACTTGTCCACTTTCACTAAGACATCCTCCACAACCCCTTTTGGCCGGGCAATGGATCTGTCGGCCAACTGGAGCGTCATATTGGTAGGCTTTGGCTCTCCCAAGCCGAGCTTCCTAAACACAGATAAAGGCATTAGATTGATACTAGCACCCAAATCGCATAAAGATCTCCTAAACTCAACATTACCAATTGTGCAAGGGATAGAAAAGCTTCCTAAATCCTTGAGTTTAGGTGGGAGTTTGTTTGTTATGATCGCGGAGCATTCCTCCGTGAGCGCTACCGTTTCATTATGATCTAACTTCCTCTTTTTGGTGAGGATTTCCTTAAGAAACTTTGCATATGTAGGCATTTGTTCCAATGCCTCCGCAAGCGGGATATTAATGTGAAGTTTCTTAAAAATCTCCAAAAATTTGCCATATTGGTGATCCAATTTTTCCTTTTTAAGTCGTTGCGGAAAAGGGAGCTTCGGTACGTAAGCTCCAATTGGATCACATACATTTTTATTTTTATCCGAGGAAGTCGTGGGTTTCGGATCCGAACCGGGGTTGCTTACCACTTCCGGCTCGTCACTTACCTTTGGAGCGGTTGGAGTCGCCTTTGGAATCGGTGGTTCCAAACCCTTACCACTACGGAGAGTTATGGCTTGTGCGGTTTCTCGGTTTTTTGGTCTCGGGTTTTGTTCGGTGTTAATCGGGAGAAACTCATGTTGTCTCTCTTGTCGTTGGCGACTCAATTGGGCCACTTGACGTCCCAAATCCCTGCAAAATGCTTCATTGTTAGCAAGACGGGAAGATATTTCTTTGAGAAGATCAATTACCATAGGGTCTTGCGCATTGCTAAGAGGTTGAAAATTTTATCCTCCTTGGGCACAAGGGGATTGGCCCGAACCTTGCTCCACGAACTCATTATGGAGTTCGGATGGGGGCTTCAACACCTTTTGTTTGTTATCATTAGATAAGTTCGGGTGTTGGTGTTAAGGCCTCCATCTGTTGTTATTATTGTTACGGTGGTGATAAGCATTCGAGTTAGGATAGGAGTTATGAAGAGAATTATACCTTTGTTGCCCCCTACATAACTTACGCTTTTGGTGTCGCCGGTAAAAAGGCTTCCGGCTTGACAATCCTTACCGTGGTGGTCACCACCGCAATGTGAGCACACTAGGACTTGTGTTATAGTCTTGAGGCTCATTTGTGCCATTAAAGCGTCCAACTTTTTATTCATTTCGACCATGAAGATTATGGGAGCCTCGTCTTCCACGGCGAAAGTTTGGTGTTGGGAGGGTCTGGCAAGCCGATCTTCTTGCCATTGGACACTTTTCCTAGCTAATTCGTGGATGAGCTCATAAGCCTCGCTTGCCGATTTCCGAAACAAATCCCCACCTGCAGCAGAGTCAACAGTTGCACGATTAACGGGTGTTAGTCCATGGTAGAAAGTACTTACCAAATCGTGCTTGGAAAAATCATGGTGGGGACAGCTTCGGAGCAACTTTCGCGATGCGGAGCAAGAATCTCCAACATCGAGCGTATGTCATTGCTTCCACCATTGCGGTTGTTATTCACGGGCTGCTCCGATGGCCTTTGGTTGCCCTGGGGCTGGTTAGCTTCATTGTTGAGGGTTGCCATTTTCTCTCTCCGAATCCTACAAAGAGTACGTTCAATTTCAAAATCAATAGGAACGAGAGGGCAACTTCGAGATCGGGTATGCATAAAAAGAATGAAATAAAACACAATATCAACAAGAAAGAATGATGTTAGTAAAAGTATATATAAACAATTTATACAAAAAGAATGCTTAAACTAACAATAAAACGTTTTTGTCTAATATCGCAAGATGTTATAAATCCCCGGCAACGGCGCCAAAAACTTGATGTGTGCCGTCTAGTGTAGTGTTTTCTACGACAAAATGTATATTATGATAAGTGCGTTACGACTATGGATGTGATCTTTCTAAGTGCTCTATCTTTACTAGACGTCACTACTTAGGGGCAAGTGTACCCCGTCGTATCAAGTAATAATCCGGTTAAGACCGGGTATCGAATCCACGGGATTTACAACTGCAAGTATTAAACGACTCGGTTTTATATGTTGATAACATTGTGATATTATCCCAAGGATCAAAAGAGATATTCGCCGAAGAACACCACGTGTTGATCAACTAATACGGGAATACCGCGGCGTATTGAAATAAAGAGATCCGACGGGCGGATCACTAAGGTCTCACCAAAAGAGACCCACGAGCGAACCTGTGAGGCGAATCTCCATAAACACTCAATCCGCCATTAGAACGGCTAGGCCGATCCGGCTATAAAGACCATTTATGAGCTACCAATTAGCTAACAGCCAACTTAAAGGAAACCAGTAACCGCCATTAATGGAACATTAATGGAGACTTTCTAGTTACTGAAAGTTACGGCTTCATGACTATATATAGCCTATGTCTCAGGCTATCAAGGTACACGTTCACTTACTCTTTGTCAATTCAGTTTGCTCTCTTATTCTTCCATACTGACTTTGACATCGGAGCTTCCCCCCGTCGAACCCAACGACGCCCCCACAGAGACGGAAGTTCCTCGGAAATTCTCTACGAGTCATCATACGTTATTTAAGCGGTGAATACTTTGAGGTTGATATGGGGACCAACTACAAACTACTCCTAACTACGGGTGAGGCGAATTTATATAACAAAACTCTATGAAGTGATGTGGATGCGATAAGTTATAACTATGACAAATAACGACTTCTAATGTTTATATGGTTGATGGTTTGCTCTTGCAAAGACGACTACGTGTAGTGTAACCGACCCGTGAAGTACTTAGACTACGTGGTTCCTAGTCAAGGCATGTCTAATGCTTAGGACCAGAAATTAGAGCCCGTAAGTTCCGTGGCTTGTCAAATCCTACGGTTTCCGGTTTGTCACTTTCGGTAAGGCAACACCTATATGAATCCCTAAAGATAGCCCGAATGGCGTCGGAAATCGCGTTCTCCTACACAATAATCAATTATGAATATCAAAACAAGTAACAAACATCAACACATATATAGAAAAGAAGATTATGAATCATAGATTATAAATATGGAGAATGTAAATATGAATTACAACCAAGCCAAGTACATAGGATGAGTTCAAGCTAATTAGCAAGTGTAAAGGGAAGAATCCACCCTCGGAACTAACTAACCAGACTCAAAGCTGTCTCTTAGGACTTGGATGGTGGAGCTTTCGAGCTTGGTGCACGGAGATGGAGCGGAACTTTGATGGAATGCCGGGATCAACGAACAAGCTCTCAAGATGGAAGAGTTTGTCTATACAAAGCCTAAAAACCAAATCTAAAACAAGAATTTAAGAGAGTATATTACAAGGTGTCTAAGGGCGTCTATCTATATGGTGTCTCAAATGAGTTCTAGTCACTCTTATTTATACATCAAGATGGGGTAAGATTGTAATTCCACAAGGTGCAAGCATGGAGGAACATAATTTTGTGCAGAAATCCCATAATACGTCCCGCGTATGGTGGTATACGCCCTGCATGTGTGCCCATTCCGTCAGAAATCTCCTGCATGTGGACCAATTCCAGATCTTGTTGTCTCAAACACGCCCCGCGTAGAATGGCATGTGCCTCGCGTGTTTGAGACTCTGATTTTTTATTGCTTGATTTGGTCCTTTTACGTCGTGCGTAGCTTGAGGCACGCCCCGCGTATGGATAATTGACTCAAGGAGACCGCGCAGTCTGACTTTTAGGATTAGGCTAATCATTTCTGACATGTGTCATACGCCTCGCGTAGATTGGCATACGCCTCGCGTAGGCTGACTAGATCCCACGTGATGCTTGTGGATAGGGCAATTATTTCTGACTTCATGTTTCACGCCTCGCGTAAAGAATGAGGAGCCTCGCGTATTGAGTGGATTTTCACTCATTGCTCGTACCTGAAATACAAATCTCGAGGGCCGAGTTAGCTTGACGTTTTTTATTTCCTAAATTAATCAAAAATAAGGAAAATTAACTGAAAGCACGGAATTTATTTTTATTTCGTTATTTTATTAAAACACTCTATTTTGTAATTAAACTTATTTATTTCTTCTAAAATTAACCCGTAAATCACGCTAAAAGATAGGGGTAAAATACCCCTATCACGCCTTCCAACTTGCATGGCTAGATCTTGGATCTTGGCTAGGCTGGAAGAACTTTGTAAAGACAGAGATAATGATCATGTAACCCTTATTACGACCGTACTGGTAAAATACCACCATCTATGCAATGACTACTAGTGTAATCTGGCCAGGAGAAAGCCTCAAGTCTTGTGAGACCTCCCAAAATAAGGGAGACATGGAACTTGAAAACCCTGAATAATGTGTTCCTCATACAAGATAAAAGCATTGGAGGAATGGAGTTATTGGCCCGCACATTTCGCAAGGGGATTCCAATTCGTAAGCACCATCAACCCTATGTACAATAGCGATCCTTGCGACATCCTCAAGAGTCAGCAATGTAGGAAATTAAGGCTAAGGTATAGCAGCGGAAATATAAAAATTTTAGCCTATTTCCTTTTAACCATAGGATCCGTTAATCGTTATTTCATATAAAGAGGGATAAGAAGGAATACCTTTCGATGAACAATCTACCGTTGTTAAAGAAGCGCCCACAATTCTTCTCCGAGATTCCAACCACAAAGTATAACACGGTGAGGTTAAGATGGAATCAACCCTTATGAGATGCAACCAAATTAGATTGCCTCTAATTAACCAACACAAGATCAAAGAGAAAAGGAGATGAATGAGATTAATCAATTGACGGAAGCCGTATGAATTCTTGTCCACGAACTAGGGGATGCGAATTCACTTTTTCTCTCTTAATGTAGGTTTCGAAAATCACAATAAGGGGAGGGGATAGGCTTAGTCGAAATTCACACATTAGGGGGGTATATATAATAACTTGTATCTAAACCCTAGTTAGATAGGAATAGGTTACTTAATAGGAATTCAATTCGGAATAGGATTCCTAATTATTATCTTATAATATATCTAATATATTTAGGATAATAATAAATAACCTAATTGGATAATAATAGGAGTATATTAATCTAATTAAAACTCCTAATTTAATTATCTCTCTTAATTAATTTAATTCACAAACCTAATCAAATTAGGATTAAGGGAATTAAAATAATTCCTTACTTACTATATACAAATTTCGGCCACCCCTAATTAAATGGGCCTTACTGGGCTCATTTGGGCTTCCATCTATTAATGACATCCATCTCTCTTTTGGTTCCAAGTCTTATGTGTGATCCATTAGGTTCTTACTACTTCTGGCCGTATGCAACTATTAAATTAATTTCTTCAAGAATTATATTTAATCCTTGCATAACGGAATGATGTACTGAGTATGTTATTGGCAAGTCTGTAATCATTCCCCCAGAGTCCGTTAAGAAGACAGGTTGATTCTGTCGTTAACCCTTCCGTATTAGTTACAGTACAATTCGATCCTTTATCAACTACATCCTTGAACTGAATCTTATGACTATGGGTGATGTCAAGTCACATATAGCGAGACGTTCATTTTACTTGTACAGGCCGAGTCAACTCAAATAGATATGTTAAGTGAAATCTGTATTTCTACTCTTAAGCTATCACCTTGCAAGGATTTAGAGTCGAGTCTTCCACAAGCGATCCTTGGATGTATCTCCCATTAATCGGGAGTGATAAATGCTCAATCCAATGTATAACTACCCTGACATTACCTCCTGTGACACCCAACCTTTGCAGTTCACACCCCAGAGTCATCTCTGTTAAGGATCGTGGGACCACAGGATCAAAGTCTCACATTCAGTAATTCAGGCTGACCAATTAACATTCCTTTGAGTCTGAGGATTAGTTATACCTATTAATACCAATGAGATGAACATGTGACAAGGAAGAATCTACCCATCCTGTTATCTCAAATCGGATCCCCAATCCTAATGAACGACGTTTCATCGGATCTATGTAACTGTCCAGATATCTATATATATGAAGCTTGTGAGATCAGCTTTCTGTCGGACAGAAGACATTGTTACATACAAGTCTCAACAGTAATATATCAATCCTAAACATATCACTTGACTTGGGGTGGTTTTAAGTTTATTAGTTTATTATAAAGTTTTGTCTCACTTCATGCTTGTATGAACACTTTATAATCACTTTAAACAAACTTACGGATTTCCTTTTATTAGACTTTATTTAGTGCTTAAAATGGATTGCCTTTATATAGTTATAAAACATATATCTCATTAAAACAAATGATATAAAGAACAATTCGTTTACATTAAGTTTGTATCCTGCAACAATTGACTATAGGACACTAAACCCCAACAGCAAGCTCGCCACATTACTCACAAATTTGGATTGCACATAGTACTCAAAATGGCTCCCTCTTTTGGTCCAACTATACACGTCCATCGACCATAGCTGGTTTCTAGCCTCCTTATACAACTCGTCAAGGGTGGGATTAGCCTTAACAAAATCAGAATGGCCGAGCAACTCCCTTGTGTAGTAGTCCATAGTAGGACAGAAGGTGATTTATAACTAACCATTACCTCGAGAGTGACCCTCGATGCATTCACTAGAATCACTAGTCCATGAAATATTTAAATCTGATAAGAGTTTGAGCATCTCCGGCTAAAGAAACTATGCATATCGCTTTGCACTTAACAAATAAATAACAAAAATCAAAGAAACGAAATGCAGAAAAGGGACGCAAATGAGAAATTGGCATATTTTATAGTCTCGTCGTGGTCAGCTAATAAAATTTTCTGCGTTTCGAATTATCTGAGTCAATTTCGAATGGAAAAGGTTCCTCCTTACTCAGTTTAGTGCTATATATATTTTCATAGATAGGTTATAGTAGTTGTCTATCACTCAAAAAATGTTAGTTATCCATTGGGAAACGCACATCAACGGGCAATAATTTTTTACCTCAAATGTAATGATTTGAAATACATCACCACTAAAAGGGGACATCTATTATGGATCCTATAAACTAAAGCCAAATGACCCGCATACTCTTTAAGAGGCCAAATCCTCGACAAGTTTAGAGCTTCTACACTGACTCATCACCACCGCCTCACTCCTTGGTATTAAAGTAATACCACATTTTGGGAGCCTCTATAAAAAATATATTTCCCTCCCATTTTAGGATAAATTCTAGATTCTTTTACAATATTCTCTTGACACTCATACTGACTTTGGTATCAGAGTGTATACAGATAGATCACCCTAGCGTAGGTTAATCTCTAAAGACCAGATCAGCAGTCGAACTCTTGGACTGTACCGAACACGGTGTATTTTAACATGTATATAGTTAAATAAGATAGGTAAGGGAGTATTGTGAAATTTACGATCCCGTAGATTAATGCATGAAACAAATAAAGTGCCTTCTTTATTTGTTTATTTTACTATATTTTGAAAGAAAAAAAATTATAGTATTCCCTTAGTGTCCTTAGGTGCCATTTGATAAAACTGAAAATTAAATACTGAAAAAATAAGTACTGAATTTTAAGTGTTAAATATTATAAGTGCTGAAATTATTAAATAATATAAGTGTTTGATACATATTAAAAATAAGTGTTGAATATTAAGATATTAGTTCATAATGTTTAACTTAAATATTTTGACTTAACAATAAGTTATATATGTAGCTTAATTCAATAATTTAAGTGGTTAATAAAAAACCATTATCAAACACACTTAAACTAAATAAGTGCTTAATCTATTAATTTAAGTGATTTTTTTTTTTTGACAACCAAAGAAGCATATATTAAGAATCAAGAAGAAGCATATTACAAATAAAATCAGGGGTACAGAAAACCGCTCACCCCGATATAAAGGTAAAATACTACTTCTAGCTAACAAATGAGCAACAGAGTTTGTAGAACGACAGACAAATCGAATAGAGCAATTAAAAAGCTCGTTCAATGAAAAATGACAATCATTGGCTAAGACATTAAAAGGAGATGAAACCTCTAACGGGCGGGCCATAGACTGTACCACGATAAAAGAATCTGATTCAATGATTACATCCTTCCATCCGCGTTCTTTGATCCAACTGAGAGCTTCACGGACCGATAGCGCTTCAATGAACGATGCATCATGGTAATTCTGCAAGATACCATTTTTAGCCGCAACAAATCGGCCCAACTCATCCCGAACGATACACCCAAACCCAGCCACATTCTCGTTTGCAAATGACGCACCATCCACATTTAGTTTTAGAAAGCCTGTTAGAGGACGCTGCCACACCGTCGGACTTGGCACAGCCGGACAGCCTGAAGGAGAAACTGATGCTTGCGCTTTCTTCCATGCCTGTAAAAAGGAACCGGTCGAAAGGTACATGACCGAGGCATGTGAATCATTCCGATTCCACACAATGTCGTTTCTATAACACCAAATAATCCACCATAAAACCGCTACAAGCTCAACAAGCTCCACCGGTTTAGAAAAGATCCAGCCCCAATAATAAAAAATGTTATGAAATTGGGTTCCCACATCCCCAATAGGCGAGAGAGTCCAAATAGCTCGAGCCATAGTACATTTGAGAAAAATATGATAAGAATCTTCCACCGCCCCATGACAGAGCTCACATAAATCTGAGATAGGAACCCTCCGGGCTTTCAGCGCGACTTTAGAAGGGAAACAGCTAGCAATAACCCGCCAAAGAAGGTTCTTAACTTTAGGGGGCACTTTAAGATTCCAAACTTTATTCCAAACTGGAGAATTACTGAACCAATTTGTTCCAAATCCAGCCATAAGTTTTCGGTACCCACTTTTAACTGTATAGTTGCCCCGTCGGTCGTCCTTCCAGTACCACCCATTGTTATCAAACATAGTCTTACTTTAATATTTGGAAAAAATACAAAAATAATGTATGTGGGTTGCCCAATTTGCAAAGAGGAGCATGTGGTTAAATTTTTTGAAAATAGATGTATGTGGTATGGTTTAATTTACAAAACAATGTAGTTCAAATTCCACTGTTAAGTTCTTATTACAACCGATGACATTTTTATCTTAAAAAAACTTATTCTTACATGTTGACAAAACACGGTCCCTCCCTGAAAACGTAGCTTCCTAAATTGAAACCATAAATCATATGGTGAAAATTTTACGTTTTTACTAATTTCACAGTTTAGAAACTAAATTTATATTTAAGTTCATTTTATAGGATGCACTTTAATTTTTGGGAAAAGTACAAAAATAAACCTTGTGGTTACACCCATTTTCA
The DNA here is from genome assembly GCF_963576675.1 of Euphorbia lathyris. Classification (NCBI taxonomy): domain Eukaryota; kingdom Viridiplantae; phylum Streptophyta; class Magnoliopsida; order Malpighiales; family Euphorbiaceae; genus Euphorbia; species Euphorbia lathyris. The sequence goes on along the minus strand of NC_088912.1, from coordinate 40,302,354 downwards.
AACAACACCCATGTGGTTTAAAAGTTTGCAAAGTGGTATCATGTACTTCATTCCGTTAGCAAACACATACCAAATTGACTAACGGTGTTAAAAGTCAAAGAGAAAAGAGTTAATTTGGTCCTTATATTTATTTATTTTTATAAATTGACCTCATTATTATCTAATTATCACAAAAAACCCCAAAATAAAAAATAAAAAACAAATATACCATCTTTTCCATCTCTCTTTAAATCAATTGAATTTCCATGTTTTTAATTTAATTTTAATGACATTTATACTCTCTCTTCTTCTCTTTCTAGCCTAACCATTTTGAAGATGGAAAAGACTGAGGATTCATTTGTACCACCATTTTAGAACACCTTTTACCTCTAAAATTGGTGGAATAGATCATATCAACAAGAGGTAATTGCAGTCACACAAACATGAGCTTGCAGGATCTTCTATCCATTTCTCGCCTTCTTTGAAGAACCCGAATAGGCTTTGCAGGAGTTTTTCCATCGGAGTTTTTGCTCTTTGCAGCTCAGCTGAACTGCCTTCTCCACTTCCTACATAAATAGCCATTACACACCATTTTGTAAGAAGCTGAATATTTTACTAAGTAGAGGTAGAAGCGGAAGTTAACTCGTATTGCATTTGAAGACCTGCACCAGAAATATAAAATGTTGTTGCCAAAAATATCTTTCGAGACTAAGACTAGATGCTTATAGTAGTTCATTTGATACGAGAGATTGAAAATGTTTTCCACCAAATTTGGAATATGTTGTGATTCTAATAATCTGAAAACCAGATAGCATGAGGAAAATTTTCCATGATTTCTTCAAATTCATAAATACCCAATTCCTGGTAAAAAAAAGGGGGTTTTTAAGCATTCTGGAAGCTTTTTCATAATCGTGGCCTATTATTTCAGTGCAGAGGTATTTGACAACTGACAAGTTCAAGTGTTTGATGATGCATCAATTTTTGTTTTGTATTTCCTTCAGCGGAACTGCATTCAAATCAAGTAATCAATCTCCTTATTTATCAATTTTAGAACACCTTTTACCTGTGGTACAAATGAATCCAGGTCTTGTTGAGTATAAGTGTCATTAAATTAAAAACATAGAAATTCAATTGATTTTAGAGAGCAAATTAACAAATAGGAGAGAGAAATAAGAAAAAAAAAGAAATTAAAGAGAGATGGAGAATGGTATATTTGTTTTTTATTTTTTATTTTGGGTTTTTTTTTGTGATAATTAGATAATAATGGGATCAATTTATAAAAATAAATAAATATAAGGACCAAATTGACTCTTTTTCCTTTGACTTTTAACACCGTTAGTCAATTTGGTATGTGTTTGCTAACGGAATGAAGTACATGGTACCACTTTGCAAACTTTTAAACCACATGAGTGTTGTTCGAAAATGGGTGTAACCACAAGGTTTATTTTTGTACTTTTCCCTTAATTTTTTTTTTGGTATATGTGTTGTCAATTAGTAAATTGTAATTTGAAAAATAAAATAAAAATATAATTGGTTGTAATCTGAAGTTAAAATACATTGTTTTATAAATTAAATCATATTACAAACTCTATTTATAAACTTTTAAACCATAGGCTTGTGTTTGCAAATTAGACAAACTACATGTATTATTTTTGTTACCCTTAATCTTTGTAAAAAAATTGTTCCTTATTTTTCAATTTGGTTTAACCTTTTTCATGTTTGGTCTTTTTGCAAAATTTTAGTATTTTAGGCACGTTTGGATAAGGCCCAGATGATTTTTTTTGTAATAAGATAGATAATGACTTTTTTTTTAATGTTTATGGACTTGCTTGGCCCATGGGTTATTAACTCCAAATAAAAGAGGAGGAAATTACATCAAACATCATGTTTGATATTTATTTTACAATTAAGAATGTGATTTTTTTTTATTATATCATTAAACACTTTTATGTTAATTATTTTATCATAAAACCCAAAATTTATTTCAATTTTGTCAAATGCAACAGTTATTCCTCATTTCCTCTTTACAGTTTTTGTTTTTCCCATTATCTTATCCGTTTTTTTGTTTATGAATTAGGTGATGAGTTTTATACAATTAATGATTAGTTAAATTATAATAATAATAATATTAGCAAACTAAACATAACTATAAAAAGGCTGTTTTGTATATTAATATAAAGGGTTAAGGTGTAAAAATACCCATAATATTTAGGCCAGGAGCAATTTTACTTCTAACGTTTAAAATGGTGCAATTTTACCCCTAACGTTGGTAGTCAAGAGCAATTTCACCCCTAACGTTGATAATTTGGGTTAATTTCAGACTATATTATCAAACACAAATATTTTTGTTCCTTATTCTACACCAATTGCATATCAATTTGTTCTAAAAAAAGAATTTAATGTTTTTTATAATTTAATAATAGAATTTGAGATTAATATTTATAAATTCGATGAATTTTTTGAATTTTTTTATCCAATTCATACAAAAGACAGTATATATATTTTTATTTTTTTCACATCCCAACATATGTTTGTGATTTGTTACTGATAAAATGACGTATATGTGAAGTGTAGATGACAAGATTACTGACCGAGAAGACAGTTTGATGAATTATTTCTCAAATTGACTCAATTTATCAATGTTAGGGATAAAATTGCACCATTTTAGATGTTAGGGATAAAATTGCTCATGACCTAAAACGTTAGGGGTATTTTTCACCTTAACCGTAATATAAATATACAAATCTAAATATGTGAAAACTGTTGGATTAATATTTAATATGATTATCCAGATTAAAAAAATATGATTATTCAAATTCAAATTATATTATTTCATTTTCCACCTGTGATAGGTGAATTTGCTCATTTGAATATTTTTTTTATCTAAAATTATTTGTAGATAAAACCAACTTTTCTCAAAAAAAAAAAAAAAAAATACAAAAATCAAGGGTTGTGTCGTTAATGACATATTGAGCATAGGATTGGGAGTGTTTGACATATAAGGAATAAATATCACCACTTTGAGACATTTGTATTTTTTCTCAATAAACATGAGTTTTATGTAACTAACCCATAAAAGAGATGCATTCCCACAACATCAATTTCACCCTTAACATAAACTTGAGAAATTATTTAAAATAGAAATATTTATTTGATGCGATTGTTTGTAATTTATGTATTACTAGTATCGTGCCCACGCGTAGGTGGTACCCCACTAGCAGTCCCTCACGCTGAACTTTGAAGCACGAAAAATACTCATATATCCATATCTGAAGCAGAGTCAGAAATTCAGTCATCTGCATACATTCTCCTCTAGTAGCAATACCTAGCTGACCTAGCTGACGGTACATGTATGCTAATGCAGCTGAGCCCCATGAGTATCCAGGCATGCAGTCTAACCCCCTCCTTCATCTCCAGCAAGCATGAGGGCGCGGATACGGTCGCCACTCTTAGCTATAAACAAGGTGGAACCTAACATCAATCACATCCACCTGATCACTTCAATCTCAGCAATCTGGTACATGGAACACATCTCTATGACGGAAGTGGCAAATACTTCGCCACCTTTATAGTGACTGCTCAATAGCCCCTCTCTAGTGACACCAAACAGCTCCATACATGATGTCTAAAGCTCATACTACCCCTCATCAGCAGTAACCATCCACCCCTCTACTAGAATGTGAAGAATCAGCCATACGTCATGCAGCATAATGGTCATCTTACCGAAGGGCATGTGAAATGATGATGTGTCTAGATGCCAATGGTCCATAAAAGCAGATGTGAGGGGTATATCAATGTGGGAGTACATCATAGTTGAGAGGTTTGCTAAGTGAGATGCGTCTATAAGATGTTGGACATCTAGGCTAGAGTGACTATACTAGTTGACCAGTTTTTTTACAACTGGTCGCTCTAATATGGCATTTGAGGATGCCCCTCATCCACCCTCTCCAAATGCCAGCAGTAACGTGTCCATTGAAGTTGGGAATCATGGTACCATCGGTCGAACCGCCGGGCACTTGCTCCGTCATGAGCCAACATCGTCAGCAGCATCCCTAGAGCGTTTGCTGCTCCTTGAAATTGTATTACACATATAAACGATTACTATGTTATAATAATAACTAAAGTAAACTAATAATAAAATAAAACAAGAATGTAAATTATTTACCCGAAGATGACTCACCAACAACAAAACGGTCGCCTTTCCCCTTCGTCACCTCATAAAGTGGGATCCTATCAGCTGCCTGATGATCTGAGTCACGCATGTCAATCTCATCCACGTCCATACCGACATCATCATGCCTCTCTACCTCATGCACCCTCTGTGCCTCCGCCATCGGCCTCTGCAACTCTCGGTTCCTCTGAATAGAGGCATTAGCAACACCTTTAGTACTCTCCCGCTATCCGGAACTTATATCAAACCTCTCAAAAATGACAAACCAATCGGAACACGTCAGTTGTTATTTACTCTAATTCAAATTTGTTCCTAAACCCTAAGCATTTTCGTTATTATTTACTCTAAGCAATTTTGTCTAATTGAGCTACGTTCTTATTTACTATCAAATTTACAACTTACGTCAAAAACTTTACACTTAATATTCTATTTGTACACACAAATTTACGTTAATTAATGAAAAATAAATATAAATTTAACGTAAAAACAACAATTGGACGCTTCGGTAACTCGGTATAGGCGTTTTTTCAATTTTAGGTCCTTGAGGGCGGCCAAAATATTTAAAAAAAATCAATTTCCGCCCCCCCGTGAGGAGGGCGGTCAGAAAAAGCACATGCCCTTTAGGCAGACGTTTTTTTTTTGCCCGCCAGCCAGCCGCCTACCCTTTGGGCAGGCGGAAACTTCGCCTGCCTAGTGGACAGAACTCGTGTTTTTGAATCATTTTTAAAAAAAAAAACCTACCTTATCATGAATTGGTCATTTTGCTTTGCTGTGATTTCCTGACATGATTCTCGTTCCGAAATCTGATTTTGGGAGAGATTAGAGAGTTGAGAGTTTGAGAGAACTAGAGGATGAAAAGTTTTGGTAAAAATAAATGAGAAGGATAAAATGGTCTTTCAGGGTGTGGTGATAAGTAATATGGAGGCGGTGAATAGCAATCTACTTAATTTAATTGTTCTAGAAATACTCCTTAACCCGCAATTAATCGAATTTTATGTGTTGATCACTTATATGCCAAAATATACCCATTGGAATTTAAATTTACCGAAAATAGAAACTACAGACTAAAACCTAGAATACAACAGATTAAAGGTAGAATTCCGGAATCCCATAATTGCTGGAACTGTAGTCGATAGGGGTGTGCATCGGTTCAGTTTAAACCGTATACCGAACGCAATTGATTGAATTCGGTTTTTCGGTTCTGTTTTTTTGACACTTCGGTTTGGCGTCAGTTTTATTTTTTAGTGCATTTCGATATTCGGTTCGGTTTCAAAAAAATGTAAAAAAACGAACCGCATCGAATTACTCATATTCTATATTACTTTATATATATACACACATATATTTGAATTTACAAGTTTAATTTTTTTTTTTATTGTTATTGAGATAACAAGTTAATATGAATATATTTTGAAAGTATTTCTAATTTTTTTTATTATTGAGGTAAATTTAACGATGAAATATAGTGATTTTTATTTTTTATTTTTATACTTTAATGACATTCGGTTTGTTCGGTTTAAAACCGAACCGCGCCGAATATTTCGGTTCAGTTATATTTCGTTTTTATATGTTATTCGGTTCGGTATCAGTGTGAATTATTTTAGTACTTTTGGTATTTGTTTTTTTGGTTCAGTTCGGTTCGGTTTTGAACCGATGCACACCCCTAGTAGTTGATTGATTGTATTAGGTGGCTTCCGGCGTAATCAAAAGTTTAGGTAATAGTAGGTCTACCACTCCCAAGGCCAGAGCAAACCACTGACCTTGAACCTGACAAGCAGAGATTCAACTCCTTATCACTCGGACCAACCCTCATTCATTAGTTTTGTGGAAATTGAGACCATAATTTCTTACATCAAAATATAAACCTTAAACCAAGTCAATTACATTACAATTTTATAATAATGTTAAAATTGCAACAAAACAAGCTAAATAAAATAAGAGTGGGAGTGAGGGAGTAGCATGAAACTAAACTAAATTAAAGCAAGTAAATTGACGCGGAGGGTAATTTGGTAAAAGAAAGGAAAGGGACGCCCTAAAAAGAAGGGGTAGTGGTAGACATGTAATAAAATGGAAGAGAAAAGACGTCTATCAAAATACTGTGAGAAAAACAGTAGAAAGCAGATGAAATTATACAAGGCAATGACATCACTTTACTAATGCTCACGTCACCCTGCAATTGTTCCTTTTGCAGTTCTTACTACTATTAATATTAAATTAATTCTATTATTATTATTATTATTTTTAGCCATTCCCCATCACAAGTACCATACATATTCCCTTCTTAATCTTATGCTGCACATTTTTACACTATGCTAATTATATTTTAAGATGGGTATTGCTATTTACCGTTCCCAAATTACTTATTACCGTCTATTTGGATAATTTTATTCTTTTTACAAAAAAAAAATTGAAAACTAAAAATTTGGATTTTTGAGAGAATCGGCCAAATTTTGGCTTTTAGGTGGATGCAGCATCCGCCTAGGCATAATTTTACCCATTTAAAACTGTCAAAATTTTTATGACAAAAAATGATAAATTGTTCAATTTTTTGTGACGAAAAATTTAAAATCATCCATTTTTTGGACGAAAAATGTAAAATCGTAAAAAAAAAAACATTATTTTCATGATTTTTTTGATAAAAAAACATAAACTTTAATGTTTCCGACTCGTAATCATCCATTTCCGAGGTTCTCGGATTGTCACATATCAATTATTTTCATAATTTCAATTATTGTTGTTCGGATTTGTGATTTTGGAGAGAGAATTTTCAGTTTTTTATTAAAATTATGAAAAGGGCAAAAAAGTCCAAATGAGGACGATAACTAGTAAAGGGGGCGGTATTTAGTTATTAGCTTTAAAATTTAACATAAAAATCACTAACGCCGTGAATTTTGTCATCTACACTTCACATGTGCCTCATATTATCAGTAACAAATCATAAACATGTGTTGGGATATGAAAAAAAAAAATCAAACTCCGAAAGCTTCTAAGTGACTACTCAAATCACTAAGCATCTTCACATCCTATTTATTATTAAGAAGCGTCTAGTGTATATTTATTTCATTTTTTTATTAATAATTTATTATTGGGTTGTCTCTCTTCTTTCATTATTGTTAGAGATGATATATCTTAGTCAGTGTCCGTTTGTTTCTATTTTTCGGAACTGTTTTTTTCCTTACACGTTTAAACAAGAGACAAAAAAAATAGTAAAAATTCGAAACAGTTGATTTTTAGACAAAAATCAACTAATATATATTGCCTATCCGTAACAGCAAATAGCAAACAGGAGTAGTTGAGACAGACGGGCTCTCGCTCTTCAAATCACTAAGAGTCAATTGATTGTATTATTTTTAGAAATGGAACTAAAAGTCTCTTAGATATGCTTTAAAAGTTTAAGCCGATAATTGAAATGTAAAAATAACTTATTTCTATTATTATTTTAAATATATAATAAAATTATATGTAATTTGAAAACACAACCACCTATAACCTTATGAAATTGACACAATTATGACATAGAATTATTTAATTTGAATTAGGACTGCAAATAATTTTGCAAATGAAGAGGCTAGATGGGGCGAGCTTTGCAAAAATCAGAAGCTGTGGATTGGGAGCGGTTGTAAGGGATGAGACGAGCCATTTTTTGGTTGGGAGCAGTTGCTTAATTAAAGCTGTAAAGGAACCAAAGATCATCGAAGCACTTGCGGTCCGTACGAGCCAACATTTCATAAATGTTGTCTTTGAATCGGACGCCAAATTAGTTGTGGATGCGGTTAATTCTGACAAACAAGATAATTCGGAGTTCGGTTTGATTGTTCAAGATTGCAGGGATATCATCAACTCGCATTCTGGTTTTAATTTGTGTTTTATTCATCGTTCAGCGAATAAGGCCGCTCATGTTATGGCTAGGCGGGCTTATTCCAATGCTAACAATAGTCTTTTCAGTGTTTTGCCTATATGGCTAGCAGATGTTATTCGTGAGGACGCTAGTCCTACTATCTAATAAAGTTGCAATTCTATTCAAAATCAAAAAAAAAAGGCTAGAAAATTATTTCCAACTAAATTACAAGAACTAACAAAGGGACCTGTTCCAGCTAGCTGGTGCCTGTTTTTATTTCTTTTATTCGGGTATTGGACATAAAAATCAGTAGATTTTATTTTTTTTGATAGAGAAAATCATTAGATTTTGATATGACGGGTCACTTATAGGGTATTGCTAAATACCGTCCTTAATTTCTGTTTCACCGCACTGTTTTGACCATTTTACCCTTGCTATTTTTTTCCCTCCTAAAACCTTAAAAACTCTCTCTAGTTTTCTCTCCCGAGCACAAATCCCGGATTTGAAAAAAATGGATCAAAACATTCCCGAAGACAATGAGTTCGAACACGAGGTAATATTACGAGAATTAAAAACGTTATTAATCATTTTTTTATTTTTTTTTATTCGAATTTTGCCTGGACGGGTGGCGATTACCACCCGTTCCTTAGGCCGATCGGATGAACTACCCGATCGGCCTAAGGAACGGGTGGTAATCGCCACCCGTTCCACCTTTGGAACGGGCAGTACGCGCTGCCCGTTTCCACCTATGGTGGAACGGGTAGCCTGCCCGTTCAGGCAAAAGTGGACAGAAATTGCCCCGAACTAATTTCGAATGGGAGAAATAGGCCCGAAGTATTTTTTTTTTGTAATTTTAATGTAAATTTTTCGTAAGGTACCGATAGAAGATTGGAACCCCGATAACATTGATTATAGTTCGCGTTTTATAACGGATACCGTTTTCCCCTCCAGTCAGGATGCTATTGATTGGGCAAAAAAGATAGCTATTCAGAATGGGTTTGAGCTTGTAATATCTTCGCACAAAAATGGGGGTAAACAGAAGTTGTTGCGCTGTTCACGGGGTGAACGATATAGAGGTGTTGTGAAAAATGATGAAGATCCTGCAATTAGGAAAAGTAAAACTAAAGCGTGCCGATGTAAATTTCAGATTAAAGCCTATCAACATGCAGACCTTTCGGGATGGGGGATAAAGGCTAAGGCTGGGTTAACTGGAATGCATAACCATACAATGCGTATGTATCCAGAGGGAAGTCGGTAAATGAGCGGACTCAGTATCGCATCTAAACAAATTGTGCGTGATCGTCCGGGAAGAACCACTGTACCATAATCTCAGCTTCGTGCAATACCCTGATCTGGTATGACACCTAAGGACGCCCCTGTCCTGACCGGCCCATATAGCACATGCAATATGTCCCAAAAATCTCGGGATCACAGCACCATCAAATGGACCCCCGGGGACGGGGTCCTTCACAACCCAGTCATCCTCTACACTCCTCGATCGCTTGCTGCTACCTGAAATTACAGCAAACGGTAGACATTAATTTTTTAGTATATTTTTCAATAATCACGATTAACACAAATACAAATAAACACATTTTTTAATTTCTCTTACCAGAAGAAGATGCTGCGGTAGAAGAAAATCGTCCGTCTCGACCCCTCGTCACAACGCCACGATCTATGGGGATAGTATCAGCACTAGGACGATGCATAGAAGCATCCCCGTCCATGTCTATACCAGCCGCCTCATCCCGTCCCTCAGCACGCTCCGCCTGTGCAGCATGTGCCCTCCGGGCGTCCGCCATAAACCGCTGCTGCTCCTCCCGGTCCCGCCGAGCAGATGCAGTAACAGGACGTGAAGACGTGCGTCTAGGGTCAGCTCCCTCCTTATCCTGTAATATTATTTATTTATAAGGTATATTCAATTTAACATAAATTTTTTTTTCTATACGTTCGGGTTTGCCTACGCCCGGTCCGTGCAATTTTTTTTTAAAAAAATTCAAAATTTGCCCCTTTTTGGCCTGGGCGGGTGGTTTACACCACCTGCCCTAAGGGCCAAACGGGTGCGGCGCACCAGTCGGCCTTAGGGCCGACCAGTGCGCCGAAAATGTTTGGCCCTTAGGCCAAACGGGTGGCGCATGCGCCCCACCATAAGGTGGAGCGCATGCGTTGTACGCGTTCCACCTTAAGTGGAACGTGTACGTCGAGCGATCCACCCTAAGGTGGATCGCATGCGCCGCGCGCTCCGCCTTACGGTGGAGCGCGTGCGCCGTGCGATCAACCCTAAGGTGGATCGCTCGGCACTATGCATCTCCACCTACGGTGGAACGCATAGTTCATGCGTTCCACCGTAGGCGGAGATGGATTCCGGCACCCGCCTAGGCGAAATTCTGGGATTTTAATCCCGAATTTCGGCCCGATTACTCACGATTTTGATAATTTTTTTTATGGAAATACTTACCGTAATACCCATGTATCCTTTGCCGATGCCTCCTCTTCGTGCCATCTCGTTTTTGGTCGGTTTTTTTTAGAATGGAAAAGATGTTGAGAGGATTTGGAATTTCAAAACTTATGTTTGAAATAATGAGAAGGGCAAAAAGGTCAATACATGGCGGTGAACCGGAATTTTAGTGCGGTATATAGTGGCCCACTTATATAAATAGACATTGCATTTGTAGGAGACATCATTAGCTTTGAGGGATGTGTAAATTTAGAATTTATGTACTAAAATTGTGTACTAATATTTTATAAATTTAGACTCTATTAACGAGAAAAGATATAACAGAATTGAATTTTCCAGAGTTGTAGTCAGTTTCTGATAATTAATTTTTTTAAAATAAGGAATACTTTCTAAAAAAACATACGTACGTTTCACAATTTATGGATTTGTGGTGAAGGACGAATAGCAATACAATACTTCCATTTAAAAGAAAAGGTTAAAGACGTATAAGGACATTTTTTCAAAGTTGTTATGACATTTATAAATATAAATATTAATTCAATGTATAAAATAATAGAAAAACACAAACTTGGAAAATATAGAACCTCAAGTATGTTATTCCTTTTCTTATTTTGGGTATTATCATTCAATGGATCACAAAAGTAGGAGTGAAATCGACCAAAAAAATGTTTTCTTTTTCCTCCATAAACACTTATCATATAATAAGGTAAATATTTTAAAAGTTGAAGTCTATTGAATTAATTAAGTTAAATCATCATTTAGAAGTTGTCTGATCAATATAAGAACATGAAATCAATTAATAAGCAGCTCAATTTGTAATTAATCCACAGAAATTCATATAACAGTGTTTCAATTAATAAGATTTCTAGTTTGATGTAGTACTATTGATGTAGCGCGGAATCCACTGAGAGTTTTAAACCGTAAACTCACAAAGGCTAACAACTTATATAGCTAAACTAGAAGGAGTGGATCCTAATTCATGGACTAAATCCATAGGAATAGTGAAATCCCCATTGTTGAAGGTGAAAACCTTAACAAACTTCACAAGGAAGAAGATATATATTTGATTTCATAAAAGTTGACCAATACAAAGAGAAAGAGATGAATTTATATCATCTCAAAAACCTAAATGTTAAATTACATAAAAGGGTAAAGAGTTTAGCTAATTAAACATAAAGATAAAAGGGTAGATGTGGTAAAGGTGAGTGGAGGGGTGCCTTTTGGAAGTGGGGAAAGAGCTGAGGGACCAAATGTGTAAATAATAAGGGAGCCGAAGTAATGAGCAAGTTTGCTGAAAAGTGGAACTACGCCCTGCGTGTCCACAGTACGCCCTGCGTGTCCAACAGTACGCCCTGCGTGTCTTGGCTGATGAGCTCTTCTCAGGATCAGACACTCAAATACGCAGGACGTGCCCAACAGTACGCCCTGCGTGTTTTGGCTGCTGACTCTTCTCCGGATCATTCCTTTTTACACGCGGGGTTTTCTTCCTTTCTCTTGCTCCGGATTCACGCTCCGCGTGTCCTCTCTCACGCCCCGCGTCCAGAGACAAGATGTCCTCGTCATTCTCCTCTTCTTCAAAAGAGTTGGCCCCCAACTCAACTATAGAATAAGACTTGTGCTCGGTAGGGGTTAGCCACTCCATATATTGTCGGCTTCTTCCTCTCGTTATGCACTCTTCCCACACCTCAACTCGTGGCTTGCCCTCGGTGCTCATCCCCCATAAGGCTCGCCTCACTATCCGACCGACATCGAACGGAATATCTCGACGAAGTTGATCAAACCAATCCGTCCCAATGTCTTGGAAGCTCTTCCTCACTTCCATGACATGCCTAACCGACCAACCTCGGACCTCCTTGATCGCCACTTCACGAACATGGATATCGGTCACAACGTCATTCCGCTCATAGCCGACATCCCCACCATCATCGATCTCCTCATTTTGGCTCCACCCATCATCCTCTAACTCATCATCACAATAGAACCTTTCCTCCTCATCTCCATAAGGGGCTTCATGTTGATCCGATTCAACGCATCGAAGCTCACTCTCACCGTAGCAAACTCTACCTTCATCCTCTTCATAAGCGACCCCATACCGGTCCCATTCAACGTTTCGACGCTCATCCTCCTCAATTCCCTTCTCTATCTCATCTTCTTCATGATCATAGGCGATTTCATTTCCCTCTTCGTTCCCAATCCGCCTCTTCCCACGACCTATCGTTCCCACGTGCTTCTCTATATGGCTCAAGCCGACTATCCCACGTGCTAAGCCGCTTGACTCAAAAGACATACTACCACCCAACATGGTAGAACCACCAACGTCTCTCCCATCTCCATAGCCATCCACCTTCACACATAGTGTGATTTTCTCACTCCCACCAAGCATATCATTAAAGTTATGTTCAAGGGGCATTTTATCATACACAAAAGGAGCATCCCTTGCAACATGGGTTTCTCCAACAACCTCACCCACAAACGATTCTAAATCCTCCTCCACAAGTTCATTGTCAATAATTTCACAAGAAGAATTTAAATCCATTTCATCCCCACAAACAACATCACCAACATCTTCCATAGCAATAGGAATATCCAAAACTTCAATATTAGAGATTGGAAGCTTAGGAGTTACCTTTACCACATGTAATGGAGAAAAGATTAGTGATGGATCTTTAGGAGGGACCTCCATGGTAGGTTGAGAAGGTTTTCGGTATTCTTGCTTGAGACTCTCTACGGATGTCGCCATCTCTCTCATTAGCCCGTTCATCACCCTCAAATCCTCTTTAAAACCCGCATGATGCCTTCTCATGGTGGCGTTGAGTCTTTCCAACATTTTGATGGTTTCTTCATATCTAGGAGATAAGTTTGGTTGAACCATAGTCGAAAGAAGTCTCCGTTCAAGGAAAACGATCGGCTCTGATACCAAATGATGTAGCGCGGAATCCACTGAGAGTTTTAAACCGTAAACTCACAAAGGCTAACAACTTATCTAGCTAAACTAGAAGGAGTGGATCCTAATTCATGGACTAAATCCATAGGAATAGTGAAATCCCATTGTTGAAGGTGAAAACCTTAACAAACTTCACAAGGAAGAAGATATATATTTGATTTCATAAAAGTTGACCAATACAAAGAGAAAGAGATGAATTTATATCATCTCAAAAACCTAAATGTTAAATTACATAAAAGGGTAAAGAGTTTAGCTAATTAAACATAAAGATAAAAGGGTAGATGGGGTAAAGGTGAGTGGAGGGGTGCCTTTTGGAAGTGGGGAAGGAGCTGAGGGACCAAATGTGTAAATAATAAGGGAGCTGAAGTAAGGAGCAAGTTTGCTGAAAAGTGGAACTACGCCCTGCGTGTCCAACAGTACGCCCTGCGTGTCTTGGCTGATGAGCTCTTCTCAGGATCAGACACTCAAATACGCAGGACGTGCCCAACAGTACGCCCTGCGTGTTTTGGCTGCTGACTCTTCTCCGGATCATTCCTTTTTACACGCGGGGTTTTCTTCCTTTCTCTTGCTCCAGATTCACGCTCTGCGTGTCCTCTCTCACGCCCCGCGTCCAGGGACAAGATGTCCTCATCAACTATATAACACATAGATCTCCTTATTTAAAATTATGGATTTCCTTTTTGAGTTCGGAAATTCTTACTGAATCACACTGTGAGAATCGATATTTAAAATATGTTCATATATCACTTTCCTTACTATAGATTAAGCAATTAGCTGTGAAACAACGTGCAATAACCATTGTATTACATATATGCCAGGTTGAATATAATTAATAATCTCTTCTAGGACTTGAAATTGTTCCATCAAAAAAATGAAAACTTATTTTCTTGCATTAAAGCTACCTTAGCTAAATGAGACCATTGATGGTAGTTTCTTTCTGCAAATGAGACTCCAACTTCTTACAGTTTCTTTCCGCAAATAATCTCCTTATATGAGTCGTTGTGGTTAATTTCTCTATATGAGTGTCATCATATTTTTCTTTATGAGAAAATAGAAGAGTTTTGTTTATTATCGCATAGATCTGATCTCAGAGTTTAAAAATAGAAATTTGAGCTTATTTTAGATATAAAATATCATATTATTTGATCAATTTTTAGACCTAATGAGTATTATCACTAAATTTATAATTAAAAAAAATAGTATATATTCACTAAAATTAAAATTTTTGGGCCCCTTTTAGCTTTGGGCCCTGGGCGGCCGCATCCCGGGCCTATGCCCAGGGCCGGCCCTGCTGACTAATTGAAAGATCTTGAAATCATTATTGCAGAAAAAACCCTGAGATTGATTTTGAGCAGAGTTTTAATCACCGTCTATTATTGCTGTATCACGATCTATGATATTGAAAATGCAGATTCAAATTTTTTTAAATGTGTTCCTCGATTGTAATTTTTTAATTATTTATTTAGAAATGTACTATTATTTTTTTCTATCTATGAATGAAATAATTACTATTTTTAAAAAAATAAAGAAATTTACTTTTAGAAAGCAAAAATGCCAATGTTAAGGAAAAAAATAGATAAAAAATAACATTTGGGAAAAAAAACCATAATAAACATATTGGTGTAAAATGGGTGAAGCAAATGAACCTAAGCCTCCTCTCCTACCAGCTCTATCTATCCCACTGCCTTTTTTTTTTTTTTCCTTTTTCCTTTTCTAAAAATAAAAAAAGGGATTTTGGATCTTTTTAGTAATATTGAAAGAGAATGAAAAATGAGGATTGTGGACTAAATTAATCAAGAAAAAAAAATGAAAGTTTGATAAATCAGGGACTTAGATATACTTTATGCTTATAATAATAAAACATGAAGATGCATTGGAAAGATATTAAATTAGCTAACTTCATAAAGTGCTTACATATGATAATATGATTGAAGGTATTATTTTATTTTTTTGGAAAAATAAATTAAAATACTAATGATGAGAATTATTATAACTAATTATACTGCTATCTTTTTATTTTTTTCTTTTATGTATTAATTCTAATTTTATATCATTCAAATATAAACACAAAGTTTTTTTTTTAATGAATGAGTTAATCCTTATTAAAACAGTGAAAGTTGTTCAATTGTTAAAGAAAAATGATTTAAAAAAATTGTGGTAAATTTAATAATTTTGATGAAAGTACAAGGAGCAGTTGAATAGTTTGGAAATATAGGAAGAAAAACAAGGATAAAAATAGATGAAGAAAAGCATAAGCAAGACAATTTCCAAAGGTGGAGATGTTTCGATATTCACTTGCAATGACAGGATATATTTTGATTCTTTTATTTTATTTTTAATTGATTTGATGAGAAGTGATATTATTATTTTCAATCAATGCTGTGTTTGGCTGTCCATCACCAACAGGTAACAGGAGAATAAATACACATGAGGAAGAACAAACAAGGGATAATATCATATATTTTTATTTTTATTTTTCAATAATGGGGGCCCTGCTCTGCTCTCTCTTTGTATTTATTTATATAGCACATGAATGGTCAATGTGACCCAGAAAATCAGCCTTGTCATATTTCTCCCCCTTTAATTTGAAGTACAATTGTAACCCTAACCCTACGCAAAAACCTAGAATGTGCAACAGTTAATTTTTCACTATTTTTACTTGTACTGCCTCATTTATGAGACCAATTGGAAATTTCAGAACAAACTATTAGTGGGTTTTCCCATGCTTTTTTATTTATTTTAAGTATTTGCATGTAATGATGGTTTCACCAGAAAAACTTCATAACACCCTACTAATCATATATCTAGTCACATTGATCACAAGTTCATTTTTAAAAACTCCATTACTATTATTCATTTCATTTTTATATTTTTAATAGTTCAGTTCTTTTTTATAGCGTATCATATGATTATAGATTTTTTTTTTTAAATATAATTTTAGATTTAGATGAAATGAATCACGAACTCATTAAAAGGATTAAGAAGATAAATAATTCATTTAAAGAAATTGAATCCAAACGGACTAAGAAGATAATTTATTTAAAGAAATTAATAATAATAACTATTTCAAAATAAAATAAAATAATAGTAACTATTTAACAAATTAAAATTCAAAATTGATGCCATAAAGATTAAATTAGATTCATGGTCTAAAAGAAGAGTCGCATCGCCTTAAAAAATGGATAGAAATCACCTAAATTCACTTCTGTTACAACAAGAGACGTACCAGAGTTAGATGACTAAGAAGTTATGGCTCCAAGAAGGTGATTCTAACTCTCGTTTTTTCCATAGAGCAGTAACTAATAGGAAGTAATATCAAGCAGCTCAAGATTCAGCAGGTTAGGATTGGGTACTATTATTCAAAATTATTTTCAGGATTTATTTATTTCTAATGGATGTGATGCTAATGAGTTTCTTGAAAATATGAATCCTAAATTGAATTCTGAAATCAACAGTGATCTTATCTGTGTTTTTTTACTACTAATGAGATTAAAATTGTTGTCTTCTCTTTACATCCTGATAGAGCCATGGACCTAACGGTTTTAATCCTCATTTCTACCAATATATTAGGATGTGGTAAGATCACATGTTTATACTTCTTTTTTGGAGTGGTTGAATTCAGGCTATTTGCCTGCGAATATCGATGAAACCAATTTAGTTCTTATTCCTAAAAAAATCAAAACCTGAATCTATTCTGATATGCGCCAATTGCATTGTGTAGTGTAATCTAAAAAATTATCTTCAAGGTTTTAGTGAACGGATTGAATAACATCTTGCATCTAATTATTTCCCCATTTTAAAGTACTTTCATCACAAGCAGGTTGATTTCTGACAATGTCATATTGGCAGTTGAGGTAAATAACTATTTGCATCAAAAGTCTGAGAGAAAAACTGGTATTGCTGCTTTAAAGCTTGATATGTCAAATTCTTATGATAGAATTGAATGAGATTTTCTTAAGTAAATGATGCTTAAATTTGGTTTCTCTGATAGGTGGATTAATTTGATTATACAGTTGTGAGCGCTCGGGCCCTTTTGAAAGGCCCGTTTAGTGCAATGGACACCGTCACTCAATGTTGTCTTATGACGCCGTTTGGCGGGTTCCTTCTGGTGTATGCATTATTAGCATTCTTATCATGTTTTTAGGCTAATTCGATATGCCAGAGTCGTCACCCGGGATAAATATCCAGGAACATAAAAAATAGATGAAATACCGGCTCAAATTATGTCATCTATTTAAAGACAGATTCGTGAATTAAACATTATGAAGGTTTGATTAATAAAATCATAGACTTGGCTTCTGTTAGAATACCAAATAGTTATAATCCAATTCCAGTTTATAATTATTCACCACACGGATTGCGGAAAGCGATAAATAAATTCAATTACATCTCAATTTAATATCAAAATCCTATACATTTAATCTAGTCCTAAACAAATCTATTAAACTTACAAAATAAATATACGTTAGCTGCGGGACATAGAGACCTGTCTTTCGAATTTATTTTATGACGTCGGTCTCGATCATATGGGACTTAATCATATCCTAGAAATCTAGCACATCAACATAGCAATTCGATATGTAAACTACGTCTATATATTCTAGCAGATTAATTTATATGTTTCAGAAATATTCCTTAACCCACAATTAATCGAATTTTACGTATTGAACACTTATATTATATGTCTAAATATACCTATTAAAATTTAAATTTAACGAAAATAGAAACTATAGACTAAAATCTAAAATAAAACGGACTATGTGGCGGATCGACCACATGGTGTGGCGGATCGGCCACATTCATCAGTTTTGCGGAAATTGAGACCATAATTTCTTATATCAAAATATAAACCTTAAACCAACTCAATTATGTTGCAATTTTATAATATTAAAAAAATTGCATCAAAACAATCCCAAAAAAATAAAGAGTGGGAGTGTGAGTGAGTAGCATGAAACTGAACTAAAGCAAGTAAATTGAGGTGGAGGGTATTGTGGTAAAAGTAAGGAAAGGAAAGGGACGCCCTAAAAAGAAGGGGTAGTGGCAGACATGTAATAAATGGAAGAGAAAAGACGTCAATCAAACAACTGTGAGAAGACACAGTAGAAAGCAGATGGAAATTATAGAAGCCAATGACATCACTTTACTAATGCTCACGTCACCCTGCAATTGTTCCTTTTGCAGTTCTTACTACTATTAAATTATTATTTATTTTTAGCCATTGCCCATCACAACTACCATGCATATTCCCTTCTTAATCTTATGCTAATTAACTTTTAATATTTAACATAAAAATCACTAATCCTCACCGCCTCAAAATAAAAATTTAACTTTTAATATTATCAATTTTTTATTTTTATTTTATTTTAAAATCATCAACAATAATTTGAAACATTAATTGAATTTTAATATAATATTAAAAAAAGTATAAAATTAAGTTTTATATTACATTTTAAAATTTAATAGTCATAATATTCAACTGTTGAAGTATGAATTTTACCCTTTTCTTAAATATGTTTTAGAAATGTTGGTTTCTATATTGTGAAGAAAACAGAACACCTGATGATGAGTAGAGGCTCGTAATTTTAATGTTTGACTGTAGCTTAATAAGTAATGACTTTGTTTGGTACAGAGCATTTTGAAGTAAAATAAGATATTGGACCAGTTTAAAGGCTTTGATTAGTCAAACATATAATAATGGTGGTCGGTGAAGAGCGATTTGATAGAACTTATTGAATAAAAAAAAACTAATTTTGAAAAAATGGTTTTAGAATTCTTTTTAATTATTTATTGCTCAATTTTTTTTAAGGAAATTTTTGTTTAGTTTAGTATATTTTAACTCCAAATAAATATTCTACAGTGTCTCTATTTGTAAT
This sequence comes from Euphorbia lathyris, assembly GCF_963576675.1. Taxonomy (NCBI): domain Eukaryota; kingdom Viridiplantae; phylum Streptophyta; class Magnoliopsida; order Malpighiales; family Euphorbiaceae; genus Euphorbia; species Euphorbia lathyris. The sequence goes on along the minus strand of NC_088912.1, from coordinate 40,283,091 downwards.
TTTACACAAACAGATAGTTAAACTAGCTAACAAAAAAGGTAATTACCTAATAGCTAATGTAATCAATAACCGTTATTTGCCAAACAATGAGTCATTTTTTGAGTTAGATTATGATTGACTTACTAACTAAAAAATGACATGAAATTACACAAATATTTAAAATTATTGTCATATTTTTTCATATATTTGTATGTCCGTTTAATTAATAAACATAAAAAAGTTAGTATTATTAATTGCACATAACTTCTATATTTGAGCCGTAGGATCCAAATCAAGTGGCTAAAGTTTGTTGAATATACAATATAGATATATTGCTTAATGAATAATTTCATTCAATTAGGGTTGATCATAGAGCCTTCTATATATAGTGGATCACATGAATTGAAATTTAATTGAGATTGACAATACGTAATATAGATAAAACTAAACACTAGTTATTAAATAACTCTAAACAAGTTTAATAGTTATCTGTTAATATATGATAATAGACAAATAGATAATTAACAATAATTATCTCCAACACCCTCCCTCAAGCCGATAGCCACAACGAACCAAAAGGCGAGACAAAGCATAACGAACTGAGCTCTTGCAAGGTGCGCATTTGCTGTGCATGCTGCAAGCCCAAAGAGCAAATTGCGTGTAGAGGTGTGTCGGAGATTAATATAAAATACATGATTGAACTTTAATTATCAAGTTGAGCTTTTAGTTAAATCGGTTCCATGACAAAGTTAGCCCTTTAATAGCACCAAACGAAAGAATAATATATTTTGTCTTGTAACATTCAACAGCAGTACAAAATGACAGAAATGGATCCGACGGTGGAGATTTCCTGAGAAAATAAATCTGAAACTTTTCCTAATTATTATTGCCTACAATACAAGGGGTACGAATCTAGTATTAATTAATTAAACCATAATATAATAAGGAGAATCCTAGTAATATTATTAAGTGAGTGTGAGTGTTCTATTAAAAAAAAAAGAGAGTGAGAGTGTCCGTACAATATAGATATATTTATGGGTAATGGGTAAAAGAAAGAAACATTGTATCCAAAGCAAGCAAAAGATCTGGCGGTGGACATTCAAAGGCAGCAGGTGACATAATCTCCAGTTTGCCCGTACATTTACAATCTCACTAATGAGCATTGCTGGTCTTGTCTTCTCACTTTTTTTTTTTTAGAATGCAAACATTTCATTAGATAATAAGATTAGTACAATGATAACATGAAAACCGCAAGAAATAAAACCTTATATAAGTATAGGCTATGCCTAATACATGATCCACAAGGGCAAGAAATAAACTATAAAGAGTAATAAAAGCAATTAAAGGTACCACTAAGGCTATGTTCTTTATTACTGAAAAGAACTGAACTGAACTGAACTGAACTGAACTGAATGCTACTGAACTGAACTGAACTGAACTGAATGATACTGAAGACTGAACTGAACTGAATTTAACTGAATGCTACTGAACTTAACTGAATGATACCGAACTTAACCGAATTTAATCGAACGTAACAATAATGATGATATTAGACTTTAAAATAATTTAATGATAATATTGGACATTAATAAGCTTATAATAATAATAATAATAATAATAATAATATTAATATTTCTACCAAAAAAAATAATATCAATAATAAATAAACATATTATTAAAGATTAAACTAAATTAAATATCAAATAAAATCTAGGCTCGATAAAATCCTATGACATTAAATAAAAATGAGTCTAATTTAAATTAAAAATATAAATTACATACAAACACAAATTTATATATAATTTAAAGCCTATGAAATTAAATACAAATTTTTATATTAATACACACTCTTAACTTTTTTATTACAATTAAGTATTAAGGTACAAAAATACCTTTAACGTTTTGGGTCCGGGGTTATTTTACTCCTAACGTCTAAATATGAATTTTCATATGAATACAAAATCTTGACTCAATTTATCAATGTTAAGGGTAAAATTGCTATTGGCTTCTAATATTAGGGATAAAATTGCACTATTTGAGATATTAAGGTAGTTGAGCCAGTTAATTTTTTAGAGCATTGTAATGTAACGTATTAATATAATATTTATTTACTTTTCGCAAAATTTGCAAATAAGTTGCACCAAATAATTATAATTATAATAAATAATGATAATATATATAATGACAAAGCATAAATTATATATAAATATAATTATAATGAAAATAGATAAATTAATATATAATAAATTATAATAATTATAATAAATTGCTGAAATTATAAATAAATAATGATAATAATAATAAATTATATATAAATAATAATAATATATAATAATTATAATAAATAATGATAAATTATTGAATACTGAAACTGAATACTGAAACTGAATACTGAACTGAACTGAACTGAACTGAACTGATTGTTACTGAAATTAAGTAATAAAGAACATGGCCTAACACAAACAACAAATGGAACATATATTGCTCGTCATTCCAAATTCGCAGAGAAACAACTGTAGTCCTGATTTCTTCATTTAACCAATTCGGAATTTTCGGATCTGAATCCTTTCTTTTGCAATCCCGTAGATCTAGTGTTCTACGGATAAGATCTACCATTTCCGCTCTTGCTAAACCAAAAAAGGTTACAAACGAAAAGATGATGAACAACAGATACAGATCAAACGGATTAAGAGATCCGGTAAAATATATGAAATCCAAAAAAAAAAATTATCAAACAAAGAATAAGAAACTAGAAGAACAGAAACGGTGAGACAATTGCACAATTAAGTCTGCATGTTTTCTAATCTTTTTTTTTTTTTTGAAACTGCATGTTTTCTAATCCTAAACATACACAATTGCACTTTTCTTAAAATAATAATAAAAGATAAAAATTAATGTTAGTTTCTTTTTTTTTTTACTTGACTCCATATTATCCATTTTAAATTTATATTTCTCTTCTAATTTCATATTTCTAAAACTCAAAATTTATGATATATATATTCTTGACTAAAATTAAGTAAATGTTATACTATTAAATTTTACTATACGCTTGAAAATCGGAACAATCCCAAGAAAGAGATTTGGATTCCTGCGAATCGACCGACATGAACCCTTTCCAGTCATGATGATATTATGGAAAAAGTCTTTATCAGAATATTTTTGCTTCTCATTTTGAGCAATTAGCAATAACTTTTTTGTGGACTTTAGGAAATCTCTTTCATATCGGCCAGGGTTAAAACCTGCAACCACTACAAACTCCGAATCTCATCCGCATATACATTATCTGTTTGTTGAGCCAATAATATGATAACACATTACATATTTTAGGGTTTAAAGTTTATAATTTAAGATCTATATTGTTTTAAAATCTAGAATTTATGCTTTGAAGTCTAGAATTTTATATAAATATTAAACTAAAAAATAAATAATTAATTACGGTATTAATATTTTTATAGGTTGGTGTATAACATGACATTAAATTAAAGGTTGCTTTATAGGTTCATAACTTAATAGTATTTTGGATAAATAATTTATTAGTCTCCGTGTTTTTACCTATCAAACTGTTTAGTCTATCTATTTTTAAAAACAAATTATAAAGTTCCTATTTTTTTGTTAATACTAACCAAAGAATTAATACTGATAAAAGATAGAGATATGATAATGTATTTACAAATTATGAACATTAAATAATATATTAGATAAAAAAAGAACTAATAAATTATTTTAACCTAGTATTTTTAATCAAACTAAACTTGAATGAAGTAACCATATCAATACATGAAGCTATTTCAAAAATTTAGTGAGACATATTATCTAATAATTATTGGCCGTAATTCCTAATTAAGCATTCAAGATGTTGTTTTCGTAATTAAAGAAAGAAATTACGGGTGTTTCTCCAAATAACGACTCGTTGCCTTTTTATATAAATTTCATAAAGCGAAGAATTTTCGACTCGGGTCCCAATCGGGAGACAGGAATCAACTGGCGAGCGTGACCATTTTTCTTGCCGTTAATTCTAACGGACTTAACCTCACTCTAACTTTAAAAACCTTCCACTTTAAGCCGTTAAAACCAACGGAATTATCTGATCCTTTGCAATAATTGCCCTCCAGCTCCTTCATGTCCACACCAAGCAGTTGAGATATTACTAGTTTCCATCAAGTCCTTCGCCGGAAACTCTTCGGAGAATTCTCACTTGTACCGCGTTCTAATGGCTTTGTTTCAAGATTTGCGTCCAACTCACCATAGATTTTATTTAAGATGAACGATAAATAGTAAGTAAGCTTCAAATTTTTCTTTTCATTTTTATATTTTGTAGAACTTCGTGCTTCCGTTCCATCAAATGTTATTTCTCATTTCATTTCATGTCTATCTTCTGTTTGATGAATGTTCTAACAGAAATTAATCATATATTTTATGTCAATATATTTGTTTTATTCTGCTTTTCTTTCCATATTTGAGCTTCGTTTAGAAGAAAACAAACTTCAACTTATACTGTTGAGGAAAGGAGACTCCCTTATGCTTCACCGGCCAGTGGGATCTGTAACTTGAAGTTGTAGTTTCCGAAATAACTATTTATGGTGATAATTATATGAGGTTTTCTCTTTTCACGAACTAGGGTTAACCGTCGTTGGGGGGAAGTAAAACTTGTTTTTTTTGGGAAAAACGCTGAAGTTGTTTCGCGTTTATCTCTACCCAATAGTGGAAGATTTTTTCAACTGTTTCTTTGTTCTTCCATTTCTTCTCTACTTTGGATACTACATGTATTGCTATTATCTCTATGTGTAGTGTTTCTGTTGTTAGAAAGATGTTTTATTCCATGGGTACGATAAAGGAGCAGCCTTTGATTATTTTATATGAACTTTTTCAGGAACTGACGATGAATAGAAATTGACGCTTATATCTCTTGGTAGGGCTTTATTAACTTTTGATGATAAGCGACGAGTTCAGTACAAGAAATCATGGTGTTTGCGGCAACAATTTGATAGCTGAAGTTGGTTTTTGTTAGATGGACAGTAGAATTTTGAGGCCTGAATCGCATATAGCACAGCAAAGCAGGCGAGATAAGCTCAGGATTCAGCCAAGTTTTGGTTTTCCTAACGATTTTGAAAACTTGAACCCAGATCTTGTGCAAGTTCGAAATGTTCGAAATGGTGGTGATGTTTTCTATGATCCAATTTTTTCCTCTCAAATGCTGAATTTTTCAATGGTTGGTCAAGAATTAGTTCCATTACAACCCAACAGGCTCATGGACTCATCATCATCTTCGTATCCGATTTCTTCTAATTTTAGTTCTACACCGAAGATGAGTACCAATATTGACAACTGGAGAAGTGTTGATTCACATCAAAATTATGAGTGGACAGTGAATTACGCAAGTGGATCATCGTCATCAGTAGGTAGGGAAGCCAATCAGAAACCTATATTTGTTGGGGATGTCTTGTCAAATAATGCAAGGGTAAGCAGTAGTTCAACATCTATTCAATATTTGAAACCTCATTATAATGGATTTCATCATCTTGATCAATCTTCTTCTTTACCAATTAATCCCTTGATCAATGATGAGATTCAAGATCATAATCAAAAGCAGCAGTTGAGGGATCAGATGCAATTTTCTTATAATCACATCAATTCACTCCAAGATGTTGTTACTCCAACATCTCTATATCTGGACAATAATTCCCATCAATGGAGTAGTGAATTGGGTCTAATCACTAGGAAAAATGATCAAGATCAAGTACTGAGAAATACTAGTGTTGCTACTGATCCTAATACTCAAGGTTTATCTCTTTCTCTTTCATCAAATCCACCATCTCGAGGGAATAATATTATAGCTGAGCTTGGAGAGAGATATGAAGCTGAGTATTTGCAATCAAAACTGGTCACTTCTGATTATTTATGTCCAAAAGTGTCCGCAAAGCCACCTGGTGTTAACAGTGGGAAATCACCTAATGAAATGACTGGGACTGGGACCAGTAATTATGCTCTTCGAAATGTTGGCCCTCTTGGCCCATTCACCGGCTATGCAACAATTCTAAAGAGTTCCAAATTCCTGAAACCTGCTCAGGATCTGTTAGATGACTTCTGTAATTCAACTGGTTCTAAACTTATCCCAGCAAGCATATGTGGTGAAGCCAACTCTTCTCTAGTTACTATTGATGCCGGAGAGGCTGGAGCTAAGGACAACAACAATGATTGTGGGATGATTTCATCAGCTACATTTTACAACTCAAATGGATCTATTAGAGATGTTGGGATGGCCAGCACTTCTGGTGAATCTTATAGGCCGGAGTATCATCAAAGAAAGGCAAAGCTACTCTATTTGCAAGAGGAGGTTTGTTATATCTCTTTTTTCTGTCTCGCCTTTATTTGTTTGTGATCAAAATTGCTAGCTGCTTAGGTTTTTTTTTTAAGGGAAAACCCAGTGATAATTCCTATTGTTTTACCCCTTAACTTTTAGGTACAGAAGGTAATTATTAGATTGAACAAAAGATTAGTGCTTGTTAGTACGTAGTTGGCATCTTGCTGGCATAACTATTGCTAACCACATTTTGCTAGCTTGATATCATTCAATCACTTTTGTTTTATTTTTCTCTATAATTTTGATATATGTGAAAATGTGTTGAATTAAATATTTGAAGACTTTGGGGAGGTTTTATGGATCATGTGGTGTCAAGGAAGTAATTGATCTATAAGCTAATAGTGATATGTACAAGGCCTAAGAATAACTTTTATATGTTATGTATGACACAAATGTCCCACTCCTTGGACTTGAAGTATGATCGACACAAACTCGTTTGACTATATTGAAATTCCATTGATAAATGAAATTGCAAAAGTTTGAATGCTCGACCACTTAGTCTAAGACTTTGGTACTATGGTAAAGAACCAATTAATCGGATCTAATTATTAAAGAAGGAACCAATTAACCTAACAACTTATGTTTCAATTCAACAATAGCTTTTATATATTTTCTTTGATATACTTCAACAAAAATTTGTCCCTATTGTAAGAGATTACTAATATTAGGTTAATTTAATTTAAACTTTTTTTGTTTGTTTCATGTGATGTACTCATGATGTATACATTTCCATTTGGTAGATCTTTGAATAATTTACACAATAGTAAATATTGAGAATGTATTGACACAATTTTCTCGAGAGGAGAGAGAAAGCGAATAGGTTGATAAGGTTGAAAGTTTAGACTTAAATTTGTGTGGCAACAAAGGATAAAATTTATAGAGTGGGAGGGGCTATGCTAAAATCAATACTCGTTCCGTCCCACGAATATATGCAAATAAATAAATAAATAAATGATCTAATACATTACCAGATCCCTGAACTTGTCCAAAATAGTAGATTGGCTTCCTGAACTTTGCAAGTGTGCAAGTGTCTCACCAGCTTCCTAAACTTGCTTATTTCGTATCATCAGCTTCCTAAACTTGTCCATAAAAGTACATTAGCTCCTTGAACTTTGAAAGTGTCTTACCAACTCCCTAAACTTGCTTATTCTGTAACAGCTAAATACAAAAACTTATTAGATCTAAATTCTAAAAATATGTCTTCATCTATTCGAGAGGTAAATTTTTTCGCTTCTCCTACCTTTCAACCTATTATAAGAATTAGTGTTGCAGGTTTGAGAGATTTAATGGATGAAGATCGAGAGTTAGATGAAGACATATTTTTAGAATTTAGATCTAATAAGTTTTTGTATTTAGTTGTTACTGAATAAGCAAGTTTGGGGAGTTGGTGAGACACTTGCAAAGTTGAAGGAGCTAATATACTTTTATGGACAAGTTTAGGAAGCTGATGATACGAAATAAGCAAGTTTAGGGAGCTGGTGAGACACTTGCAAAGTTCAAGGAGCCAATCTACTATTTTGGACAAGTTCAGGAAGCTGCTGATGTATTAGGCCTAAATAAATAGATAAATAAATCTTTCTCACATCCCATGAAATATGCATAATTCATATTTCAATTACAAATAACCACCACTTTCCTACGGTGCCCCTATTTATTATGGTTTAAATTGGCTAAATATAGAATAAATTAAATGATTTATTCATTAAAACACTTCATTAATTGGGGGTATATAAGGAAAATATAAATAATATTTAATGTTTTTTTTGCATATATTTGTGGGACGGAGGGGTTATTAGTTATACCTACTTAAACCTGTTTTTCATTTTCTAGGACTTTCATCTTGTGATCTCGATGGATTTTGGTTTGGTAAATTACATATGTAACCCTACAATTTAAGCAATATTTACAGTTTAATTAACCTCTCAACTTCAATTTATAACAAAAACGTAATCAAACATCTCTAAAATGTAATTGAAAAGTTCATTTGATGGAAACTAATTGACAATTTATAGTGTTGGGACAGTTTTGAAATATTCTGATTGGTTTATGATTCTTCTTAGCATAAATTAAATCACTTTATTCAATGCTGACATGAATCATAGAACAATCATATATGTGATCAAAGTTATCAAGGTCAGCGACTTGTTAGAGTTCCTGGAAAATTGGAATTATCTTTTTCTGTTGCACTTTAATGAAGGTTAAGTACTTCTACATTAAAAAAAGAAGTTAAGGGTTTAAATTGTGAAAATGACCCCAGTTGGAGTGTAATCCCCCGGATTTTTACGCCATTTTGTCGATATGCATTGTTTCTTATAGCAGTAGCTTTTGATGTTATATTTTAAGAAGTCTAAGGAATCGAAATACGGATTATTTATGGTTCGTACCTTGGTCATCATTTAGCAAGATTTTATGAAAGTCTATATGTTTTTTGAGGCTCTCAATTATCTTGGTTTCTGCTCGAATATCCTAGGTAGTTCTTCCCCCTCAGGATTAATCTCACTAAAACAATCACTAGACTTACCTTCAAAGAGGCTTGTGTACCTGAATGTTGTTGATTTTCTATTCGACTAATGGTTATGACTACAAACATCTTTTGATTTAAATCTGATTAACAAGGTATAAGCAGAATTCCTTAAAAACAAGATTATGAGAAATTTCAATTGCACGTACAATCTTTTTGCTAATTGATGAAGATTTATTCTGCACTTGTTAGAGTTAATTATCTCATAACAGATAGTTTTCACGGTTTGCACATTGTATATTCTGCTTTACCATGCTTATTGTTAGCTATCATGGAATTGGATTGGACTTCAATGTGTTGTTAAATATTGAGAAGTTGTTTGATAAATCTATGATATAATCCCCTTGTGATTTTACTTTGGAAGTACAACATTATTTTGTTTTAAGCATGCGGATAATAGTTCTCGCAATGTTGTTCGGAGCCATTTAGTCTTAGGGCTTGCACAACTGAGCCTTTAATACCGAGTCAATGAGTTGCTAAATACGAAGGTTGAATGCTATGAAATGAACTTTAGGGATGCAAGGGACAAAAAGGTTAAGTGTAGGGGGCCAAATTAAGCGTTTTCCTTATTTCATGTACCTTGTTGTGAAGCATCATGCACTTGTTCTGGTATTAAATCTTTAGATGTTGAGAATATTCCACTATTTAAAGTCCCACTATGATTGAAGGTTCCAAGATTAAATGTAACAAACATAAACTATTATAACTCAGAAAAGGGTATATTTTATGGTAGAAAAGGTCTGAATGCATATTTTAGGAGTATAATTTAAGGCAGGAAGAACAGGATCTTGATGGTCCACTTTGTGAATAGTATAATAGTATTATCTAAAAAAGGAAACAATCATTTATAAATACATATAGAAGGGAGGCCCCCTCTTCTTTTTTTAGCATAGAAAGTCATGCAAAAGACATCTCAGTCAACAGTGCACACCACTTGTTATAAAGATTACTTTATGCCCAAAAAAGTTGCTGTCATATAATTATAACACTATTATTGCTGTGAAAAGAAGGCCTAACTTGATAGATCAGTAGCAGCTCTTGCCTATATACATTTCTTTTCTTGCTTTCTCCCTATATGGCTAAGTGCACTGCATCCACCGGAATAGGGTACGCGAAATAAGGATAATAATTTCGTCCCCAAAAGCATAGAAGACGATTTTTCATATTTTTGGAGATGATTTTATGCATTCCTAATAATTATTTTCTTTTTTAGCCGTGGCATTCTGCCGGATGCTTATGTATATTCTGCCCCTTTATTTGTTATTGATGACAATCTTACTGATTTTTACGTTCTGCTGTTATTTGCTTAAGCCTAGCATCATATTTTTGTTTTTCATAAATCATATTTGGTGACACTGGTTGTACTATGTTGTTGAAAGGTATGCAGAAAGCACAAGCAATATCACCAGCAAATGCAAATGGTGGCCTCATCTTTCGAGGCGGTTTCAGGTCTTAGTGATGCTACCCCATATGTTTCTCTGGCTCTGAAGATGGTGTCAAGAAATTTTAGAGACCTAAAGCATGCCATATCGGACCAGCTCAAGCGAATAACAAGGGCTTTAGGGGATGATTTGCTATCCCCAAATGTAGGCGGTAGCGGTACTCGAGGTGATACAAGCACATCAAAGATGAGATACATGGATCAAACTTTACAGAGGCTGAAATCCGGTGGAGCCAATCCGAGCTTCTTTGAACCACAGCCACATGTCTGGAGGCCCCAAAGAGGCCTACCGGAGCGTTCGGTAGCGATCCTTAAAGCTTGGCTATACGAGCATTTCCTCCATCCGTTCGTCTTGTCTTTCCCTTATCTTCCTCTCTTTTATTTCTGTACCTTGGTGTTTATAACTCAATGCATCAACATTTTCTCTTGTAGATACCCTTCGGACACTGATAAGCACCTGTTAGCCTCCCAAACTGGACTGTCCCGAAACCAAGTAAGCCAAAGTACCTTTTTTATTTCTTTGATGGTAATAACGTCTAGTGTCTTGAATCAATATGGGGGACTTTACCTTGTGGATGTATTAGATTCCTCAATGGTTACAAGTTATGATTAGTTGGCCGGTTATTGTAGGTTTCGAATTGGTTTATAAATGCTCGTGTTCGGGTTTGGAAGCCTATGGTTGAAGAAATACATATGCTTGAAACAAAAGGAATGGCAGAAACCAACAAAAATTGTGGGAATAATGAAGGGAAATCTGCAGAGAGCACAGGGCAGCAAAACTATGAAGAAGCTATGAATAATGTAGCGTCCCATTCTATGATGAATAAACAATTAGAGTGCTCGGGATCATCTGGCGGGAGTGGAGAACAAATGAACAACGAACAATGGAATCAAGAGAAAAGATCAAGAATAGAGTTTGAAGTTCCAAGTAACATGGATGGACCAGTGATGAATTTTCTACCATACCAAAGAAGTGGGATTGACATAGGAGCAATAGGAGCTGTTTCACTTACATTAGGCCTCAGACACAGTGTGGATATAAATGTGCAGCAGCAGCAGCAGTTACAGCCGCATGAAGATCAGCTTAGAAGGCAATTCGGAGGTCAAATGATTCATGATTTTGTGGGTTGATTTAGGATGTCCGAAGTGTTATCTTTGAATGGAAAATAAGGAGGGACAAAAATGAATCCCTTTTACCAATGTATTTCCCAGCAGCATTGGCTGTGAAAGATCCATCATCTTAAATACTATTGTATCTTTCTCGGGGTGTTTGATAATTTTCATTTGACACATAGAAAGTGAGTTTTATTTTTAAAACTTTGATATAACATCTTTTCCCTATAAGAAAATATTACAAAGGAAATAATAAATGCGATAATTAAATAACGAAGGTGATGTTAAATCTAAGGGATGTAATGGCTCTTCCATCTTTAATCAAAAGAAAGATCAAGAGAAGAGAAATAAGATTCTAGCGCCACATCTCTGTAACCCAAAAAAAAAAAGGTGTTGCATCAAAATTTTGCCTATGAAGGTTCCTTAGAACTGATCTCCTGCATCTCCTACTAGCTTGCTGCACTTCACCCATACGAATCAACCTCCTTTTTGCTCCGTTGAGATATGGCTTGTGTACACAAGGCTTTCAAAAATGTATTTATCGTCTTTCTCTTCTCTTGAATTCCTCCTTATCTAGAACTTTGTATTTTGAGAAAAATGTATTTTACTTGAATTGATTTCTACTGATTCTCCGTTAACGTGTATATACAAAATCCTAAGCTTGCACAACAAGTATCCTGCACTAATATAGGAAGTACGGCTCTACAAAATATACCCAATCCAACCCAATATATTCTATATTATCTAATTTATTTGTTGGGATGGATTGGATTGGATTTGATTAAGAAATATTGAATACAATTTAAATTATTCATCCACTAAACTAGAATTATTTTCTTCATAATTATTCTTTCATATTTTTTGAACCTAATTATTCTTTTATATTAGTAGTTATATATAGTTTCATTTGAAATAATATATTTATTTATTTATAAAATGTGGGGATGTGGGGACAACCCAATAAATAATTCCGTCAAAACATTCATTTCTTTAAGGCTTAATACATCATTTGCCCCCTGAACTTGTTCAAAATGGTTGATTGGCCCCCTGAACTTGCATAAAATGTTCAATTAGCCCCTTGAACTTGTGTAAAATGTAATCAATTAATCATTCGGTTGTAAAAAAGTAAGTCAAATGCGGAAAATATGTTACACGTATCTTAGAATGTTATTACATGCTTCACAAAATAGATTAAAACATGTTAAAAAAGAATTTCTTATTTATTCAACTATAAAACATTTTCTTCTTTAATATTATAATCGCATACCCTAATGTTGGTCGTTTTACTTTTTTAAGATGCGTGCAATATATCTTCCGTATTTAACTTACTTTTTTTTACAACCGAGTGATTAATTGATTACATTTTATGCAAGTTCAGGGGGCTAACTGAATATTTTATGCAAGTTCAAGGGGCTATCGAGACACTTTGAAAGTTCAGGGGGCCAATCAACCATTTTGGACAAGTTCAAGGGGCAAATGATGTATTAAGCCTTTAATTAATAGTTAATAAATATATATTTTTTTTTATTTCTAATATAAACATCTAAAACAAAAAAAAAATAATATTCTCTAATTTTATGGAATTTCAAAAACTCTGAAATTTCAAAAATTCTGGAATTTTAGAAATTCAAAAATTCTAGAAATTATGAAATTTCATATATTCTGGAATTTCGGAAACTTCGAAATTTCAAGAATTCTGAAAATTATGGTATTCCGAAATTTCTGGAATTCGAAAATATTTAAATTCTGGTTTTTGGAAATTCCTGAAATTTTAAAATTTTAAAAATTCTGAGATTCTAGAATTTTTGGAATTTAAAAAATTCTGGAGTTTTAGAAATATTGAATTCTAAATTCTTTCAAAAAAATCTGGAATTTCAAGAAAAAATAAGCGAGTCAAAAAGAAACTTAAAATATCTCCAAAATACTGCTCTAGTTTAAAGGTGTCAAATCATTTGTTTTGGGCAAAAAAACCCACGTGTACTTATCTGTGGAAGCACATGATTTTTTTAATTAACTCAAAAATTAATGTCTTTTACGTTCTATTTGGTACAAATATTTGTAAGTTCATTAATTTAGTCTAATGTTTTTTTAGGAACAATTTAATCCAATGTTTTATAGCTATAAATATATATTTGAAATTATTTGAATTAATAACCAATCCAACCCAACCCAACCCAATCTATTAAAGTTCAATATTTAATGGGTTGGGTTGGTTTTAACAACCAACCCATGAATTATTTTTTTAATGGGCTGGGTTGGATAAAAACCCAAATACAAAAAATTAATTCATTGTACACCCCTAGGAAGCATAAAAGGAAAGCTATCCTAATTAACCTAATTATGGATATTGTAATTTATTGAAGGAAATGGTTAGTCCGAAAGATATAACTGAAGATACACTAGTATGGTTATATAAATATGATTATATATATGAATGGATCTGACTGAAATTCAAGTGAAATAACCTGAAATTACATGAAACTCAACAAAAATTAAGTGAAACATAACCTTTTATCAAATCGGAAAATGGAACAAAAAGGTTGAATCTGAGACCTAAATAACTAGTTTCTTTAAGACAGATTGCACCGTGATTGGTGACCGTCTTCCGTGATACAACAGATTCCATCGGCAAACTTTAACCGAGTGAGAAACTATCACCAGAGGCGAAAACGAAGAAGTAAAAGCACAAGAACACTGACTGCATTGAAGGAATTTTGAGACTTTGCAATTCATCCTTGAGCTTTAATGTTTCATTCACTTTGAGCTTTAATTTTTCATTCATCATTTATCCGTTTTGAGCTTATAGTATACTGTTGGAAAGCTTTCATGGCATAGAATATGTTTACGTATTAATATTATTCAAAATACCATTGTATCCTTTGTATGTTTGAAGCCTCAAAATGAGGAAAGATTAACCTATAAAATGTTTCATATAGTTAATTTTTCCAACAATCCACCACATGAATGAAATTCAAAGAAAAAAACAATTCGATATGGTGATATGTACACAGGATATGTAGGAAACATCCTTGAACCCTCCATTGTGAAAGTATTTTTACTTTATTGGCTCACTAGTAGACGCGATGTCCTTGAACTATTCTTCCATTTGTATAAACGATGTACTCCACATAAATACAACATAACACATTTTTATTATTAATTCTAATGGTTATGTTCATTATGGTAATGAACATCTCATGTTTCTGCAAGAGTTTAAGAATACTAAGCCCTATTAGTCTCATTTGAAGCGATCCCACTTCACTCTCACATAGGTGATTTCTTTTGCTCAGACTAATTTATGCACAAAGAATCATTAATTCCCTTTTTTTACATCACTGTTTATATTATAGGAATTGACTCAGGGTTGACCCTCATAGTTTCCTCATAAGGTTTTTGCAATTAGGTTGTCATATTGAACCTAGATCTTGGGATCTCCAGTCAACAAGGTAGAGTTTCCTTCACCTAAAGCCTTAAATGTAATGAGGTTTAGTCTTATTCCTTTCGATGCATTTTCAACCTGATCTCTATTTAATCCTTTGGCTAGCGGATGTGCATTGCTATCTTTTGATCCTACAAAATTAATAGATATGACACATGTCGAGATTAGTTGTCTAACGACGTTTCGTCGACGATGCATATGTCGATTCTTACTGTTATACATCACGTTCTATGCTCTGTTAATCCCTAGTGGATTCTCATAATGTATACATATTGTGGACACAAGTTTAGGCCTTACTGGAATATCCTACAATTTTTTTTTTGGTAGCCACTAGGCTTCTACTCTAGCTTCATCCAAAGCTACAAGCTCAGATTCCATAGTGGATTTGGTTATTATCATTTGTCTTGAAGATTTCCAGTGTATTGCTTCTCCTCTTAGAATAAACATGTATCCGCTCGTGCCTTTGGAATCTTTAATATCAAATATCCAACTCGCATGAGATAATCCTTCTAACACCACAAGTTCTCTTGTATAATGCAATCTATAATCACGAGCATATCGTAGATATCTTAGTATTCCCATAATGGCCTTCTGGTGTGCTTCCCATAGATTACTCGTGTATCTACTTAAACTGCTAATAGTATAATCAATAGCAGGCCTTGTACAACTCATACAGTACATTAGACTGCTTATTGTCCATGCATATTCTACTTGTTCAATGCCTTCACCTTTGTTGTTTAGACAAATTTTGGCTAATATCTATGAGAGTTCTGGCTATACCATTATCATCCTTATGAACCTTACCAAGTATTTTGTCCATGTAATACGACTGAGTCAAAATAAGACCATTACATGAACTTTTGATTTGGATGCCCAAAATCACATTTGCAAGTGCCATATCTTTCATGTCAAATCGTGAGTTTAACATGTCCTTTGTACTTTTCACCATTTTATCATTACTACACACTATAAGAATATCATCCACATACAAACACAAAATTGTTGGGGTTTAGTGTCCTATAGACAATTGTTCTAGGATACAAACTTAATGTAAATGAATTGTTCTTTATATCATTTGTTTAATGAGATATATGTTTTATAAATATATAAAGGCAATCCCTTTCAAGCACTAAATAAAGTCTAATAAAAGGAAATCCGTAAGTTTATTTAAAGTGATTATAAAGTGTTCAACAAGCATGAAGTGAGACAAAACTTTATAGTAAACTGATAAACTTAAAACCACCCCAAGTCAAGTGGTATGTTTGGGATTGACATATCACTGTTGAGACTTGTATGTAACAATGTCTTCTGTCCGACAGAAAGCTGATCTCACAAGCTTCATATATACAGATATCTGGACAGTTACATAGATCCGATGAAACGTTGTTCATTAGGATTGGGGATCCGATTTGAGATAACAGGATGGGTAGATTCATCCTTGTCACCTGTTCATCTCATTGGTATTAATAGGTATAACTAATCCTCAGACTCAAAGGAATATTAATTGGTATTCTGGATTACGGAATGTGATGCTTTGACTCTGGTGTAACACGATCCTTAACAGAGATGACTCTGGGGTGTGAACAGTAGACGTTGGGTATCACAGGAAGTAATTGCGGAGTCGTTATATATTGGATTGAGCATTTATCACTCCCGATAAATGGGAGATACATCCATGGATCGCTTGTGGAAGACTCGACTCTAAATCCTTGCAAGGTGATAGCTTAAGAGTAAGAAATACATATTTCACTTAACCTATCTTTTTGAGTTGACTCGGCCTGTACAAGTAAAACGAACGCCTCGCTATATGTGACTTGACATCACCCATAGTCATAAGATTCAGTTCAAGGATGTAGTTGATAAAGGATCGAATTATATTGTAACTAATACGGAAAGGTTAACGACAGAATCAACCTGTCTACTTATAGCTCTGGGGGAATGATTACAGACTTGCTAATCACATACTCTGTACATCATTCCGTTATGCAAAGATTAAATATAATTCTTTGAAAATTAATTTAATAACGTTGCATACGGCTAGAAGCAATAAGAACCTAATGGATCACACATAAGACTTGGAACCTAAAAGAGAGATAGATGTTAATTAATTGATAGAAGCCCAATTGAGCCCAATAAGGCCCATAGACATAAGGGGGTCGAAATTCATGTAGTGATATACATGAATAATTAATTTGATTTTGTTAATCCTAATTAGATTAGGAATATGAATTAAATTAATTAAGAGATAATTAAGTTAGGAGTTTTAATTAGATTAATATACTCCTATTATTATCCAATAAGGTTATTATTATTATCCTTAATATATTAGATATATAGTGAGATAATAATTAGGAATTCTATTCCGAATGGAATTCCTATTCAGTAACCTAATTCTATCTAACTAGGGATTAGATACAAGAGATTATAAATACCCCTTCCCTTGAGATTTTCGAAATCCAAGCAAGTCATACCCTACTTGTGATTTTCGAAATTCACCTAGTCCAAGAGAGAGAAAATTCGACACCCCTAGTTCGAGGACGAGATTTCTCTACGGCTTCGTTTGATCAATTAATTTTCATCTATTTCTTTTATCCTTGATCTTGTGTTGATTAGTTAGAGGCAATCTAATTTGGTTGCTATTCAACGGTTGATTCCAAATTAATCTTCCCGTGTTTTATTTCGTGTTTGGGAACTCGAAGAAGAAAAACAAACAAAAGGGAGAAATTCGTTTTACTACTCCTACATCAGGTCAGTTCACGATTTCGCGGATTCCCGGAGATTGAACCGTCAGATCGTCGCGATATTTGGACAGGAGCTTCTAGACATATTCTTCCACGTTTTCACCGAAGGGATTTTTGTTCGGAGGTCTGGAAGGTCTGTTTCGGATAGGGGCAGATTGGTAGACAATTTCTATCTCTTTTGAAGTTGTGGGCACTTCGTTTGCAACGGTAGATAGAACTTCTAAAAGGTATTTCTTCTTATCATTCTTTATATGAAATAACGGTTAACGGATCTTGTGGTTAAATGGAAATAGGTTAAGATTTTTATATTTCCGCTGCTATACCTTAGCCTAATTTCCAACAAAAATGATATTTCATTCGTTTGTAGTTTTGACATAGATACATTTGTCACATTCGTTTATTTGAAAGTCGCTTACAATCATGACATCATCAAACTTCTTATGCCATTGTTTTGGTGCTTGCTTTAAAACATATAAAAACTTCACCAACTTACAAACTTTCTTTTCCTAACATCCATTTGATGTACTTCAAGATTCTAAAGAGCGACAATTGCAAGTATTATCCATATAAAAGTTATTATGGACACATGAGAGTATGTATCAAAGTAATTAAGGCCTTCCTTTTGTCTATCACCTTTTATAGAGAATATATCCTAGTACCTATCAATTGTTCCACATGCTTTCACTTTTCATTTGAAAATTCATTTAGAAGTTAGTGGTTTCTTTCTCTGAGGGTGGTCCACTAATTCCCACGCATGGTTCTGCAAAACGGAGTGAATTTCACTACGTATAGCTTCTTTCCGTAAAGGACTTTCTGTTGAGCTAACATGTTCTTTATAGGTTTGAGGCTCAGCACCTATCATATAGGTCATTAAATCCGGTCTAAAAGTTTTTTCCACCCTAGCTCGTTTGCTCATTCTAGGCTCATTCCTCGCTGTTGTCATTAACTCCGTCCGTAACGTTAGCCTCAACTTCATCATCTTGTTGAAGTTCCTCACCATTCTCATCAACGATTTCAAGAGCCTATCTGGAAGATAAAGATCCATGCTTCTTTTCTTTACATGGAAAACATTTTCAGAGAAAGAAGCATCCTTTGATTCCATGATGACGTTCTTATGAATCTTAGGAGTCTTAGATTCATACACCAGAAAAATATGCATCAATGTGAAGAGCATAACCAACGAAAATACAATCCACATTTTTTAGACCTATTTTCATTTTCTTCAGTAATGGAGCCAGTACTTTGGCGAGACACCCCCCATAATTTTAAGTAATTATAGGAAGATTTTTAACCTTTCAATATTTCATGTGGAGTCTTGTCTAATTTCTTTCGGGGTACCTTACTTAAAAGGTGATTTGCTGGCAACACAAAACTGTTAAACATATCATTCATCATTTCCTTTTAAGATATGATTTTTGCGCTCTGCTACTCTATTCGACTAAGGAGAATAAAGTGGTGTTACTTTGTGAATAGTACCATATTGAGAGCAAAACTCTCCAAATGGTTCTACGTATTCACCACCACGATCACTTCTAACCACTTTAGTCATTTTACTAAGTTGGTTTTCTACTTCTTTTTTTATAGAGTTTAAATTTCTCTATAGCCTCATGTTTGATTTTAAGCAAATATACATAGCAATATTTAGTGTTATCATCCATAAAAGGAATGAAATACTATTACTTCTTCATGTTTGAACAAATTTCAAATCACAAATATCACTATGTATAAGATCAAGTGGTTCATTATTCCTTTCAGCTGAATAAAATGAAGATCTAATTAATTTAGTCTCAATACAAGTTCCACATTTGTGTTTATAGTTAATTTAGAATGAAGGAATATGTTCTAAATTTATCAATATTCTTAATGCATCGTAATTAAAGTGTCCAAGTCTACCATGCCATAAATTAAAAGGCTCAATAATATAAACATAAGCATTCTTCTTATTATTATTCATAACATTGCACTTACAAGACATTGAATTAAATTTAAACATTCCATTGGATATATAGCCCTTTCCTATATACATTCCATATTTTGATAATACAAACTTGTCGGACTCAAGAACCATCTTGAAGCCGTGAGCACTCAGAAGGCTTCTAGAAACCGGTTTTTTTTTTTTTCCGGATGTTAGGCACATATGTCGATAAGTAATAACTTCCATAATGTGTGTTTCATTAGCTAGGATTGACTTCCTTCGGTAGTTTGCTATCAGATGACATGTGTACCATCTTATCGCAATTGTAGCCTTTTTTAGTGAACTTTGGCTTCTTGGAAATACTATCTTTCAGGCAAGTTCGTCCCAAGTTGAGGCTGTTTGCTCTTCTTTTCGGAGTTTTTCCTATCCTCCACCCTATTAGCGTTAGTCATAGATTGACTAGCGATAGCCAATTTAGAGACTTTCTTCGCAGTGTCTCTATTCTTTTCCTCAATTCCAAGCCTGACAATAAGCTCTCTATAATCATTTCCTTTCGTTTATGATTTAAGTAACTCTTGAAATCATTCCACGTAGGTGGAATTTTTTCAATAATAACAGTCACTTGCAAAGACTCACTAATTACCATCCGCTCCACATGGATTTCATAGATAATGAATTGTAGTTCATGCACTTGACTTACAACTGTCTTGGAATCAACCATTTGATAATTTAGAAATTGCCCGACTACGAACATCTTAACATTGTCATCCTCTGTTTTATACTTGTGGTCTAGAGATTCCCATAGTTCTTTTATCATTTTCTTAACTCGATAAACACTGTAAATTGCATCAGTTAAGTCATTTAAAATATAGTTGCGGCAATAAAGTCATGGTGCCTCTAAGACATAAAAGGAGTAATATCATTAACCTCATCCACTTTGATAGTAGGAGGATCGTCCTTGATAAGACCCGCCAATCTGAGCATTATCAAACAGAAGAGCATCTTCTGTTGCCATGTTTAAAATTCACGCAAGTAAACTTTTCAGGCCTTTCAACATGGCTTACATACATTATCACTGGTAGAGGTAGGTTAGAACCTCTTGGAGTTCTCGTGTTCCTGATTTGGAAACCATTGTTAGAACCAGAACCATATCAATTCAATGGAGTTTTCGTGTTTTTATCCTTGTTTCTAGAATCATTTTTTGGAACCGAACACATCTCCGGTCACTATATCGTTCATATAACAATGTTCACATGGACCTCAATTACCATGTGAATTTGATCATTCACCGTTAGATTTAGGCTTATTAAATCTAAGTCTTAGAGTGTTTTGAATCTTCACCTTACGATTCTAATAAGCCTAGATCTAACGGTAAATGACCAAATTTTACATGGTCATTAAGGTCAATGTGATCAAAACCGATCGTTCATATTAACCATTATTTGTGAAATAGGAAACAAATAAAATTAACAACAAAACCAATTTACTCAGAGAAACAATAAATTATATATATTCTGTTAAGAATTCAAAATTATATATGTCCTCAATTTCTGTCCACAACTTTGAAATACAAATTCCAATTAATCTGTCCACACAATTTTAGAATAGAATTTCAAATTAATCCAATCAGTCAATGTATGCCTGAAACTCCTTTTGGAAAATCAAATACTTTGTCTTAAGAACGTAGGAAATGATTAGTCTTAAAATATACCAATTTTGTTATATAAATACGATTACAAAATATATATTTGTATAAATGAATCTGACTGAAATTCAAGTGAAATAAACTGAAATTACATGAAATTGAACAGAAATTGATGAAACAAAACTTTTATCAAACCAGAAAATGGAACAGAAAGATTGAATCTGAGACCCGAATAACCAGTTTTTTTAAGTCAGATTGCACCGCAATTGGTAACCGGCTCCTAAGATACAACGAACTCTGTCAGTGAACTCTAACCGAGTGCAAAATTATTATCGGAAGAAAAAACGAAGAAGCAGAAGCACAAGAACACTGATTGCTTTAAAGGAATTTTGGAGACTTTGCAATTCTCTTTGTATCTGGGACAAACATGTACAACTTATTCATATAGAGGCTATTGGAAGGATAATTTCTCAAAAAAATGTCTATTTCAAAAATAATTTCAATTAAAAAGTTGGGTTTAAAAAATTTCTACCTGTAATGTTCTAAACAATCTGACATGGTTAAAATGTGTTTTTCAGAATAGGAGGATTAAACAGTGTGTTACGTAAAAAGGTAAATACTAATAAATTATTATAATTTATTAGTCCTTTTTTTTTAATTAGCATATTGTTTAGTCCTCATATTTTGAAATACACATTATAAGTTCTTTATCATTTGTCACGGCTAACCTTTTGCTTATTCTGTCTATTTTTTTAACTGTTATATTTAACATAAACACTCAGATAAAAAATAATAGAGTAACATGCCCATTTTGTATCGTACTGTAGTCCTCATATCTTGAAAAACACATTATAAAGTCTCTATCATTTGTCATTGCTAACCTTATGGTTATTCTGTCTATTTTTTTTTTATTTTTAACCGTTATATTCAACATAAATATCCAGACAGAAAATAATAGAGTAATATGGTCATTTTGTATCGTACTAGTATCATGAAAACTAAAATATGTTTGGTTAAAATCTAAAATCTAAAAAAAATATACAAAATGAACAAATAATTAAGAGTGATAAAAAAATTAATAATAAGGACTTGTCATTTGTTTTCCAAAAATATGAAATTAAATAATGTGAAAATTAGTTTGTGTTGGAAATAGATTTGTAATTGTATGGTTTATGTATATATGCTATGTCCTTAGAGAAAATGAATTAGTGCAAATGAAATGAGTCTGCAAATAAAATGAATTTGCAGGACTTCAAAGCATTAACTTTTATTTTGTTAACATTGACACCGGTGATTGATTCACCGGTGTCAGAATTTATTAACTGCTACAGTTTGCAGTTTCAAAAATTAATGAAGCCGGTGTTTTGTACACCGGCTTCTAAACAAAAACGAAACCGGTGATTCATTCACCGGTTTCATTTAACTATGTCAGATTATTTAGAGCATTACAGGTACAAAAATTTTAAACCCAACTTTTTTTATTGAAATTATTTTTGAAATAGACATTCTTTTGAGAAATTATCCCTATTGGAAAACGTATTGAAATAAACACAACATTCAAGTTCTTGGTTCTAGGGTTATGAAAAATACAGAAGCAAGAGGAAGAAGATGAAGGAGAGCCAGGAGAGGCTTTTGGGTTTCCACAAGAAGATCTGGGAAGGTTTATTTGGATTTCCGAATAAACAAGTACCAAGACTTTAAGAGTCTAAATATCCGAATAAGCAACCCTTCACTTACCAAGGGTAGCTTGGTCTTTTCACAGCTCCAGGGGCTCTTTAGTCATTCCACAACAATAGACTATTCTAGAAGGCATTCACCCCTTGCATCATACACTCTACCACACCATAGCACTCCCACAATTAATCATCACCATCCATTACAAAAGGTTATGATCAAGGGTTGTAGTCTTGACATTTGTCTCCAGATTTTACTTGCTCATCACACCTAGCATTTATATATAATGTAATAGTTAGATATGTATTTTCTTAATGAGAAATTAATGAAGTTTACATAAACTTTACCTCATTCATCTTAATAAAACGTTTTAGACAGATTAGTTTATATAATTAATCAATCAATTGGATGCTATTAATCCCAACCGTTACAACCGTTTCAATTGAATGATGTTAAGCCTAGCCATTACAATCATTTTAATTGAATGTAATTAATATATCAATTGAATGTAATAATTTCAAACATTTCAGAAATTGAATGCAATTAATAAGTCAATTGAATTCAATTTATTTCAAGTGGTTCATTTTGTGTTTTAACTTCTCATTCATCCTTTATCCATTTTGAGTTTATAATATATGGGTGGAAAACTTTCATGACATAGAATATGTTTATGTATTAACATTATTCAAAATGTTTTATATACTCAATTTTCCAACATTTATTACAATAATAATTGTAGCTGATATACAATCTTTCCATATCCTTGTCAATAATGCCACTCAAGTTGGAGAGTGTATGCCCATAACTCAAGTCAGTGAACAAGTAACGCAACCATGTTAACTCGAAACATGCACATGCCGTCCATATCAAAGGACGAAGTTTTTAGGTTGTTGTTGGCTTTTTTCCGTGTGTCCATATCTTTAAAAAAAAATCCACTAACTCCGGATCCGACACTAGTCACAAAGATAAAATTAGCTCCATCAGTTGTAAATTCATGGCTTTGTCATTGCTGATGAAGAAATAAGAACTGAAGCGAATAACAGTTTGGTTTGGTTTAGTTCAGATTTTTCGGTTCGATTTTGCTCACCTCTAGTAAGAATTAGAGAAAAATTAGAGAGTTTAATATTGTTGTATACTCCAATTATAAAAGAGAACTAGCATTGTTTTTTCCTTATAAATATAGAGGTGTTGTAACTCTTAATTTATTCTCACACTCAAAATCTTCTATTATTGCCTAGTTTTTCCCTAATTTGTTTAGGGTTTCCACATAAAATTTATGTGTTGATTTTTACTCTCAAATCATTAGTTGTGGTAATTTTTGCTCTGTCTGGAGTCCTGTTTGATCAGAATCAACCCTAGACCCTAGATTGTAGGGCGCCTACCTAAGGTCCATGATTTTAGGGGGCCTAAAAACATTTACATGGTATTATATAAGCATAAAGCCAAATGTAACCCTTACCAATAGAGTAGTCAAGCTCCTGAATTATCAATCGAGTCTCCATTCTCTACTAAAATAAGCAATCAAAATGGTTAAAAGTAGCTAATGATCAAGTATTTTATAAATATGTAGACCCGTTAGACCTCTTTTTTATATATCAAAACTCGTTAGATTTTCAACTTCAGATTATTGCATGTCCTTTTTTCCACGTTTCTCCATCGATCTAGTTGTTCATAGGCATTAGCCACGGTATAAAATTCCAAATCATCCATCAATCTACAAATACATAATCACAGATTAATATAAAAAAAACCAAGTTGTAATTTCGGACAATCACTATTTCATCTAGGCCAGCCTTCATAAAAAAGAAATTAGAATTTATATATGAAAGGGTTCAAACTTGTTATATGTCCCAGGGAGGGACTACAAAAAGTCAGGACCGGCCATGCATCCGGTCCAATCAATTTTTTCTAACAGTGATAATTCGAATACTCGATCACTTGATCTAAGAAACTCTAATACCATATCAAATAATAAATTAAACTCAAATTTTAAACTGATAAATAATAGTTTATTATAAACTCTGAAATTCATTATACATCCGTAAATATTAAATGTGTAAAGTGGAAATCATATATGTTGAGATCGATACAAAATATAGAAACAAACGTAACAAAAAAAAGATTTATTTAGATGACAAGATACTGGAGTATCAAGACTAGTAAGTGAGGAACATAAGCATGCCAGCATGCACTTACTTTTATCTTTTATACAAGACTTTATCATAATTGATTAGTAATTTTATTTACCACCAGGATATTTATCCCTAGGTATTTCATGGTGATTGTTCATCTGATCATTTTGCTTATATTCATATGTCTCCAATAGCCGTCGCCCGGTCCATACCTGTTCTTCACCGGATTCAACGGCTTTCGTGTCTCCGGTCAAGCAAGATCCCAGCATCATAACTGCCAGAGCAACTGCTATAATTTTCATTCTTCAACTTCTTTTGCTTCTTGCTGTCACAAAAATAATAGAAAAATCAAAATGAGGTGAATGATGAAGAGAAATGGCTGATTTTAGGTGTTTATATAGATCTTCATATTAGATTATATAATATAAATTTGGTTATGCTGTCTCCACCAAATTAATGAGTCAACTATATGGAATAGCTCATTAATCATATAACTATATCTTTTGTTCTTGATAGTGAAAATGATGAGATGGTTGTGTTTGGAGCAATTTGGGCATGATTAGAAAATCAATGATGATTTTGGAGAAAATCTTTTTGTTTTGGTGGTGTTGTGTTGATTCACTCAGTAAATAGGGAAAATCCACATACAATGAAATGTGAAATTACCTTGGCCGAGTTGCTGATGAGTGCTATATATGTGATTAGATTTCACATTATTGTAAAAAATTAATTTACAACTCCATAAGAACTATATTGAGAGAATAACTTGCTAATTAAACATTGAGTGAACACCGGTAACATTTTCAATCCTAGGTATTAGACAGTTCGACCTGAGGCATTGATTAAGCTCTTCTTATACATGTGATCGAGCAATGTTTTCCTTAAAATTGAATTTCAAAATTTCGATCTAAATTTATCTTTTAATATGGTGTTTGGTCTAGGAGAAATTCTACTATGATTCCGGTCCATTGGACTTTGCCAGTAGAAACGTGATAATTGTACATTTTCTTTTCTTATACCAATAATCTCCCAATGAGAAAAAAAAAATATATACAAGACTCATTTATTCAATGTTTATTTTAAAGATATGATAAAGAAATAATAGAGAGAAAATGCTTGTATCCCTCAAATAGGAGAGAGTAGTATAAGGGGGATGAGCTAAACTGATTTAATTTTAATATGATAGAAAAATCCATCTTATTCCTAATTATTAATTTGCTGTAATTTAAGTAGGCGTAATATAGTAAATTGTATTATTATCTCTATTTCCATCTAACACTAGTATTGTGCCCGCGCGTTGCGCGGGTGGATAATTTTTTGTATAATATTTTAATATTTTTTAAATTTTATATCATTTACATGTAGTGATATTAATATTTCTTTTAAAACAATTTAAATTTACAGACTGTAAATAAATAAATATACATATCTTTATAATTGCTGGATAGTAGGTTTTGGAAGTTGTTCAAGTCGTAATCTATTGACCATGTTGACAGGTTTGCGAGGGATCCTTCCTTTCCGTTCTTGTATAATACTTTTTCTATATAATCTTGCAATTTTAAAATATTTAAAACACTTTGTGGCGATGCTTTTTCAATCAAATTCTAGCTCTTCTCAAAATTCTATTTCCCGTGCTTTCAAAAATCTTTGATAAATCTATGAATTTGAAATAAACATGTCTTTCTTTTTAAATTTTATTTGGTTTATATAGTAGTTTGGAGGTTTAAATATTATGTTAATTATTACAATACAGAATTAAATGTGTTATACTTTTTTTTTAGTTCTATTGGTTTTAATGTTATTTATTAAAGTTAAATGAATGAAATTTGAATGGATCATTACATATTTTTTTATCTTGTTTTCGTTGGTATATTTTGTAAGTTATTTTATTATATCTATTAAATATAAATATACATTTTTATTAATTATGTTGGTTTTAATGCTATTTATTAAATTAAAATGAATTGATCTTACATATTTTTTTTGTCAACGTGTTATAAAAATTTTTCAGTTATATTTGTTTTTTTTTTTGAAGTAATATTTGTTTTAATACTATTTATTAAAGTTAAATAAAGAAAATTTGAATGGATCATTACATATTTTTTGTGATTATACTTTTTTTTATGATATTTTGTAAGTTATTTATTATATCTATTAGATATAAATATAATTTTTTTAAAGTAATATTAGTTTTAATGCTATTTATTAAAATTAAATGAATGAAATTTGAATGTATTTACATATTTTTTATCATCATATAATTTTTTTTCGTTGGGATATTTTATAAGTTATTTTATTATATTTATCAAATATATATTAGGTTAGATATAATATTTATAATTTTTCTTTATTACTATTTTGACAATTAATAAAAAAGACCTCTAGAATTGTAATCGTGACAAAACATGATTTATAATTGAAATAAATTTCATTAGTATACTGTTTCAATACTCTTTAATTATTTTCTTCAATATGTCTCCAACTTCTATAAACAACTATTGTGTGAAATTTTATATCTGTTCGTACCAAAATGCATAAAAATAAAAAATTCAATCCATATGAGTTAGATAAACTCAAATTAAAAAAATCAGTGGACTTCATCAGGTTCTGAATTTGGAAAATTAATCTAAATCCAATTAAACCTAACAATTGAGTTCATATAAAGCCGAAAATCCATATTTAGTTAGAGTTAACAATCGAAACGATTACACCTAGCAACTTATACTAAAAAAGATTGAAAATATACAAATATTTATTTAGTAAAAAAAAGACAAATAAAAAAGAAAACATATATAAGGCAGCGAGATGTGTGGAACAACACAATTGAGAATAAAATGACTACTACACATGATGAAAAAATCGAATAATTACCGAAAATCCATATTTTAGTTAGAGTTAACAATTGAAACGATTACATAGTAACTTATACTAAAAAAGAATGAAAATATACAAATATTTATTTAGTCATTATGGAAAAAAGACAAATAAAAAAGAAAACATAGATAAGGCAACGATATGTGTGGAACAACACAATTGAGAACAAAATAACTACTGCACCTGAAAAAAAAAATCGAATAATTACCTTCAGAAACATAACGATTTCCTGTAATTGCTAACATATTTGTTTTTCCCGATTTCAGTTGTCTATGCCTCTTCTATTCCATCTGATTTCTTCAATTGGAGATATCAAAGTCTAAATTCTCTAAATTCTTGAAAAAATTCTATTCTATTAATACAGTTTATCAATGGAAACCGCTCTAATAAATCCGAATCTCTTAATGAAGTAAGAAAAAAATTATAAAACTATATTATTTGAAGTAAGAATAAAATTTTAAGATTAAGAACAAAACTCATACATAATTAAAATTAAAGGAGATCTTTGATTTTCGGTGGCCAATGAATATAATGATGGAATACTATATATCATGCTTTATATATATGTTTATATGTGACTTTTGGATTTCTTTCGTTTAGTTTTTTTTCATCTTCTTGTAACTCATACTTTCTTTTATTAATTTAATTAATGGGCTAATAATTAATAATAAATAATATGTTAATATAATACTTATGATATAAAGATAATAAAAGTTCATTAACTCATTTATTCTTTTTTTTTAAAAAAAAACTCATTTATTCTTTTTGCTTCTACAATGTCAACTAAGCCAAAAAGGCTCTAAAACACTTGTTGTAAATTCTCTCTGCTTCCGCTATTATATATAGTATAGATATAACACATGCAATAATAATTTTCTACTATCTTTTTTTTTTCTCTTAATCTCTATACCCCATCAAATAGGAAATGCCACATAAGTAAAAGATTAAATAGGAGGATGGGGGCTTGCAACAAACGCCGGTGTTGGCTTAAGCGATCGATCATCGTCCACTAGGGACAGAAGAGTCGGGCATATGTCCTTCATGAAGAGATGTCTCTATACTAAAAAAATCTTAAACCTGACATTTTGTGCAAACATACATGATATTTTGTTAGCTGACAGTAGTAGGTTTTGTTTCCCACGGCTTGTTTCTTCTTAGTTGTTGTTTCCTTAGTTTGTTGCTTCTTTCCTTTTCCTCTCTATGAAAAAAATAAATAGATATATTTGTATATTTGAAATACAAGTATATCTTAAACTAATTAAAAATAATATTATCCTAATATTGTTCATATAAAAAAAATTGTCCCATATATATAAAATAAATAAGGCATAACACTTTTTTTAAGTGAAAATAGGCTTTGAAACAGCCTGAGGCAAGGAATCCCAGCTAGGTTGGTACCCTTTGACACTCAAACGAACCCCAAGCCAATATATTAATAGAACAAAAAATTACAAATGAATGAATGAAAGAATTTAGTACTTAGGTGAAACGGAAAACCGTCCTACCACTCAAGTTACAAAAATAAGACGATGTACTGAAGGAAGGGATCCTTTGCCACCATTCAGTTCCCGAGACCGTTCTTCCATAATTGGCTAACTCGTCTGCGACTTGATTGCCTTCCTTGTAAACATGTGATATAGCAAGCACCATACGATCCAGAAATGTCAGACACTCCAACCAATCCTGCCTGATCCGCCAAGGCACTGATAGTGAACGCGAGCGAAATAAGCCCACCACATACGAGGAATCGCTTTCAAGCCAAAGTCTGAACCAGCCCCTTTGAAAATCCGTTTTGACCGCGAAGATTGCTGCTCTCAACTCAGCCACAAACGCGAGATCAGCAGCCATAGGGAAGGCGAAAGCAGTCACCATAAATCCCTGGTTGTCCCTGAATATGCCTCCACTGCCCGCAGAGGCGCCTATAACCGAGGCGTTCGTATTTACCTTCAACCAATTCTCAGGCGGCGGCTACCATCTGACCGGGATAATGCGAGGTGCCCACAGCGGAATTCGTGCGACATCTAACTCCACAAGGATACGGCATTCGAGCACAGAGTTCCAGACATTTCCAATTCCCAAACGAGCTGCATCCTTTACTGCTAACCAAACTCGTCTTAGAGTCCCCGAGACACACGGCTTAATTTCATTAAATGTCTGATCATTGCGAGCTAGCCAAACAGCCCAAAACGTATTTACAATAGCCGCTCCCCAAAGGGTTTTAATTTGAGAGCTGAAGCGCTGATATGAGGCCTCACTCAACAGATCCAAAATTGTCGTTTCCAGGTTCAGCTCACGGCCAAATAGCGATGCCACCCCATGCCAGATTGCTCACGAGAAGGGGCAGTTGAGGAACAAATGCACAGAAGTTTCAGATGCTCCAAAGTAGAGACAGCAGTGCGAGGTGAGATGAATTCCCATTGCCCTCAGCTTGTCGTGTGACGGGAGATACCCGAGAGCTGCCCGCCAACAGACAGAAGAATGGGATGGTAAAATTGCAGGAGACCAAATAAAACGGCACCAAACCGGCTCGACAGGTGCATCCAGATGCCATCGATAGAATTTCCTTACCGTGAATTGGCCATCAATCGCAGGCTCCCATATGCACTTGTCTTGCATATCCTGCCCGCGGCGAACCCCATGAATCCGTTGCTCAGTGTCTGCTGGCACCAGAAGGTTTTGCCATTCATCACCATTCAGAAAGTGCTCGACGCTGAGTAGCTTCAAGTTTCTACTGACGGGGTGTATATCTTCGGACACCGAGGGCCTAAGCCATCCCCCAAACCAGAAGTTGAGAGTAGACTGCTTACCAATCCACCAGCTGCAGTTATTCCTCAAGTCCCCATAGACCACTTTTACTAAGCTCCATATCGACGAGTTAGTGACCCAATTCCGCGGTCTCCCAATAGAGTCCAGAAAGCGATTTCTCAGCAGGCTGTAACAAATAAGGCATAACACTTATTTTGATCCTTAAACTGACACTTCAAAGTTAATTTGGACCTTAAACTATTAAAATCATCAATTAAGTTCATGAACTAAGTAAAATTCATTAATTGAGTCTTTATCCTATCCTAAAATCAGAAATAGTGACTATTTGACATGGACTGTAATGATATCTGCGTTGACTTAAAATGGATTTGAGAAAAAAACTCTAAAACTGTTCAATCGAATGATTTTTGATGATGACTCAATTGATGATTTCTGCTAAGAATGAGGACTAAATTGATGATTTTTACTTAGTTCAGGGACCTAATTGATAATTTTGATAATTTAAGGTCCTAATTAACTTTGAAACTTTAGTTTGAGGACCCAAATGGCCATTATGCCAATAAATAATAGGGTAATTAATTTATTAGTCCCTATATTTTAACAAAACATACTGTTTAGTCCTTGTATTTTTAAAAACACACGGTAAAGTCTCTAACGTTTTTCTCTGTGAACTGTTTAGTCCCTAACGTTTTTCTCGGTGAACTGTTTAGTACATGCCGTTAGATTCTCATGAAGATTATGTTAGTCAATTTGGATTTGCGTTCTTCTTTTCCTTTATTTTCCTTTCCTTTCAACTCTAATGCATCTGAAATCAACTTTGTGTGTTATTCTTCTTGATTTTTTTCTTAATCGTTCAAATTCGTAAGCATTAGATTTGTTCTTTTTCTTGTTCTCCATATAAATAGCTTCTTCTTCTAAATTGGATTTCCTCTTCTGAAGTTTGAAGGTAAATAGTAAAGGGTAATTTAGTCATTTCCGAAGTCATAAAAGGTAAAAATCTAACAAACATGCAGAAGGACTAAACAGTTCACTGAGAAAAAGGTTAGGGACCTTACCATGTGTTTTTGAAAATATAGGGACTAAACAGTGTGTTTTGTCAAAATATAGGGACTAATAAATTAATTACCCTAAATAATAACGTCACCTATTGGTATCTTAACCTTATATATATATATATGTATATAATCAAATAGCTTAACCTTTCAAATATGAAGTACTACAACTCAGTATTTGAACTTTAGAATGCAAGTATATACATTACAAGTACTACAATTTTTAAGTAGATAAACTAAAGGGACATTTGTTTTGGAAGAGTTGAATTGAAATTTGGAATAATTCAATCTGACAAATATATATACATTACAAGATTGAGTTAAAGCATTACATATATTGATAAACAAAGTTTAGTCTCCTCTCTACTTTAAATACATGATATAATTAAACATAACAAATTATGATTTGAGTTGGTTTTTAGTTGGTGCCACCATCACCATCTCCATCTCCATCACCATCTCCATCTCCGGCGTTGCTTCCTGCGTTGTTGAATTCTTGTCTAGGGATGTAATGGTGGTTGTTCAAACTGGCTCCTCCATAACCATAACCAGAATTAGCATTATTATCATTTTCCATTTCTACAATCGAAGCTTTCATCTCTGTGCATAACCATAAACTCGCCACCAAGCTAAATAACAACACATACCCTATAACTTTCATTTTCTTCAATCCCCTTCCCTGTTGCACATAAAAGTTACATTTCAAGTCAAAAATATATTATGAATTGATGAGCATGTAGAATGATGCATACCTGCCAATTAAATATTGCAGCAAACTGAATATGTGAGGATAGGAAAATCTGAACCTAGCATAGCATTTATATAGCTAGAGAGGGAGATATTAATTGATAGGCTTAGTAACAAAAAAAATTGATGGTGTATCCACCAAAATGAGACAAAACTAAGTGGGATGGCCATTCTCTTTTATTCATTTCTTTTCAAATCATGGAATTGGAAAATTATTGATTTCTTGCACTACTAATAGGAAAACCCACTTAATGGTGGATTTATAAAGTCAAGTCAATGAAGCATTGTGGAAATTAATGATAGCAAAAATTACCACAATGACAACAAGTCAAAATGTGAAATAATATTTTTATTGGACAATTTTTTTTAGAGATTCGAATTTTGAAAACAAATAAATGGAGCAATATTCTCTCAAATGGGTAATGATAAAACATTTTTTTTAGTTGTCGAGAAGTTTCAATTAGTTATACATTACTTGTAGTCAGTTTTATCCAATTTTGATCACTATGACATGATGTGAAAGTTATGAAATTGAGTCTTCATTTGAACCCATCTTATTTAAGGGCACATGTTTGGTTTACGTACTATTTTGTTGTTTATTGTTACGATTTGCTATTAGAAAAAAGTTGTTTTTCCAAAAAACAAGGATTTTCTATTTTTGTAAAAAGCTAATTTTCAAGTATAAAATGCAAATATGACATCCAACTAAACCTAAAACTCTACATTTTAAAGTGAAAAGACAAATATGAGGAGAAAAAAGAGTAACTAAAGGTCCCCTAAACTTCAAATAATTTCAATTACATTTGCATGAGGTGAAAGTTGGCGTAGGTCATGCGTTAAAGTTGTCTTAACTGAATTCTTATTTATGAAACATTATATTTAATTTTATCTTAAGATGCGAATGATTTTTAGTAGGGTATTATTATCATTTCTTCTATGTAGTTGCCGTGTCTCTGAGTTAATGTTGTCATTGGTGCAATAAGCTCAATGTTTCATTTTTTTTATCAAACCCCTCCCCAGCCTCCTGAAGTTGGCACAATTTGTCACTTGGCCACTTAAGCTTAGTGTCCAACCATATAGCCACCTAAACTCTGCAAATGACATACATTTGGTCCCAATGATAGATTCAGACTAATATATTTTGTGTGAGTAGCACACGCCGAAAATCTAACTTCACCCATGACACATGTCGAATAGTCATGCCATGTCACCCAAAATGTATGTAAAGTCCATACTTCCTTCATTTATCCCCAAAATTGTCTCCCTCATCGTTTCGTTTTCTTCCTCTTCTTCATGCGAATTATTCTTTCCATGTACTCTGGACCAAAAATCACTCAAACTCCATTATCTAAACTGCATATTCATTCATTATTTTGCACGAACTCAACCGAAATCTAAATGAGAAATA
Source organism: Euphorbia lathyris (assembly GCF_963576675.1). NCBI lineage: Eukaryota > Viridiplantae > Streptophyta > Magnoliopsida > Malpighiales > Euphorbiaceae > Euphorbia > Euphorbia lathyris. Next base: position 40,249,283 of record NC_088912.1, on the reverse strand, counting down.
TTTCATTAGTTTCAAGGTTTATGCATCGCAAAGAAAGAGAATGAATTGAGGCTCCATTTCAGAGGATGAAAGAACGAATTGAAGTTGAGGTTAGTGTTTCATTTGAGTTGGGTGTGAGATATTCTTATTCTATACATTGTTGATTTTAAGGGTATTCTGATTATAATTGTTGATTTTAAGGGTAATTATCAAAAGTAAGAACTGTTGAAACACCTTTCCACAAGATTTCGATTTGACAAAATCATCCATGATTAAGAAACAATTAAATTTAAGTGCTTTGATTTAATTGTACTAATATGTTTGTTCAATGTTGAGTATAAACTTAAATACAAAAAGAAATAAAAAATAAGACAGGACGAAGTCAACATGAGATCAAAGAACAAGCTGAGTAGAATCAAACTCAGTATCAAAGAATAGAAGCCTGGAGTTCTACAAAGTTAAGTGGAATGGAACTCAGCATTAGAAGCCCTCTCAAACATTGTCTTGCAAGACAGAACTCAGCATAGATGTTGACAACAAACGAAGACAATGAATAACAAAGTAGAAGCTGAGTAATCTTCAGGACAGTATGAGAGATCCGTTCACTAGAAGACAAGTCTTGCAAACCTTCTGCACCAATAATTGAATCCTCGGAATTACGCAAAAGACACATTCCGAGATACATAGGTCAACAGATTATTGCTAAAAGACAACTGCCACAAAAAGACAACGTCTGCAGGAAGAAGACAAGTCTGACGTCTGAAGAAATCAGAGGATAGGATTGGCCTGCAAAACCTGAAGCTGACCAGAAGATGTCTCCTAAAAGAGACGTTTTGGACTTAATGGCTAAATCACTTCAAATGATCCTCCTCTAGTTCTTCATCTATATAAAGACAATCAAACTCCTTGGATCATTGCCGAAGTACAGAAAGAAAAATACAAGAGAGAAAAATACAAGTTCAAAGCACTCAAAAACAAGAAAGAGATCTTACACCCATTTTCTATTTCTGTGTAAATGCTAGATTGATTGTTTGTAATCATCTAAAGTGTTCTTCATTTGAAAAAGAACAACCTGTATCAATTGTGATATTGAGAGTGTTGTGCTGAGTGTTCGGTTGTAAACATTCAATGGTAGAGAAATCTAAGTACCGGGTTGTGGTGCTTAGTAGGAGTTGAGTAGAGGAATAGAGGACGGTACTCTTGCATATTCAACTGCCTGTAATCGGTTTGTGCTCTACCCTTAAAGAGCTCAGTATTGGATTCCAAAAGCCCAGAAGACTCTGGGGACTGGACGTAGGCAGAGAGGCCGAACCAGGATAAGTGATACTGAGTAACTTCTAAACTCTCTCAAATATATATATATATATATATATATATATATATATATATATATATATATATATATATATATGTGCTTGTGTTGATTGTTATATTTACTCAGCATATAAACGGTAAGAAGCTGATACTGAGTAAATTGGAGTGTTGAGTTGGAAACTGACCACACTAGCGTCAATTCCCAACTCTCAAGTAAAACAGTCTTAGTCAGCATCTGACTAAAGCTGTCTTACGCTAAGTTCGGCCAAGCTGACCAAAGTTGAGTTAATTAACTCATCAAAATAATTAAGTCAGCAAGATAAATTAATGAAAAAGTTATATTAGTTCCTAACCCCCCTTGGAACTAATCACACGGGACCAACAAGTGGTATCAGAGTCTAAGCTCACTACTCAAAGATATAACTATCTTGAGCGGATCCCCATAAATGGCTGAAAACAGCACTCGTTTCCTTCCAGAAAACCAAACAACACAGATACTCCCTGAGGGATTATCTATTAGTCGGCCTCCCCTATTCTTTGGATCCAACTATACATTCTGGAAGAATAGGATGAAGAACTTTATCCAAGCCACAAACATGAGTGCATGGCTTGCAATTGTTCAAGGCCCATACGTGCCATATAAAACTGTTGACAATGAGAAAGTTGTTAAGAGTGAAACTGAGTGGTCAGAAGATGACCTTAGAAAACTTCAAAATAATGCTTCGGCTATCAATATGCTTCACTGTGCTTTAGATGCTGCAGAATACAATAAAATATCAGGTTGTGAGTCAGCACAGGAGATATGGAAAAAGCTCGAGGTGACCTACGAATGTACAAGCAAGGTCAAAGAGTCAAAGGTGAATCAACACATGAGATTGTATGAGCTGTTCGAGATGAACGACAACGAGGACATCTCCAGCATGAATGCTAGATTCACTAATATCATAAATGAGCTAAAAAGACTCGGCAAGAACTTCACCGAAGAAGAACAAGTGAAGAAAATCTTGAGAAGCTTACCTAAGAGCTGGCAAGCTAAGAAAACTGCAGTAGAAGAAGCTCGGGACCTGACTACATACAAGTATGACGAGCTAATCGAATCTCTGCTGACTCATGAGATCTCAATGCAAAACTTTGAAGCTAAAGAGAAAGAAAAGTCAGAAGACAAAAAACAAAAATCACTTATCATGAAAGCTGACTCGACTGAAGCTGACTCATCAGACGATGAGGAAATGACCATGTTTACACAAAAAATGAAGAAGCTGTTTAGGAAGAATGAAAAGAACAGCAGGAGGTCATTCAGAAAAAATGACAGATACAAAGCTGAGTCCAGTGACAAATACAAGAAGGACGGCTCCAAGACTGTCACCTGTTTTGAGTGCCACCAAACTGGACACATCAAGTCAAGCTGCCCAAACCTCAAGAAAGAGAAGAAGGGAAGAAAAAAGGCTATGGTAGCAACATGGAGCGACAGTGATGAGTCAACCTCATCTGAAGCTGATGCAACTGAAACAGCCAACATATGTTTCATGGCTGATGATGCTGACCATTCTCAATCTGAGCAAGCTGACCTCTCCGATGAAACTGACCAGGAGGAACACAACAATGAGGTAACATCTTTACTCCTGCTTAGAAATGAAATGGTCAATGCCCTGAGTGATTTATATAAGCCGACTAAAAAATGTAACAAGAAAATAAAATCACTCAGCAGGCAATGTGACGAGATTGAAGAGGTCAAGCTAAGTGACCTCCGATATCTGCTCCAAGACAATTCAGATTTACATAGCAACATGAAAATAATGCATAAGTTTGTCACGGAGGTCCAATCTGAGTCAAAGAAACTAAAAAAGGACGTTACAACCTTACAGAGTCAAGTAAAAGGCTCAAACAGAAATAAACCTCATGCTGAGTACGCAAGTACTAATCAGCATAAACAGTTCACTCAGTGTGACTGTTGTGGGAAAAGAGGACACACGAAAGATGTGTGTTGGTTCAACAAGCGGATTGTCCAATGTGACTTCTGCGGAAGAAAATGACATACCACTAAGGTATGTTGGCATGCTCAGCATAATAATGCTGACCACTCTCAGCATCACCCTCAAAGGGTAACTTATTATGACTTCTGTGGTAAAAATGGCCACACTATAAAAGTATGCCGTCACAAACTAAAATATGACTTTGCACCTGTCTATACTAACAAGAAAGGACCCAAAAAGAATTGGGTACCTAAAGATGAATAGTTTAAAATGCAGGTCAGCTTGACATGCGTGGAGAAGTCAAAACTTTGGTACATAGACAGCGCATGCTTAAGGCACATGACAGGTGATGAAACACAATTTATCACACTAGAGCTTAAACGAGGTGGTAGTGTAAGCTTTGGGGACAATAAGAAGGGTAAGATAGTCGGCTCAGGTACTATCGGAGGTAACCCAACTATTGAGTCAGTCTCCTTAGTTAAAGGTCTCAAATACAATCTGCTGAGTGTAGCTCAGCTTTGCACAAGCGGCAGAAAGGTTGTATTTGATGATACTAAGTGTCAAATACTCGAGGGAAATACAAATGAATTGATTTTAACTGCCCCTCGTATAGACAATGTATACATGCTGAATTTGGAAAAACAGTTTTCTAAAAACATATGCTTAGTGTCTAAAGAGGATAACTCCTGGCTATGGCATAGAAGACTTGGTCATGTAAGCATGGACCTTCTTGCCAAACTAGCTAGAAAGCAACTAGTTGAGGGATTGCCCAAACTTAAATTTGAAAAAGATCAATTGTGTAAAGCTTGTCAGCAAGGCAAACAAACTAAGAAGTCATTTCAAAGTAAAAACATCGTCTCAACCAAGAGACCATTGGAATTACTACACTTGGATCTTTTCGGACCTATCCAGCCACTCAGCTTGGGAGGTAAGAAATTTTCCTTGGTCATTGTAGATGATTTCTCTCGGTACACTTGGATCATCTTGCTGAGTAGCAAGGATGAAACATTTGAGATGTTTACCACATTAATTAAAAAGCTTGAAATTGACAAAGACCTAAAAGTAGCTCATATTAGAAGCGACAATGGTGGAGAATTCAAAAACTAACAGTTTGATGAATTCTGTGAAACCAGTGGTATTGACCACAATTTCTCTGCTCCTAGAACACCTAAACAGAATGGGGTTGTTGAAAGGAAGAACAGAACAATTGTCGAAATTGCTAGAACCATGCTGAGTGAAAATAGGCTTCCAAAGTATTTCTGGGGTGAAGCTGTCCACACAGCATGCTATATTCTCAATAGGGCCTTAGTTAGACCTATTCTTAAGAAAACCCCATATGAACTTTGGAAAGGACGAAAGCCCAACATTAGCCATTTTCGTGCCTTTGGGTGTAAGTGTTTTATACTCAATACAAAGGATAACCTTGAAAAATTTGATGCTAAAGCTGACGAAGCGATCTTTTTAGGGTACTCAACAAACAGTAAAGCATATAGAGTCTATAATAAAAGAACTCAGGTTGTAGAAGAGTCTGTACATATTGAGTTCGATGAAGCTGACCCTGTAGGGAAGTCAACCCAGCTCGAAGAAGATGAACTGAGCTCAGCTTCCGCTGACCAAAATGGTGCTCCTGAGTCATCAATACAGGGGCTGACCAAAGGTAAACAAGAAGTTGAAATTACCTTTACTGACCAATCTACTCCTGCAAAAATTGCAGAAACACCTGTTCCAAATAACTCAGCGTTGCCCAAAGAAATAAGAATTCCAAGAGGACATTCAGAAAAATCCATTCTTGATGCTGCTGAAAACAAGGTAATGACAAGAGATCAGCTTCGGAAGTATCTAAGCAATGTGGGTTTTGTATCAGTATATGAACCAAAGAACTTTGCTGATGCTGAGCACGATGAATATTGGATCAATGCTATGCAAGAAGAACTCGACCAATTCATAAGAAATGAGGTATGAGATTTAGTACCTAAGCCTAGGAATCAAAAGTCCATAGGAACTAAGTGGGTCTTTAGAAACAAACTAGAAGAGCATGGAAATGTAGTCAGAAACAAGGCTCGACTTGTAGCTCAAGGATATAGTCAGCAAGAGGGTATTAACTACGGTGAAACCTTTACACCAGTGGCTATGCTAGAAGCTATACGTATATTGTGTGCCCATGCTAGTTTTATGAACTTTAAACTATATCAAATGGATGTTAAAAGTGCATTTCTTAATGGCTTTATAAACGAAGAGGTATATGTTAACCAACCTCCTGGGTTTGAAGATTCAAAATTCCCAAACCACGTTTATAAACTCAAGAAGGCCCTGTATGGCCTGAAGCAAGCTCCAAGAGCTTGGTATGAGAGGTTGACAAACTTCCTGCTAACCAGGAACTATGTCAGAGGAAATGCTGACACAACCTTGTTCATTAAGAAAAAGGGTAAACATACCCTACTTGCACAAATCTATGTAGATGATATAATATTTGGTGCTACTGATGAATCTTTGTGTAAAGAATTTAGCAAACAGATGCAAACTGAGTTCGAGATGTCCATGATGGGTGAACTCAACTTCTTCCTTGGACTTCAAATTAAGCAAGGTAAGAATGGCATCTTCATAAGTCAGTCCAAGTACACCAAAGAGGTGTTAAAGAAGTTCGATATGGAATATTGCAAACCCATATCAACCCCTATGGGTACTGATACTGTCCTATGCAAAGATGAGAAAAGTAAGTCAATAGATAGTAAACTTTATCGAGGTATGATAGGCTCCTTACTTTATCTCACGGCTAGTAGACCTGATATACAGTACTCAGTATGTTATTGTGCAAGATATCAAGCTGACCCCAGGGAATCTCACTTAATTGCTGTAAAAAGAATTTTTAGATATTTGCAGAGCTCAGTTGATGCAGGTCTATGGTATCCAACCTAAAATGACTTCACACTCATTGGATATACTGATGCTGACTATGGACAAGATAAGCTAGAACGTAAAAGTACTTCAGGAGGATGTCATTTCCTTGGAAGCTGTCTAGTATCTTGGTTCAGCAAGAAGCAGTCAGCAGTTGCCTTGTCTATAACTGAAGCTGAGTACGTAGCTGCTGGAAGCTGTGTTGCCCAAGTTCTCTGGATTAAGCAACAGCTTGAGGATTATGGAGTAAAAACAGAAACAATAGAGATCAAATGTGACAACAAGAGTGCCATTGATCTATCCAAGAATCCAATCCAACACAGCAGGATGAAGCATGTCAGCATAAGGCATCACTTCATCAGAGATCACGTACTAAAGGGAGAGATTAAGCTGACCTACGTACCAACAGATGAACAGCTTGCAGACATCTTCACCAAGCCATTGGCTCGTGAACAATTCAACATACTAAGGGAAGCTATCGGTATGTCTAATCCTCTTCAATAACTCTATGTGAAAAATTGAATGTTGAGTGATTGCCATGCTGAGTGAACTCTATATTAGTAACCACTACATGCTGAACTTAAGATGTGGAAAATCACCCTATGCTGAGTAGATGTACATGCTGAGTGATTATCTTATGCTATGTTACTAAGAGTTAAGACATTCATCTATGTAGAACTAGGTACTCAGTATCACAAACGCTTCGCATTCTAGCAAAACTGAGTTAAAAGGCCACTTGCACCATTAAATGCTAACATGTGTAATAAATAGCACCTAGGATAACGTAAGCAATAATGGCAAAACCCATGTGCTGAACGTGTCATAAGTGACAGAATCTCTGTCGATTGAATACCCCAAGGAAAAACGGCTAGTCCAACGAATAGGATCGATTTAAAATCTCTATAAATAGTGGAAAATTTCACACTTAATCATCTTTATGCTTGAATCCTTTGCCATTCCAATCTTTCTCTATCTGAATTTCAAAATCCCTCGAAAAACTCTGAGAAGAAAATATCGAGCCATCAGAATGTCTCCGGTGGTGATTCCGGCAAACATCACACCAATGAAAATCCAAAATCTCCTCCACAGCTTAGCCAAACTCCAAACAAAAACCCTCAAGATGACCCAGCAAGCTCTTCAAAGAAGCCCAAGGAAAGGAACATGGTCAAAGTTCACAAGAAAGTCAACAATCTGGAAGTTCTGAAATGTAGATGGTTCTCTCCCAGCTTAATCACCGCTGAAAAACCCTTCTGTGAGTGGATTGAGAAGAATGAATGGGTAGGACTCTTCTCTCTCCCTGGGAAAACCTATCCTAGGTTAGTTAGGGAATTTTACTCCAATCTTTATGTCGATGAAGAAGATGCTGACTACTTGGACACTTCCGTCAAGGGGCACAAAATAACAATCACCCCCATTTTACTTAGCAACCTTACTCAACCTGCGAGAGGAAGGGAAAGAGTTTAGGACAACCAAAGAAACGTTTGACCATGTCAAAGGATTCTGCAAACCGAAGAATCACAAAGGAGAGATACCCAACACCTGCATGGGGCAAAAATCAGAAGATGGCTCATTACATATTGACCAACTTCATCTTCCCAAAGCTCAACTCAGTATCGTCGGCCTCCAACTTCGAGCAGTGCTTCATATGGCACATGTTGACCTACAACCCACTCAATATGTCGGTGTTTCTAGTCGATGCACTTCAACGAGGAGGTAAGAAACTCAGACTGGGCTCCCTAATCACTAAAATCCTCGAAGATCAGAAAATAGAAACAATCAATGAAACTCAGAGTTTGGGAAATGAAATTACAGCGGCTCTGCTGTTTGGGTTAATATTCAACCAGCCTTTGAAGGGGACTGAAGATGTTGAGGAAGATGAATAAGAAAATGATGCTGAATAGGAAGTGGAACCAAAGAAAGGAAAGAAAGTTGTTGCTGAGTCCGTTGCGCCAGCAAAGACAAAGAAGAAGAGAAAAGCACTTGAAACGTGCTCAAAGGATATTGATGTTGTCCCAAGGAAGGTACGAGCTGTATCTAAGGGGAAGAAAGTTGATACTGACCAAACACCTAAGTCAGGAAAGAAACGAAAATGGCAAGTTGAGCCCGAAGAGGAGAGTGAAGAAACTCCAGAACAACCTCTGCAGAAGAAAAGAAGAAGCTCTGCATTGAAAATTGTTGAAGCTGACCCCCCTCGACTGGGTTGTCCCTCCAAAGTCACACTTCGTCAAAAGTCTCGGGATTGATCTTAAGCAAACCCCTATTGAGCAAGAAGAGGAAGAACAGATAAATGATGACGCTCAGGCTGATATTGAGGAAGAAGAGCATGCTGAGCAAACACAGACTGAGGATAATGCTGAGCAAGGGGAAAATCCAAATATGGCACTTCAAACAGTGGATGTTGAGCTCACCGAACATGACATTGCAGAAGATGAGATCAATGCTGAGCTTAGAGACAACTCCTCTTCTAACTCAAGTGAGGATATTCAAGCTGACCCTTCACCTCCTAAAGCTAAGACATTCAAAAGGCTAAAGAAGAAAGCCTACAAAGCACCTGTCATTGATCTGTTAGGAGATTCTCCACTTCGGGACCCAATTACCGATCTGTCTGACATCCAGTTCAGATACTTCTCTAATAATACCGAGTCTCCTCCTAAGGAACCTGCGAAAAATCAAGCCTCTGTTACTCATACTGAGGAATAAGCCAAGACTCTGGAAAATCCAAATTCTGCCGAGCAAGAGCTTGAAGTCCAAGATGCTCAAGATGGGGAGCAAACTATGGAACAACCTGCTCAACTTCCACATCATGTTGAGCAGGTCAACACCTCTGTAAGTCCTTCACCTCAAACTCAGAATACACAGAGTGTTGAGCACTCAGCTCCTCGTACTGAGCTACCACAAGGCCCAACCATTGACCAACCAAACCAATCTGATAAGCAGCCAACTCCACCACCATCAAGTTCAACTTCAATTCCTGCCTCTGAGTCACTACAAAAAAATTAGTTTATTTTTACGAAATTTTTTGTCACAACATATACATATTTCATCACAATATACTTATAGTGACAAAAAAATTGGTCACAGGTTTCGTTGGAATAAGCTCGTCTCAATAAGTTTGTTGTGACGAAATTATGATTTGTCTCGACTGTTAATATTATGTTGTGACAAAATTTCATTAGTCACCTTTATGTTATATGTTGTGACTAATAATTTGTCAGAATATGTATTATATTTGGTTGCTACAAGTTTATATTAGTCTCAATATATGAGTTGTTTCGACAAATATTTAATATTTATTGTGACAAAATTAGTTAATATGACAAATAATATTTGTTGCAGATAGTTTATTATTTTGTTGTGACTGACATAATATTTGTTGTAATTACTTTAATGTGACAAATAATATTTTGACAAACTAGGTTCAATACTGCATATTTAATTTATTGCGATTAGTAAATCGTCATAAATCGAATTGAATTTCATTTTTAATGGTTATATTAGTCACAAAAATATTATTGTTTTAATCACAGATTGTTTTTTTTATTGTATCAACACGACTTGTTAACTTATATTTGTCATAAATCAAACTTAATTGTGATGAATGAATAAAAGAAAATATTCATTAAGTAATATTATAATCCCAATCCAATATCATCAATCCACAAACAGAAATAATAAATTATTCTAACAATGGTAAAAATTAAACCGCTAATTCAATCATATTGAAGAACATAGGAATTTATAAACAATATTAAATCTAAAAACTAATCTCCAATTTCGAGACAATGGAACAAACTCTGAATCCAGGCAAGAAAAAAAGCTTCATCTGCATTTAAAAAATTAAAAGGAATAATTAGTATAAAAAATAAACACTAAATCCTACATAACATAATAATATTAAAGAGAAATACTTTCAATCATCAGAAAAGAGAAGATGGAGAAATTTGGCCTCGTTAAAAATTGAACATCCAACAAAAGAAAAAGTAAAACTTATTTGCCAAAGAAGTAAAAAGAGAGGAATTTTGGAGTGTCATATATAGTCATTCCAAGTAGTACAACCGCACTTGAAAAATAGCACAAGGAAGAATTTCCATATTGGAAAACTGTTTTGGTTTTTTCCAACTAGTTCTCACCAACCTATACACAAACTACAACTAGAATTTCACAATCTTTTTATTGTCATTTTACTACTCTGTACTAGTCAGATATATCCTAAGGCTCCTCTATCCAAGTTAAAAATTGTGAAATCCATTTAGACCACTTGTGAACAACCAATCTCTATAAGTAATATTGAACTGAAATTCACAAGCATAATCAATTAGTAAGAGTAATATAAACTCAATGCAGAACTAGAGCATTCGTTAGAGCTGACTAAAAGTGAATTTTCTGAATTAAATGCTCACCTTGAAAATTGAAGGGTCTGCCTCTTTGCCTTCTACAGTCTTTTTGCATCACTACTCAAATTAGTGCCTATAGGGAAAGTCATTAAGAATGCACATAACCCATCTAAAAAGACGATTTGAAGTATTTCTACACAAACAACTAAATAGATTATATAACCAGAAAAAAGTGATTGAAGAAAGAAGTTGTACACTTTTAATAGTATTAATAAAAAAACACTTTTTTTCTAACATCAAAACTTGCACATAACAAAAAAATATACATATATGAAAATTTTGCAGAGATAATACTATAAACAAGTTGAGAAAATGGGAAATACGGTGTTGGAATTATTGTGAGAAGGTTTCGGTTTGCAGGCAAACTACTTGAAAGACATAGGTTGTGGTGAGGGACATATTCTCTTAGGGCATTACTATCCAGCGTGCCCACAACAAGCATTAACATTTGGCATAAGTTAGCATACTAATAACGCCTTTCTTACAGTTCTTCTGCGATATCAAATTGGTGGTCTTCAAGTTGTTCATCAGAATCAATGGATTGATATCCCTCCCACTCCTTCCGCTCTTATCATTAATATTGGTGATTTTCTGCAGCTAATATCAAATGATAAGTTGATAAGCATGGAGCACAGGGTGCTGGCAAATCGTATAGGACCAAGAGTATACATGGTGACCTTTTCTTTAGCACAGAACTAAAATCAACACCAAGAATCTGTGGACCTATCAAGGAACTGTATTATGAAGATAATCCTCTTAAGTACAAGGAAAGCACAGTCAAAGAATATACTACCTATTTCAATGCTAAAGGCTTTGATGGCACTTCTGCTCTGCTGCATTTGGGCTCTAAGATTTTCCTGTACTAAGGAAAGTGCTATATATCAGCATTCTTAGTCACTAAAATAGGAACCTCAACTAGATAAAGTGGTATCTCTGGCTAAGTTCATAAGCATTACTTTTCATAGAAAAAAATAAAGATGGATCTGTTTGGGTGAAAAAATGCCTTTGATGCTATAAACTTTGTGACAAGAAAAAAATAAAAAATATTCAAAACCTGAATTTGCAACATGCTAAAACAGAAAATTCATGGGTAAGGGCATTGAATCAAAGGTTACCTGAAGAGGGAAGCCATTTTACACCGTAGGAAGGATCTTGCACAGTGAGGTTAGACAAATATAGAAATCTAAAATAGAAAATTCATGAGTTTAATTACGCAAGAAAAAAAAACCCTTCAATAATAGGAAAAAAGGAAACCCCAATTATGAGCTTATCTATACAATGAAACGTTGAATGACTGAAGATACATACATGAGCAAGAACCATTCAAGGAGAATACTCCAGCAGAAATTTGGAGGGTTTTATCCCGGAGAATTTTCCGAATCAGAAAGGGAGTCAGTGGTGCTTGAAGTAGGAGGTTCGGCCGCGACTTTGCTACTCGGAACTCTATTCGCCCTTGTTGCTAACCACAAGACACCGATAGAGACTGCAAACCGTCAAAATCGATCTTCTCATTTGTTTCAAAAAAAAAAAACACGCAAAACAAAATAAATGGAAGATCGAGGAGGCTTGAATGGAGCAAGGGAGGAAGCATGATTATGGAAAAGGGAGGATTGAAGGAGTAAACAAAATTGAAACAGAGAACCGTCAAAGAGAGAGGCGGTGGATGGGGAAGTTCATAAAGAAAGAAAAAACCTAAATGTTTTTGAGTGAGGGTTATTTTGTTTAGTTAGGTTTATTTCACATTTCTAATTTAATTTATTTAATTAAGAAAATTGTAACATAAATAAATTATAAAACAAAACAATTAATATATTTTTACCTTTTGAAAGATAATATGCTAATCCAAAAAAAATTGAAAAAAACAATTTCATTAATTACCAATTTATGAAAATATAAGGTACCAAAATAGATGTATGGTTTTATGGTTTTTTGGAGAAGTATCAATTTAGGTTTAACGTATAAAATAGCACCAATATAAGCTTAACGTTTTAAAAAGGGTATCACTTTAGATCTGGAAAACGGATTGGACATATCATTTTCATTACTCCATTAAGTTCTGATTTCTCCCCGCACGTACAATTGACAAACCTTAATGTAGTAATATCAATTACGTATCTCGTTCTGTTATTGAGGTCTAAATCGGTACCTTTTTTTAAACATTAAGCCTATATTGGTGTTATTTTGTACGTGAAGCTTAAATTGATATTTTCTCAAAAACCATAGGCCTATTTTGGTATCTTATCCGTGTTTTGTACCTAATAAATGTGGGGAAATGTTAAAAAGTAATGTTTTTTTTTTAATTTTCCTATATCCATTGGATAGACAATATTAGTTTTTAAAAATTGATAATTAATTAAATTTTTTATTTTTTTAAATTAACAAACGTAAAATATATTAATTAATATGATTCTTAAAAAAAATCATTTGAGTTCATAAATATTTAACAACTGGCACAAAAAAAAATTAACACCTAAACTTTGTATTAGTATCAAAATGTCTTTAAATAATAATATTCAGATATGAAGACTTAAAAAAAAAATCGTAACAAAAAAAATCTTAATGACAAACTATCGTCATAATTATAATTTGGATATTTATTGTGGCCATTTACTATTTATTGCCATAGTCATAAATATTTTTACAAAACTAAAAATTGTTAAATTATGATATTTTGACAAAATTATTAGTCACAACAAAATTATATTTTTTGAGACAAAATATTTGTCTCTCTATATGTTTATAAATTTGCACCAAAAATTTTCGTCACATATATAGCTATGAACAATCGTGACAAATTAATTTTGTCCCAATATATTTACATGTAGTGACAAAATTTTGTCAGAATAAGTATTTCATCACAACTTTTTGTCTTTAGTCCGACTATTGTGACAAATGCTTCATTTGGTCACAATAACCATATTTATTGCGACAAAACACAATTTCGTCATAATAGAATTAGTCACAATATCAGGAATTTTTTGTAGTGAGTCAAATCCTGCTGGTACACTGGCCTATCTGAGTGCTACTGAGTCTGGGCGCAGAATCATTGCCTCTGCTCAGTCTCTTCTTCAGGATTTGAATCCTATTCATATCGATGCTGCTGGGTCTTCAAATCTTGAGTCCTCCCAAATTTCATCCATCACTCCACTTCTGAACGAAATTCGAAGCCTCAAAGATCTCATCAGTGTTATGACCACGGTCCAGACACAGCAACCCAAGCAAGACCAAATTGCCAAGCTAACTGAACTATTGCTCATGATGGTCAACCACATGAATGCACTTGAAGGCAAAGTCCAGAGTCTCTCTGACGTAAATCCAGGGTATGCTACTTCTACTGAGCTCAAAGACTACTTTGCTAAGCTGACCACGGACCTGGCCAACATTGGATCTACGGGTCATCCTGAGTATGCCACTTCTGCTTAGTGGAACCAACACTTCTCAAAGTTGACCTCTGATCTGAACTGCACACGTGAATTGATTTCCTCCACTTCTCAGTGTACTATTGATCAACTGAGTGAAGCTGTGCGTCTACTCAATGTCAATAAGGAAAAGATGGATGTTGACCCAGTCAATACTGATGCACTTCTGAGCTTTTCGCAAGCCATACATGATCAACGAAAATTCTATGACTCAGCTGTACTCAAAATGTACCACCAATCCTATGCCCAGCTCACTGAGTTCATCTCCTGGATCAGCAAATCTCATGAGTTTCTAATCAGCATACTGAGTAGCTCCCTACGGGTTCCTAGATCTATTCAAGATGATGGTGTTCCCGTTATAGATGGCCTGAGGGAGAGTACAAAGAGGTTGAAGCGTTATTCCAACGCCTTGTCTGCTGCTGCTAGAAATGATACTTTCATTCCTCCTCCACCCGATGATGGCAAAACGGGGGAGAACAGACAAGATGGAACTCAGCACGCAGGTGGTGCATCAGGTAGCAAAGACAAAGGAAAAGACAAGTGTCAAGCTGGGGAGCAAGCTCAAGCTACCTTAAAGAAGAAAAAGTAGCTTCAGGACTTAGCATGTACTTTGTGCTAGATATTTTGTGTGCGTACCTAATATTTTGTGTGTTTTTTTTAGGTTAATCTATGTTAAGAACTACTCTATCTGAATTATCTAAATACCATGCCTAATGTTATGTGCTAAAAGCTGATCAATCAAAAATTGAACAAACAAGTAAAAGTAAAACATACTCAGTATACGTTAAACACTAAAACAATCTGTGCATCAAACTGAGTATTTAACCATTTCTGAAAACTGACCTAGATTCATCTAAATTAGATCTTGGAAGGTCTAGAATTGAACTAAGTCAGTGTAAGCAATTCGAGTAAATCTTGGAAGGCTTAGAATTAAGTTAGGACAATAGATGCAACCCTTACGGGGGAGCAATTTCAGAAATATGAAAAATAAATCAATCATGGGGAATTTCAAAACTGAGTTCCATAATTATGTATTTTGCCAACATCAAAATGGGGGAGTTTGTTGAAACACCTTTCCACAAGATTTTGATTTGACAAAATCATCCATGATTAAGAAACAATTAAATTTAAGTGCTTTGATTTAATTGTACTAATATGTTTGTTCAATGTTGAGTATAAACTTAAATACAAAAAGAAATAAAAAATAAGACAGGACGAAGTCAACATGAGATCAAAGAACAAGCTGAGTAGAATCAAACTCAGTATCAAAGAATAGAAGCCTGGAGTTCTACAAAGTTAAGTGGAATGGAACTCAGCATTAGAAGCCCTCTCAAACATTGTCTTGCAAGACAGAACTCAGCATAGATGTTGACAACAAACGAAGACAATGAATAACAAAGTAGAAGCTGAGTAATCTTCAGGACAGTATGAGAGATCCGTTCACTAGAAGACAAGTCTTGCAAACCTTCTGCACCAATAATTGAATCCTCGGAATTACGCAAAAGACACATTCCGAGATACATAGGTCAACAGATTATTGCTAAAAGACAACTGCCACAAAAAGACAACGTCTGCAGGAAGAAGACAAGTCTGACGTCTGAAGAAATCAGAGGATAGGATTGGCCTGCAAAACCTGAAGCTGACCAGAAGATGTCTCCTAAAAGAGCCGTTTTGGACTTAACGGCTAAATCACTTCAAATGATCCTCCTCCAGGTCTTCATCTATATAAAGACAATCAAACTCCTTGGATCATTGCCGAAGTACAGAAAGAAAAATACAAGTTCAAAGCACTCAAAAACAAGAAAGAGATCTTACACCCATTTTCTATTTCTGTGTAAATGCTAGATTGATTGTTTGTAATCATCTAAAGTGTTCTTCATTTGAAAAAGAACAACCTGTATCAATTGTGATATTGAGAGTGTTGTGCTGAGTGTTCGGTTGTAAACATTCAGTGGTAGAGAAATCTAAGTACCGGGTTGTGGTGCTTAGTAGGAGTTGAGTAGAGGAATAGAGGACGGTACTCTTGCATATTCAACTGCATGTAATCGGTTTGTGCTCTACCCTTAAAGAGCTCAGTATTGGATTCCAAAAGCCCAGAAGACTCTGGGGACTGGACGTAGGCAGAGAGGCCGAACCAGGATAAGTGATACTGAGTAACTTCTAAACTCTCTCAAATATATATATATATATATATATGTGTGTGTGTGTGTGTGTGTGCTTGTGTTGATTGTTATATTTACTCAGCATATAAACTGTAAGAAGCTGATACTGAGTAAATTGGAGTGTTGAGTTGGAAACTGACCACACTAGCGTCAATTCCCAACTCGTAAGTAAAACAGTCTTAGTCAGCATCTGACTAAAGCTGTCTTACGCTAAGTTCGGCCAAGCTGACCAAAGTTGAGTTAATTAACTCATCAAAATAATTAAGTCAGCAAGATAAATTAACGAAAAAGTTATATTAGTTCCTAACCCCTCTTGGAACTAATCACACGGGACCAACAAGAACAATATGGATTGGATCTTTGTGCCAACCATTCTTCTTAGTCCCGATCTAATAAGGAAAAGGGAAAATTTATAATGATGGGTATTAATGATGATGTTGGTATGGTTGGCCCATTGGCATATGAATTGTGATGGGGGAAACCCGTATGTGGAGAATGTGAATGCTAGAGGCGGATATGGGTTATAATTATGATATAGACGATGCCTTTAAATTGAAGATTGACTTGCCTTCCTTTAGGGGTGATCTTGATATTGAAGTGTTTCTCGATTGGTTATTGGAGGTAGAAAGGTTCTTTGAATATGCAGGAATGCCAGATGTGAGGAAGGTTCGGTTAGTGGCATATTGGTTCAAAAGTGGTGCATTGATTTGGTGGGACCACATGAAAGAAGAGAGAAGAAGAGGAGAAACTAAGCCGATACGATCTTGGTTACGAATGAAGTCTATGTTGAGGGAACGATTCTTTCCCCTCGACTATGAACAATACATCTATAGTTCGTACCAGAATTGTTCACAAGGTGAAAGGAACGTGCATGAGTATACTTCGGAGTTCTTGAGGCTTTTGGCAAGGGCTAATTTGTTGGAAACCGAAATCCAAAAGACTTCAAAGTATCTTGATGGGATTAGATACAACATCCAAGATAGAATTGGAACTCAAATAGTAATCCGGGTGCAAGACGCTCGCAATCTTGCTTTGAAGGTCAAATCTCAACTAAGCGTGATGACTATAGAAGATCTGGTAGTGATGGTGCATATGGTGGAAGAGAAGCTTCCAATGGAGTTTATAAAGGGACTAATGTAGCTAGCACTAGTGGAACCAAGGCTCCTATTGTGGGTAAGGCACCTAGTGGGGATGTGAGGCCCTATAGGGCAACACCACCTCATCGGGCAACAATCTGTATGCTAAACCGGCTCCGTTCAAGTGTTTTTGATGCAATGAGACGGGTCAATGATCTAATGAGTGCCCTCAAAAGACGAAGTGCCAATGTAGCTGAGAGATATGAGGATGATTATAAGGAAGAGGATGATGTGTTTTGTGAGACTATCGAAGATGAAGATGATGGGGGTTATGAAGATGATTGAGCAATCCATGTGGTGAGAATACTCTTGGTCTCGAATAGAATTGAAGAGGATCAAATGCACCAAATTTTTTGCACCCGTTGTCTTGTGCAAAGAGTGAAGTGCAATATGATTATTGATAGTGGGAGTCAAGAAAACATTATTAGCGATGTAGCGGCTAAAAAGTTCAGCTTGCTGATGGAGGTGCATCCAAATCCCTATAGTGTGGGATGGATCAAGAGTGTGGGGGAATTGAACGTGGCCTAAAGATGTAAAGTGTCTCTTGAGATAGGGGAATATTGTGATGAGATATATTATGGTGTAGTGGACATGGATGCATGCCACTTGCTTTTGGGTCACCCATAACAATTCGACAGAGATGCTATCCATATCGGGAGAAGAAATACCTATTGGTTTATGAAGGATGGTATTCCTTACATGCTTACACCTATGGTAGGAGAGCCAAATGCCAAGAGAAAAGCTACTTTGATCGTTTGTCCTACTCACAAGGCGTTTATAAACGAGGTGAGGAAAGTCAAATGGTTTATGAAATCAATCAAAGATAGCCTCTATTGTATCTTGGGTTACTATTCTATTGGGATTCACTCCTTCAAGCTAGGCTTTTTCTTTGTAGGTTTAAGATCAAAACCTTCTAGTCCGATTTCGATCCGTATCAATATTTTGATGAGTTTTACATGATGTTTATTCATTTTAAGATGGAATTTGCTGAAATAAAGAGTATTTTTTCTATTTACTTATTTCATTAGTGCAATATGATGTTTTTCTAAAAACATGCGATGCATAGAGGATGCTCTATTAGTATATTTTTTTCTTGCCTTTAGATAGAGATAAAATCTATTTGTTATGTCATTGTTAATTGACATTGGCATTATTTGTCATTTTTATAGCTGAAATCGGACTCAAACTTCTTTTGTGTAATCGATTTTCATATTATTTTTAGGGTAATTAATTTATTAGTCCCTATATTTTGACAAAATACACTGTTTAGTCCCTGTATTTTCAAAAACACACGGTAAAGTCACTAACTTTTTTCTCGATGAACTGTTTAGTCCCTAACGTTTTTCTCGGTAAACTGTTTAGTCCCTGCCATTAGACTCTAATGAAGATTCTGTTAGTCAATTTGGATTTGCGTTCTTCTTTTCCTTTATTTTCCTTTCCTTTAAACTCTACTGCATCTGAAATCAACTTTGAGTGTTCTTGTTCTTGATTTTCTTCTTAATCATTCAAATTCGTAAGCATTGAGTCTGTTCTTTTTCTTGTTCTCCATACAAATAGCTTCTTGTTCTAAATTGGATTTCCTCTTCTGAAATTTGAAGGTAAATAGTAAAGGGTAATATAGTCATTTCTGAATTCATAAACGGTAAAAAATCTAATAAACAGGAGGAAGGACTAAACAGTTCACAAAGAAAAAGATTAAAGACTTTACCATGTGTTTTTAAAAATATAGGAACTAAACAATTTATTTTGTCAAAATATAGGGACTAATAAATTAATTATCCTTATTTTTAATTGTTTCTAAAAAGTTGTTTAATGAATTTTTTTTTTTAGAAATCAAAATTTTGATGATGTTATAGTTGATGAATTTATTTATTTTAGTCTAGGTATCTGTTTGACGGATTAGAATTATGCTTTATTCCATTGTTACTCCCTTTTGTTTGAGACTTTTTTAACTTGATTTTGCTTTAAATCATATTAAATATTTTATTCGAAAGTGAAATAAGTTAAAAAAAGTAAATTGTTATCTGAACATGGAGATCACACTTTAGAATATAGAAATATATTTGTTTATTATTTTTTTTATACGTGCGAGATTTATCGAGAGTTTGTAGGGAACTTCTTATGAAAGTAATACAAAATGAATTTCTATTTTAATCGTTTGAAGCGCGCATAACACAAACTCATATTATATGTAATGTAATTTAATCAATAAATGAATTTCGAGATTTTTATCAATTCATTGAAGAGGTTCTGAAACTATCTCATTAAACCAATTAAACGAAAAATTTAAGCTAATAATTAGATACTAGAATCATATTAACATTTGATCTAAAATAATGGAGATATCAATTGTATATTATTTTGACGTTTTGTGATGATTGCAAATCTAATGATTCTTGACAGCTTAATTATATGCAGCATGTATGAAGTATAAACTGGTCATTTCGGTTGAAACCTTAATTCTTTGATTTGATTGATATTTTGCTAATTGCTCCTTTATACTATAATTAATCAAAAGTCAAATTATTACCAGATTGACACTTGCCCTTTATTTTATTTTCATTTTATCTTTAACTCTCCGCTCCATCATAATTATCCCCAATTAAAGACAAACTTGCTCTTATATTTGACTTTATAAACTCGGGTCTTGACTTGACTGAGGCTTAAAAATTCAATTGACTTTCTAAATTTATTTAAAATAACTTATTTACATTTTAAAGTTATTTAAAATTATTTATTATCTTAAACATTTTTTTATAAAAAAAAAAGTTATATATTAAATAGAATCAGAATACAATACAAGACTTAAACAATGAAATCTCCATCAATCATAATAATAAAGATGATGTCCTTACAAATTCATGAAAAACACTATTCGCAGAACGACTAGCAAAAATGATACTAACATCATTAAACGAATTAATCAATCTATTACAATCATCAAAAAC
Organism: Euphorbia lathyris; assembly: GCF_963576675.1. Classification (NCBI taxonomy): domain Eukaryota; kingdom Viridiplantae; phylum Streptophyta; class Magnoliopsida; order Malpighiales; family Euphorbiaceae; genus Euphorbia; species Euphorbia lathyris. The sequence goes on along the minus strand of NC_088912.1, from coordinate 40,229,063 downwards.
AATGCTTTAGTAATTCTTAAACATTTAAGAATGATGATCTTTTAAATTTAGTTAGCGGTGATACTCACTTCAATTTATACAAATTTAAAAGGTTTCTATTATATTCCACTTTTATCATTCGAAATAAAATGGTCAATTGAGTTTCAAATCAATTTGTTAATTTGAGAAATATTTCAATACTTTTATAATAATTAGCAAATTTAATGATATATGTGTTAGAGATAATAATGTTATTCTTAGTTTTTATTTATCACTTTAAAATTTTAAATCAAAATAGTTCCTTAATATAATATAATATTAGAGTCGTTTAAATTAGAAATTCCAAAATAAAATCTTCATAATACCATTTATTAAAATTATAACACATGGTAGTGTAAACATATATTATACATACTTCAAGTTTAATGGATTTTTACGTGTGAGAATGTACACGAATAATAAATAATAAATATTATTCTTTGAATTAGGCATAGCCTTGTGTAAGGTTTTATTCCTTACTTTTCGTGTTGTACTTGCAATTTTCTTATCAATGAAATGATGTATTCGTGTTTATCAAAAAAAAAAAATATTATTCTTTGAATTTTAATTAATTACCATTTTAGGCTTTTGGCACAATAGTTCCTTGATATAAGTAATTAGACCCATAAGTAGTGGTGAAGCTCTTAGCCTAGTGGTTGAGAGCTTACCTATGCATTGGGAGGTCATGGGTTCGAATCACATCCGGGTCTGGTGGGGATTTTTCTTTCTTCTTTAATGTAAGCGTATTGCGCAAATTTAAAAAAAAAAATTAGACCCATAAGTAGTAGTTAGTGCACAACTTAGATATTTTTGTCCAATTGATCTAAAAATAATATAGGAATATATGATTAACATGTCACAAATGTTTTTTTTTTATGTTCCAGACTTATCATTTTGATTCAATTTAATTTGAAAAAAATTACAAAGTAAAAAGAGTAAACACATACCCAAAACAGTTTAGATCATTTTGATCAAATTGATGCAAGACATTAATAATGGCTTATGTATTCAACATTTGCCCCCACACCAAATTACACTATCATAAAATATCATCCTCATTAAAACACTCTTTAAAAAATATTCTCTAGTGATTGGATACCTGTATCTTATTTCAAGGGGTTTCATACACCATAATATTTTAATTTCTTTATTTTTAATTCAAATATTTGTATTATAAAAATTTATTAATAATATTAAATGTCATTATAATGAGGGTTGCAGAAGTTTGTGGAGGTTGGATGTCCCCCCTAAGCTTAAATTGTTTATCTGGCGTATCTGTTCAGATTGCTTACCCACAAGAACTAGATTGGCTCAAAGACGTGTTCCCATCACGACTGAATGCCCTGTATGTGTGGAACAGGACGAAACGGCTAACCATTTATTTGTTGATTGCAGCTTTGCAGGTGATTTATGGAGCATAGCCGGCTTACCGATCCCTCAACTTGGAGGACAAACTGTTGCTGATTGGCTATTGTGTGAATTATGCATACCAGATCAAGACAGGCTCATCCGGACGTGTTATGCTTTAAAGACTATTTGGGATCATCGGAACCGGGTATTATGGCATATGGAATGGTGGCCTGGGGACACCAGTTGGCGACTTGGGTTTGAAGAGTACCGCGAATGGAGGGCGTATCAACGTGGAACCAGTGCCAACCCAACGATTAGGCAGCGGCATCACGGCATGGAACATTCTGAACCGTCAATCGCAGATCATCGACGTCGGCAGCCTGATCAAGCAGGTCCATCACGACTAATCCCGCAGGTATTAACCAGACTCTCCTTTCCCTTTTCTGTTCCCTCTCCGAAATGGAAGCCCCCAGCGTTAGGTTCAATTAAATGTAATGTTGACGGGGCGTTGTTCATGGAGGAGGGGTGTTGTGGGATGGGAGCAGTGATCAGGAATGCAATGGGAGCATTTCTATTTTGTAGCAGCAGCTGTGTCACAGGCTCCAGGGAGCCTCGAGTAGTCGAGGCATTAGCATTAAGAACTAGTATGATTTGGTTGATGGCTTTGCATTGCACACATGTTGAATTTGAGTCTGATGCGAAAGTAGTGGTGGATGCAATTCTGTCAAGCAAAAGAGACATCTCGGAGTTTGGATCTCTAATTCATGATTGTCGTTTTATTCTAGGATTCAATCCCGATTTTAAACTGTCATTTATTCCCCGTTTAGCGAATAGGGCTGCTCATTTGGTAGCTAGGCAGGCCTATTCCAATGCTAGCGATTTTGTATCTTCCGAAGTGCCGGAATGGTTGTCAAACACTATTATTGAGGATGCGAATCCTATTGTTATATGATATTTCCGATTTTTGGGTTCAAAAAAAAAATATATTAAATGTCATTAAATAATTATTAATAATTAACTAAAAAGAAATTGTTCTTTATTAATTGAAAAAAATTAAATTTTAATAATTTGATTTTTTGGTGATAATCGGATTACTATATGATTACATACTTAGGACCTGTTTGGTTTAGCTGTTAGGTAATAGCTGTTGCGGTTGCTGTTACCTGTTTGCAGTTGCAGTAAGCTGTTAGCTGTTTGTTATTAGCTGTTTAAATACTAGTGTTTGGTAAAATTATATTGAACTGTTGCTATTTGGATTTAAAATGTCTAAAATGGACATGTTTTAAATTAATCAACGATGAAATTATAAAAGAAAAAATGTGAAAAAATACACATAACGTTTACAACTAGAAATAATTTTACAACTAGAAATAATTTTACTCTTAATGTCTAAAATTGTGCAATTTTACCCATAACGCTGGCAGTTAAGAGCAATTTTACCTCTAACATTGGTAAGTTGGGTCGATTTCAGATATTATTAGAAAACATAGATATTTTATTTCTTATTATACACCAATTGCACATACCAATAGTTCTAAAAAACATATTTCATATTTTTTTTTTCTGATTTAATAATAAAATTGAAAATTAATATTTATAAATTCGTTGAAAATATTGAATTTTTTTTATCCAACTTGTATAAAAAAGAATATTGGGGTATTTTTACACCTTATCCTATCATAAAATAAAAAATGTGTTACACAAATTAATAAAAATAATCTATATAAAAAATTTATTAAACGCAACAAAATCTTATTTTCCGGTAATTATGTTGTAGAAATATAAATAATGTTAAAGAATAAACATACTGTATTTTGTGGAAATAAGAAGGATAATTCTGTCAATAACAACTAACTGCAAACAACTGTTTATGAAAAGCTTCAAATAAGAGCTTTTCGTGAAACGCTCCAAAACGTTGCAGTTTCCAGAGAAAATGCTAAACGCTGCGGTTATACAAACCTAACCAAACGCTATATTTCCAACGATTTGGAGTGAAACGCTAAACGCTCCTCTGAAAAGATAAAACAAACACCCTCTTAAACTTGTTACATTTTTCCACACTTTGAACTTATATTACCATTATTTATTAACATAACATGAGACATGCTTGGATATAAGAAATCTATCTAATGAAAAAATAAGTATATGAAAAGTTTAAAATTGACAAGTTTAGAGGTGTCATACTTATAATTATAAGTTCACGGATGTGAAACAAAAAAAAATGACAAATTTAAGCATATAATTATGCAATAAGCCTTTTTTTTTTTTTTTTTTTTTTTGTCGTTGTTCATCTTTATTTGTTAGTAGAACCTTTGGAAATTTAATTTTGCTGTCATTGTGGTGAAAGTTTTAGTGTTTGTTATTTTGGGTAGCTTTGATTGTTTTAGGTATATTTGTGTAAAGGGCTTCCTACATGAATCGGCCCAAATTAGTCTTAGTTTTGAGGCCAACTGCAATGTATGGTATTAGACCCATAAACTAATGAAACCACCAGATTTAACCCACTTTGTTATCTACAATTGCATGGCTGTACTTAATAAAAGGCCAATAAAAATAAATAAATTTCTATTTTACCAAGCATGCCAATTCTTTCCTTAGCATTAATAATTCAGTCCTCAGATCTGAATATTCGGAATGGTTTAAAGGATGAAGTTTGGATTGTAGATGTCTAAGTCTTTCTACAGATTTGGATTACCGAAAAATATATTATTATTTTGTTCTTTTTGTGTGTTACATGAGTTCTTTTTGCTCTTTGTAATTATTTTTATCCCTTTATAGATATTGTATTTGCTTTTAGCATGTAATCATGTGAAGTTTTATTCCTTACATTTTGCTTGTTGTACTTCTTCATTTTTTATTTAATGAAATTACAAGCATTTTTGTCAAAAAAAAAAAAAAAAAAAAAAATAATTCAGTTCTAAAATAAAAAAAGTATACCGTGTGTAGGAATTAGTACTAGTCCCACCACTCAAATGATACTACATTAGTCGATACATTGATATAGTGATATAGTATTTTTTGAATAGAAAAACCAGTACTAATCCGGTTTGATTGTTGAAATTTTTTGGTCCAAAAATACCACCAACAAAAGGTCTTGCTTCTTTTAATAAAAATAATCTGATGTGAAGCATTCTATATGAATTTAATTTCACAAAGTTTCAGCAGATTTCAGATTTCACCAATGCCAAACAAAACTAAATAAATTTGCATCAGCATTTTATGTTTCTTCTTTGGCTTAATTAATACATCATTTGCCATTTGCCTCTGAACTTGTACAAAAAAGTTTGATTGACCCATTGAACTTTCAAAATGTCCCGATATCCCCCTGAACTTATATAAACTATTCAGTTAGTCCACTGAACTTGCATAAAATGTAATCAATTGATCACTTGATCGTAAAAAAAAGTAAGTTAAATGCGGAAGATGTATTACACGCATAGAGCTACTGCTAAGATTGCTATTATGTCCGGAGGTGGGTCCGCTTTGTGAGTAAGTGTTGTATCAAGAGATGTGCCCACTCCTGCCACGACCATCGAGGAATTGGTCTTCATGCCTTAGTGATGTTCAAACTAGGCTTGTTGCTGGGGTAAGGGTGCTAGGGCATGGTTTGGGCTTACCGTGCCTTTGTCTAGTCGTGTGTCATTTTCTTTAGCTATTGAGACTTTGGTCTTAAAATATTCTCTTTCAGAGCTAGAGGCGACTCTTGTCGAGTCTAAAATTGTAGGTTATGCAATTGAGGAAGATGTGAGGATTTGTGTGGATGGAGAGGATATGGCCATTGCACCGCTTGTTGTGGATCCAAGTATGGTATTTTTGGCTCAGGCTGATAGGGTGACCATTGAACAAGTTCCTGTAGTCATTGTATCTGATTCAATTCAGGCATGACTCTAGAAGAAGCTCTTGGAGAAGCTTTATTGGAAATGTAGTCAAATCCTCTAAGTTCTCCTAGGGAAGATGAGATAGCTACTTCTGAAGGGGTCCATATAGAGAGTGGACCTAAATCTTGGGCTCCTTCAAGGGAATATGAGAGAGATGTTTCTGATGGGCCAACTTATGAGGAGATTAAGGCCTGTATTTGAGCTCGAGCTTTTAAACTGAAGGTTTCATAGGCACAAGAAAAGTTCGTCAGCCTTGATGATGTTTATTTTAGCCCCTGCAAGAAAAAACCTAAAAAATGGAAGGTGCCTCTAGAAGATAAAGTGGAGGTGAGCCTAGATAATATATGCCTCTAGCAGCTGAGGAGGAGGCTCAATTTGCACACATGAATATTGGTCGGGTGAGTTGTTTTGTGTTTTCTTCTTTTTACCTAATTTTGGTGTTGACCAGGTTTCTAACTCTTTTGTTGTTTAGTTTTGGGCATGGTGGGGAGGGATCATGATTTATTGAGTGATCTCAATGCCTCACACTATCTTCACCGTCTTGCCTTCTTACCCATTGAGCATAGGGTGTTGAGGAAGTTGGCGGTGCAACCGCTAACTGATGTTCAGTCCACCTGAATGACTAATAAGGGTTTCTAACTTGTTTATATACATGTGTCCAGGGGTGGCCACCAGCTCCGTCCATGTAGCCCCCCCCCCTCTCCCCCCTAAAATTAGTATAGATTGATTCTATGTAATATTATTTTAATATTTAAAGGTGGATGAGATGGTTAAGGAAGCATGCTCCTATTCAAGAGGTCTTAAGTTAAGTTCAATTCCCCCTAAAATCATTTCATTTTAGAAAGATTTTATTTATTTTAACTTTATTTTATGATAATACTTTTGAATTCATTTTTATTATATTTTTAGCATTAAAAAAATTAATTTTTTATTTTTGAGATTCAAATAACTTAGTTTTTAAATTAAATCTTAATTTATGAAAAATACAAAAAATACAAAAAAATAAAAAATAAAAACAGTAAAAAGTGTCCGATGTGAAAAAAGTAAACATATTTAATTTTGGGTAAAACATTAAGTGTCCAACGTGAACTGAGTAAACACATTTAATTTTCTATTAGTTCAATGATAATTTCTAAAAAAATGATAACATTTTTACACGTTGGAGGCTAAATTTTTTTTACCCAGCCCTAACGGGCTGGACTTTGAAAATATACCCATAATCCCATGGCTAAAATTACCTCCCAAAATCTAAATTCCTGGCTCCGCCACTGTATGTGTCTCGTGCAACCTTAACTTACGGATGCTTCTGCAGGTGTTGGCCTAAGCAGAGGAGGGAGTAACTCTTAGATGAGTTTAAATCTTTATGTGATAAAAAGGGAATAGAACAATAGTTATCTATTCCATACACTCAGTAACAAAATAGTGTTGGTGACAGAAAAAATCATACTCTTCTTGATATGGTTAGGTTATGATGACTGAAGCAAATCTACCTATCTCTTGTTGGGAAAATGCTTTCCTCACAACTACATATGTCCTAAACAAAGTGCCCTCTATATGCTCAATGTCTTATTATATATTTACAAATTGATGTTGAATTGCTAATGGATAATGAATCTGTGATGTCGTGATATGTGAATGATCTTCTGGAATCTTCTTCCTTGTCTTGTTATAAGAATAACAGCTGATCAGAGAGACCAACATTCGATGAACCCGTTCCGCTTAAGTTAGTAAAGATTGAAGAAATATAGAAGATAATTAAAATATTAATATTTGTTGTATTTACATATCTCATATGGATCACATACCTTTTCTATTTATAGTGCTTTTCTAGGGTAATCATCATCATTTTGAAAATATGCTCTAATGAGTCATCGGACACGTGTCAGTTTTCGGTTGGTTTTGCCAAACTCAAACTATAACGTCGTTAGACGGTGCACCATACTATGTAGCAAGCGTGCTGTCAAGTGTCACTATTTCATTAGGTCTGGGGCATTTGGGCCTCTGTCAGGTGGCTCCCTCTGTCTTATGTCTTCGGTCCAGCACAATTTTAACATTATCTTCCAATTTTAACATTGTTATAAAAAGAATTTTGTTTTCTAATATAAATAAATCATATGTACCATTTCGTTACAAAAACGTCTACAATTTTTAAAGTGTAAAAACAAACCACGAAGTTTCTTAAGAAAAAACTTCATCTATAAATATCAAGGGTAAATAAAAGGTAATAATATTTGAATAAATCAGAAATTATTGCATAATCCATGACCATGATCTCCACTAACCTTGGAATAATAAGAAAACGAAATATAATATTGTTTGGGTCTTGATGGTGGTGAGGTCACATGAGATATATATATATTCAATTCTAATTTTTCTTTCTTTCCCATAGAAAGATTTAAGAAAATAATAAGCCACTAAACAAAGACTACAACTGCCATAATTGGAATTATTAGTTTCCTAATGATAATGGATTAGTTGAATACTTTTACAATCCTTTCCTAATTTTCAATTACATTTTCCGTCGAATATTTGAAAAAGTAATGACATATGCTTTTGATTTTGAACCGAGCATATCATACATCCAAATACAATACAAATGCTCTACTCTTTCTTCCTTGTACTTTTTATTATTCTTGTTTTAAAAAAATAACATTTTAAATGTCATTTAAAAAATAAATAACTTTAAATCTTAACGTACGTAGAAAACTTTAATTGGAAGATGATCCATTTAAAGAGTGTCTGACGAGTCTCGAACTGAGAAATGAGACAAACTGTAAAAAAAACTTCGAGTTAAAATTTAAATCCTCTCCAATTGTTTTTTTATTTTATATAAGTGCAGATTTTACATCCAACGTATGAAATGATAAGTTTTACCCTTACGGGGTGTTTGGTATTCTATTGGGTTATGGATAAGGATAAATGGTTGGGTAAAGATAAAAAATATGATAGTCGAGAATTATTATTCAATGTTTGATATATGATATATGGATAGGGATAAAACAATACATTTTACTATTTTAAACTTATTTAAACTACATACCATTAATTTGAGGGATAAGATGGATTTTTCCATCCTATTAAAATCGCAGGAGCTTATCTCCCTAACTTATCTCTAAAACAAACATGTGATAACTAACCTCAGTTTTTTATCCTTATTCCCGTGTATTTATCCCTCTAACAAACACCCCGTTAATACTTTCAATCAAGATCTATTTTGCTCATACCTCATAAAAAAATTTAACGGACTGGTTTAAAAGTTATTTGATCCGTTATTTGACAGACAAATCATACCTTCTGAAAATATCTATTAATAAATTGAAACAGTTTTGTGAATTTGGCAGATTATATATATTAGATGTGATTAAAAGAAAAAACAAAACGAACAAAAAAAACATGAACAATAAAACTGGAAATTAAATAACAGAGTTAGACAAATTTAAGGCATGTATTAGCAGTCTGCTTAAAATAGATTTTTTCGCTATTGACGGCCGTCTCTTAGGATACAACATACTATGTAAGAAAACTCTTACCGTGTGTAAATTTGTTAGCAGTAGCAGAAAGTAGGAACAATGTAAACGTATAGAGAGCAAAAAAATTTAGAGAGTAAATTTTTTTTTTCAAATCTTTAAAATTTGACAGCTCCATAGTGTATAAATACAACTCGTATGGACATGTTTGTTCACGAATGGACACGACTATTTATGAATGAATACAATTGTTCACGAACTGAATTTCAGTTATAGTCATGCCACATGTCTAGACTTATCCTCCATGCAAAGGAGTGAAGAACTTATGAATAACTAGGCCCATCATCCTAATTCTATTTTCTAGGCATAACGAATTAAAAGCGACCAGGGTCCTCCACCCATTCCCTATTATCTGGTCGAGCACCAGATTGGAGTCTCGTAGAACCTCCACCAAGAAAAGGAGCAATGGTAGTCGCATCCCGACATCTAGCTAATCCTTATGGATGATCATCTCGTTCAGACTCACCTGGTCATCCGCTTCCTCCATTAGTGTTGGCACTGATAAGCTCAATTATCGACCAATTCGGTAACATGTCATGATTTTCTCAAGTTCCGATCGATAATTATGTTGTAGGCATCCTCTAAAGACTTCGATTTGGGGAACGACAGTCAATTGAAATTATCGAATCTAACTCCTGAAAAACCTTTCCTCTTTGATAAACCTCGTGGCCATATCACCTCGAAAAACCTTAGATAAATGAAACCCAACCCTCTAGCGTCCCGATATGATTCGGGTAGAGTAATCACTACTGAATAATGGTTCTCCCGAAAGCATCCCACACGCTAGGGTATGGTAGGCTTTGCCTTTACCAGGAGTTCCTTAGGTGCACTGCCTTTAAGTACAAGTTCAGAAATAGAAGGCAATTCAAAGTAAATCTCAATTACATTCTTCACCTTTGAGCGCTTCCTCTATCGAGACGGAAACATATCATTTACCATATGATCTTATATTACACCACCTTTGAACTTGTGACCCACCAATCTCTACAGACATACTTCGAATAAGTTCGTGAAGCCAAATGAAAAGGAAAGAACAGTATCCCTTAAACAAGCAACATAAGAGATAAAAGAAATAAAATGCTCAAAATGGGGAGGCGGGGGCTGACCTCAATCCAGAAATTCATGAAGCAACAATTAAAAAGGCAAAGTCCTCGTGTTGCTGGAGAAAAAAACTACTAGCTCAAGAAAAAAAAGTCAAGACCAAGAAAGGAGATAAAAATAAGCATAGATGTCCGGAACTCAATATTCAGAATAGCATTGTCATAATTTAAAATCTCGTTTCCTTTATGTGTAACATTTAAGAGAGAACTAAGGCACGCACACACGAATCCAATTATAGTTAAAATGACTTTTCAATTACCCCGTGAAGGGTAGCCAACTGTCACAAACACACAACCCTAACATCAAGCGAGGAAGCACGAGCAACCTCGGCCCTCCCCACTGAAGAGGTTGGGACCCCTGGCTCATCAATCTTATCTTTATTGTAAGGTTGAAAAATGTTGTCCACGTCATCTTGTTGTGGAGCATTTGGTCCTCCTTCAATCATGTGGACTCTGTCTACAACATTTCATATTTTAATAGGTAGATTCTATGCATCGTTAAACATAACGAATTCTTTATTTTTTGAAGTATTTCATTTTAACGGCATCGTAGTGGTCCCACCTAGCATGCCAAAAGTTGTTTTGCCTTTTTTATTCGTGAAATGAGCATGCCAAAGATTTTGTAGAAGAACCCTAAAAGTTGCTAAATCTGACTTCTAACATATGATTGTGTTAACGCTAAAAGGACATAAAAGGTTCAAATTTTCAATTACCTCTAATAGACGAGATTAATTGAAGTAACAATATGGCAAAATAAACGAAAGCTTAAAAAATTGAGAATTGAACTGAAACTGGATAATTCTAATTTGAATTGACCGACTTACATAATTGAAAAGTAAAATATAAGCATTCTTGAAATTTAAAGAAAGCTTGTAATTTGAAGATTTTGCTCTTTAGTTTGAGTGTTGTTTTGTCCGTCCTCTCTCTCTCTCATGAATGCAGTTGCATTACCAAATAATAAAGTGCTCCTCAACTGCAGCTTCCCACATCGAAAAACTTCACTCGCAAATCCTTTTTCCAAACTCCCCCAATATCCAACTTCCAACTTCATCCCCCACATGCGATAATCTAATTAAATTAACTAACTAACACAATTAATTAACTTAATTAATGATATAATTAATAAAAACATCAATTAATTAATCATAAGTTAATTAATTTCATTTAATTATTTAAGGGTTAATTACAAGTAAATATCTCGTGGTTACACGGATTTGCAGATATGTACTTGTGGTATTTTTCTTTACAAACGTAACCCTGTGGTTTGTAAAATTTGCAGATGTGTACACGGATTTGACCGATAACGACCTCAAAATGAAAATTTCAAGATTTAAAGTTGTTTAGTATCATATTTACTATGAAACCATATTTTTAATTTTTTAATATCATCATTTTTAGAATTTTCTCTCTCTAAACATTAACTTTCTCTCTCATAAAAGACAATACCTAAATGACCTCAAACCTAAAAAATTGAAGAATTAAAATTGTTTAAAATATCATTTAACTCTTGAAAATTTTCATTTGCAGGTCGTTATCGCCCAAATTCTGACAAAGTGAACCCAAATGTAAAATTTTGCAAACCACATAATTGCGTTTGGAAAATAAAAAATAAAACAAGGTACCAATTAGGCCCAAAAGTCTGCAAATCCATAAGAAAGTCTTGTTAGAAGTCGAAGAAGAAGGAGATGAAATCACAGGACATTTATATATAACTAGCCCATTATTCAATTAGGCCCGAAAAGGTAAATAATTTGAAAATTGGCCCAATTAAACTTGGGATGTAACAATTGAGTCTGATTATGCACGTAATTGGTAATATCTCTTCTAATTACAACTTAATGAATACATTACAACATGTGTTTAAATGATTGGAAGGCTCTTATCACTTGAAGAAATCCTAATAAGTTCCCTGATTTCTTGTCTTAATTACAATTGTCTATTCAATGTGATATGGTGATTTAGACTTGAATTGTCGTCTATACTCTAATTTTCAATGTCTTCACCTTTTCAGGATTATTAATTGTCTCAGATGTCATCCAACTTTATTCGGCTTAAAATCAAATGTGGAACTCTCTAGACTAATATCATTTCACATTTGCACCTACATCAATTCAAACAGTTAAATTTTTTTTTGATCATATTCAAACAGTTAATTAGAAACTATACATTATCATTAAATTATTATTATTATTGAACCATGAAAATTGTATGGATATAATTATATAATTTCTGACATTAACAGTAAAATTATTCTTAACTACTTCTAATGTTGGGGATATTTTTCAATGTGAAGAAATTTTTTACAATTAGCACCAAACAAAAGAAAAAAGGATATGTTAATGAATATTTTAATATTAATGTAATGAAGAAATAAAGATCAAAAGATGATGTAAACAACCAGTAAAGTCCAAAAAATATAAAGTATAGTGGGGAGAATTATATTTTATCTGGTTTGGTTTGCAGCTTCGTCGGTTATAATATATTAAAAAAATTGATTGTTTATAAATGTTTTCCTGCTTGAAGAAACAGAAAGTATTTCCCTAATATATAGGGATTTAGAAGAAAATGAGCCTTCCAGGTAGAAGGAAATATACAGTTTTGATTTGTAATTGAGTTAGTATCTCACGTTTATAATATCTAGAATAATTCAAATAGTTGAGTCATAAAAGGATGGTTATGAGTGAATGCTGCTGCAGATGTTTCCAACTTATCATTCAAACAAAACATCATCACAAGACCTTTTTTTTTTTTTTTTTTTTTTATCATTCAAAACTGACAAATTTTAATTTCTTGAATTGCTAAATTTTTTAATGCATGTGTAGTTTGTTTCAAATTAGATAAGCTGCTTATTTATTATTATTATTATTTTAAGTAAATCTGATTAATTATGTTAAGGTGAATCAAAATTGTCTCTAGCTAATTTATGAGACACAAAAATATCTCTAATTCTCGTAGTTAAAATTTTATCTTTGCAATTTTACCTCTAATTTTGATAAGTTTTAAAATGCAACTTTCTCTCTAATTTTAGTAAGCTGGGGTGATTTCAGACATAATATCAAAACAGTATTTAGCACCAGTTGTATATCAGTCGATTCAGATTTTGTGTGTGTAATTTGTATAATTCCAGTATAAATTTAGCAAGGTTACAAAAACACTAGACGTTAGTTGGGCGGATATGACCCCGAGAATTAATCATGGATTAGTTGGGATTAATCGGATTTGTATTTTATACTTTTTATTTGTTAATAAACAAAGTGTTATTTAAATTCAACTAAAATATATCTTATCTTATATTTTATTTGTTTAAATTGTTTCAATGATATTGTTGTTTTAATGTTGATACCCCAAGAATTAATCATGGATTAGTCAGAATTAATCGGATTTGTATTTTGTACTTTTTATTTGTTAATAAACAAAGTGTTATTTAAATTCAAATGTTATTTTAAAAAATAATATAAAATGATTTAACATAGAAAAGAATGTATTAGTATATAATATCTTTAAAAATGTGCAAACATCAACATTAAAATAATAATATCATTGAAACCATTTAAACAAATAAAATATAATATTTACAAGTAATATAATTCATCAAAAACTATGACACAATCCTTAAAATCTTAAATAATATCATAAAAACAAATAGAGAACACAAGTAAACCAAAATATCCAAGAATAGTAAATACAACAAAAACAACAACAACAACAACAAAGCCTTATAGTCCCGAAATGATTTGGGGTCAGCTAACATGAACCATCATATGAAACCGTGCAATCAAGTCATGTCAGCGACACAAATTCTCTCCCTCCACTCTGTCCTATCCACTACCATATTCTCCTCAATCCCTAATAAACTCATATCACTCTCGATCACCCTCCTCTAAGTTTGCTTAGGTCTACCCCTACCCTCACCACTACATCCCTTTGCCACTCTTCAGTCCTCCTAACCGGCGCATCAAGCGCTTTTCGTCTTACATGGCCAAACCACATTAGTCGGTTTTTCCTCATTTTATTCTCAATAGATGTAACCCATACTTTTGTCCTAATTATTTCATTACTCACCCTATCCTTTCTCGTATGACCACACATCCATCTCAACATACGTATCTCCGCCACCGACATCTTATGAATGTGACAATGTTTCACTGCCCAACACTCCGTACCATATAACAATGCTGGTCTGATTGCCGTGCGGTAGAATTTTCCCTTCAATCTATTAGGCATGCCGGGGTCACAAAGGAAACCCGTAGCACTCTTCCACTTCGCCCAACTAGATTTAATCCTATGAGCAACATCCCCATCTACTTCTCCATCCGTTTGGATAATAGATCCTAAATACCGGAAGCACTCCGAGGCCTGAACAACTCTCCCATCTAGGGTGATTGTCTCTGCCTCCATACTCCTATCAAGGCAAAAGCCGATTCAAACAAAAGAATAACAGCAAACTCTCCCTCAAGGAGATCACTCTTTCATCCAAAAATGCAAAAAGAGATAGAAGAAACTTGCCGTAAGAAGCTCTATTTTCCCCATCTGGACATGGGCTGATCCCGAGATCTTATTTTGACTCTCCCGTACCTCACCAAGTTGACCAAGAGCTTCGTCCAAATCATTGATGACAGATTCATTCTTCAACGATCCTTTGTCACCATATTTGGCGAACCAGTAACCTCCTAAGTCCGGCTTCACCACCTATACAAGCTTTAAAAAGCAGAAAATAAGATCCAAGTAAAAGAAGAGAAAATGATAAAGTAGACGCACCTCTTCAAGCCTCGCCATTGGTTTCTCAGCTCTTATGGCATCCGCCAGTAGCATCCCTCCATTGCTAGACACAGACTTTTTCTTCTTTGGGAGAGGAGGATCAACCAAATCACCGGCAGGACGTTTCTCAGAACTTTTACGAGGATCCGCTACCTGCCCCTTCTTTCGAGCCTCTTCCTCCTTCTGTTTCTTGCGTATCTCTACAAGGGCGCGACTGGCCTCAGACAAACCCCTGACAAGGGAACAATAAAATAATCAAGGTTCAAGGAAAAACAAAGTTACCTTCATCAAGTTGTGTAAACTTCACGTAAGAGATCTTGTCCCCTTCCCGGCGGATCAAGGGAATGTCATTCATCATAAAGTCCAAGGCGTCAGCGTATGTCCAGGCATCCGCCTTGATACTTTTCAAGAGATCCGCCACTTCCTCGTCATTGTCCGTCAATATACGCATGTCTCCAGCCATATGCAAAGGTTTGGCATTCCAAACCGACAGAAATCCTAGAGATTCGCCCTCTCTAATCTTTACAAATAAAAAAATTTTGTCCCAAAGATGGACATTTGACATCTTACCGCAGAAGGGCGAATAAGTTTTGAATTTAGCGAAAGTGAGGAAAGATTCGGCCTTTCGCTTCGTTGGTTTGTGAAGAGACCGAAAGACACGAGGGTTACATACTATCCCTAAGTTCGAAGCCAAATAACAATCCAGAGCCAGATCTAACCAGCCATTCGGATGCAGCTGGCAAACAGTGATCCCAAAGTATGCCAAGATGTCCACCATCATCTTAGGAAGAGGAAGCCGGAACCCTCTTTCTATGTGACAACTGTACACAGACAAATATCCACTGGGCGGACAGGCGGGTCGCTGAAGAGCAGCCGCCAACTTAGTCTCATAATTATTAATCCATGGAAAGTGATCCGCCAGATTCACTAGATCCGCGGCGCTCATACGAGACGGAATGGACTCCGCACGTGGCCCATTTTTCCTAGACGGGGCTGAAGAAGAAGCCTCCATCCCAGAAAACTGCCTAGAATCTATTGCCGGAGCAATGTAAGAAACGGCGACGGGAAGATTCTGAGTCCTACTTAAACGAGTTCTATAGTTACTACACACCGAGTTACACAACTGGGAGTACCTTCGGAAGAATCGGAATTTTTCGAAGAAGTAGTCCAGCTAATTACTGTTTCAGATGAAGTGGTCAAATTAAAAAGTTCGAAGGTAGACTCAGAAGAAGAAGAAGAAGAACTCCTAAATATTCAGAAAACAGAGCGAAAGGATTCACTTACATGAGAGTTAAAGGCTTTGAGGATTCTGAACTCCGGAAAAAGCTCTGTAAAAAGCTCAAAGGAAGACGAAAGAGAAAAGACGCAAATGAAGTAGAAAGAGAAAAGGGAGGGGGAAGAAGGTGTTTTCTCTTCCCTCGAGCAGCGCGCCTATGACACCTGTCACCCAACGAATGGCATTGAACAGAGTAGCCATCAATGCAAATCATCATGATGGCGCGCGAAGAAGCTCAAAAGCCCTAAAGGACTTTAAAGGAACCTTAGGGGGGCTTCTAATAAAATCGGGATATTATCCAAGGGATCAAAGGAGATATTTATCCAAACGACCGTGTATCGAACCGGTCAAAGAAGGCCATGGCGTATCGAGCAAAGACATCCGATGGGCGGATCACTGAGACTCCGCCACACGAGATCCGTAGTCAAACCTATGTTAGATTCGCCATCACCCTTCGATCCGCCAGCTGAACAGCTGAGCCGATTCGTCAATAAAGGCAATTAATGAGCTATCAATTAGCTAACAGACATACTTAAAGGAAACCAGTAACCGCCATTAATGAAGCATTAATAGAGACTTTCTAGTTACTAAGGGTTACAATTTCATGACTATATATAGCTTGCATCTCAAGCTATCAAGGTACACATTCTCACAATCCTAGCAACCCTACTTTGTCAATTCAGTTTATTCCTCCCTTCTCTATACTGACTTTGGCATCGGAGCTTCCCTTCGTCGAACCCAACGACGCCCCCACAGGGACGGAAGCTAATCGGAAATTTTCCACTAGTCATCATACAACAACAACAACAACAACAACAACAAAGTCTTATAGTCCCGAAATGATTTGGGGTCAGCTAACATGAACCATCATATGAAACCGTGCAATCAAGTCATGTCAGCGACACAAATTCTCTCCCTCCACTCTGTCCTATCCACTACCATATTCTCCTCAATCCCTAATAAACTCATATCACTCTCGATCACCCTCCTCCAAGTTTGCTTAGGTCTACCCCTACCCTCACCACTACATCCCTTTGCCACTCTTCAGTCCTCCTAACCGGCGCATCAAGCGCTTTTCGTCTTACATGGCCAAACCACATTAGTCGGGTTTTCCTCATTTTATTCTCAATAGATGTAACCCCTACTTTTGTCCTAATTATTTCATTACTCACCCTATCCTTTCTCGTATGACCACACATCCATCTCAACATACGTATCTCCGCCACCGACATCTTATGAATGTGACAATGTTTCACTGCCAAACACTCCGTACCATATAACAATGCTGGTCTGATTGCCGTGCGGTAGAATTTTTCCTTCAATCTATTAGGCATGCCGGGGTCACAAAGGAAACCCGTAGCACTCTTCCACTTCGCCCAACTAGATTTAATCCTATGAGCAACATCCCCATCTACTTCTCCATCCGTTTGGATAATAGATCCTAAATACCGGAAGCACTCTGAGGCCTGAACAACTCTCCCATCTAGGGTGATTGTCTCTGCCTCCATACTCCTATCATTGCTTAACTTACACTCCAAATATTCTGTCTTACTTCGGCTCAACTTAAAGCCCCTAGATTCTAAAGTTTGTCTCCATAGTTCCAACTTCCTCTCCACACATTTTTTCGTCTCATCAACCAACACAATATCATCTGCAAATAACATGCACCATGGTATACCATCTTGAAGTGAACTCGTTATTTCATCCATAACGATGGCAAAAAGAAATGAGCTTAGTGTAGAACCTTGATGCACTCCAATCGTAATAGGGAACTCTTCAGTCTTCCCAACACTAGTACGTGTATGCTCCCGCATACATGTCCTTTATGATGTCAATATATTTCCATGAAATGCCTTTCCTTATTAAGGTCCACCAAAGTACTTCCCTTGGTACCTTATCATATGCCTTCTCCAAGTCAATAAAAACCATATACAAATCTTTCTTCTTATTTCGATAGTGCTCCATTAATTGTCTCATTAGATGGATGGCTTCCATAGTTGATCTTCCCGTCATAAAGCCAAACTGGTTTTCCGAGATCTTCATTGTCCTCCTTAGCCTTTGTTCGATCACTCGCTCCTAAAGTTTCATAGTGTGACTCATGCAGCTAAAAATCACTAGGATGCAAAAAAAAATGTCCAAAATGGCTAATTAGAGAAAATCAAGATGAATTTTTTTATTTTGAGTGTCTAAATGGTCAAGGCAGCCTTGTTTTTCACTGAAATTTAAAAATGAAATACTTTTAAACTCGGCAAATAATTTAGATTCCAAGAGGTCACGGATTCGAGTCTTAAGAGCGGCCTCTTGTCAAATAAATTGGCAGGGGAAGGCTTGCCCCCAATACATCCTTGTGGTGGGATCCCTCCCCGGACCCTCGCTCAGCGGGGACGCGTAGTGCGACCGGACCGCCCTTTTACACTTGGATAGTATGGTTTTTTTTTCTTCATATATATATACATATGTTTATGGTTTGGTATTAATAAATGATAATGTGACGCACATATATAGAATGGAGATAACATAAATCATAATTAAATAGAAAGTTTTCTTAATGATGTTTAAAATTGGAAAGACTTGTCCCTAACAGTTAGGGATACAATTTTAGGACTTATAACTTTAGGAGTAAAACAATAAAAAAAAAAAAATCTAGGATAATATTGTTTGAAATATCAACTTGGCCTTTAAAAAAAAACTATCAACTTGGAAATATTTTGAACTTTTTATTCATCCATGAGAATGCAACTCCTGATTAAGATTTGTGTAATAAATTATTAGGGCATGCGCCTGAAATCTGTTTCCAAAGTGAAATGAACGATATTGACAGAATGAATACATTTCTTTAACATGATTAAAAAATAAAATAAAATTATTGTAGGGTGTTTATAAATTAATAATTTCCTTGTTGTATCTCTACCAAATCTACCCACTCCTCCTCAAAATTAATTATCCTTACTAATTAATTAAAGAATAATTAATTAGTAATCAAAACGTATCCAATTTCCTTTAAATGGAAAAATTCATCCCCTAATTGAAATCAAATTTAGAAAAAAAGAAAATCAAAAGACCTTCTTCCAATATATTCGTCATCATCAAATACGACTATCCTTAAGTAATGGCTGACTATTATGAAAGCATTAAGTTTCTCTTCCCCTTCCTAAATTTCAAACTTTGTCAGCAGAAATTGGACACCTAATTATACTTATAAATATGAGGTCAACAAATTTAGTATTCTTTATTTCGTATTCACATTCCACTTTGTTATTTATATATTTAGACTGCCATAACAACAATACTTCAATACATCTCATCTCATCCCCAATTAACACTATGGCAAATATTTCAATCCATTTCTTATTTTTCACTTTCTTCATTTCTCTCCTCATCTTCCCTATTTCATCCCAGGAAGTTGGTCTGTATTTTTTTTATTTAGTATAATTATTGTTTTTATTTGATGATATGATATTAAAATTGATTTATTTTCGCAGAAAACGAGAAAGATTTTGATTACAATAATCCAACTCGATGGGGCGAAATTCATCCCGAATGGAAATCATGCGGGAACGGAACTATGCAATCTCCTATCGATTTATTGGATGAAAGAGTTAGTATAGTTTCACATTTAGGAGGACTTAAGAGAAATTATAAACCTTCAAATGCAACTTTGAAGAATAGAGGCCATGATATGATGGTAAGTATACCTTAAATTAAATTAAATCAAAGCATTTTTTTTCTAATTAATAATATAATTATTTTGATTGGATGCAGTTGGAATGGAATAGTAGTGGAGCAGGAACTCTTGAAATTAATGGAATTAAATATGTTTTAAAACAATGTCATTGGCATTCACCAACTGAGCATACTGTCAATGGAGATAGGTAAGCTTAATTTATTAATTAATTTAATTAATTAAAATTATTAATTAATCAGAATCTTATTAATTAAAAAAATTGAAAAATGTTAGGTATGCACTTGAGCTACACATGGTTCATGAGAGTAAAGATGGGAAGTATGCAGTGGTTGGGATTATGTACAAAATTGGAAGACCAGATTCTTTCTTAACATCTGTAAGAATTAATTATGTTTTATTAATATTGTTTATATGATATTTAATTGTTCTAATTTTGGATTAATGGTGATTATCAGTTGACAGATAAATTAGTATCGGTGGCGGGGACAAAAGAAGAAAATACAGCAGTTGGAATAGTAAATCCGAAGGATATTAAGATTGGGAGCAGGAAGTATTATAGATATATTGGTTCTTTGACAGTTCCTCCTTGCTCGGAGAATGTTCTATGGACCATGGTCAAAAAGGTTTGCCCTAATTAATTATTGCTCATTACAAAATAATTTAATTTTTAAATTATTGATTTTTCTTCTTATTATATTAAATATTTAACCAATTTCAGGTTAGAACTGCAACAAAAGAACAAGTGAGATTGCTTCGTGTTGCTGTTCATGACGTAAGTATATACATCTTCCATTTATTATTCACTAAACACTCTCAACTTTTATGATTTTATTAGGGATGCAAACAGGGCGGGACGTTTCTTATCCCCGTCCCCGTCATGATTATGGTAACAGTGATATGTAAACACAAATATTTATCATATGTACAGGAATCAGATACAAATGCAAGGCCGATACAGAAGACAAATGGACGAAAGGTGCAACTTTATCGACCTGACGTCGAATCAAATGATGACTAAATAAGGAAATTTCTACAATGGAGCGGGATCAGTATTGTGACTTTAAAAAAAAATTATTTATTTTTTCAGCATATTTATGATTACTTTATATTAATTCATTCGATTATTATATATTGTATCAGTACTGTGACTTCCAATAATGCTTAGGATTGTATATTTATTAGTTTTTAGCTATTAATATTTCTTTTGAATAATTATTATAGTGATGGGTTTCTTTTCGATCTTTTGTTATTTTTGAATTTTGACTAGTCCATTATTTTGATACTCAAGATCCACAGTGCTTTTCAATCTAGTATTTTGTTTTAGATCTATAATCGGAACATTATGAGCATCCTCATCAGTTTAGAAAGTTAATAGTTAGGGAGGCTTTTATATCTAAGTGTGCCCGGTTTGGCAAATAACTGTTAACTAATAGCTATTAGTTGATTAGTTTTTTTATTAGCTGATTTAACTAGTTGATTGTATAAACTTGTTTGATAAAATTTAACTGATTATTAATAATTATTTGTGTAAAATGACAAATAATGACATAATAAAGTCTTTATTTGGGGTTAGATGATAATAAATAGAAGTAAAAATGTCCTTAAAAAGAGATAGAACAATAATCTAATTGAAAAAGCTCCTAATATTAGATTTTTCAAAATTGGTTTTTTTGGACTCAATAATTTCTTTCAATTCTCTCTCCACCAAACACCACTATTAAAGATTTGACTAGTCAAAACTTCTAAAATGGCTCAAACCTCTACTTTTACCCCAAAAACATCTTTACCAAATACGGTCAAAGTCGGACATAGCATATGTTATACGATAGATAAGTCACTTCATGAATGATCCTACAAAGATTCATATAATGGCTCCATTATAGAATCAGTCACTAGTGGAAAAATATTTAATTATGTCGGGTTATATAAAAACACGACGTAAATTAAAAGCTAGATGCAATTGATAATTTCATCAATTGCTTTGACTCCGGTCGCTGAGCCGTCGCAATTGCTCAAATCAATTACATCGGCCCTTTGTAAGACCAACGCAATTGACAGATAATATTAGCTGTTTTGCGCTTGTAAAAAGAGAGATACAACTATTGTACATTAATTGTGTCGCACGTGTCAAAAGTGCGATGAATTAATATGAATAGTGTCGGTCTTCTATTTGAGCCGACACAATTATCCTTTTAATAATACGATACAAAAATCATGAGATGTAACTTTATTGCCTAATTTCTCATTTCCCCCCAAAAACCGATCTCTCAAAAAGTCGAGTTCTCTCTTCCTCCTCCATCGAACTTCATTCACCACGGATGACTGAGTGACCATAAAAATCGAGCCCCTCATATCAGTCCTCTCATCAATTGTCCAAGTATTTTCCCAGCGCATTTTACCCCTTTTTGTGTATTCAATCTCAAATTTGGGCAATTTTTTGAAGCATCCCCTCTTGCTCTTGTTATGAAAACAAATTTTGGAGTCATATTGCAAATGATGAAATATGAATGCGTGATGAGTGGTTTTGGGCTGAATATCATAAGATTTGTTTACTTAGTGATAAGGGATATGGGTCTGGCCCATCAGCATCCAACACCAGCCCAGACTGGATGGGTCCCATATCAGCGAAGGGAACTACGAGCCCACTAGGGGACCCATCCCATGCCTATAAAAGACACCCCATCAACACCATTTAAAGATATGTCCACACACTCTCTCTCTCTCTTATCTACTACAATACTTTATTTCTCCATATAATAAACTAACTTGGGTGTCGGAGTGTCCCTAAGGACCGATACCGGCACAAAGACGTCATCTGAACCCTTGGATCTGAAGGCTACTCCAACTCTAGATTATCTAGTGTGGTGAGCTGATGAGGACATCTACATCTTGAAGGGGCAGGAGCCGAGCCACGCGGAGCATGGGGTAAATCACGCGGAGCGTGGACTCGTTGCTAGGAAAGGAGGAGGAGATCCACTCGAGGAGAGCCGAGCTCAGAAGATCATACACGCAGAGCGTGTTTCAAAACACGCGGAGCATGAGTCTATTGCCCAAGAGGGAGGAGGAGATGCATCTGAAGAGGGCCAAGTTCAGGAGGTCACCCACGCGGTGTTGAAATAATAAACTTATAATTAATAGTCTTTAATTTGGTTCATGTATTATCTAGGAGTCATTTATGTATTTATCAAGAGTTGTATTGTTTCACAAAGAGTCATCTGTATTTATAGAGAGTTATTATTGTTTACTAAGAGTCATGTCTGTAATCTATAAATAGCTATCAATACAAGTAGTAAGGCAAGAGAATTTTCTTCCAATAATTATACTCCTCATCTGTACCTTTGAAAGTTTATTTATTTGATCCAACAAATTGGTATCAGAGCTAGACAAAAATTCTCCTGAAAATTGAGAATCATGATGAAAAGAGAAATAACCATTGATTCGTGGGAGATCAAGTCGCAGATTTGGAAAGCTATGTGTTGATGCATCAATGACATCAAAGAACAAGTCGATTCTTTGACTTTCGAGGAGATCGGGAGGTTGTTGGAAAATGATTTGGGATTGGAAAAATATGCTTTGGATGAACAGAAAAAATTTATCATGCAATGTCTGGTGGAATCCTTAGAAAATGATGATGATGAGAATTCTGAGGATTTAGCAGAAATTAATGTCACACCCGCCCGATGCCGATTGAGATCATAATCAATACTTAGGAGTCTCTAATTTATCCAAATATCATAATATCATATTTATTTATTTATTTTGACCTTCCTCTCCAATATATATTCTAAAATAATTCATATTCCTACTACATTAGTCATTCGAGGACATCAACATATATTTACCAACTCCATTATATTACAATTGAAATACCAAAGTTCTAACAATAATTCTAACAATAAGCAGCCAACTTCAAAACCTCGCCTAATCGGTCGGTAACCTTCTTTATATCTTGTACTTTCTCACCTAAAAATATTAAAACATTTAAAAACGTGAGACAAAAATCTCAGTAAAAAACTATCAGCTATAAAAACCAACTTTACTTAACATAGCTACATATATACATTTATAAAGGATTTAATCAAAACCTTATAAAATATACTCAAAACTTAAGTTCATAATATAGTCAAAGTACTTAACCAAAAACCAAAAATATATAATATTGTATCCATTCTTGAGTTTATCCCCTTATAATTCATTCACAAATCACAACATATACGAGACGGCTCTTAACATTGCATATCCCATATGGTCTTACCCAACACTTCACTGCCACATCCAATAGGTCTTCAGACTGTGTACACATGCCATATTTCTCACTAAATATGGTCTTTAGATTCGAAACCACCAAACCAGACTACTCTCAATGGATACCAAACATATATATATATATATATATATAAATTGAAACCAAAAACATATATGTATATATGTATATAGACTTCACTTCTTCATAATCAAACTCACAATTTTTCCACTCTCCAAAATATCAATCAATAAAAATTTCAAAGTTACTCAACCAAATTAAACCTTAAATCAATATAATCAAGTAAAATCTGAAATTCACATAGAAGCATAGTCAATAGCTTCATTTGAACCATAATTTCACAATAAAAGCAAGATCGTGAAAACCTCTAATTTTACAAAATTCCTGCATAACCCTAAAATATCAATTTTTGAAAATTCTTTGATTTTATATATATATATATATATATATACATAAAACTTAAAATATAGTTGATAGTTACTTACCTTGGCTACTAATTGAGAAAAACACACCCGTTCAATTCTCCTCTAAATTCTGTCTAAGACGTTTCCCCTTCAAACACTTCCGAAACTCAAAAACTCTTCGGTTAGGACTTAGAACTATGCATAAGGATGCTATGTTTTAAATTTCGAGTGATTTGAACGGTCGAATTTCCGTAAATCAAAGAAACAGTTCAGAGAAAACTGATGAATTTAAAAGGAATAGAAAAAGAAAAGAAAAGAAAAAAAAGAATATGATAATCTCTACCTCTTCGCACGTTTAGATATATATCCCAAATCTAGCGAATATCCGGTTTAGTCCTCCATCTTTATATAATCTTTTAAAAATTATCCTAAACTTTTAATTTACACATAAAACCATCAAATTAACTCCAAACTTTTCCTATAACACCAAATAAAAATCACACACCTAATACTTATAATATATATTACTATTAAGCAGACCCGTCTTAGACATTTTGGGGGCCCTATGCAAAACGTAATAATAAACCAAAAATGCGAAGTATTATATATGAATCGACAATAACATTTCGATACAAGATCAAACAAATATATACTTTTATATTTAAAAAGTGCTATCCTTCTAGCATTTTTCGAAGCAAAATCATCAACCAAGTCTTCATATTCTACTTTCTCCAAAACGTCATTCTCAATAACTAAAACGTGATGTGATGAGAGAGAGAGAAAGAAATTATAATTCTTAAATAAGAGAAGTTGTTTTAATGGTAATTAAAAAAAATTACCGTTTTTTAACGTTAATAAATTAATAAAAGAATCCTTAGAAAACAAAACTCTTCATCTTCTTCTCTAACTTTAACTCTTTAAGTAAAAAAGGTATATATGGTTACTAACTTGGGCAATTGGGCTGGGCTACTAACTTATATATAATAAGTAAAAAAAAAAATTGGGCCCTCTCTAAATTAGGGGGCCCTGTGCTGTAGACCTGCTTGCACAGGCTCATATACGGGCCTGCTATTAAGGCACGGACGTGACAATTAACATACAAGAAAATGTATCAGATGATGAGGAGAAAATGTAAGATTCTCCTGTGATGGATCTTTTGCCAGAAACTGATCCAGTCAGTAAGAAGAAAGAAGTTTCAAGTAAGAGCAGCATTACCAAGGCCGTGTTAAAGAGAACTTCTTAGCCAATTACGAGGAAGTTAAATTGATCAATATTTGTCGAATTTTAGAGGAAGATATTGGACTTGATAAATTTGTACTTGATCCATACAAGAAATATATAGGCAATCTCTTAGATTAGGTATTCTTATGGGCTAATGAAAATTCGGAGTCTTCAGACAGAGAGATTGATGAGAACGACAAACATGAAGTAAAACCAAAAAAAAAAAATTAGTGCAAAGCAAAATGTACAAAATTCGGAAGTATTGAAAAAGAGGAAGAGGCTTGAAAAAGAAATCAAAGCATCAGGCAATAAGCAAAGCAAGTTTATTAAAGAAGCAGTTAAGGACAACAGCAGTGCAAAAGGCACCGAGAATGTCACTAATGATAGTTGTTCTCAATCATTTGTTGAACAAAGTGTAAAAAAAATGAAGTTTCAACATCGACATATGGTAAAGACATTGAGCATATGATAATCAAGCATGTGCCTGTGAACAAATGTGAGGTCGAGCTAATGAAGCAACTGAAGGAAAGAGTGAAAGAACTTAAGGGCATTGACATAAGTAATATTGTGTAAAGTTCACATAGAAGGTGCACTATTTATGTGCCACATCCAAAATCCAAAATACCAGTTTACGGTGATAATAGTGATGTTGATGGTACTGACGAAGATGATTGGGAAGATGATGATGAGAAAGAAAAAGAAAACAATGGAGATAATAATGGGGATGATGGAAGCCCGGAGTGAAGAGGTCAATAACGATGAAGTTCGAAAATGTAGCAGATCACAAACTGTTCTTGGTGTAATTAAGGGATAATTTTTTTATAAGTTTAAGGGGGGGGGGGTGTTGAAATAATAAACTTATAATTAATAGTTTTTAATTTGGTTCAGTGTATTATCCAAGAGTCATTTCTGTATTTATCAAGAGTTGTATTGTTTCACAAAGAGTCATCTGTATTTATAGAGAGTTATTGTTGTTTACTAAGAGTCATGTCTGTAATTTATAAATAGCTATTAATACAAGTAGTAATGTAAGAGAATTTTCTTCCAGCAATTATACTTTTCCTCTGTACCTTTGAAAGTTTATTTATTTGATCCAACACGCAGAGCATGAAGGCTATGGGCAGACTTCCTCGCCAATCTTTGATGGAGGAGACAAGGGCTGAACTACACTTAATTATCGTCTTGCCACTGCCCATTATTTACACTATTTCCATTACTTGTTTTTACTTCTAATTTACTTTTAGAATTACTTCCTTAAATGTAACCCTAGAGGGGGGCTATTTAGCCTTTAATCCTTGATTTAGAGAGGGTATAAATTCCTCTTATTTTGTATTGAAGAACAACTTTGATGATATTAAACATTTGAGCCTCCATTGGAGCAAGGATTTCATCCTTTGGATTTATTCAACCTTCAAACTAGACTTTAGAAGATTGTATTCTTTAGCGGTTTACGATTAAAACCGTTCACAACGACTTAATCTACATCATGAGTTATCCCAAATTGTGAAATTTCACCACTTTGGATGAAGACTTTATAAAACCGTTATTCTGCTGATATGTAGTGATATTTTGATACATGAATTCGACATATCACACATCTTAAAGTTAATGATGCGGACATCCTAACTGGGATCGCGGATCACACACACTCTGGCGGATCCTCAGACATCGGACCCACGGAGGTTGTACCGAGGAGGGCGGATCCCCAAGACATACGAGCGGGGCGGATCTAAGAGTACACAAGGAGGCGTATCAATATCTACCCTGGGCGGATCTCGGTTTATTTCCTCCCGAAGTAATTCACCAACAACCCTGACAATCCGTACCTGTACCATTGTACTGATTGTCGGGGCGCATCACCTATTTTACCCTTTTCGGATAGCCTTGTCGAAACCCTAGCAAGGGGTAATCCTTGTCTTTATTATCATTAGGAGGATGTATTTAAACCCTCATTTTTGTAAGGATGAACTAACTTTTAATCAATCAAAATCATTCTCTTTGAGAACTTAAGGTTTATACCTTGTTATTGGGATTCACTCCTTCTAGTTTAGCTAGAGAAGAAACTCTTTATTGGTTTACGATTAAAACCTCCATTTATCGCTTTCAATCTGTATCAGTTGGTATCAGAGCCGATCGTTTCCTGACCCGAAACTTCTTTTGGCAATGGTTCAACCCCGACAACTGCAAGACTCCATGGAAACCAGTGACCGAAGATATGAGGAGCTGAGGGAGCACCTCGCGGAGCAGATCCGAGCCAGCCATGAGCGGCAGAAATAAACTGACCAACGGTTCCTGGAGCTAGCCACCTCCCTAGAAAACTTCAAACTGGAGGTTCTGGCTCTAATCCGACCAACCGCGGGAGGCTTAACCCAGAGAAAGGAAGGGTTGAGATACAACATCCAGGATCGTATTGGCACACAAATGGTGGTTCGGGTACAAGATACCAGGAATCTAGCCCTCAAGGCTGAGTCTCAACTAACCGGGAGATCCAGGAGATACGCCACTACTGAGTATACGCCTGGAGGAAGAGATAACATGAAGTCTTATGACAAAGGCAAGCAGGTGGCGAGTGCCAGTGGGGCCAAGATCAACAGTGTGGGAAGGGGATCTGTCGGAGATACTAAGCCATACAAGGACGCACTTATACCACCTAAGAGCAACAATCTGTATGCGAGGCCAGCACCTTTTAAATGTTTTCGGTGCAATGAGCCAGGCCATAGATCCAACAAATGTCCTAGGAGGAAGAGCGCCAACATGGTGGAAATGTATGAAGATGACTATGACGAAGGGGATGAAGTATTTTGTGAACCCTTGGGAGAAGATGATGATGAGGCGGATGAAGAGAGATATGCCATTCATGTGGTACGGCGTTTGTTAGTCTCCAGCCGGATAGAGGGAGATCAGAGGCACCGACTATTCAGGACCCGCTGTCTCGTGAGAGGTGGGTGATGCAATGTGATAATAGATAGTGGGAGCCAAGAGAACATTGTGAGCAGCAGAGCTGTTCAGAAATTCGGGTTGTTGGCGGAGGCGCATCCCGACCCCTATAGGGTGGGATGGATCAAAAACGTGGGTGAACTTAGGGTGACCCAGAGATGCATGGTACCTATTACGATTGGTGATTACAGTGATGAAGTCCGTTGTGATGTGGTCGATATGGATGCCTGCCACCTATTATTGGGCCGACCCTGGCAGTTTGATAACGATGCCACCCACGCAGGAAGAGAGAACACTTACAGATTTGTGAAGAATGGGGTGAAGTTCGTACTTACGCTGATGATGAGAGAACCAAAGGCCGACGAGAAGTCTACCTTGATAGTCTGTCCTACACACAAATCATTTGTCAGCGAATGTGAAGAGAGCCAGATGGTGTATGTGGTAATGGTTAAGGCGAATCATGAATCCGCCCAAAGGGGCGAGAGGGAGATGCCAACTGAAGTGACTCGCCTACTTGGCGAATATCAAGATCTGTTCCCTGAGGAATTGCCAAGTGGGTTACCACCTTTGAGGGACATCCAACATCATATCGATCTTGTGCCCGGGGCTAGCTTGCCAAGCCTTCCCCACTATCGAATGAGTCCAAAGGAAAATGACATCATGAGGCAGAAGGTGGAAGAGCTCATTGAGATGGGATACGTTAGAGAAAGTATGAGTCCATGCGCCATCCCAGCCCTACTTACGCCCAGGAAGGATGGATCTTGGCGGATGTGTGTGGACAGCAGGGCCATTAACAAGATCACTATCAAGTACAAGTTCCCTATTCCAAGACTGGATGATATGCTAGACCAACTTGGCGGATCCCGAGTTTTTTCCAAGATTGATCTCAGGAGTGGTTATCATCAGATACGAATTCGATCTGGGGATGAATGGAAGACGACTTTCAAGACCAGAGATGGATTGTATGAGTGGTTAGTAATGCCATTCGGGATGACTAACGCCCCCAGTACATTTATGAGGCTGATGAATCAGGTGCTTCGCCCGGTGATTAGAAAATTTGTAGTTGTGTATTTTGATGATATCCTGATTCATAGCGAGACCTTGGTGGAACATGTGGAGCATTTACAGATAGTGTTTGACCTATTAAGGAAACACCAGTTATACGCCAACACTAAGAAGTGTGACTTCGTCATGGAGAGCCTGGTTTTCCTTGGGTTCGTGATTAGTGGCGATGGGGTCCAAGTTGATGGAGAGAAGGTAAAAGCCATCCGAGAATGGCCTACTCCGAGGAATGTGGAGGACATCAGGAGTTTTCATGGGCTAGCAACCTTTTATCGGCAATTCATTAAAAATTTCAGTTCTATAGTCGCCCCGTTGATAGAATATTTGAAGAAGGGAAAAGGGTTTGAGTGGGCGGATGCCCAAGAGAAGAGCTTCGCCCTGATCAAGGAAAAGCTGAGTACAGCGCCAGTGCTGGCGTACCCCAATTTTGATAAACTGTTCGAAGTTGAGTGTGATGCCAGTGGAGTTGGGATTGGTGGAGTCTTGATACAAGAAAAGAGGCCCATTGCATATTTCAGTGAGAAGCTCTGTGAGGCACGGCAAAAGTGGGCCACATATGATCAAGAGTTTTATGCTGTAGTAAGGGCATTGAAAGTATGGGAACATTACTTGGTGGGGAAAGAATTCATCCTCTACACTGACCACCAAGCTCTCAAGTACTTGGGAAGTCAGAAGCAACTTCGAAGCTCCATGCATGCCCGGTGGTCCGCCTTCATAGATAAGTTCCCCTATAAGCTTATCCATAAGGCTGGAAAACAGAACAAGGTGGCGGACTCCTTGAGTCGAAGGGTGTCACTAATAAAAACAGTCAACCTGGAGACCGATTGTTTTGAACACATCAGAGGAGAATACTTGGCGGATCCTGACTTCGGCAGTATCTGGGAGAAGTGTCAACACCAGCATGGGGATGGGGTGTATCATCTGATGGATGAGTATCTCATGAGGGGCAACCAACTTTGCTTACCCTGCACTTCCATCCGCGAAAAGGTTGTTCGTGATCTATATGGCGGATCCCTTGGAGGGCATTTTGGGCGAGACAAGACATTTGAAGTAGTGAGTTTTTGTTATTTCTGGCCTAAGATGAGAAGAGATGTTGCCTAGTTAGTAGAACGATGCTATATTTGCCAGACCGCCAAGGGACGCACTACAAATGCTGGCTTGCAACTACCTTTGCCTGTGCCAGAGACCATATGGGAGGATCTGTCCATGGACTTTGTCCTAGGGTTGCCCAGAACTCAGAGAGGCATGGATTCCATCTTTTTTGTGGTTGATCGGTTTTCAAAGATGGCTCACTTCATACCTTGTCGTAAAACTAATGATGCCTCAGCAACTGCTAAGCTATTCTTCAGAGATATTGTCAAGCTACATGGCGTACCTAAGAGCATTGTTTCGGATCGTGATACGAAGTTCCTCAGTCACTTCTGGCGAATGTTGTGGGCTCTGTTTGATACGTCTCTGAAGTTTAGTACCACCACCCACCCTCAAACAGACGGACAGACCGAGGTGGTCAATAGAACCTTGGGAAACTTACTGCGCAGCAAATGTAAGGATAAGCCCAGGATGTGGGATGTGGTTTTAGCCCAAGCTGAGTTCGCCTACAACAGCTCTGTACATTCGGGAACCGGGAAATCCCTATTTGAGGTAGTATACACCAAGACCCCAAATCACGTCCTTGATATAGCCCATCTTCCTAAAGGAAACATGACTGCCAACCAGCTGGCTAAGGATTACATACAGATGCACCAAGAGGTGAGAGAGACTCTTGAGGAGAGAATCAGAAATTAAAGGCTAAGGCGGATGAGCACCGTAGGGACCTGCAGTTTGAAGTTGGGGATGAGGTTATGGTATATTTGGGCAAAGAGAGACTCGCCAACGCCACAAGCAGCAAGCTTCGGCCTAGGAAATACGGACCATATAAGGTCACCAAGAAGATCAACGCCAATGCCTATCATATAGCATTACCGAATTGGCTTGGTAAAATCTCACCAGCGTTCAACATCCGTGACCTTAGCCTGTGGAAGTCGGATGGCCCTTTGGAGTTCAACACAGACAAATCAGTGCCGAATTCTTTTAAAGAAGGAGAGAATGATGCGGACATCCTAACTGGGATCGCGGATCACACACACTCTGGCGGATCCTCAGACATCGGACCCACGGAGGTTGTACCGAGGAGGGCGGATCCCCAGGACATACGAGCGGGGCGGATCTAAGAGTACACAAGGAGGCGTATCAACATCTACCCTGGGCGGATCTCGGTTTACTTCCTCCCGAAGTAATTCACCAACAACCCTGACAATCCGTACCTGTACCATTGTACTGATTGTCGGGGCGCATCACCTATTTTACCCTTTTCGGATAGCCTTGTCGAAACCCTAGCAAGGGGTAATCCTTGTCTTTATTATCATTAGGAGGATGTATTTAAACCCTCATTTTTGTAAGGATGAACTAACTTTTAATCAATCAAAATCATTCTCTTTGAGAACTTAAGGTTTATACCTTGTTATTGGGATTCACTCCTTCTAGTTTAGCTAGAGAAGAAACTCTTTGTTGGTTTACGATTAAAACCTACATTTATCGCTTTCAATCTGTATTATTTCTTTACCACATAAATTTTATTATGTGAAAATAATTAATTAAATTAGAAAAAACAAACTCATCAACTAAAATTTATAGTGTTAAAATATAGTTATATGTCAATAGGATAACAGTTGTGTTAAGTTTCATCTAAATTAGATGAAATTTCATCAATTTGGACAAATTACGGGTTAAATAATGACTAAATAATAAATCTAGAGCCAAATGATAAAATTTATTAAATAAATGTAGATGTATTAGTAAATTTGCAGGCCCCGTTTAGGGAGGTCCAAGGAGGGGGACTCCCCCCCTAGAGTTAGAGATGAAGAAATATTGAGCAATAGTACATACTCTCTTGAATCTTGAAGTGGGTTACTAAACCCAGCCCTAAATTTATACTTCTAGCCCCTGGAATAGACCATACTACCCTTTGCACTAAATTTCAAAAAACCCAAAACCTCTCAAGAACCCTATACGATTTTTGCTCAAATCCGGACAAATTACTGAACCAAATCATGGATGGTGACAGAATTCGTAAAGGAAAAGATAAAATGGTAAGATTTACCGCTTTTTTTCGTTGATTTGTAGCTCGAATTGAATCTGTTGGTTTATTGAAAAAAATCGCCGGAATGGCAGTCGGGCGTATGAACATCACGCCCGATCTGCGGTTCAGGCGTATGAGTATCACGCCCTACCACTGGTTCGGGCATGCCCGCACCACTGGTCGGGCGTGATACTCATACGCCCGAACCACTGATAGGGCGTGATGCTCATACACCCGCCCAGTGGTTCGGGCGTGATTCCCTTACGCCCCACGCTGTTTTTGTATAAAAAAAATATTATTTAAAATTTTAGCATTAATTTAGTAGTATTTATTTTAGTACAATGTATTATAATTTTATTAATTTAGTGTAATTTATTTATTTTAGTATAATGTATTATAATTTTATTAATTTAGTGTAATTTATTATTATAATTAGTATTAATTTAGGATTATTTTAGTATAATTTTATATAAATTGAGTATAACTTTAGTATAATTTAGTATAAATTGAGTACAATTTTAGTATAATTTATTATAATTTTATTAATTTAGTGTAATTTATTATTATCATTTGTATTAATTTAGTAGTATTTTAGCATAATTTTATAAATTTAGTATAATTTACATTATTTACAATTTTATTAATTTAGTGTAATTTTTTTGTAGACGGAGCGGCCTACTAGGGGTGGGAAATCCATCCCGTCATCTGCTCGTCGTCTAGATATGGACGACGAGGATGATACACCGCGACATACGAGATTGTGTGGTATAGATATATCTGATCGTAGGCGGAGAGGGGCTGCGACGGAGCAGGTGAGGAGGGGGCCGATTGCGGATCAGCCCAATATTCATGGATCAGAGGGGGCGACTGATTTTGAGGACTACCTGGATGTGGCAGCCCGGACAGTGCGACAGTCTGTAGTTGCACATGATCGCGAGGTTGAGGAGAGCGATGAGTAGCCGACCCCGGGGAGACAGCCGACCCAGCGCGTAGGATGTCGTTTTGCGAGTACATGTATTTTTTATAATTTTAGTATATTTATAATTTTAGTATAATTTTAGTATATTTTATAATTTTAGTATAACTTTAGTAAAATTTTAGTATATTTATAATTTTAGTATAACTTTAGTAATTTATAATTTTAGTATATTTATAATTTTAGTATAATTTATAATTTTAGTATAATTTTAGTATATTTTAGTATAACTTTAGTATATTTATAACTTTAGCATAATTTTAGTATATTTATAATTTTAGTATAACTTTAGTATAACTTCAGTATATTTATAACTTTAGTATAATTTTAGTATAACTTTAGTAATTTATAATTTTAGTATATTTATAATTTTAATATAATTTATAATTTTTGTATAATTTTAGTATAACTTTAGTATAACTTTAACTTTAGTATAATTTATAATTTTAGTATAATTTATAATTTTGGTATAATTTTAGTATAACTTTAGTGTAATTTTAGTATAATTATAGTATTTTTAGTATAATTATAGTATATTTAGTATAATTTATAATTTATAATTTTAATATAATTTTATAATTTTCAGGGACAAGCAAACGTCCCAAAGCTAGTGAGGACGAGAGCTGGGTAGTTACTGCACCGGTTGATGGTGGTCCCGTTGATGGTTCCGTGATTCCATCGGCTCGGGGCATTGATCGGAGGAGATACGTGGCGGAGATTTCCATTTATAATTTAGTCACAGTTGAGGATACGTGGCGGAGATTTCCATCGGCTCGGGGCATTGATCGGAGGAGATGCCGACCCGTTGGATACGATCCCACTGCCTGTGAGCCTGATTATATGGACTGGTATAGGCGACATTCGCATCCCCATCTCCTTCATGCACCACAGGCTGTACCGGTACAGCATGCTCGCGCCAACAACGAATTTGTAAGTTTATTATTATTTAATATTATTATTTAGTATTAGTTTATATGTGTTTAATTATTAATATTTATTTATTTATTAAGTTTTTTTTTTGTAGTGGGTTAGCTGGTTGTGGCGTGTCACCCAACTATCGGCTACCCACCGATCTGACGAGAATGTTCCACGCATTAAGAGGGAGATAGATGAGGTTATGGATGCGTGGCGTCGGGCGAGCTGAATTTTTGTTGTAAAAATTCATACATTTTAACACTTTTTGCTGTATATATTATATTTAACCATTTACGTTTATAAATGTTTATGTTTATTAATGTTTATTTTAATTTTTAAGTTTTCTATTTTTATTTGTTACGTACAATTCTGTAGTTACGGGCTTAACGGCCTATTTACGGGTTTCACGACCTATTTACGGGTTTAACGAATTATTTACGGGGTTAAAAAGCTATTTTTTTTTTGCCAATCTGACACGCGGGCGTGTGGATATCACGCCTCACCGCGTGGTCGGACGTGATAGCCCCACGTCCGACCTTGCGGTGAAGCGTGGGGTTATCACGTTCGACCACGCGGTGAGGCGTGTGTATATCACGTCCGACCACGCGGTGAGGCGTGATATCCACACGCCCGCGTGTCGGATTGGCAAAAAAAATTAGAAATTCCCCTCCCAAATTCCATAAAAGGGCATTTTCGTCCTTTTACGAGGCTAGGGGTGGGAATTTGGGGCTGGGTTTAACAACACCCATCTTGAATCTGTTATTGATCCAAAATAATAGCTACCTTTCCTATTTCATAAATTAGAGTGCCCTAGGCTATTTCTAGAAGCTTTAAAAATAGAAATTTAAAACACCAAATGCGTTTTCTTCCATGCATTTCATATATCACTATTTGTAAGCAATGCCTCTAATTCCTTCATCATAATATATTTAAACAAAAACTCTCTACTTGCATTTTTTTTAATTTATCTATTAGAGATTCATTCTACAAAATATGGGGAAGTTAGGAATCCAATTATTCTTATTATGTTTCACTTTCTTTATTTCTGTTTCCCACCAAATGGGTTTAGATTCAAAGGAAGAAGTTGGTAAGTTATTATATCTATTCACAAATTACTAATTTAGGTTGTTGATCTTATGAAATGATGTATTTATCAGAACACGAGAAAGAATTTGATTACCAACATCCGGGTGATTGGGGCAAAATTCATCCAGAATGGGCAGCATGTGAGCATGGAAAGATGCAATCTCCTATCGATCTATCGGGTCAAGAAGTTAAAGGAGTTTCTGAATTAGGGCCACTTAAGCATAATTACACGCCTGCACCTGCTACTTTAAAGAATAGAGGCCATGATATGATGGTAATAAGATTAAATACATAATTTAGCTCTTCTATTTTCCATAATTTGTCAGTTTAATCCATAAACTTTTAACTTTTGCAAATCTGGTACAGTTGCAATGGGATAGCAGTGGAGCAGGAACTCTTGAAATTAATGGAACTGAATATGTTCTAAAACAGGCCCATTGGCATTCCCCAAGCGAGCACACTATCCAAGGAAAACAGTAATTTTTCTTTTCTTTTTTTATTTTATTTTATTTTATTTATTAATTCTCATTTTATGAAAATCTTATTTTTGAACAAAAATAAAAAATAATAATTGAGTCAGGTACGCTCTCGAGCTACACTTGGTTCATCAGAGTAAAGATGGGACACATGCTGTGGTTGCGTTTCTCTATCAATTAGGACAACCAGACGCCTTTATAGAATGTGTATGTATTTTTACCCATTTCTCTTAATTATATATATATATATATATATATATATATATATATATATATATATATATATACACTGGAACATTCTATAAATTTAGTCATTCACTGTTAGATTTAAGCTTATTAAATTTAAGCCTTAGGATGTTTTGAATTTCCACCCTAGGATTCTAATAAGCCTAGATCTAACAGTAAATGAATTATCAAATGCTACATGGTCATTAAGGTCCATGTGATCAAAACATATATATATATATATATATATATATATATATATATATATATGTGTGTGTGTGACATTTTCGATTTGCAGAATTACAAGGAGTCAACCCTCGATTCCCTGGAAAAATAACAAAAATTTGAATTATTGAAAAAAAGTTTCATGGCTAATATAAAACAAGTCGTCGCTATTTATGTTATTTCATCGGTATTACTGTTGCTGATTCTTGATCTCTAAGTAATTGAAGGTTTTATAATTATTAATTGATAATGATCAGCTTGCAAAGAAATTAGAAGAGGTGGCCGGAGCCGAAAAACAAGTGTTAGCAGTTGGTCCAGTAAATCCAAATGATATTCATATTGACACAGGAAATTTTTATAGATACACCGGATCTCTTACCGTTCCTCCTTGCACTGAAAACGTTATCTGGACCATTTCTAAAAAGGTTTGCCCTATTTTATTTTATGTTTAATTTTCTTCTTCTGAACTTTATAATAATATGATTATTACCTATTTTCAGATCAAAGATGTGACAAATGAACAAGTGAAATTAATTCGTGTAGCTGTCCATGACGTAAGTACATTCATCTTTCATTTTATAATTAGAAATTTTATCACCCAAAATAATTATTTTAACATACATTGTCTCTCATTTTTTATTGATGTAGTAAAAAATTAATTAAATTTGATATTATATTGAATTCAGAGACACGAAACAAATGCAAGACCGACACAGGAGTTAAATGGACGTGATGTGCATGTGAATGGACCTTAACAATAAGGATTTCAGTGCTTATTTTGTATACAAAGAGATGTTTAGGGTTGTAAACTTTAGATATCTTCATTCTCAAGTTTCTCTTCACCTCCTTCTTTTTTTGTTTCTTATCTTTTATGCCTGTTAATCAAATATTTATTAGTTCATTTCAGAATTTTAATGGTTTTTATAAATATACATATATCCTATGATTAAAGCACTTTTTGGCCCATTATCTATTTAAAATGTTAGTTTGTCACCTTCATCTATTATTTGATATAAACTATTCCAAATGTTAGTATTTGCCTCCTTACCTGTTACAAGAAAACCTTTATAAATTAATAATATTGGAATCATAAAATTTTATTAATTCATAGAGATATTAATTAATCAATAAATTAATAATAATTAATTTATAAAGTGATGAAGCTAAGGATAATTTGATATTTTTGGAACCATTCACAGGAAATGACACAATTATAGCATCAACCACTTTTTCTAATTTTTTGTTACAATTAGACAAGAGTATACCAGAACTTTTGAATGCACTGAGAATAGTTAAAGTCTGTTTGGTTCAGCCGTTGCAGTTGCTGTTAGCTGTTTGCTGTTTGCAGTTAGCTGTTTGTTATTAGCTGTTTAATTATTAGTGTTTGGTAAAATTACATTGAACTGTTGATGTTCGGATTTAAAATGTCTAATATGGACATGTTTTAAATTAATCAACAAATAAATTATAAAGGGGATAAGGTGAAAAAAATACTGATAACATTTACAATTATGAGCAATTATACTATTAACGTCTAAAATATTGCAATTTTACACAGCTAAGAGCAATTTTACCCCTAATATTGGTAAGTTTGGTCAATTTCAAATATTATTATAAAACACAGATATTTTATTTTTTATTCTACAATAATTGCACATATCAGTTAGTTTAAAAAAGAGATTTCATATTTTTTTTATGATTTAATAATAAAATTAAAAATTAATATTTATAAATTCAGCGAAATTTTTGAGTTTTTTTGTCCAACTCGTACAAAAGACAAAATATTTTATTTATTTATTTTATAAAAAAAAATCACGTTAATCATATGTTTGTGATATGTTACTAATGATGACAAAATGATGTACATGTGAAGCGTAGATGACAATATTCATGACCAAAAAGACAGTTTAATAGATTATTTCTCAAATTCCTCCTAGCTATAAACATTAGGGGTACTTATGCACCTTATCCTATTATAAAATAAAAAATGTGTTATACAAATTAATAAAAATAATCTATATAAAAAAATAAAAATTAAAAAATAAATAATTTATTGAATGCAACAAAACCTTGTTCTTCCGGTAATTATGTTGTAGAAATATAAATAATGTTAAAGAAGAAATATAAATAATGTTAAAGAAGAAACATATTTTGTGAAAATAAGAGAACACTTTTATCAATAACAAATAACTACAAACAACTGTTTATGAAAAGCTCCAAATAGGAGTTTTTCGTGAAACGCTCCAGTTTTTAGAGAAAACGCTAAATACTGCAGTTATATAAACCTAACCAAATGTTATATTTCATGCGGTTTGGAGTGAAACACTCCTCCGAAAAACTGAAACAAACACACCTTTAGAGATGAAATTCAACTAGATTTAAATTTCAAAAAAAAAAGTATTATAGAGTCATATTTTGCTAAATTATCCTAAGTATATATCTATATATACTTGGCATATGTATTTGAGAAATTATTAATTTATAGAAATAATAAAATAATGTATTTATAAAGGGTTGTTCCAAAACATTATTATCTTATTAATTTATTAAAATTGATCACTTTTTGAACTGGTCCAAGTCGGGACTAGAAGAAATTATTATTTTAAAGAGATTATTAATTTATCGAGTATTAATTTATGAAAGTTTTACTGTATTTTGTAATATTTGTCCCTTGGCCTATCCAAAATTGGTTGAGAATTTGCCCACTTGTTGAGGTTTCACCAATGTTGGATAGATAAGGGGGTAAATGTTACTAAATAATAGGTTATAGTGGAAAAAAAAATGAGCGTATTAGATTAGTTGGGGGGCCAAATGTTACAAAATAATAGGTAATGGGCCAAAGGACAACATTTTGAATAGGTCGAGAGTCAAATTGTGATTTAAACCTATTAATTACATTGGAATAAGGTGTAAAAATATCCCTAACGTTTATAGGTTATGGTCAATTTTACCCCTATTATCTAAAATGGTGCAATTTTACCCCAACGTTAGCATCCAAGAGCAATTTTACCTCTAACGCTGATAAGTTTTTTCAATTTGAGAAATAATTCATCAAACTGTCTTCTCGTTCACGAATCTTGTCATTTATACCTTACATGTGCATCATTTTATCACTCATTACTAACAGGTCACAAACATATGATTAGACGTGAAAAAAATGGTGTCTTTTGTACGAGTTGGATAAAAAAATTCAAATATTTTACCGAATTTATAAATATTAATATCAAATTCTATTATTAAATCACAAAAATATATGAAATCTTTTTTTACAACCAACTGGTATGCAGTTAGTGCAAAATAAAGAACAAAATATATTTGTTTTATAATAATAGCAAAAATTGACCCAACAAACTAATGTTAGAGATAAAATTACTCATGACTATGAACGTTAGGGTATTTTCACTTTATCCCAATTACATTACTCAAAACAACAAAACAAAATTCCACCTAAAATTATGTTACACTACAACAAATATGGGGCAATCAGTAAAACCGCTCCTAGGGGCGGTTAAAATCATCCCTCAACGTAAAAACTTCTATTGTTAAAAGTGATTTTTGTCGTAGTGTTATTAAGAATATAATTTACTTGTAAATATGAGGTAAAGGCTATGATTACTTTGTTTTTGACAAAGTAAGCCTTACTTTGTGTGTTTTCACCATTGGATGAATTTTACATTCTATCATCCAATGTTGGGTGTCTTCTATGCTTACTTTGTTTTTTACAAAATAAGCTTTACTTTATTTTTTCTACCATTGAATGAGCTTACTTTGTCAAAGTTCATCACCATCTAATGGTGGAAAAAACAAAGTAAGACTTACTTTATAAAAAACAATAGTCTAACCGTGTATTTTATTTTATTTTATGGTATGGAATACATATATATATATATAT
Source organism: Euphorbia lathyris (assembly GCF_963576675.1). NCBI lineage: Eukaryota > Viridiplantae > Streptophyta > Magnoliopsida > Malpighiales > Euphorbiaceae > Euphorbia > Euphorbia lathyris. The sequence continues at coordinate 40,188,670 of NC_088912.1, read as the reverse complement.
ATATATATATATAATAATTAATAATAATAATAATAATAATTTTAAATATATAATTATTTTTATAAAATTTTAGTTATATAATTGATGGGATCACTAAATAAAATATCTATTACGAAGCTAAAATTCAAAGTTTAACGACGCTTTAACGTCCTTAATGCTTATCCGCACTTTTCAAAATGTTGTCACAGGTTGTCATTAAATCATTCCTTACAAAAAATGAAGTTAGAAAATGTGGCATAAATCATTGGATAAATAAGCCTGGATAATTGTAGCATGTGCTTTGACATGAGATGAGATGTAAAGATGAACTATTCACATCTTGATCACACAATGTCATTTTGTTAGACAATTATGGTAATATTAGTAATGTAAATCAGCCACAAATTAAGGAATTATATTAGCTGTAAATTAGCTAGATTTTACAGCATTCACATTGTAATCTCATGTATAAATATCTCATTCCAAATCAATACAAGGCAAGGGATTCCAATTAACATGGTATCAGCAGCTTAGGTCTTTTCCTCTTCAACCCCAGCCGATTTCTCTTTTCCCTGCCACCTTCTTCATATTCTTTCTTCTCTACCTCTAGTTTTTCAGTTGCCAATCATCATGGCTGCCCAAATTCCTACGCATCCTGCTCTAACTCTCACAAATATTTCTTCAATCATTAAAGAACCATTAGATCAGAAAACAGGCCAATATAACATCTGGGCAGAGCTGTTTAAAAATCATGCCAAGGCCTACCTCGTTCTTGATTATATCATCCCGTCCACCGATGACGGCTCGGAATTTTCCTCCTCCGTTACGAAAACTAAGAATCCTAGTCTCTGGAAACGGATAGATGCAATTGTTTTACAATGGCTATATGCGACTATAACACTGGACTTAGTTAATACCATTATTGGGAAAGAATTGACGGTGGCCAAGGCTTGGGAACGCTTGGAAGAATTGTTCGTTGATAACAAGCATTCCCGCACACTGTATTTGCAGCAGGAATTTTTGAATGTTCGCATGGAAAACTTTCCCGATGCATCATCCTATTGTCAACATCTGAAAAATTTATCGGATCAATTGGATAATGTTGGCGCTCCGGTTGATAACGACAGACTTGTTCTACAACTGATTTCTGGTCTTACTGAGGCTTTTGAATCTGTTGGAAGCCAAATCCGGCACGGAGAAACTCTTCCTCAATTCTACAAGGCGAGATCAATGATTGTACTTGAGGAATCAGCTCGTGCTAAGAAAATGGAGACCACCGTCATTCAGCGGCTGTTTCCTTGGCCACCGCAAACTCCGACACCTCCCAGCCTCTCTTTCCCCCACCGGCAGCAAATTTCCGGCCCCAACAATCTCGTGGCGGCGGCGGTTCTTTCAATCGGAGCAGCGGCGGCGGCTTTCATCGTGGCGGCAGAACTGGAGGCCGACGTGGAAGGCATGGACGTGGTGGTGGAGGTCGCTGGTTTCCTCGACCATACCAGCAACAATATGGGTCGTGGGGATTTGGAGCACCATGGGCTTCAGCCCCATGCCCATATCCCACTTTACCCTCACATGGACAGACCCATCCATTCATGACTCCACCAGCCCACCCAACTCAGCAGGGTATTCTTGGAGCACGACCCACTCAGCAGGCCCATCTGGCCCAGGACTGCTCTCCCACCAACATTGCTGCAGCGATGCACACGCTGGCGATCACTCCGCCACCGGACCCGTGGCACATGGACACCGGCGCCACCGCTCATATGACGGCGGATGGAGGTATGCTCACTTCTTATTTAAATAAGAGCTCAAATCATAATATTGTAGTTGGAAATGGCAATTGTATTCCTATAGTCGGTCTTGGTAATGCGTCCTTAGCCAGCAACAATAAATCCCTGCACTTAAACAATATTTTGCACGCCCCCAAACTAGTTAAAAACCTTATAAACGTTAGAAAATTTACTGTCGATAATAACGTGTCTGTGGAATTTGATCCTTTTGGTTTCTCTGTGAAGGATTTGCGTACGGGGATGCTTATTATGAGATGTAATAGCACCGGTGATCTTTACCCAGTTACCGCCGATTCTTCATCTGGTTTATCTTTTTCTTTTACTGCTTTGACTCCTACTATTTGGCACAATCGTTTGGGACACCCTCGGTCTCATATTTTGAATAATCTTAGAACAAACAATTTAATTTCTTGTAATAAATCTTTGGATAATTCAGTTTGTTCTTCATGTGTGTTTGGAAAGCAAATTAAATTGCCTTTCTATGATTCCTCTAATTTTTCAACCATGCCTTTTGATATTGTTCATAGTGATGTTTGGACGTCTCCTATAGTGAGTTCCGGCGGTTATCGTTATTATGTTTTATTTCTTGATGACTTTACAAATTTCCTTTGGACTTTTCCACTTACTGCTAAATCTCAAGTTTTCTCCACTTTTCTTACTTTTCGATCTCTCATTCGTACACAATTTGAACGCGATATAAAAACTTTTCAATGTGATAATGGTGGTGAATATAATAATGTTCAATTTCATGATTTTTGCAAATTAAATGGTATGCAATTTCGTTTTTCTTATCCTCACACATCTCCTCAAAATGGAAAATCCGAACGAACCATTCGAACCATTAACGATATTGTTCGGACTTTACTTCACCACGCCTCCGTCCCTTCTAATTTTTGGCCACATACTCTTGGTCATGCTACCTATCTTCTCAATGTCTTACCTCATCGCAACCTCGGCAACCTTTCTCCCACCAAAATTCTTTATCATCGTGATCCTAGTTATACTCATATCCGCACCTTCGGTTGTTTATGTTTTCCCCTTATTCCTTCCACTTCTCGTAATAAACTCCAAGCACGTTCTTTTCCTTGTGTCTTCTTAGGATTTCCACCCAACCACCGCGGTTACAAGTGCTATGACGTCTCTACACGCAAAATTGTTATTTCCCGACACGTTGTATTCGACGAAAGCCATTTCCCATTTGCTAAATCCTCACCTTTCCCTACTGCCATTTCGTCCACTCTCCATATCCCTAATCCAGGCCCGTTATCTTCTACCCAAGCTGACCCATATCTAATCCCACCTCAGCCTACTACAGATCCGACCCAACACCAATCAGCGTCTCCACAGCCCAACCCGCCATCTCCCCAATGCCACCATCCTATCACGCCCGCCAGTCCACCTCCCAGCCCACCCGGACCAATTGACCAGCCCAGCCCCGCCCACTCACTCAGTCCGCCTGGGCCTCCACAACAGGACCAACAGCCTAGCCCCTATCATTCTCCTTCCACTAATGACACCCTCTCCCCTGAGCCTACTTCCCCCCCAATAATATCCACCCATCCCATGGTCACCCGAAGCCAAACAGGAATTTTTAAGCCCATCCATAAATTAAACCTCAACGCTTCCACTCTTTCTCCATTACCCTTGAACCCTTCCCTCGCATTACAAGACCCAAATTGGAAAAGTGCCATGGCCGATGAATATAGAGCTCTTATTGAAAATAAGACGTGGGTCCTTGTACCCCGTCCTCCTAATGCTAACATTTTGCGTAGTTGGTGGATTTTCAGGCACAAATTTAATGCAGATGGTTCCTTTACGCGCTATAAGGCTCGCCTTGTTGGCAATGGTGCTAATCAACTAGTTGGTGTAGATTGTGGCGAGACTTTTAGTCCAGTTGTTAAACCTGCAACGATCCGTGCCGTTCTCAGCATTGCTCTATCCAAAAATTGGGGTCTCCACCAACTCGATGTTAAGAATGCTTTCCTTCACGGCAATCTCTCTGAGACAGTTTATATGCATCAGCCAATGGGGTTCAGAGATCCCAACTATCCGGAACATGTTTGTCTCCTCCAAAAGTCACTGTATGGTTTAAAACAAGCTCCTCGGGCGTGGTACCAACGGTTTGCCTCTTTTCTTGCAACTTTGGGTTTCTCACATAGCAAGTCTGATCACTCACTCTTTGTCTTTCATCGTGGGACCGAGACCGCCTATTTGCTCCTATATGTTGACGACATAGTCCTTACAGCTTCTTCTCCTGCTTTACGAGAGACTATCATCAGACACTTGAGCTCTGATACCATGTTAATTGGAATCCCTTGCCTTGTATTGATTTGGAATGAGATATTTATACATGAGATTACAATGTGAATGCTTTAAAATCTAGCTAATTTACAGCTAATATAATTCCTTAATTTGTGGCTGATTTACATTACTAATATTTCTCCGCTATGTTAAAGGAACTCTTGATTATGGGCTTCATCTCACAGCTTCTTCCCTTGATTCATTAGTCTCTTATACTGATGCTGATTGGGGCGGATGTCCTGACACTCGTCGATCTACTTCTGGGTACTGTGTATTCCTTGGGGACAACCTCATATCCTGGTCTGCCAAGCGTCAGCCAACTCTTTCTCGCTCGAGTGCTGAAGCGGAATACCGCGGGGTCGCTAATGTTGTCTCAGAAACCTGTTGGATTCGGAATCTCCTTCTAGAGCTCCATCTACCGATTCGGAAATCCACCTTGGTTTATTGTGACAATGTCAGTGCTGTTTATTTGTCCGGTAACCCGGTCCAACATCAGAGGACAAAACACATTGAGATGGACATACACTTCGTCCGTGAAAAGGTTTCAAGAGGGGAGGTCAGAGTTCTTCACGTACCTTCTCGGCACCAAATCGCTGACATCTTCACCAAAGGTCTTCCTCAGATTCTTTTTGAAGACTTTCGGTCTAGTCTCAACGTTCATCCTCCTCCCGTTTCGACTACGGGGGTGTGTTAGACAATTATGGTAATATTAGTAATGTAAATCAGCCACAAATTAAGGAATTATATTAGCTGTAAATTAGCTAGATTTTACAGCATTCACATTGTAATCTCATGTATAAATATCTTATTCCAAATCAATACAAGGCAAGGGATTCTAATTAACACATTTTTCCTTTCATATGACACAAGATACATTACAGACATTTGTTTTCATGTCGTTTGATTGTTTTTCGTGACAGTATATTAAAATATGTCATCTGAAAGCTTAAATGTAAACCAACTCAATTCATATGTGGTCTTCCGATGATACAATTCTGTCATATAAAGAAAACGCACGTTTAATTCAAAATTTACTTAATCATCAGATGACACTTATGATAAATGACTGTCATCATAATAAAATACAAATATTTATACCAAATAGAACGTAAATGATATTAATTTTTTAGTTAATTTTGAAGAAAAAAAATCACATGCATTCACTTTTTCGTAGATTGGTACATGTGAGTTTTTTTGCTTCAAAATAAACGACTTGACACCTTTATAATCTAACGGTATTTTTGAGATTTTTTCACTCATCCTTTTTTCAGTGACTTATTGGCTCTCTCTTTTTTCTGGAATTCCAGATTTCTAGAATTTAATTTCAGAAATTTTTGTAAAAAATTTAGAATTTAAAATTTCTGAAATTCCAGAATTTTTGTATTACTAGAATTTTTAAAATTCCAGAAATCTAAAATTCCAAAAAGTTTGGAATTCTAGAATTTCTATAATTTTTGGAATTCCAGAATTTCTGGAATTCGATTTTTTCTAGAATTTCAAAATTCCTAAAATTCCAGAATTTTTGAAATTCCAAGGAATTTCCACAATTTTTAGAATTCTAGAATTTCTGAAATTTGAATTCCTGAATTTTTAAAATTCTAGAATTTTTAGAATTTTCGATTCCAAAATTTCTGAAATTTGAATGCCAGAATTTCTAAAATTTCATAATTTCTGAAATTCTAGAATTTTTGGAATTCTAAAAATTTGAAATTTTTGAAATTCTAGACATTCTGAAATTCTAAGAATCTGAATACAAAATTTGAAATTTTACAATTTCTAAAATTCTAAAATATCCTTAATAAGAGATGATATGGTATTAAATAATGCTATGCGCTTAAGCAAATAAACTCATACCCATTATTTATTATATTCGGCCAACACATCCATCCAGAAGGGCCTTTCCGGAATAAATACAGGAGAAGAGCTTCGGAACTCAAGAAACACGCTCAAATCAACACATTGTGTAAATATAGATTCCAAACCAATAATGAGCTGCATATGTACAAAGCTACAAACAATGACGTAAATAATTGTCTATAACTAGCATGGAAATCATGATATCATGTACACAATTCTTTACTACTCGCTTCTACTAAATAGCTTTCAAGTTATGTATTTTTATACTGACTTAAGCATCAGAGAAGGTTCGTCGGTCTCCGACCCCTGTCTGACGGTTTTCTCCCTTCTCAGGTGACTCAAGGTCTACTATCAGAGAGTAATTGGTATTCCGATATCAAGAGGCTTAGGTTTCTTTTTTGTTATAATTAAAATTTTGAGTTTGTTTTACAAAAGTTATTATTTATTGTGATAAGGTTCAACCTATCCGAGAATAAGATATAAAAAATATCCATAATGTTGACAGGTATGAGCAATTTTATCCATAAAATACAGTTATGACCAATTTGATTCATAACGTTCATAAGTTCATTCAATTTCATATATTATTAAAAAACACATGTAAATTTTTTATTTTTTAATTTCAATTGCATATAAATTGATTCTAATTTTCAATTTTTCATGTTTTGTTCGTTTTACAAATTTTCTTGTTTTTTTGTTTTACCAATTTTTCTATTTTTCTTGTTTTTCTATTTTTTTCGTTTTTTGCGGCTTTCACATTTTGTTTCACTTTGTTTTTCTAAGTTTTTAGTTTTTCTCATTTTTTTTTTGTATTTTTAAAATAAATAAAGTTTCCGTTTGTACATACTTTAAACTACAATTTGTTATTTAACACTCTTAATTTAATATATGAATTCTAATAATATTTTGTAATAAACTTGTTTTTAAATGGATAATAAGAGAATAAAAAAACTACATGCAAATATTTGAATAAAAATTCAACCATACCCAATCAATCAATTCCTTACATGGGTTGGATTCCATCAAACTCATGGATAAAACCATTAGAATTAAAATATATGGATTCATTTGGATTGGATTAGTTATATTTGATAGGTTGGTAAAGGAAGGCTAAAAGCCCAAGACAACAGGGAAAAAAGAGAAAGCAAAAAGATTAGAGACGAACTAAACGGCTAAGAACAGAACCCCTGCAATCGGATGCAAGAGTTCCCTGGATACTGCAGGAGGCGCATCAAACTCATGGTGACCCAAAGGAAAACTCACTGCGAAATTCGCCAACCAATCCGCTGCCCTGTTACCTGCACTGTAGGTATGTATAAAAAGATCACTCCACTGTCTGTCCCGGAGATCAGCACACCTCTGAATTAGCCAAGAAAACGGATGCTGCATCTCCATACCCCCTGCCATGTATTGTAAGATGACTCTCGAGTCCAATTCCACAATGAGCTTCCTGATTCCCTGATCCCAGGCTAGTTGAAGTCCAAAAATGAGACCCCATAACTCAACAGCGGTGGAGGTACAATATCCAATGTTTGCACCAAAGCCTCCACACCAACGTCCCTGCTCGTCTCTGAGCAGACCACCTGCTGACGCCATGCCAGGATTTCCTTTACAGTCCGGTCGGTGTTCAATTTCATCCATCTCGGGTGAGGTGGATGCCACGAAACCCATATCAGATGCTTCGGAAGTAACGAGTCAGTGTGTAGAAGCTTTTGTACTCTGAGAAATTCCTCACAAAAGTAGACAATTTTGTCGATAGCATAGACATTTGGAGTGACAGAGATGAAGATCCTCTCGTTTCGCCATTTCCAAAGCCACCAGATACTGAAAGCAAAAAAAATAGGCCATGCCTGTCCTAGGTTCGTCTTTAACCACTGATCAAAGGGAGAAGTATAGAACGCCATTTGTAAACTCGATGGAATCGCTTTATCCCATATAAAACGTGGGAGTCGACAGTCCTGAATTTTTCAAACTATTAAATATGTAAATTTTGAAGCATTCTTAATGAATGGTGGTTTTATTAAATAAATCCTATGAAAAACATTTGCTTTATTACAATCAAATTAGTTAAAATTGATAAAAGTTGCAGTCAAACCAATCTAACAATAACTTTATGAACATCATCCATAGAAGGTCTATGCAGAGGATCATCTTCTACGCATGCCTTAGCTAAAACACCTAAACACAACGCCTCTGCAAGTGGATAATCTTCCTTCAAACTTGGATCCATGAAGATTCTCAGCTTCTCAAAACAACTTCCTTCACTATCATCACCTCCTAAAAATCCTACACAATCTTTCAACAATTTTCCATCTTTCTTATCTTCTCTTCCTGACATAAGCTCAAGCAAAACTACACCGTATTCGAAAACATCTACCCTCTCAGAAGATTCACCTACAATGTCTGCTCTTATATTTGTCAATTTTGCTCTCCATTTCTCTGTTATCAAAATGTTTCTGCTGTTCACATCCATATGAGCATATGAAGGAAAGATGCAGTTATGCAGATAATGTAGAGCTGTAGCTATATCGAAAGCTATTTGTATGCGCCTATGCCATGGAAGCGAACTAGTTGAATCCGATAAGCATTTCCTCAAGCAGCCATTGCTCGGTAACTCGAATGCCAGGTACGAGCATGACAAGTTGTTATCTCCGTAGCACGCGCCGAGCAAATTCACTATGTTTATGTGATTGATTTTGGTATGAACATCAATCATTTTTCTTGTATCTTCGAACCTCATTTGCTTGATCATCATATCAGTATTATCAATCAATGACGTCGCCTTATACGCTCTATCTCCAATTTTGTTTGCTTCACTGAAATCGTTTGTCGCCTTTCGGAGTTCCTCCATGCTATAATGCTTCAAAGAATACTTGACTCCAACTAGAAGATCAGGGGATAGACATGAATTTCCTGATTTCGGAGAGCTTCTTAATGTCGAACACGAAAGCGGAGAGCTTCGAGTATTAAAAGACATTAAAGTATGAATCTTTCTCTTGTATAATGTTTTTGCATACCATAAACACAAAACCAATGCTGTAACTATCAAACAGAATCCTATCACTGAGACTAAAATGTACAGTTTCTTTAACTTCATGATCGAATTTTCGACGGTGATTGTTGGAAGAAAACCAGGAGCTGGAGGAGGAGAATCCGGGATAACAAAATCGATGACCGGACGGTTTTTCAGTGGAATCAGTATTGTTGTGTTAGGATAAACAGTAGGAAAAGGGTCAAAATGATTAGCAGTCCATATATCCATAGGAGATACACCAAATTTTTTGCTTAATAGATTGAATCCATCTCCTTCTACTAGAGGGTAAGTAATTAAGTACATAACTTCATCATTTGTATCAGGACAGGCACATTTCAAAGGCAAATGAATTTCAGTACCATTTCCTTGAGATGCTAGCAGAGTACTGAATTTCACTAATGCTTCGAAAACATCACAAGCGATGTCCGAAAGAGTCGTGTTTTCAGGAACAATGTAGCTAAGATTTGCCTGAAAGAAGTTGTGTATACAAGAACATATGACAGGAACAAGAACTTCTCTACCTGATACAAGGATGTCTGAAGAAGGAGAGAGGTTGTTTAGGCGAAGCAGCTCGTGGAAATCGGATTGGAACAAGCGAGAGATAGTTGAGATAGAGTTGAAGTTTTGATTTGCTTTGTAGACTAAAAAAGTAGAGCATGATTTGTGGTGAGATTTGCAAGTGTATCTTGAACCTGGATAGCTGGAATCTGATGAACAGTCAGATGAATCATAAAACTGTGGATCAGATCGAGTTAGATTAAAACATGTGAGCATTAGAATTATAAACCAAGGAAACAACATGTTTAATGTTTCGAGGATCAAACAGTTGAAGTGATTTAATAAAGCTCATAAGATTCCACGAAGAACAATCAATATAGGTAAGTGATTGGGGAATGATCAACTTGTTATTTTATTTGACTAAAAACTGTAGCTCATATCAGCAATGTAATATTTAAAAAATATTAAAACTTTGAATGGAAATTGACATCTTGAAAGCATCATCAAGAGCCGGCCAGACAATTTAGAATACGACATTTTATGATGTTTTAATTTCTGTAGCATGTCTTTGCTTTGAGATTTTTTGTTTGTTTCTTTCCAGCACCATGAAATAGGACATCCAATCAAAATAACAATAAATTTACTTGATTCGGTTATTTTCTACAATGAAAGGTGATTCGGATATTTTCTTCATATAATCATGGACAAGGAAGAGTACATAAACGACAAGTTTGTATAACAGTAAGAAAATATCATCTTTTACCCAACACTCAAACTCCATGAAAACCGGATACACCCAAGCTAAGTTAAGATAAGAAAAGGAAAAAGTGAACCCAAATTCATCCAGGAACGCATAATAGTCAACTGGCAAGAATTCAAAGGGAGAGAAAATTACATAGGGTTAGCCGAACCGGTTAAGCAAAATTTCAGAGAATTTGGGAGCCTTCACAAAAACCCCACAAGACTCCATGAAGAAATGAAAGCGACAAAAATGGGTCATCTATTATATTTAGTAAAATTACTACTCCTAGTTTCTTTTTACTCTTGTGAAGCTAAAGCAGACTGTTTCAAGCATGATCTCATTATCTCCGCAAGCTTTGAACAAGCATCGAGGCAAAGCTGCATTCCCTGTTTGTAAAAGCAACATTAAAGATGTGACATATATGATATGTGTGAGAATGATAAAAGAAAATCGAGTGATATATTCTACCTCATTCATCTTTGCAGCAGACCACTCCCCAGTAACAGTGAGCTGAGTAACCTCGTAACGAGAAGGCATACAAGTAATCATTAGGCTTCCATCCTGACAGCTCTCCTCTTCCAAGACTGGATCAATCACCAGATTTTTACCAAGACCAGCCTATGCAAAACAAGTTCATTGATTGCACATTTCAAAATTTGGAAAAAATAGAAAAGGGACAAAATGAACTTAATACGAAAGAGTAAATCCATCTTAGATTTAACAAATGAGTGCAAGAAACAAAAGGCTGCAGTAGTACAAGCATCAAAAAGTATTGAAGGTACCCTGCCTAAGCATGTTCAGGCTGCAGATCCTAGATCATAAACAAGTTTTAAACAGCATTTCGCAGTATGAAAGAATTCCACAGTAGGAAGAAAAACGAAGTGTGCAATGAGCCAAAAGTGTTACAGCAGCCAACCAACGTCCTCAGCTTGAACAGTTGCATTTTCATCCAAAAACGAAAAGAAAAGAAAAGGGCAGTATTTCAAAGAAAGCTGAAATCTTCTGAAGATGACCCCTTATTTTCCTTTTATTGCTCCTTATCTATGTATTCCCAAAACAAGACAAATTTACAAAATGCAGAAATTAAATCCTATGGAAAATTTACTAAATCCCACTTATTAATCGTTGATATTTCGTTGAGAAACTAACAGCAAAAAGATAGGACAGATAAAATAATAATCTCACCAAGAACTTATAATCAAAATTGGACTATGAGCCCTAAAACTGTTAAACACAAATACAAGATTTGCTACTAGCTTGTGAGATAGCAAAGAAATAACACAGATGAAGCATTGGAATTGCAGAGGGTTGAGCTTCCATGGGTTCACTGACAAGGAACACATATCGGACGGAAAATAAAGGCAATACAATAATGCATACTAATTTCAAAAACATTACTTCTGAAACGTTCTTGAAGTTTTAGCTCTCCACCGGAATCAAATAATATTTCATCTTTTAAACTTTTGCTTCAGTCAACAATCAAAAAAAGTAATCAGATCAGCTTAAATTGAGAAAATAAATGACTACTCATGTGAGAAATGCTTAAGCACATAGAGAAGGTGAAAGGAAGCCAAGTCTATGCAATAGACATACCACTGAAACTCCAGCAACGAGGTCATACATCATTATCCCTGCATCGGCCAAGGCAAGGCTTGCACAAGAGATTACAACAGGAAGATCACCTGAAAATTATAAGATTAAGCTCATAAATAGGCCCAGAGTTACATAAAATTTCTCTTGTTTAGTACATGAGGAATACATGAGAATGCTATATATTCTTTTTTGACACAAGCATGAAAAGCACCACATAACATTGTTTTGGTGCAATGACGAAAATATACCCCTTTCTGCCTAAACTTTAATTTAATCAGTCTTGTGGCTCAAGGAACTTTTTTCGTAACCCATTGGACACCTAAACCCTCTTTTTTCTAATGTTAAGACATTGTCTTCTATTATTCATGTGTATCCTTTTAGAAGATAAGACATAACACTGTTGTTCAAAACTACATATTAGTTGTACTAAAACAACGAGCATAAGTGTATGTGTATGCAGTTCAGGACATGTTTAATTTTAAATGTCTGAAGTAACACAGCTGATAGCCGAAAAAATGCTATATGTTTGATTAAATTTACTAGCAATTACTACTTATATATCAAATGTTCACTAAAATACATTTTTAAATACGTTCTACATAGCACATAAAAATTACCTTACCAACAACTTTTTAAAGTATAAAATTATTTAAAATACTAGATTACTATATATATGCTATATGTTTATCAAGCTACTTGTTATATTGCTCTTAGATGTGTGTGTGGTTAGTCTTTTTTCTTTTAGAATTCAAATCACTCCATTCAAAACTTAATGTGAAGCTGAAACTTACTGCCACCAGATTCCAATACCAATGCAAAAACATCTACGGTTGTCTTGGGAAAAGTTTCCAACATTATTGCACCTTCCAGAGCTTTACAAAGCATTGAAGAAAATTCTTTATGGTCTGGTCCCTAACAAAAGGATTTCCACATATCAGATATAGATGTTTGTAAAATCAAAATATAAGTTAACATAAGTATCATAAATTTCATTGATGCCTTTATCTCATCTACCTGTCCACGAACAGGAGTAGCAAAAGTTGTATAGCTCACGTTGCAATTGAGGCGACCTACGTCACTGTACATCATTGCCTTCTTACTTTCTCTAGGCCCAAACCTGAATCAGGAGATACCAATAAAATCCAAAAGTTAATTCTATTCCATAGCAAGCCATAATGGACAGGGTGGATCTATCTCACTACCCAAACCAAAGATTAATAGTTGAAAGAAAATTCTAAGATAAGAAATATCTGACATCAATAAAAGAACAGTATGTATGCATATGGAAAAGGATAACTTACACAGACACAATCACTTTTGTATTTCCAAACTCCGCATAAGCTGATCCTGAAGCAGCATTGACAGCACAAGTTCTCATAACTGCAGGTAAAAATGAATTTATCATCATCCAAGCAAAAGAAACCAAAATCTCATCAATTAACATATGTTTATGAGTGTACTGTCCAGCAAGACAATAAAGACAAAGGTGCATGCATGTAAACATCTTTTAAACGAAGCAATGGTAGGATTTAGTGTTTATAACATAGAAATGTTTCTAAACAAAGAGATTCATTTTCATCCATTATACTAACTCAAACATCTAAAGCAGTTCTTAGAAGAAAATATAAGAGAAAACAAGATGACAACAGCAACTAAATGCACATAGTTAGACAGAGGATCTTAAACCCAGATGCAAGTGTGACACATAAAACTAAACTTTCTGAGAATCCTTTCTAGTAAGTAGTAATTTCATTGAAATTATCCTGCAAAAAGAATAACTATATGATTAAGGAAGATTTGATGAAATCATCATTTTACTAATAAGACTCTGAAAATGCCAAGTATTACTTATATATAACCATTAGAAAAGAATTTCCATACAAAGAATAATAAAATATGTTACAAGGGCCATTTAATCCCTTAAAACGTGGAGACGTACAAGGTATATACTATATAGCATAAAGCATAAACCTAGAAAACTATGTCAAAACTATGTTGCCAAGAAGAGGTGCAATGATGCATAAAATGACTGCTAGACAATCAATCAACAAATTATTCCTGCTCAAATTTGGATCAAGTATCAAACACAAATCCCTTCAGACCCAGGTCAGTCTAATATTTTCCTAGATTTTCTTTTTCGGCAATTATACTTGAGTATCCATGTTCTGATTAACTGTCTAAGAGAGGTCCAAGAAGGGCAGACTATAAGAAAGGCAAGAGTCAGCTGCAGAGAAGAATTCAGATATTCAAACCCCATATAAAATTCTTAAAGTGAGAAATTCAATATTTGCATCAGAAAACAACTGACACACGTACTACATAGTACTTACCAGAGATATAAAACAATTCCATGAACCATTCAAGTCTAAGAATTGAATTAGCACAAAGTCAATTAGAAAGCACACTCATTTCACAGTAGAAATGATAAATACAAGATCAACACCAAAAAAAAAGGCCATCCTGTTTCCCATTTTTTGGAATGGTACATAAGCAAAAAAAAATACACATGATAGAAAGGCCCGCACTTTTCTCAATCAATCATTTGAACCAAACGAGAGGGGAAATAACAAGCCAAATAAAAATTCAAGACCATATGATAAAAGTAATAAGAAATGAAACATCAACAACACACCTTGAAAAACTACCATTTGATTCCAGTTACGAAATGAAGGACATCATTAAAGAAAGAAACAAAAACAATGACAACCGATAGAGTATGTAACAGGCTATAGTTAGGAAGTACAAGCAGCTCAACGAAATAAGAAAACCCAAATTCACAGAACATATATGAAGCAAGAAACTAAAGGAAATAGAGACAAAGATTTTACATGCAGGTCGACACTCATGAAAGCTTCGGCCGTCGGGACGGACCCAATCAACATCAGAGTCCTTGAAAATGGAAGGCCGGGATTTCCAGGTCGGATTTGGAGAGTATGTGGTCGGAGCTGAACTGGGTTTCGTCGCCATTTCTTTTCCTCTTTCTGTCTCTGGCTGGCGGGAACGATTGATGAAGGTCTAATAGTCTTTCAAGACCTATTCTTCTTCAAATGTCAAATTGATGAGGAATGCGGAGGCTGAGCAATTGAGCTATGCTACAGAACTCGGGATTTGGTTCAAAATATATAGTGAAGACGTTGATTCACCCTTGGGCTCGCTTGAATGTTTAAAGTAATGCCACAGCTGAAGCCAAGTATTAATCTAGGCTCTGCCTATAAAATACCATCGATATTGATTTAATATTTAAAATTTAGTATTAATTTAGTTATTGATAAATAAAGTAACACACCATTCGTATTATTATTGTAAGTTATGTCAAAGATATATAGAAAAAGAAATCAGAACTTAACAGAATAATATAAATAACGTGTTACATTTTGTTATCAACCGTTAAACTGGTACTTTTTTTTAACCTTAAGCCTACCGTTAGTGATATTTTGCAAATATGCGAACGTGCCAAATAAATTATTTTTCAATTAATATGGACAGTTAAATTTATGAATTTGCGTATCAAAACTTAAAAACTATCAAAATGATGGACATGGGATGCAAGGATTCCCCTTTTTTCTAAGTCACACGTCGTCTGAATTAGAAATTTAGAGTCACACAGAAACACAACGACACATTGTGTGGGCTTAAGACCGATAAGCCTCAACTAATATAGTCACACGCCGTGTGAGTGTATTTCGACAGAAATACTCTAAATTCAATTTCTCACCATTTTTTACATATTTTTTTGCATCAAAGTTGGGACGCGAAGGAAGACTGAACATCCCAGCTAGGCTGGCACCCCCAGCACAACCAACAACCCGAATGTTATTAAAAAAAAGGAAGATTACAAAGGGAGGAAAAAGGGAAAAAGAATGAAAAAATGAAAGAGAAAAACTACAAAACACGAATATGAGCTACATTGCAAATGTCATCAAATACGAAGCTTTGACAAAAGTGAGGCGCAGAGTGACACCAGTATATCGCCTCGATATTCTTCCCATGATTGGCCAGTCGGTCAGCTGCTTGATTTCCTTCTCTGTAAATGTGAGTGGCACGCCAATTCATAACCGAAAGCTTAGTTAAGCAGGATTGCCATTCTCTCCTGATTACCCAAGGGACCTCAGACCTTCCATTGTTTAGAAGCTGAACCGCATAAGCCGAGTTAGATTCAATCCAGATGCATCTCCAATTTCTTTCCCAGGCAGAGTTAATGGCAAACACAATTGCTCTAAGCTCAGCGATGTGGGCAGACGAACAATTCAAGGGGAGGGCAAAATAGCCAACCACAAATCCTCTAGAATTCCTAAAGATGCCTCCTGCTCCGGCGTTTCCAGAAGAATTCACGGCTCCGTCTGTGTTAACCTTGATCCAACCAGTTGGAGGCGCAATCCAGCGAACAGTAATGCACTCAGGCTCATTTATCACTCGAGCGTCATTCTCAGAATTGGCACTTCTTTCCCTGATATAGATCATAA
The DNA here is from genome assembly GCF_963576675.1 of Euphorbia lathyris. Taxonomy (NCBI): domain Eukaryota; kingdom Viridiplantae; phylum Streptophyta; class Magnoliopsida; order Malpighiales; family Euphorbiaceae; genus Euphorbia; species Euphorbia lathyris. The sequence goes on along the minus strand of NC_088912.1, from coordinate 40,172,413 downwards.
GCTTGTACCTGAGGTTTTGGATTGAAGGGAGATCTGAGTCGAATATAGCTCTGTTACGCGTCGTCCAGATAAACCAGACGCAGGTGATTACTGCGGAAATCCACATTCTCCTTTTACATCTCCTAGCTCAACAGCCTTAAAACTTTGAAGAAATCAGCAAAAGAGGCAGTAAATCCGCAGCCCATACTGAACTCGTTAAAGACCATGGACCACAACTCTCGTGTAATTCCGCAGGTGACAAAGAGATGATCTGTTGATTCTTCTTCCTTCTTGCAGAGAGCGCACCTTTGCGCCAGATGAATCCCATGCTTCTGAAGCAGCTGTTGTGTCGCTAGCTTCCCATGAATCAGTTTCCAACAAATCGCAGATCTACGGGGCGGAGTGAACGAATTCCATACGAAAGAACTCCAGCCAACCTGGTCTCCTAAAGAACGGCTATCATAGAACGCTTTTACAGTAAGCTTACCAGATTCTGCTGGGCTCCAGATACAAGAGTCAGACTCAGTCATAACTTCAACCCGATGCACTGCCGCCTGAACATCCATATGCAGAGATTGTAAGTTAACCCACGAGCCATTATGCCTAAAGTTAAGAATAGGCTCAAACAGATTGACTCGTGCAGAAGCAGGAATATTCATTTGCTCTGCAATAATGGGCTCTACCCACCTGTCAACCTAGAAATTGCGGATAGAACCTTCTCCAATCCACCAGACAGTATCAATCTTGATTTCCTCCAAAACGGCTCGCAGGGAGGACCAAATTGAAGAGTTAGAGATGTACTTTTTGGCAATCCCAGAAACCTCAAAAACACCATTTTTTACATATGAATCCCCTCCAATCACCTTTTTACCTTCCCAACACAACATTTTCCACTTCCACATACAACTTTTTCACTTCCTCATCTTCACTTCCCACATACACATTTTCCATTTCCACACACGAACTCTTCGATGCCTTATACAGCTTTTTCACTTTTCCATAAACCTACACAATAAATAAAATTAATTACACCTTCTTCTTCCTCCAAATCTTCCTATTTAACACCATTAACAGTCACATATCCCACACTCCATACCATTTGAACTCTCACCAATATCCTTTTAACTTGTTTTATTTCTTTTGTTTAACAATTGTTGTGATAGAATATGGGAAGAGAAAGAAAGGGTGTTAAGGTTCCGGCTAAGGAAACCGACTGAATGGAAGCGGCACGCCTAGCACGAGAGCAAGCCGAATCAAGCGCCCAACCACAAGCTTTACGTCCCACTGCCATCTCTAGGAGGGTGGGAGCTTCATTTGCCATCCTCAACAAAGATGAGGCAAAGTGATTCGAGGCCATCTCATATTCCCCATGTGAAGCATTTCCCTACTTTGACCGAGAGTTATTAATTGAAAAAGACTTGTTGGTTCCATTCATAGAGAAACTTGAGAGTCTGACGTGGAAAGATATGGCCAATGCATGTACCTTGGTCTACCCATCCTTTGTAGAAGAATTTTACACATCCTTGACGGGTGCGGATGAAGATAATGCTCGGTGGTTACACTTGAGATTGGTGGGGAGGCCCTTCTCACAAAACTCCAAATGGGTGAAGTACACATTAAAATGTCAAAAGACGGAGCAGTTTTCGAAAACAATCATACGGAGTGACGACTTCAATGTGACTAATATGAGGTCTAGTATGATTCAGGAACCAATCCTTTATCTTTTGTACAAATTTATTGCTTATATGTTTTGTGGCAAGACCGAGACAAACAAGGTGAACGAGAGGAAGCTCCATGCCCTTTTTGTAGAAAAACCAACATTGAGTGTGATATTGTGTTCCTTGTAGAGGAATTAATGAAAACAATGAATAAAAAGAAGAGGTCGGGGCTTGGTTTAGGCCATTGGGTAACTATTTTTGCCGAAAAATTATTGCTGAATGTTTCTTTTGTAGGTTTAGCATCTCTCGCCCCGAAACTCATTGATGCATCATTGTTAAAGGGGCTGAAATTGGGAGAAGCGGGTACATCTAACTAAGCACCCGGACCGCAACACGAGGAACACGGTGAGGAGCATAGAAAGGAGAAGGCCACCGTAGGTAGTTTTGGGGGACACTCTAAGGCCCGTACTAAGAGGCGAATTTCAACCAACACCCGGGCTTCCTTCAAATTTCATCCCACCTTGACATGATTGAAGCCCACAATATGGAGTACCATCAATTGATGCAACGGGGCTATGACTTGGCACAACAAAGTTATGAGATGGCCCAACGGAATGACGAGGCGGCGAATCGAAACACGCTCATACTCTAACAACTACTTGATAATCAAGCACAAGATCGGGCTAATGCACAAGCATTTTACGCTAACTTCGACTACTTCGTCCAAGGATATAATGATCAATTTGGGTTTGATTGGCCATCGCCACCACCACCACAGTGATGAGAAAGTTTTCTTTCCCATATTTTATTTCGTTTTTATGTTTTGTAATTTGTACTTTTGGAATTAGTACAAATTTTGTTCGTACAGAGGGGTGGCGGCACCTTCGCACTAGTGTTCGTGTGTGCTACTTTATTTCAGCATTTTGAATTATTTTATGTTGCTTTTATATGTTATTATACAATTTGTATTTGTTTCGTAACTTTTTATCGTTAAGTTTTATTCATTTTGTCAAGTTTTGTGGTGTTCTTAAGTTTGAGAAACTAGCTCCCACGATGTGTGGAATCACCCACACGTCGTGTGAATTAGTTTCCGAAAAGAAGAAACTGTTGCTTCTCGGCCACACGACGTTGCCATTTCCATACGTCGGGGGGAGACATCTGATATCGAGAGAATATAAACTCGCCATATGGAACTTAAGAGACACGAACCAGCATTCGGGGAAAGAGAACATGGCGCACCTCCACAGAAAAATAGACAATATGAATCATATTAGATACCTCGACTCGAGAAGTGTCAAAAGACACAGTCAAGGATCTTTATAGCAATCATGCTCGATTTTGTGAATATCAAGCTTGATATTTGAGCGTACGTTCACCTATCAATTGGTGACACATAGCACATCTCGCTCTTCAACTCATAACCATCTTCTACAGTTTGTCACATTATAAATAGAGTAAGCTCAGGTCTAGGTACACTACTTCATTCATTTCATTAAGCTTACATTACAACTTTTGATTTATTGTTGTGTTCATCCTCGAGAGTGAGTTAGCCAGACAACAACCCCTTTTAACCTTGTTTCTTTTCAATAGTAGGTTTCCAATAGGACGTTCAGGATTCAACCACATCAACTACTACCACTATTACCGTTTACCATGTATTATGAATTTTCCTCTCTGTTTTTTATTTTTCTATTGTAATTTTCGTTTGAAATTAATACTCCCTCCCTTTTTTATTATATGATGCTTTAGCTTTTTTAGTTTGTTCATTTTTATATGTCGTTTTATATTACCAATACACTTTTAATAATATTTTCTCTAATTTTTCCCTATTTATGGTAAGTGAGGGCTTTATCTATTAATGCAAATAATCTTAATTAAACTATAAAAATTAAGAAGAGAAGGAATTTTGCATAGAAATTGGAGATTTAGGAGAGAAATATTAAAAGTAGTCATTTTAGTAGTATCATTAATATTACATTGGGTTTGATAAAAAAAAAACCTTAAACGACTTATAAAAAAGAATAAATGGAGTATTAATAAAAAAATAAAAAAAATATTTTAAAAAATCGCCGTTGCCGGGGATCGAACCCAGGTCACCCGCGTGACAGGCGGGAATACTTACCACTATACTACAACGACTGAATGTTTGTCACCTTTTTGGTTTTAATCTTATCATCAACCTACTTAACAATCCTTTAAACTCATCATATAATATCATTTGTTCATATCAATTACATATGTTTGATATCCAAATTAAAAAGTTAGACAATTATTTGGACTTCCAAACATTGCAAAATACACTAATCAGTTAGTATTATATATTAGGGTAAATTCCAAAAACAACCCCTGTGGTTTGATGTTGTTCCAAAAAAACTCATGTGGTTTGTTTTTACAAAAAAAAAGGACTGTGGTTTGCGCCGTTAACCAAAAAACGGAAAATGGCTTAACGGTGTTAAAATGCTGACGTGGCACAAGGGTAAGGTTGGAAATTCGATTTTTTTAATTTTTCTTTTTTCTTTTTCTTTTTCTTTTTCTTTTTTCTTTTTCTTTTTCTTCTTCTTCCTCTCATCCTTCTTCTTCTCTCTCCTCCTTCATCTTCTTCCTTCTCCCTTCTTCTTATTCCTTCTTCTTCTTCTTCCTTCTCTCCTCCTCCTTCTTCCTTCTCTCCTCCTTCTTCTTCTTTCTTCTTCCTTTTTCTTCTTCCTCCTTCTTCTTCTTCTTTTTTTCTATTCTTTTTTTTAATTCCCTTACTCGAAGAAATCTGGAATTTTCCCGAAATCTGGAATTTTCAGATTTCGGGAAAATTCCAGATTTCTTCGGAAATCTGGAAATTTCCGAAACTTAAAAAAAAGAAAAAAATAAAGGAAGAAGAAGAGGGATGAAGAAGAAGAAGAATGGGGGTGGGGAGAAGGAAGAAGAAGGAAGAAGAAGAAGAAGAAGAAGAAGAAAGAGGAGGAGAAGAAGAAGAAGAAGAAGAAGAAGAAGAAGAAGAAGAAGAAGAAGAAGGAGGAGGAAAAGGAAAAGAAGAAAAAGAAAAAGAAAAAGAAAAATTAAAAAAAATAAAATTTCATAAATTTAAAAAAAAAAGAAGAGAAGAAAGAGGAGGAGAAGAAGAAGAAGAAGAAGAAGAAGAAGAAGAAGAAGAAGAAGAAGAAGAAGAAGAAGAAGAAGAAGAAGAAGAAGAAGAAGAAGAAGAAGAAGAAGAAGAAGAAGAAGAAGAAGGAAAAGAAGAAAAAGAAAAATTAAAAAAAATAAAATTTTTTTCCAACTCTACCCCTTGCCACATCAGCATTTATAACGGTGTTAAGCCCTTTTCCGTTTTTCGGGTAACGGCGTAAACCACAGTGCTTTTTTTTTGTAAAAACAAACCACATAGGTTTTTTTGAAACAACATGAAACCACAGGGGTTGTTTTTGGAATTTACCCTATATATTATATATATGGCGCTCATTTGATTTTTGACCTTATATGACATTTTTTTTTGTCTTTGGTTCTGCTTAGTTTTTTTTAATAAAAAAAAACTAAGCAGGACCAAAGACCAAAAAAAATTGTAAAGAGCTTTTTGAGATAAAATTAGAGGTTTGAGCCACTTTAAAGACTTTGACTAGTCAAATTTCTAATAATAGTGTTTGGTGAAGAGATGTTTGAAAGAGTTTATTGGATCCAAAAAAAACTAATTTTGAAAAAATTGGTTTTAAGAGATTTTTCAATTAGTTTATTGTGCCATCTTTGAATGACATTTTAGCCCCTAATTAATACTTTTTAATCCTAAATAAAGGTTTTACAATGTTCTTATTTGTCATTTTACACAAACAGGTATTAGCAATCATCTAAATATTAGGTAAATTACACCCATGGCCACTGAACTTCAATTCTTTCCGGTATGGCCATCGAACTTCACACGTTGTTACACCAGTGACCACCATCACAGTTGACCATCAATTTTCTACCGTTGACCCATAATATGACCGGATGTCTCTCTCCCTTCCCATTTCTCAATAATTTTCTATATATATATATATATATATGTATGTATATATATATATATATATATGTATATAGATATTTGGTTCTCTCTCTTCTATTTCCAACCCCTCACTTTGGCGCGCATTCACTCACTCACTCTCTCTCACTAGTTCTCTCTTTCCATCTCTGGGTTCTATCTGGGTTATACCTAGGTTCTATCTCATTCCATCTCTGGGTTCTCGTCTCTTTCACTCACTATGTCTTCCATGTCACAATCGACTTCATCCAATTTAAGAAAGTACGTATGCGATTGTGGGTTAGATTCTCCGTTAAAAACTTCATAGAGTGATTCAAACCCTAGTAGGAGATACTTCAATTGTAGGAACTATGGGGTAAGTAACTGGGGTTTGAGCTTTATATGGGTTGTTTTTTACTTAGGGTTTTTGGTCGAAATTAGGTTTTTTAAATTACCAATGTTTGACCTTGCAATATTGCAGCAACAGAATGCATACAAATTTTTTGTTTGGTTTGATCAGCCGACACAACCTCGAGCAAAATGTGTTATTCTTGATCTTTTGAGGAAGGTTGGCATGATCGAAAATGAATAGAGGGAAAAAGAAAGAGAACAGAGGGAGAAAGAATGAGGAACAACTGGTGAAGGATGCATTAAGCGCTGTAAATTTGGTGTTGTAATTTTTGTGTCTGTACTAGTTATTGTGTATGGGTTTGTCAAAATATAATGTGTCATGGGTATCTTGGGGTATTGGAATGGATTTGTATCTTTGTTGCTGAAATATGCATTCAATGAAATTGTATCTTTTTTGCTGAAATATGCATTCAATTAAATTGTATCTTTTTTTTTTGCTGAAATATTCATTCAATTACAGTTGGGACCTATAAATAATTTTCCAGATTTGGTACCTAAACAATCTTTAATTATACTGTCATTGGTACCTAAACTTATGGTTGATTGGTTGATGCTCATTCATTTGGTTGATGCCTGTAATTACACTGTAAATGGTACATAAACATGGCACGTTGATCATTGCATTATGTTCACTAATCAACCAAAAAATTGTTTATAAGTGCTTATTGTCATCCATATAAGTGCTTATTCTGTTTGGAAAAAAAAAACTATTTATGGTATATGATTATTTTGTGTTTAGCTGACAGAGAACAAATCAATGAAAGATATGATGCCTGTAATTACACAGTAATTGGTAACTAGAAACAAAAATATATTGTAATTGGTACCAAAATTTTTTTATCAGCTATTTTGTTTTAAACAAAAATGCATCAGCACAAACAATTATACCTAAAAAATGCAGAAGCACTTCTGTTTGAAACAAAAAAAAATTGTTTCAATACATTAGGACAAAAAAGTGTAGTAGCACAAAGGTTGAGGCAATGCACATGCCTAAAACCAACCCCGAAAAATTACACAAAATGTACACCCATTCCCAATATGCACATCTAAATTCTAAAACAAAATTATATCCATGGTTGAGATGTAGTGACATTGCTTCCTTAGGCAGTTGTAGATGTAGAACCTCTTCTACCCCGTCCTCTTCTACGAGATCCTCTTCCCCTATTTTGAGTTATGGTTGCATTGCTTCCTTATGCAGCATTGACGTTGATATGGCTTTTGTGAGCAGTAGTTACATTGATCTGGCATCCTTGTGCAGCATTAACATTGATTTGGCTTCCTTGAGCAACAAGTACATTGCTCTGGCTAGAACCCTGCTAAACAGTTGAAACGAATTAAAATAACAACACAAGTGAAACTGCTCCTTACATGGATCATTAAAATAACAACACAATCAATAAAATCACTAGCATGGATATAACTTGCTTGACAACACAACATTTCGAAGCTGTTGTATCCAAGAGAAGTTAAGCTAATGAAAGCTCAACATTATTTTCTTGAACACTTTGAGAAAATGACTCAAACTATTTGTCTTGTATAATATTGAATAAAGCAATATGTAGTATGTAAAAATAGAAACATATTAGTAATCATACAATTATGAAAAACAACATCCTTATCTGTATACTTAATCCTATTAAAATCATTAAAAAAAACAACCTAATTGAAAACTACTCCTTCCATTCCACAATACATGTCTTTCTAGAGAACTTTTTTTTGTTCCACAATATATGACACTTTGCTTCAATCTATGCACATTAATTTACTTTTACCAAATATACCCCTATTTAAGTTGACTTTGAAGGAAAATAGGCAAACGTTTGGCAGCGGAAATATAAAAATTTTAACCTTTTTCCATTAACCCAAGATCCGTTAATCGTTATTTCATATAAAGAGGGATAGAAGGAAATACCTTTTGATGTTCTATCTACCATTGCAATCGAAGTGCCCATAACTCTTACTTCGAGTTCCCGAGCACAAGACAAAAACACAATTCAAAACCAAGTTAGAATTCAACCGTATGAAAGCAATCAAGAATAGATTGCCTCTAATTAATCAACACAAGATCAAGGAATAGAGAAAGAGATTAATAATCAATTGAAACGGAAGGAAGCGGTGAATAATCTCGTCCTCAACAAGGGGGGTCGAAATTCTTCTCTTCGGTAGACTAGGGGTTAACCGAAATTTTACATATAAAGGGGGTATATATACTCTCTTGTATCTAAACCCTAGTTAGATAGAATTAGGTTATTGAATAAGAATTTAATTTGGAATATAATTCTTATTTATTATCTATAATTATATCTAAATATAAAGATAATAATAATAACCTTTTAGGATAATAATAGGAGCAATTTAATCTCATTAAACCTCCTAACTTATTTATCCTTTAATTAATTTAATTTACAATCATAATCTAATTAGGATTGCTTAAAATCAAATTAATTTCTTTATGTATTTTATACATAAAAATCGCCCCCCTTACTTACTGGGCCTTAGTGGACTCAGTTGGGCTTCCATCAATTAATTAACATCTGTTTCTCTTTTGGGCTCCAAGTCTTATGTGTGACTCATTAGGTTCTTATAGCCGTATGCAACTATTAAATTAATTTTCTCAGAATTATATTTAATCTTTGCATAACGGAATGAGTACGCAAAATGTGATTAGCAAATCCGAAACATTCCCCCAGAGCTATAAGAAGATAGGTTGATTCTGTCGTTGACCTTTCCGTATTAGTTACAGTATAATTCGATCCTTTATCAACTACATCCTTGAACCAAATCTTATAACTATGGATAATTTCAAGTCACATATAGCGAGACGTTCATTTTACTTGTACAGGCCGAGTTAACTCCAATTAGATAGGTTAAGTGAAATCTCTATTTCAAGTCTTAAGCTATCACCTTGCAAGGATTTAGAGTCAAGTCTTCCACAAGCGATCCTTGGACGTATCTCCCATTTATCGGGAGTGACAAATGCTCAATCCAATGTATAACTATCCTGCAATTACTTCCTGTGATACCTAACGTCTGCCGTTCACACTCTAGAGTCATCTCTGTTATGGATCGTGTTACAACAGGATCAAAGCATCACATTCTATAATCCAGAATCACTAACATTCCTTTGAGTCTGAGGATTACTTATACCTATTAATACCAATGAGATGAACAGGTGACAAGGATAAATCTACCCATCCTGTTATCTCAAGTCGGGTCCCTAATCCTAATGAACTCCCTTTCATTGGATCCATGTAACTGTCCAGATATCTGCATATCTGAAGCTTGTGAGATCAGCTTTCTGTCTCGACAGAAGACATTGTTACATGCAAATCTCAACAGTGATATGCCAATCCTATTTCTAAACATATTACTTGACTTGGGGTAGTTTTAAGTTTATTAGTTTATTATAAAGTATCGTCTCACTTCATGCTTGTATGAACACTTTATAATCACTTTAAACAAACTTAGGGATTTCCTTTTATTAGACTTATTTAGTTCTTAAAAGAGATTGTCTTTATATAGTTATGAAACCATATCTTATTAAAACAAATGATGTAAAGAACACTTCATTTACATTAAGTTTATATCCTAGAACAATTGTCTATAGGACACTAAACCCCAACAGACTTTTGGTCTTGGGAATATATAAAGTTGCTAGTGGATCCAATTAATACAAGGGTAACAAAGTCGTTTACTTAAAATTAATTGCATTTCTTAATTAGTGTGCATTAACCTTAAAAGACATGTATTGTGGAACAGAGTGAGTATTTGTCACTGGACTGTAGCAAAAAAAAACAAAATGAAATTAGAACAAAACTCGCAGCAGTTCACTACACTCGCAACAACAACAGTTCACCAGACTCCACCAATTCATTAAACTCGCAGGAACAACAAACTTTGATCATTGAAAATGAAATTAGAACAAAATGCAGAAACTTTAACCATGTTGGAGTCCATAATGTCCAAATACAGAAATCAATCTTGCATAAAGTTCTATGAATTCTTTATTTTGGTTGTACATTTTCCTAACTAGTTAAGATTTTAGTTTATCAAGGGTAAATAACAAAACAAGTGACTAAATAATTGAATAGCAGCACAAGTGACTAAATAACAGCACAAGTGAATAGCAACACAAGTGACTAAATAACAACGCAAGTGACTAAATAGCAGCACAAGTGACTA